>NW_027362820.1:6160000-7360000 GCF_046119375.1 Phyllobates terribilis
TGGCCAATATTCGCATGAAGTGGCCCACATTTACCAACCGTTCTGCAGCCACTCGTTTACCATTGTCCAACACCTCCGTCGCTCCTTGCAGTTATTAGGCCACCACTGAAATTCTCTTCTGACTACACACAGACACCTACATAGAAACCGTGCATGCCGCCATCACCGTACACAACCAGAGTCCTGGTCCAGACCAGTGGCCTTTCCAATTCAAGTCTACTTGGGTTTAAACAAAGGTCCTGTCTCTAAGAGAACCATGTGCTTGCCACTTGGAACAGCAGTAATACAGTAACACCAGGTTAATATTCTTCGGGCACAGAGATGTACAGACAGTGAACCCTCTTAAAAAGAAGAATTGGACTGACATTCCCTAAGCAATAAGTACCCACACAATTGGAGGGACAGATTGCTAGCCCTTGCTGCACCATGGTGTATGCCCAGTGGTGGCCACTCTTAGTCTAAGTTGGCTCTTCAGATTGCATGGTGATAAAGAACCTGAGGGCCATATACCTTCAAGAAAAAGATCTCATAAGGACACGTCGCCTTGAATTGTGAAGAACACAATAATGTTTTCCATACAATTCTATTGTGTTCTATTCAGGATATATTAAAAAAAAGTCTGGTCCTTAGAAGTTATAAAATGAGGTCAATACAACCTCAGGTGAAGAACAACACATCACAAATGACACCAGGTCACCGAATATTTACCAAAAAATAGACTGAAATGCAGAAACAGTGTGTGAAAGATTAAAGGGGTTGTCCAATGAAAACAAGCTCCAATCTACAGGAACCCTCATCCCCTTTAGATTGGAACGGTGGTACGCATGCTAAAATGCTGCTCCATTCATTCTATATGAGGCGGCCATGAAGTGCGCCTGACTTTTTTGGACCGATGAGACAGAGTGGCCTTACAGAGAAGGGTCCTTGGATTGGACGCTGAGTTACGGACCCCAAAGCAGCACTGAATATGATGTACTAGTGGGAGTCACGAGTGCAAGGGTTCAAGGGCGCCAGTAGTGGAAGACATAGTGCGCGAAACCGAAGAACAAGTAAGCAGACCTGCTGATCAGCACTGCAGTGCTGAGGCCGAGTTATGGTGAAATAGGGAGCGACAGTGCGCCTCACCAGTCCTGGAGTATATTACACAGGAAGGATACTGTGTGGAAAATGCTTCATACTGTAAAGGAAACGTCCAGAACACTTTGTGCCCCCCGATATCCCTTGTATGCCGGGACGATGCTAGGGTCCTAAAAGATCAGGGGCCAAAGCCCCAAAGTAGGTGTTTCCCCATACAACCTCCCCGCCACTTAAAAGAGGACCTATACATATATAATTACAGTACACCATTGTTGCTAACCTAAAATATACAACTGAAAGACCAATATTCCCCAAATTACTTCTATACAAGGCAATAATAATCCCGCTACACAATGCCCTCTACCATCAACACTACACAGTGAGTACATAGTATTATGATATGACCATTGCCTCTACATAAAAAACACACTGTACAAAGACCATCTGACTTCTCACATTTCCTGCACCATCCCCATCTATTCCCACCCTGCACAACCTCCCCATGCTGCCTGCTCCTCCGACGTGGAATAGGAACCTCAATACTTCAAAAATTATGTCATTACTATGATTACCCTCCACCAATTAATGCTACAAAGACTGTGTGCCAGATAGAGGGGACCTATCAAAATAATAGCGTCCCATAGAAAGTAGTAAAGACCCCACTGTGCTACCTAGCAAGTAATAATGTCAGATATGCTCTTATGAAAGTTTCAATATCTGAAGTGTTCCCTCCAAGCAACAAATACCGTTGAGAATCCCCTTTAAGTAATAATGCCACCTTAAAGCCACAATCAAACTACACCCAACTACAAAGTTCTTCTTCAAGTCTATGGACGATGATTTCGGGGTGGTGAAAGAAGAAATTTCTGATGATGCACCCATTTAAAAGAAATAATGTCCTGAGTGCCCCCATAGCACCCTGTATATTGTATGATAGTCCCACAGCTCACTACACACTGTATGATGGTCCCCACAGCTCCCTATACACTGCATGATGGTCCCCACAGCTCCCTAGACACTGTATGATGGTCCCCACAGCTCCCTACGCACTGTATGATGATCCCCATAGCTCCCTATACCCTGTATGATGGTCCCCACAGCTCCGTATGCACTGCATAATGGTCCCCACAACTCCCTATGCCCTGTATGATGGTAATGACAGTTCCATATGCACTGTATCATGGTCCCCACATCTCCCTACGCTCTGTGTGATAGTCCCCACAGCTCCCTATGCACTGTATGATGGTCCCCACAGCTCCCTATGCACTGTATGATGGTACCCACAGCTCCATATGCACTGGTAACATGGTCCCCACAGCTCCCTATGCTCTGTATGATGGTCCCCACAGCTCCCTATACACTGTATGATGGTCCCCACAGCTCCCTACACACTGTATGATGGTCCCCACAGCTCCTTAGATACTGTACGATGGTCCCCACAGCTCCCTAGACACTATATGATGGTCCCCACAGCTTCATACACACTGTATGATTGTCCCCACAGCTCCTTAGATACTGGATGAGGGTCCCCACAGCTCCCTAGACACTGTATGATGATCCCCACAGCTCCCCCATGCACTGTATGATGGTCCCCACAGCTCACTATGCATTGCATAATGGTCCCCACAGCTCTCTATGCTCTGTATGATGGTCCCCATAGCTCCCTATGCCATGTATGATGGAACCCACAGCTCCCTATGCACTGTATGATGGTCCCCACAGCTATCTACGCTCTGTATGATGGAACCCACAGCTCTCTACGCTCCGTATGATGGAACCCACAGCTCACTATGCACTGTATGATGGTCCCCACAGCTCCCTACACACTGTATGATGGTCCCCACAGCTCCCTAGACACTGTATGATGGTCCCCACAGCTCCCTACACACTGTATGATGGTCCCCACAGCTCCTTAGATACTGTATGAGGGTCCCCACAGCTCCCTAGACACTGTATGATGGTCCCCACAGCTCCCTATGCTCTGTATGATGGTCCCCACAGCTCCCTATGGTCTGTATGATGGTCCCCACAGCTCCCTACGCTCTGTATGATGGTCCCCACAGTGCCCTATGCACTGTATGATGGTCTTCACAGCTCCCAATGCATTGTATGATGGTCTCCACAGCTCCCTATGCATTGTATGATGGTCCTCATAGCTCTCTACGCACTGTATGAAGGTCCCCGCAGCTCCTTATGCACTGAATGATGGTCCCCACGGCTCCTTATACACTGTATGACGGTCCCCACGGCTCCTTATGTACTGTATGATGGTCCCCGCAGCTCCCTACGCTCGGTATGATGGTCCCCACAGCTCCCTATACACTGCATAATGGTCCCCACAGCTCCCTATGCCCTGTATGATGGTCCCCACATCTCCCTATGCACTGTATGATGGTCCCCACAGCTCTCTACGCTCTGTATGATAGTCCCCACGGCTCCTTATACACTGTATGATGGTCCCCTCAGCTCCTTATACACGGTATGATGGTCCCCACAGCTCCTTATGTACTGTATGATAGTCCCCACAACTCCCTATGCACTGTATGATGGTCCCCACAACTCCCTATGCACTGCATAATGGTCCCCACAGCTCCCTACGCACTGCATAATGGTCCCCACAGCTCCCTACGCACTGCATAATGGTCCCCACAGCTCCCTATGCATTGTCTGATGGTCCCCACATATCCCTATGCACTGTATGATGGTCCCCACAACTACCTATGCACTGCATAATGGTCCCCACAGCTCCCTATGCACTGCATAATGGTCCCCACAGCTCCCTATGCACTGTATGATGGTCTCCACAGCTCCCTCTACACAGTATGATGGTCCCCACAGCTCCCTATACACTGTATGATGGTCCCCACAGCTCCCTATGCACTGTATGATGGTCTCCACAGCTCCCTATGCATTGTCTGATGGTCCCCACAGCTCCCTATGCACTGTGTGATGGTCCGCACAGCTCCTTATGCACTGTATGATGGTCTCTACAACTCCTTATAACTGGCATGATGGTCCCTACAACTCCCTATATCCTGTATAATGGCCCTCACAGCCCCATATATACAGTACTGTATGATGGCCCCCGCAGCTCAATATATACTGTATGATGGCCCCCGCAGCCCAATATATACTGTATGATGGCCCCCATACCCACTTGTACACTATATTATGGCCCCTACAGCTCCCTTTATACTGTATGATGGCCCCACAGCCCCTTATAAACTGTATTCTGGCACCCACTCCCCATTTTATATATTATGATGGCCCCACTGCCCCTTATATATAGCATGATGACTCCCATAGCCCCTTATAGCATGATGGCACCCACACCCATTATATATATACAGGTGCATCTCACTAAATTAGAATATCATCAAAAAGTTTATTTATTTTAGTTCTTCAATGCTAAAAATGAAACTCATATATTCTATAAAGTCATTACAATCAAAGTGATCTATTTCACGTGTTTATTTCTGTTAATGTTGATGATTATGGCCAGGGGCGCACATAGAAATCATGAGGCCCCATAGCAGAAGCTCTAATTGGACCTCCCCACCAAAAAAATAAAGAAATATTTGTCTGTGTCACAGAAGAGCCGATCTCACAACTTTCCAGCCTTTACTTCGTTTTTCTAATTTTCCTCCTACTGAAGTCCTAGATCCCTCTTTCATTGCCCCCATGAAGTATGATGCCAATAAAAGTGCCCCCCAAACACAGTATGATACCCCCATGGTGCATTCCTCCACATTAGCCTCTACATGAACAGTATAATGACCTTATTGTACCCCACTTCACCCTAACACAGTATGATTCCCCCAACTGTGACTCCCACACAGCCCTCCATACAGTATAATGGGCCTACATACAGTATAATGGCCCACACTAGCCCTCCAAACAGTATGATCGACCCCACACAAACCTTCACACCGTATAATTGCTTTCATACAGTATGACGGCCCCCCACATAGCCCTCAAAATATCATAATGGCCCCACATAGACTTCCATATAGTATAATATGCCACACATAATCCTCCATATAGTATAATGCACCCTCCAAAATCCTCCATATAGTATAATGCACACCCCATAATCCTCCATATACTATAATGCATCCCCCATAATCCTCCATATAGTATAATGAACTTCCCATGGTCCTCGATAGAATATAATGCACTCCCCATAGTCCTCCATACAGTATATTTCACATCCCAAAGGGCAAAATGCAGCCCCCATATAGTATAATGCACCACACAGTCCTGCAGTATTATGGGCACCACGTACTCACTGATTTTAAAATACCATATGTTTTAAATAAGACGACCCGAGTATAAGCCGAGGCCCCTAATTTTACCACAAAAAAACTGGGAAAAAGTATTGAGTTGAGTACGCTCTGTGTGTTTCCTCTACCACTGGGAACCTCCTATATATTACATAAAAACATTCCTGAAAACCCCTTTAATCTGACTTTATAGAAAAAGTCTATATCCGGCTACTGTCCTCCCCTCATGAATCACAAAATATGCCAAGTGTGAACAACTCCTGTCCCCAAATGAGGACTTGCAGGCGATCAGTTGATAGTCGGGGGTCCGGCAGTGAACACCCTCAGCAATCAGCTGTGTTTTGCTGGACGTAGTGGCCTCTCCAGGACACATGTGGTATTACATGGTTCGCTTTCAGAATAATATGTAATATGTAATACATGATATCTTGAAGTCTTCCAGAAGAAGATATTGGCAGACAGGTAATGACTTATTACCTACCAGCCATTGTCTCCTTTATCACTCGCTAGTTCTTATACACATTTGGATGATGTCACATCTTCGTTGGAAGCCGTATTAGGAACCTCCATCGCAGATTTTATCATATAGGATGAGTTCTCAGCCAACAGCTATTTGGCCATTGTTCACATAAAGTAAACCTATGTTATATACAGCAATATGCAGCAGGATACACGAGATCCAGGGAAATATCCGATCGCCAGAAATGGGGTCAGGAATGGTATGTGTGGCCTCCTCATCCCCCCAATCCTGGTATGCATGGCCCCCTCATCCCCCAATCCTGGTATGCATAGCCCCCTCATCCCCCAATCTTGGTATGTATGTCCTCCTCACCCCCCAATCCTGGTATGTGTGGCCCCATCACTGCACACACAAAAAATAAACACTTATACTCACCTTCCTTCCTCACCTCTGCTCCAGAGCTGCTGTGTTCTGTCTGCCAGCAGATCATGTTGGTATCTGAGCAGCGCGCGCTCTCAGTTGTCGAGGTGAGCTGCTGCTGCTGCCAGCATATTCACTCCTCTCCACGCCGGGACTATGAGCGTTGACAAGCGTGAATATGCATTCTCTTTAGTAGCGGGCACTGTAAGCAGGAGCCACGGCTCAGCGCTGCTCCGTGCCCGCTACTAAAGAGAATGAATATTCCCTCTTCTCCACGCCCATGGAAGTGGAGAAGAGGGAATATTCATGTACCTTTAGCAGCGGGCACACGTGGTAGCTACAGCAGCCGCTACTGCATGTGCCCGCTCCTCCTCTGCCGCAACCTCCCACCCCCCCAATACTCACCTATCCTCCTCGCTCCCCTGAGGCTCACGGGCCCCATAGCAGTGGTGTGGCCTGCCACCATTGGCGGTACGCCACTGATTATGGCTTACAGCCAATGAAATCACAAAAGTCATTATCTCAGTAAATTAAAATACTTTATAACATCAGCTTGAAAAATGTTTTTAAAATCCGAAATGTTGGCCTACTGAAATGTATGTTCAGTAAATGCACTCAATACTTGGTCGGGGCTCCTTTTGCATCAATTACTGCATAGTGCGGCGTGGCATGGAGGGATCAGCCTGTGGCACTGCTGAGGTGTTATGGAAGCCCAGGTGGCTTTGATAGCAGCCTTCAGCTCGACAGCATTGTTGGGTCTGGTGTCTCATCTTCCTCTTGACAATACCCCATAGATTCTCTATAATAGATTCTCTATGGGGTTAAGGTCAGGCGAGTTTGCTGCCAATTAAGCAGAGTGATGCTGTTGTCTTTAAACCAGGTATTGGTACTTTTGGCCGTGTGGACAGGTGCCAAGTCCTGCTGGAGAATGAAATTTCCATCTCCAAAAAGCTTGCCAGCAGATGGAAGCATGAAGTGCTGTAAAATTTCCTGGTAGACGGCTGCGCTGACTTTGGTCTTGATAAAACACAGTGGACCTACACCAGCAGATGACATGGCTCCCCAAACCATCACTGATAGTGGAAACTTCACACTAGACCTCAAGCAGCTTGGATTGTGGCCTCTCCACTCTTCCTCCAGACTCTGGGACCTTGATTTCCAAAGGAAAATTGGAACTCTGGGACCTTGTGGATGGTGTCAATGACTGCCTTCTTGGCATTTGTAAAGTCAGCAGTCTTCCCCATGATTGTGGAGCCTACTGAAACAGACTATGGGACATTTTTAAAAACTTAGGAAGCCGTTGCAGGTGCTTTTTGTTAATTATTCTAATTTACTGAGATATTGACTTTAGTGTTTTCATTGGCTGTAAGCCATAATCGTCAACATTAACAGAAATAAACACTTGAAATAGATCTCTCTCTCTGTAATGACTCTATATAATAGATCACTCTGTCTGTAATGACTCTATATAATATATGAGTTTCACTTTTTGCATTGAAGAACTCAAATAAATTAACTTTTTGATGATATTGTAATTTAGTGAGATGCACCTGCATATGATGACTGTTGCCCCCAGTGGAATATATGTGGTGTCTATTTTGGGATATTTTAGTATACCCATGATGATACTATAGACAGCCATTATACCTGGAATGGCCCCTTCCTTGCGTGCCTTGCTTTTTTTCGCTTACATGTCTAACAATCACATATGTGTTGTGTCCCTTCCCCCATCATCCTATTTTTCTATTGCTGAATAAATATGATAGATTTTATTCTCCCTGGACTCCTTTGATGGTCTTTTACCCTGCGGGGTTTTCTCTCATATATGGACTCACTGTGTGGTGGTGATGGTAGAGGACATTGTGTAGCAGGATCATTTTGGCCTTGTATAGTAGTAATTTTGGGAATATTGGTCTTTGTATAGTGTATTTTAGATTAGTAACAGTGGTATAGTGTAATTATATATGTATAAATCCTCTTTTAAGTGGCAGGGAGGTTATATGGGGAAACATGTACTTTGGGGCTGGGGTCCCTGATCTCTTAGGACCCCAGCAACGCTCCTGCACTGTGGAAAAGCAGGGTCTGGAGGCCACTTTAATATCATCATTTTATGGATATGACGCCAAAGAAACTAATGAAGTGCTTTGCAAAGTGCCATAATTAAAAAATAAAATGGAACCATTTTACAAGACCCGTAGCGTATCCATTTTTCGGGATCTGGGGCCGGGTTTATTTTTTGCACGCCGAGCTGAAGTTTTTATTGATACCATTTTGGGGTAGATCCGATGTTTTGATCGCCCGTTATTGCATTTTATTGCAATATTGCGGTGACCAAAAAACATAATTCTGGCGTTTAGAATTTTTTTCTCGTTACGCCGTTTACCGATTGGATTAATAATTTTTTTATATTGATAGATCGGGCGATTCTGAGCACGGCAATAGCAAATATGTGTATGTGGGTGGTATTTTTAGAATTTTATTTGGAATGGGGCGAAAGGGGGGTGATTTAAACTTTTATATATTTTTAATTTTTTTTTATATTTTTAAAAACATTTTTTTTTTTTTACACTTTTTGCTCGCTTCTATAGTCTCATTAGGAGGCTAGAAGCAGCAACTGTCCAATCACCTCTGCTATATACAGGGGATGAGCAGATCAGCTCTATGTAGCAGAAATGCTCCTGTGCTATGAGCGCCGACCACTAGGTGGCGCTCATAGAGTCAGTACATGACAATCACTGAGGTCTGCTGCAGACCCAGGGTTGTCATGCCCATCCATCAGTGACCCGCGATTACATGACGGGGTCACAGATGGGCGGGGTAAGTGACGCGCTTCCGGCGCGGCGCTGTTAAATGCCGCTGTCAGAGATTGACAGTGTAACGGGTCTGGGAGGTGGAACCTCAGAGCAACTATACAAAGGGGCAGTCCTTGTAAGGAAGCGGGTGGCTCCCAGGGAAGGCGGGCAGGTAGTCATGGCAAGTGACAGGGACAGTCTCTGGGTAGAAGGGCAGGAGGTCACGGCAAGTGACGAGGACAGTCTCTTGACAGGCGGATGGTCACGGCAAGTGACAGCAGGGTAAGAGTCTCTAGACAGGCAGGTGGTCACGGCAAGTGACAGCAGGATAAGAGTCTCTAGATAGGCTAGCAGGCAGGTAGCAGGTGAGCGCTCCCAGGTGAGCGGGCAAGAGTCTCTGGACAGGCAGGTGGTCACGGCAAGTGACGGCAGAGCCTCCAGATAGGCTAGCAGGCAGGTAGCAGGTGAGTGCTTCCAGGTGAGCGGGCAAGAGTCTCTGGACAGGCAGGTGGTCACGGCAAGTGACGGCAGAGCCTCCAGGTAGGCTAGCAGGCAGGTAGCAGGTGAGCGCTCCCAGGTGAGCGGGCAGGAGTCTCTGGACAGGCAGGTGGTCACGGCAAGTGACGGCAGAGCCTCCAGGTAGGCTAGCAGGCAGGTAGCAGGTGAGCGCTCCCAGGTGAGCGGGCAGGAGTCTCTGGACAGGCAGGTGGTCACGGCAAGTGACGGCAGAGCCTCCAGGTAGGCTAGCAGGCAGGTAGCAGGTGAGCGTTCCCAGGTGAGCGGGCAGGAGTCTCTGGACAGGCAGGTGGTCACGGCAAGTGACGGCAGAGCCTCCAGGTAGGCTAGCAGGCAGGTAGCAGGTGAGCGCTCCCAGGTGAGCGGGCAGGAGTCTCTGGACAGGCAGGTGGTCACGGCAAGTGACGGTAGAGCCTCCAGGTAGGCTAGCAGGCAGGTAGCAGGTGAGCGCTCCCAGGTGAGCGGGCGGGCAGATCCATAGACAGACTGACAGGTGTTGGAAGGCAGACTGTCGGACCGCAGGAATGCAAGCAGATAGACAGGAATCAGGTAGGTATCAAGCAGAGATCTGGCAGGTAACTGGCAGGTATCTGGTAACGGGACCTGAGGGCTGAAGCAGAGTTGAAAGGCTTTGCAACAACATTGCTCGGGCACCTCCATTTTGGAGGAGGTGCCTTATATATGGTGAGGTCCTCCGGCCATTGGCCGGGGACTCCTTAGGACGGTGCGCGCGGCCCCTTTAAGAGAGGGAGAGCGCGCGCGTGCCCTAAGCGCAGAGGCCGGGAAGCAGCGCGCGCTGCCAGCAGAGCGGGAGGAAGCTGCCGGGCACGGACCGGAGAGATGAGGGGAACGGCGTCCCAGCCTAGCAGGAGGCAGGGACGCCGACGCTACAGACAGCAGCATTTAACATGTTAACAGCCGCATGTGGATCGCGATTCCACCCGCGGCTGTTGGGGGCACATGTCAGCTGTATAAATCACGGTTTTAGGCACTGGTCTTGTAGTGTGGTATTGGTCTGCGACCAAGTGTGAATAGGTTCAACAAAACACAGCTGGCAGACTTTAAATGGAGGGTAGTATTTGGCACGCTCCACAAAATGTCACGATTATTAGGTAAGGTGTGTATAGGAAAATGTTATTTAAGGAAATAAAATGTACATTTTATTGGGGAATCCACCGCAGTCAGTGATTTTAGTCCAGTGTTTTCCTGTAACTCACATAGCAGTAGAAGACAAAGACAGAAACACAATACACAAATAACGGTAAAGTTTTAAATATTAGAGTTAGGACTGTCCCATAAGGGTCACCGTTACGAGCGGGATGGCTTTCCCATTATTTCGATCAAAATTATGTTAACTAAGTACGCTTTATTATTTTCATGCACTATTGCGATTTATTTATTTACTGCAGGGTGTTTGTGTATTGTATTTCTGTCTTAGTTTTATTCTAGTTAGTGGCCATGTGTGAACATGCTCTTACATGCTGCATGCACGACAATTTAAATTCCAGTTCATATCTCGAGGTTTTTTTCATATAGCAGAAGGTTATATGGATTAAAATAAAGGTTCATTTAAATAGCTGTCATGAATTATAACATGGGGCTGTGGGATATTTGCAGTCTGTGACTTTTTTGTTTAGTAATTTATTTCCTGAAGTGTAAACTTGATACATAAAACAGCAGTGTCCGTTATGATGACATCACAAAGCACATGACAGCACCGAGAACATGACATCATAGACCTCACATGACATCATAACTGCTACAGAATGTACAAAGTTCTATTCCTGAGCCATCTTGTGTCACAGCTTGAAGAGGACCAGTCCAGGTAAGTAGTTCATCACTGAACGCTGGGGGTCGGGTCACTTCGGAAAGGGAGGAGGACTGGCTGCACAGCATTGTGTCACAGCACAAACAGCAGAGTAGGATCAGGAAGAGAACCGCAGTGTGTGCTGTATGGACTGTGTCCTCATCCCCATGATATTTCCAGATGATTATTAGCTGCATTGTTTTCTTTCTTCCTGACCTTCCTCAAGGCTGTTTTGAGATCTGTGGAGTAACTATCATACGTCCGGCAATTATCAACTGAGAAGACTTTTTGGGATTCAGCAAGAAGGTAGGTGTGCGTGCATGTGAGTATGTGTGTAGGCACAGCATTGAAGGTTTGTGTGACCCCAGATCTAAAGGGAAGTGTGTCTGTGACCCCAGCACTACAAGGATGTGTGTCTGTGACCCCACCAATAAAGGGATGTGTGTCTGTGACCCCACCAATAAAGGGATGTGTGTCTGTGACCCCACCAATAAAGGGATGTGTGTCTGTGACCCCACCAATAAAGGGATGTGTGCCTGTGACCCCACCAATAAAGGGGTGGCTGTGTGATGGTTTGTGTGTCCCTGCACTAATGGGGTGTGTGTTTGTGTCCTCAACACTGCAGCACTGAAGGGGTGTGTGCACGTGTGTTGGGCACACATGTACATGTCTCCAGAAATGTAGCACTGAAGGGCTGTGTGTGTGGCCCCAGCACTGAAAGTGTGTGTCTGTGTCTATTTGTGTGACCTCAGCACCAAAGGGATGTCTGTCTGTGATCCCAGAAATGAAGGGGTGTCTCTGTGACCCCATCAATAACGGGGTGGCTGTGTAATGGTTTGCGTGTCCCTGCACTAATGGGGTGTGTGCTTGTTTCCTAAACACTGCAGCACTGAAGGGGTGTGTGCACGCGTGTTTGGCACACGTGTACATATCCTCTGAAATGCAGCACTGAAGGGCTGTGTGTGTGGCTCCAGCACTGAAGGTGTGTGTCTGTGTCTGTTTGTGTGACCTCAGCACAAAAGGGATGTGTGTCTGTGACCCCAGCAATAAAGATGTGTGTCTATATGGCCCCATCAATAACGGGGAAGCTGTGTGATGGTTTGCGTGTCCCTGCACTAATGGGGTGTGTGCTTGTTTCCTCATCACTGCAACACTGAAGGGGTGTGTGCACGTGTGTTTGGCACACGTGTACATGTCCCCTGAAATGCAGCACTGAAGGGCTGTGTGTGTGGGTCCAGCACTGAAGGTGTGTGTCTGTGTCTGTTTGTGTGACCTCAGCACCAAAGGGATGTGTGTCTGTGACCCCAGCAATGAAGGGGTGTGTCTCTATGGCCCCATCAATAAAAGGGGTGGTTGTGTGATGGTTTGTGTGTCCCTGCACTAATGGGGTGTGTGTTTGTGTCCTCACCACTGCAACACTGAAGGGGTGTGTGCACGTGTGTTTGGCACACGTCTACATGTCCCCTGAAATGCATCACTGAAGGGCTGTGTGTGTGGCTCCAGCACTGAAGGTGTGTGTCTGTGTCTGTTTGTGTGACCTCAGCACCAAAGGGATGTGTGTCTGTGACCCCAGCAATAAAGATGTGTGTCTCTATGGCCCCATCAATTACGGGGAGGCTGTGTGATGGTTTGCGTGTCCCTGCACTAATGGGGTGTGTGCTTGTTTCCTCATCACTGCAACACTGAAGGGGTGTGTGCAAGTGTGTTTGGCACACGTGTACATATCCCCTGAAATGCAGCACTGAAGGGCTGTGTGTGTGGCCCCAGCACTGAAGGTGTGTGTCTGTGTCTGTTTGTGTGACCTCAGGACCAAAGGGATGTGTGTCTGTGACCCCAGCAATGAAGGGGTGTGTCTCTATGGCCCCATCAATAAAAGGGATGGTTGTGTGATGGTTTGTGTGTCCCTGCACTAATGGGGTGGGTGTTTGTGTCCTCAACACTGCAGCACTGAAGGGGTGTGTGCACGTGTGTTCGGCACAAGTGTACATGTCTCATGAAATGCAGCGCTGACGGGCTGTGTGTGTGGCCCCAGCACTGAAGGTGTGTGTCTGTCTCTGTTTGTGTGACCTCAGCACCAAAGGGATGTGTGTCTGTGATCCCAGAAATGAAGGGGTGTCTCTGTGACCCCATCAATCAAGGGGTGGATGTGTGATCGTTTGCGTGTCCCTGCACTAATGGGGTGTGTGCTTGTTTCCTCAACACTGCACCACAGAAGGGGTGTGTGAACGTGTGTTTGGCACACGTGTACATGTCCCATGAAATGCAGCACTGAAGGGCTGTGTGTGTGGCCCCAGCACTGAAGGTGTGTGTCTGTGTCTGTTTGTGTGACCTCAGCACCAAAGGGATGTGTGTCTGTGACCCCAGCAATGAAGGGGTGTGTCTCTATGGCCCCATCAATAAAAGGGATGGTTGTGTGATGGTTTATGTGTCCCTGCACTAATGGGGTGGGTGTTTGTGTCCTCAACACTGCAGCACTGAAGGGGTGTGTGCACGTGTGTTTGGCACAAGTGTACATGTCTCATGAAATGCAGCGCTGAAGGGCTGTGTGTGTGGCCCCAGCACTGAAGGTGTGTGTCTGTGTCTGTTTGTGTGACCTCAGCACCAAAGGGATGTGTGTCTGTGACCCCAGCAATAAAGATGTGTGTCTCTATGGCCCCATCAATTACGGGGAGGCTGTGTGATGGTTTGCGTGTCCCTGCACTAATGGGGTGTGTGCTTGTTTCCTCATCACTGCAACACTGAAGGGGTGTGTGCAAGTGTGTTTGGCACACGTGTACATATCCCCTGAAATGCAGCACTGAAGGGCTGTGTGTGTGGCCCCAGCACTGAAGGTGTGTGTCTGTGTCTGTTTGTGTGACCTCAGCACCAAAGGGATGTGTGTCTGTGACCCCAGCAATGAAGGGGTGTGTCTCTATGGCCCCATCAATAAAAGGGATGGTTGTGTGATGGTTTGTGTGTCCCTGCACTAATGGGGTGGGTGCTTGTGTCCTCAACACTGCAGCACTGAAGTGGTGTGTGCACGTGTGTTTGGAACAAGTGTACATGTCTCATGAAATGCAGCGCTGACGGGCTGTGTGTGTGGCCCCAGCACTGAAGGTGTGTGTCTGTCTCTGTTTGTGTGACCTCAGCACCAAAGGGATGTGTGTCTGTGATCCCAGAAATGAAGGGGTGTCTCTGTGACCCCATCAATCAAGGGGTGGATGTGTGATGGTTTGCGTGTCCCTGCACTAATGGGGTGTGTGCTTGTTTCCTCAACACTGCACCACAGAAGGGGTGTGTGAACGTGTGTTTGGCACACGTGTACATGTCCCATGAAATGCAGCACTGAAGGGCTGTGTGTGTGGCCCCAGCACTGAAGGTGTGTGTCTGTGTCTGTTTGTGTGACCTCAGCACCAAAGGGATGTGTGTCTGTGACCCCAGCAATGAAGGGGTGTGTCTCTATGGCCCCATCAATAAAAGGGATGGTTGTGTGATGGTTTGTGTGTCCCTGCACTAATGGGGTGGGTGTTTGTGTCCTCAACACTGCAGCACTGAAGGGGTGTGTGCACGTGTGTTTGGCACAAGTGTACATGTCTCATGAAATGCAGCGCTGAAGGGCTGTGTGTGTGGCCCCAGCACTGAAGGTGTGTGTCTGTGTCTGTTTGTGTGACCTCAGCACCAAAGGGATGTGTGTCTGTGACCCCAGCAATAAAGATGTGTGTCTCTATGGCCCCATCAATTACGGGGAGGCTGTGTGATGGTTTGCGTGTCCCTGCACTAATGGGGTGTGTGCTTGTTTCCTCATCACTGCAACACTGAAGGGGTGTGTGCACGTGTGTTTGGCACACGTCTACATGTCCCCTGAAATGCAGCACTGAAGGGCTGTTTGTGTGGCTCCAGCACTGAAGGTGTGTGTCTGTGTCTGTTTGTGTGACCTCAGCACCAAAGGGATGTGTGTCTGTGACCCCAGCAATGAAGGGGTGTGTCTCTATGGCCCCATCAATAAAAGGGATGGTTGTGTGATGGTTTGTGTGTCCCTGCACTAATGGGGTGGGTGTTTGTGTCCTCAACATTGCAGCACTGAAGGGGTGTGTGCACGTGTCTTTGGCACAAGTGTACATGTCTCATGAAATGCAGCACTGAAGGGCTGTGTGTGTGGCCCCAGCACTGAAGGTGTGTGTCTGTGTCTGTTTGTGTGACCTCAGCACCAAAGGGATGTGTGTCTGTGATCCCAGAAATGAAGGGGTGTCTCTGTGACCCCATCAATAAAGGGGTGGATGTGTGATGGTTTGCGTGTCCCTGCACTAATGGGGTGTGTGCTTGTTTCCTCAACACTGCAGCACAGAAGGGGTGTGTGAACGTGTGTTTGGCACACGTGTACATGTCCCATGAAATGCAGCACTGAAGGGCTGTGTGTGTGGCCCCAGCACTGAAGGTGTGTGTCTGTGTCTGTTTGTGTGACCTCAGCACCAAAGGGATGTGTGTCTGTGACCCCAGCAATGAAGGGGTGTGTCTCTATGGCCCCATCAATAAAAGGGATGGTTGTGTGATGGTTTGTGTGTCCCTGCACTAATGGGGTGGGTGTTTGTGTCCTCAACACTGCAGCACTGAAGGGGTGTGTGCACGTGTGCTTGGCACAAGTGTACATGTCTCATGAAATGCAGCGCTGAAGGGCTGTGTGTGTGGCCCCAGCACTGAAGGTGTGTGTCTGTGTCTGTTTGTGTGACCTCAGCACCAAAGGGATGTGTGTCTGTGACCCCAGCAATAAAGATGTGTGTCTCTATGGCCCCATCAATAACGGGGAGGCTGTGTGATGGTTTGCGTGTCCCTGCACTAATGGGGTGTGTGCTTGTTTCCTCATCACTGCAACACTGAAGGGGTGTGTGCACGTGTGTTTGGCACACGTCTACATGTCCCCTGAAATGCAGCACTGAAGGGCTGTTTGTGTGGCTCCAGCACTGAAGGTGTGTGTCTGTGTCTGTTTGTGTGACCTCAGCACCAAAGGGATGTGTGTCTGTGACCCCAGCAATGAAGGGGTGTGTCTCTATGGCCCCATCAATAAAAGGGATGGTTGTGTGATGGTTTGTGTGTCCCTGCACTAATGGGGTGGGTGTTTGTGTCCTCAACATTGCAGCACTGAAGGGGTGTGTGCACGTGTGTTTGGCACAAGTGTACATGTCTCATGAAATGCAGCACTGAAGGGCTGTGTGTGTGGCCCCAGCACTGAAGGTGTGTGTCTGTGTCTGTTTGTGTGACCTCAGCACCAAAGGGATGTGTGTCTGTGATCCCAGAAATGAAGGGGTGTCTCTGTGACCCCATCAATAAAGGGGTGGATGTGTGATGGTTTGCGTGTCCCTGCACTAATGGGGTGTGTGCTTGTTTCCTCAACACTGCAGCACAGAAGGGGTGTGTGAACGTGTGTTTGGCACACGTGTACATGTCCCATGAAATGCAGCACTGAAGGGCTGTGTGTGTGGCCCCAGCACTGAAGGTGTGTGTCTGTGTCTGTTTGTGTGACCTCAGCACCAAAGGGATGTGTGTCTGTGACCCCAGCAATGAAGGGGTGTGTCTCTATGGCCCCATCAATAAAAGGGATGGTTGTGTGATGGTTTGTGTGTCCCTGCACTAATGGGGTGGGTGTTTGTGTCCTCAACACTGCAGCACTGAAGGGGTGTGTGCACGTGTGCTTGGCACAAGTGTACATGTCTCATGAAATGCAGCGCTGAAGGGCTGTGTGTGTGGCCCCAGCACTGAAGGTGTGTGTCTGTGTCTGTTTGTGTGACCTCAGCACCAAAGGGATGTGTGTCTGTGACCCCAGCAATAAAGATGTGTGTCTCTATGGCCCCATCAATTACGGGGAGGCTGTGTGATGGTTTGCGTGTCCCTGCACTAATGGGGTGTGTGCTTGTTTCCTCATCACTGCAACACTGAAGGGGTGTGTGCACGTGTGTTTGGCACACGTGTACATGTCCCCTGAAATGCAGCACTGAAGGTCTGTGTGTGTGGCCCCAGCACTGAAGGTGTGTGTCTGTGTCTGTTTGTGTGACCTCAGCACCAAAGGGATGTGTGTCTGTGACCCCAGCACTGAAGATGTGTGTGTCTGTGACCCCATCAATAACGGGGTGGCTGTGTGATGGTTTGTGTGTCCCTGGTCTGTGTGTTTGTCTACCGAGCACTGCAGCATTGAAGGGGTGTGTGCACGTGTGTTTATTGCATGTGTATAGAGGTGAGTGTGTATTTGTGTCTGTGTGTGTATGTATGTGTGTGTTGAGGTGAGTGTGTATGTGTGTGAATGTTCATGGATGTATTAAAGGTAACCCATCACTTCATTTCAGGCCCCTAAACCACCACCATTGTGAAATACCACTGTGTAATGAGTTTATAAAGATGCCCCTGTATAAATCATTCATTTCTACATTGTGTAGAAAACGAGCTTATAATGAACCAACAGTTTATACAAGGACATATTTATTATTCTGTTGGTGCCTTGGTGGTGATTTCATTCCCAGTCCCCTTAAAGGGTTATTTGGGACTTAAGAATTGATGACCTATCTGTAAGATAGCTGATCAGTATGAGATCGGGGGGTCTGACACCTGGCACCCCCACGATCAGCTGAAATCTGCTCCGGCAGGTGCCAGACACATGATAAGCATACTTGATAGGACGCTGCTTCTGGTCTATAGGACGCACACAATACTGAGCAAGATTTTTTGTTGTTAAAAAGTGCGTCATATAGTCTAGAAAATACAGTTAATGACGGTCACTCTTTAACTCAGAAATGCATCTTAACTTATGAAGGACTATATCCGTCATAATTCTGCTCCCCGCATTTCTTGCAGGCTCACACGCCGAGTCTGCATCTTTCTCGGCAGATGATGGCTGTGTTATTCAGCAATCATATGCCTCTAACAGTCGCAGGTTGAGCGGAGCTCTGCCCACGACAGTTAGCCTATTAAATCTTGCTATCAGTCTGTGACAGCGGCATTTAATGTGCGCCAGCAGGGGGTGCACCATTCCATCTCTTCATTGGCGTACCCGTGACTTGATCACTGAAGATCCCTGTGTCTGTCATCACTGGATTCCTGTGACAGCCAGCCTGTTGCTAGTGTTCATAGGAGACCGTGATTTCTGCTATATATAGCAATGCTGTATATAGCACAAGCAATCAGATGACTGCAGGTTCAAGCCCCCTAAAGAGACGAACAAATACAGTGAAAAGTAACAAAAAAATGAAAAAGGTATAAAAGTTCAAATCATCCCAGTTTTCCCCCCATTAAAAATTAAGAAATATAAAACATTTAAAAAATACACATATTTGGTATCGCTGCGTTTGTAAAAGTCAGATCCATCAAAATCTAAAATAAATTAATCCATTTAGTAAACGGCGTAACTAGAACATTACATAAAATGCCAGAATTACAGATTTACAGTCGTTGCAACAAGAAAAAATATATAATAACAGACAATCAAAACATTGTATATACCCCAAAATGATATCAATATAACCATCAGTTTGTGGTGCAAAAAACCAGCCCTCACGCAGCCCCATTCCCGAAACATGAAAACACCGCGGCTTTCAGATCTCGGAAAGTGGCGACACAAGCAAATTATTTTTATTATTATTTTTACAAATTTCAGAATTTTTTTTCATCACTTAAATATAAATCCTCACTTAAATCGTCACTTAAGTAGAAGAGATGAAGCTTTACTACCTCCTGCTCCAGCTCCAGCACTTCACCGCTGCCGCTGATCTTTAGTCACTGGCTTCAAGGGTGACATCATGACTGCAGCTCTGCAGCCAATCACTTGGCTCAGAGGCCCATGCTGACAGAGCTTCTAAGATCAGTGATTGGCTGCAGCAATGATGCGTGCTGAAGTTGAGCCATCACCCCTGCAGCCAGTCACAATAGACCACAGGAAGCGCTGAAGATCCAGAGCTGGAGCAGCAGGAGAAAGTAAAGCTCTGTGTGTTTCCTCTACCACTGGGAACCTCCTATATATTACATAAAAACATTCCTGAAAACCCCTTTAATCTGACTTTATAGAAAAAGTCTATATCCGGCTACTGTCCTCCCCTCATGAATCACAAAATATGCCAAGTGTGAACAACTCCTGTCCCCAAATGAGGACTTGCAGGCGATCAGTAGATAGTCGGGGGTCCGGCAGTGAACACCCTCAGCAATCAGCTGTGTTTTGCTGGACGTAGCGGCCTCTCCAGGACACATGTGGTATTACATGGTGCTCTTTCAGAATAATATGTAATATGTAATACATGATATCTTGAAGTCTTCCAGAAGAAGATATTGGCAGACAGGTAATGACTTATTACCTACCAGCCATTGTTTCTTTATCACTCGCTAGTTCTTATACACATTTGGATGATGTCACATCTTCGTTGGAAGCCGTATTAGGAACCTCCATCGCAGATTTTATCATACAGGACGAGTTCTCAGCCAACGGCTATTTGGCCATTGTTCACATGACGTAAGCCTATGTTATATACAGCAATATGCAGCAGGATACACCAGATCCAGGGAAATATCCGATCGCCAAAAATGGGGTCAGGAAGGAATTTTTTTCCCCCCTGAATCAGAATTCTTTTGGGGGGGTTTCTTTGCCTTCTTCTGGATCTTTGGGTCCCAATGACTCTCAGGTGGTCCCCAATGACCGCAGCTCGTTTTGTGGTCTCCACCGGGGCCAATCTGAGAGTGACTGTGACCATAGTTTAATTTCTTAAAGGACCAGTAATATTTTCATTACAATGTTGCTTATTGCTATTTCAATAAAAAAAATTAATTATATATATATATATTGTTTTGTGTGTTTTTTTTTCCTGGATTTCACCTTACACAGTGAGAATGATAAGAGTAATCACAAAATATGGGGGCTCCATACACAGAGAGAACTCTGGTACCAAATTCCATGACAATTGTTCTGGGGTTCAGTCTGTGATGGAGCAGTAACATTGTATCCAGGACGTCGTACACACCATGCTACAGAAAGAAGACTGAAGAACGGGACGCAGCCGCAGAATACAGGAGACACAGGGTCTTGTGTAACAGTAAAAAACAGGAAAGATGTTCAACAAGTGGCCGGGGGGCTCCAGGACCAAACCAGGAGGGAGGCCTCAGTCATCAGTGGCCAATATTCCCATGATGTGGCCACATTTACCAACCGTTCTGCAGCCACTCGTTTACCTTTGTCCAACACCTCCGTCGGTCCTTGCAGTTATTAGGCCACCACTGAAATTCTTTTCTGACTACACACAGACACGTACATAGAAACCGTGCATGCCGCCATCACCGTACACAACCAGAGTCCTGGTCCAGACCAGTGGCCTTTCCAATTCAAGTCTACTTGGGTTTAACCAAGGGTCCTGTCTCTAAGAGAACCATGTGCTTGCCACTTGGAACAGCAGTAATACAGTAACACCAGGTTAATATTCTTCGGGCACAGAGATGTACAGACAGTGAACCCTCTTAAAAAGAAGAATTGGACTGACATTCCCTAAGCAATAAGTACCCACACAATTGGAGGGACAGATTGCTAGCCCTTGCTGCACCATGGTGTATGCCCAGTGGTGGCCACTCTTAGTCTAAGTTGGCTCTTCAGATTGCATGGTGATAAAGAACCTGAGGGCCATATACCTTCAAGAAAAAGATCTCATAAGGACACGTTGCCTTGAATTGTGAAGAACACAATAATGTTTTCCATACAATTCTATTGTGTTCTATTCAGGATATATTAAAAAAAAGTCTGGTCCTTAGAAGTTATAAAATGAGGTCAATACAACCTCAGGTGAACATCAACACATCACAAATTACACCAGGTCATCGAATATTTACCAAAAAATAGACTTAAATGCAGAAACAGGGTGTGAAAAATTAAAGGGGTTGTGCAATGAAAATAAGCTCCAATCTACAGGAACCTTCATCCCCTTTAGATTGGAACGGTGGTACGCATGCTAAAATGCTGCTCCATTCATTCTATATGAGGCGGCCATGAAGTGCGCCCGACTTTTTTGGACCGGTGAGACAGAGTGGCCTTACAGAGAAGGGTCCTTGGATTGGAGGCCGAGTTACGAACCCCAAAGCAGCACTGAATATGATGTACTAGTGGGAGTCACGAGTGCAAGGGTTCCTGCCGCCAGTAGTGGAAGACCTAGTGCGCGAAACCGAAGAACAAGTAAGCAGACCTGCTGATCAGCACTGCAGTGCCGAGGCCAAGTTATGGAGAAATAGGGAGCGACAGTGCGCCTCACCAGTCCTGGAGTATATTACAGAGGAAGGAGACAGTGTGGAAAATGCTTCATACTGTAAAAGAAACGTCCAGAACACTTTGTGTCCGATATCTCTTGTATGCCGGGACGTTGCTAGGGTCCTAAAAGATCAGGGGCCAAAGCCCCAAAGTAGGTGTTTCCCCATACAACCTCCCCGCCACTTAAAAGACGACCTATACATATATAATTACAGTACACCATTGTTGCCAACCTAAAATACACAACTGAAAGACCAATATTCCCAAAATTACTTCTATACAAGGCAATAATAATCCCGCTACACAATGCCCTCTACCATCAACACTACACAGTGAGTACATAGTATTATGATATGACCATTGCCTCTACATAAAAAAACACACCGTACAAAGACCATCTGACTTCTCACATTTCCAGCACCGCCCCCATCTATTCCCACCCTGCACAACCTCCCCATGCTGCCTGCTCCTCCGACGTGGAATAGGAACCTCAATACTTCAAAAATTATGTCATTACTATGATTACCCTCCACCAATTAATGCTACAAAGACTGTGTGCCAGATAGAGGGGACCTATAAAAATAATAGCGTCCCATAGAAAGTAGTAAAGACCCCACTGTGCTACCTAGCAAGTAATAATGCCAGATATGCTCTTATGAAAGTTTCAATATCTGAAGTGTTCCCTCCAAGCAACAAATACCGTTGAGTATCCCCTTTAAGTAATAATGCCCCCTTAAAGCCACAATCAAACTACACCCAACTACAAAGTTCTTCTTCAAGTCTATGGACGATGATTTTGGGGTGGTGAAAGACGAAATTTCTGATGATGCACCCATTTAAAAGAAATAATGTCCTGAGTGCCCCAAAGCACCCTGTATATTGTAAGATAGTTCCACAGCTCACTACATACTGTATGATGGTCCCCACAGCTCCCTATGCACTGTATGTTGGTCCCCACAGATCCCTATACACTACATGATGGTCCCCACAGCTCCCTACGCACTGTATGATGTTCCCCACAGCTCCGTATGCTCTGTATGATGGTCCCCACAGCTCCCTACGCACTATATGATGGTCCCCACAGATCCCTATACACTGTATGATGGTCTCCACAGCTCCCTATGCACTGTATGATGGTCTCCACAGCTCCCTATAAATTGTCTGATGGTCCCCACAGCTCCCTATGTACTGTATGATGGTCTCTACAACTCCTTATAACTGGCATGATGGTCCCTACAACTTCCTATATCCTGTATAATGGCCCTCACAGCCCCATATATACAGTACTGTATGATGGCCCCCGCAGCTCAATATATATTGTATGATGGCCCCCACACCCACTTGTACACTATATTATGGCCCCTACAGCTCCCTTTATACTGTATGATGGCCCCACAGCCCCTTATAAACTGTATTCTGGCACCCACTCCCCATTTTATATAATATGATGGTCCCACTGCCCCTCATATATAGCATGATGACTCCCATAGCCCCTTATAGTATGATGGCACCCACACCCCTTATATATACAGGTGCATCTCACTAAATTACAATATCATCAAAAAGTTTATTTATTTTAGTTCTTCAATGCTGAAAATGAAACTCATATATTATATAAAGTCATTACAATCAAAGTGATCTATTTCAAGTGTTTATTTCTATTAATGTTTGTAGCATCGGCGTCTCTGCCCCGTACTAGGCAGAGACGCCGTCCCTCTCACCTCCCCGCTCCAGGCGCGGCGTCCTCCAACGTTTCTCTCCCCGCTGCTTCCGGCACGCGCTCCTTCCACGGCAGTGTGCTTAGAGCGCGCGCGCGCGCTCCCCCTCTCTTAAAGGGACCGCGCGCGCCGTCCTAAGGAGTCCCCGGCCAATTGCCGGAGGACCTCCCATATATAAGGCACCTCCTCCAAAATGGAGGTGCCCGAGCAATGTTGTTGCAAAGCCTTCACTCTGCTTCAGCCCTCAGGTCCCGTTACCAGTTACCTGCCAGTCACCTGCCAGATTCCTGCTTGTTACCTGCCAGTCACCTGCCAGATTCCTGCTTGATACCTGCCTGATATCCGCTTACCTGCTTGCAAGCCTGCGGACCGACGGTCTGCCTTCCGACACCTGTCAGTCTGTCTATGGACCAGCCTGCCCGCTCACCTGGGAGCGCTCACCTACTACCTGTCTGCTAGCCTACCTGGAGGCTCCGCCGTCACGTGCTGTGACCACCTGCCTGTCCAGAGACTCTTGCCCGCTCACATGGGAGCGCTCACCTGCTTCTTGCCTGCTATCCTACCTGGAGGCTCCGCCGTCACGTGCTGTGACCACCTGCCTGTCCAGAGACTCTTGCCCGCTCACCTGGGAGCGCTCACCTGCTACCTGCCTGCTAGCCTACCTGGAGGCTCCGCCGTCACGTGCTGTGACCACCTGCCTGTCCAGAGACTCTTGCCCGCTCACCTGGGAGCGTCCACCTGCTACCTGCCTGCTAGCCTACCTGGAGGCTCTGCCGTCACTTGCCGTGACCACTCGCCTGTCTAGAGACTGTCCCCGTCACTTGCCGTGACCTCCTGCCCTTCTACCCAGAGACTGTCCCCGTCACTAGCCATGACTACCTGCCCGCTTTCCCTGGGAGCCACCCACTTCCTTACAAGGACTGCCCCCTTGTATAGTTGCTCAGAGGTTCCACCTCCCAGATCCGTTACAGTTTGCTCGGGCCATGGAACCCGGTGGTCCCCAGATCTCCGATCTGCACCAGGAAGTCTTACGTCAGAAAACTCAGCAGGAGGTGGTACTGTCCTATCTACGGTCCGTTAACTCTCGTCTAGGCGCATTGTGTGACTCGTCTTTGTCTACCTCTGGTCCAGCCGTGCCCATTCCTGCGGTACCGCAATCCAGTCCCTTCATGGTACCCGACTATGGACCTCGGCTTCTGGCACCTCCACGCTTTGCCGGCGAACCTACTTTAGCTCGGGGTTTCATAAACCAGTGCACCTTGCACTTTGAGCTATTGGCATACCAGTTCATCTCCGACCGGGCCAAGGTGGCCTTCATCATGTCCCATCTCACTGGGGAGGCACTGGCATGGCTAAATCCCCTGTGGGAGAGAGGGGATCCCCTGGTGTCCGACCTGCCGTCTTTCCTCGCTGCTTTCCGGAAAGTCTTCGATGAACCTGGACGGAAAACCTCTTCTGCCTCCTCTCTGCTACATCTCCGCCAAGGGAGTCTCACCGTGGGCCAATATGCCATACGGTTCCGCACCCTCGCTTCTGAGCTTAACTGGGAAAATGAGGCTCGTGTCCTTCTTCTGGGAGGGTCTTTCCGGTCGGATTAAGGACGAGTTAGCTGGTCGGGACATTCCTACCACTCTGGATGACCTGGTGTCACTAGCTACCCGGATTGGCATCCGGTTCCAAGAACGTGCCAAAGAGACTGCCTGGGAGAAAGACTTTTCTTGCTCTGCTCCTACTTCCCTGAGACCTGCCTCTCAACCAGTCACTCCGCGGGCGCCCTCGCCTGAACCTATGCAGATCGACCAGACCAAGATGGTCAGATCTCGCCAAGAATCTCGCCGAGCCGAGGGAAGCTGTTTCTATTGTGGCAGTATGGAGCACTTCATCCGTTCCTGCCCGGAAAAGCTGGGAAACGCCAGTGTCTAGGACCGCTCGGAGAGGTCGTCCTAGACAAAAGTAAGCCCTCTCCGTCTCTGACTTTACCGGTCTCTATTGCTTGGGGAGAAAACCGTCACTTTGAACTCGCCCACCTGGATTCTGGAGCTGCTGGAAACCTCATCTCCCAGTCTCTGGTAGAGAGATACCGTATTCCCAGCAAGCCCCTGGCTGAACCATTGTCAGTCGCCTCCGTGGATGGAAGACTTCTCTCGGAGACCATCCTGCTCGATACCCCCTGCTGCTCATCTCCGAACTGTTTGACCGTCTCAAGGGCGCCAGGATCTTCTCCAAGCTGGATCTACGAGGAGCATATAACCTGGTCTGTATCCGTCAAGGAGACGAGTGGAAGACGGCATTCAATACCCGGGACGGTCATTATGAGTACCTTGTGATGCCCTTCGGTCTCTGTAATGCTCCCGCTGTCTTTCAAGAACTAGTCAACGACATCTTCCGTGACCTCCTGTACTCCTGCGTAGTGGTATACCTGGACGATATCTTGGTCTTCTCTCCGGATCTCCCCACACACCGAAGGGATGTTTGTCAGGTCCTGCTTAGGCTTCGGCAGAACCACCTCTATGCCAAATACGAGAAGTGCCTCTTCGACCAGACCTCCCTACCGTTCTTGGGCTATGTCATCTCCCAGACAGGTCTGCAAATGGATCCTGAGAAGCTCTCTTCTGTTCTAAAATGGCCTCGTCCTGAAGGTTTGAAGGCGATACAGCGATTCCTGGGCTTCGCTAATTACTATCGTCTTTTCATCCCACACTTCTCGTCTCGGACTGCTCCCATATCAGCACTCACCCGTAAGGGGGCTAATCCCAGGACATGGTCGCCTGAAGCCGAGGAGGCCTTCCTTTCCTTAAAGAAAGCCTTCGCCTCTGCTCCCGTCCTGCACCGTCCGGACTGTAATAAACAATTCTACCTGGAGGTTGATGCCTCCTCCTCCGGAGCCGGAGCGGTACTCACCCAAAAATCTTCTACCGGGAGAATGGTAACCTGCGGCTTCTTCTCCAAAATCTTCTCCTTGTCTGAGCGCAACTACTCCATAGGAGACCGTGAAATGCTAGCCATCAAATTGGCACTGGGGGAGTGGCGCTATCTGCTTGAAGGGGCTCTCTACCCGGTAATTATCTACACGGATCACAAAAACCTGGCATATCTCCAAAATGCCCAGAGACTCAATCCTCGCCAGGCCCGGTGGTCGTTGTTTTATGCCCGCTTCGACTTCATTCTTCATTTCCGTCCGGCGGACAAGAACGTCAAAGCTTTGTCCCGGTCCTTCCTGTCCTCCGATCAAGAGGAGGAGCCTACGCACATCATCGACTCCTCCAAGGTGATGAATGTGGCCCCCTTGGATCAGACTCGTCTCCCACCCGGTAAGACGTTTGTAGCTGTACCAGATCGAGAGAGGGTTCTTCGCTGGGGACATTCTTCTAACCTAGCTGGCCATGCTGGCCAAAAGAAGACCTTCCAACTCATTACAAGGCATTACTGGTGGCCTACCCTGCGTAAGGACGTGGTAGACTTCGTCGCGGCCTGCTCATCCTGTGCCCGTAACAAAGTTCCCAGACATCTTCCAGCCGGCCATCTCCTGCCCCTTCCCGTACCTGCTGCTCCTTGGCAGCACATTGCTATGGACTTTATCACCGATCTTCCTATTTCTGCCGGTTGTACAGTCATTTGGGTTGTCGCTGACTGCTTTTCTAAGATGGCCCACTTCATTCCCCTGCCTGGTCTCCCATCTGCACCCGAGCTGGCTAAAGACTTTATCCGCCACATCTTCCGTCTCCATGGCCTGCCCCTCGACATCGTGTCGGATCGTGGGGTTCAGTTCACCTCACGCTTCTGGAGAGCCACATGTAAGCTGCTTGACATCACCTTGGACTTCTCCTCCGCTTACCACCCACAGTCCAATGGTCAAGTGGAGCGGATCAATCAGATCCTGACCAGTTACCTCCGGCACTTCGTTAATGCACACCATTCGGACTGGGTGGATCTCCTACCATGGGCCGAGTTCTCTTACAATAACCATGAGAGCGAATCCTCTTCCAAATCCCCGTTCTTTATAGTCGGTGGCCAACATCCCCGGATTCCACTTCCTGTCTCCGTTGCTGTGGACAACCCTGCTGCGGAGTCTCTTGTCAGCGAATTTTCTACTATTTGGGAGAGAACCAGGTCCGCTCTTCTTCTGTCCTCTGAGCGGATGAAGAGATATGCTGATAAGAGACGTCTGGATCCGCCTCAATTCCGTCCGGGAGACAAGGTTTGGCTCTTGTCCAAACATGTGCGGCTCAAAGTACCCTCCTTCAAGTTGGGCCCTCAATTCATCGGTCCCTTCGAAGTCCTCAGGCAAATTAACCCTGTGGCCTACAAATTAAAACTCCCGGCCACCCTACGGATTCCCAACTCCTTCCACGTATCTCTCCTCAAACCCGTTGTCTTTAACTCTTTTTCCAATAATCCAGGTGCCCCTCCTGCTCCGGTTTCCGCTGATGACGTCTTTGAGGTAGAGAGTATTCTGGCCTCCAAGAGGGTAAGAGGAAAAACCTTTTTTCTGGTGGATTGGAAGGGGTTTGGTACTGAGGAGAGAACTTGGGAACCCAGGGAGAACATCAACGCCCCGCTTCTCCTTGAAAAATTTCTTTCTGGCCAAAAAAAGAGGGGGCCTAAAGGGAGGGTACTGTAGCATCGGCGTCTCTGCCCCGTACTAGGCAGAGACGCCGTCCCTCTCACCTCCCCGCTCCAGGCGCGGCATCCTCCAGCGCTTCTCTCCCCGCTGCTTCCGGCACGCGCTCCTTCCCCGGCAGTGTGCTTAGGGCGCGCACGCTCCCCCTCTCTTAAAGGGACCGCACGCGCCGTCCTAAGGAGTCCCCGGCCAATTGCCGGAGGACCTCCCATATATAAGGCACCTCCTCCAAAATGGAGGTGCCCGAGCAATGTTGTTGCAAAGCCTTCACTCTGCTTCAGCCCTCAGGTCCCGTTACCAGTTACCTGCCAGTCACCTGCCAGATTCCTGCTTGTTACCTGCCAGTCACCTGCCAGATTCCTGCTTGATACCTGCCTGATATCCGCTTACCTGCTTGCAAGCCTGCGGTCCGACGGTCTGCCTTCCGACACCTGTCAGTCTGTCTATGGACCAGCCTGCCCGCTCACCTGGGAGCGCTCACCTACTACCTGTCTGCTAGCCTACCTGGAGGCTCCGCCGTCACGTGCTGTGACCACCTGCCTGTCCAGAGACTCTTGCCCGCTCACCTGGGAGCGCTCACCTGCTACCTGCCTGCTATCCTACCTGGAGGCTCCGCCGTCACGTGCTGTGACCACCTGCCTGTCCAGAGACTCTTACCCGCTCACCTGGGAGGGCTCGCCTGCTACCTGCCTGCTAGCCTACTTGGAGGCTCTGCCGTCACTTGCCGTGACCACCCGCCTGTCTAGAGACTGTCCCCGTCACTTGCCGTGACCTCCTGCCCTTCTACCCAGAGACTGTCCCCGTCACTAGCCGTGACTACCTGCCCGCCTTCCCTGGGAGCCACCCGCTTCTTTACAAGGACTGCCTCCTTGTATAGTTGCTCAGAGGTTCCACCTCCCAGATCCGTTACAATGTTGATGATTATGGCCAGGGGCGCACATAGAAATCATGAGGCCCCATAGCAGAAGCTCTAATTGGACCCCCCAACCAAAAAAATAAAGAAATATTTGTCTGTGTCACAGAAGAGCCGATCTCACAACTTTCCAGCCTTTACTTCGCTTTTCTAATGTTCCTCCTACTGAAGTCCTAGATCCATCTTTCATTGCTCCCATGAAGTATGATGCCAATAAAAGTGCCCCCCAAACACAGTATGATACCCCCATGGTGCATTCCTCCACATTAGCCTCTACATGAACAGTATAATGACCTTATTGTACCCCACTTCAACTCCCAAGGCAAAGTATGGTGACCCTAACACAGTATGATTCCCCCAACTGTGACTCCCACACAGCCCTCCATACAGTATAATGGGCCTACATACAGTATAATGGCCCACACTAGCCCTCCAAACAGTATGATGGACCCCACACAAACCTTCACACCGTATAATTGCTTTCATACAGTATAACGGCCCCCCACATAGCCCTCAAAATATCATAATGGCCCCACATAGACTTCCATATAGTATAATATGCCACCCATAATCCTCCATATAGTATAATGCACCCTCCAAAATCCTCCATATAGTATAATGCACCACCCATAATCCTCCATATAGTATAATGAACTTCCCATGGTCCTCGATAGAATATAATGCACTCCCCATAGTCCTCCATACAGTATATTTCACACCCCAAAGGGTAAAATGCAGCCCCCATATAGTATAATGCACCACACAGTCCTGCAGTATTATGGGCACCACGTACTCACTGATTTTAAAATACTGTATGTTTTAAATAAGACGACCCGAGTATAAGCTGAGACCCCTAATTTTACCACAAAAAAACTGGGAAAAAGTATTGAGTTGAGTATAAGCCTAGGGTAGGAAAGGCAGCAGCTACTGGAAAATTTCACCATCCTGGTATGTATGGCACCCCTCATCACCAATCCTGGTATGTATGGCACCCCTCATCTCCCAATCCTGGTACATATGGCACCCCTCATCCCCCAATCCTGGTATGCGTGGTCCCCTCATCCCCCAATCCTGGTATGTGTGGCCTCCTCATCCCCCAATCCTGGTATGTGTGGCCTCCTCATCCCCCAATCTTGGTATGTGTGGCCTCCTCATCCCCCAATCCCAGTATGTGTGGCCACCTCATCCCCCAATCCTGGAATGTGTGGCCTCCTCATCCCCCAATCCTGGTATGTGTGGCCTTCTCATCCCCCAATCCCCTGGTGTGTGTGGACCCCTCAACCCCCAATCCTGGTATGCATGGCCCCCTCACCCCCCAATCCTGGTATGTGGGGCCTCCTCACCCCCCCAATCCTGGTATGTGTGGCCCCATCACTGCACACTGTCTGTCATCACTGTATTCCTGTGACAGCCAGCTTGTTGCTAGTGTTCATAGGAGACCGTGATTTCTGCTATATATAGCAATGCTGTATATAGCACAAGCAATCAGATGATCGCAGGTTCAAGCCCCCTAAAGAGACTAACAAATACAGTGAAAAGTAAAAAAAAAAAATCAAAAAAGTATAAAAGTTCAAATCATCCCAGTTTTCCCCCCATTAAAAATTAAGAATTATAAAACATTTTAAAAAATACACATATTTGGTATCGCTGCGTTTGTAAAAGTCAGATCCATCAAAATATAAAATAAATTAATCCATTTAGTAAACGGCGTAACTAGAAAATTAAATAAAATGCCAGAATTACAGATTTTCAGTCGTTGCAACAAGAAAAAAATATATAATAACAGACAATCAAAACATTGTATATACCCCAAAATCATATCAATATAACCGTCAGTCTGTGGTGCAAAAAACAGCCCTCACGCAGCCCCATTCCCGAAACATGAAAACGCCGCGGCTTTCGGATCTCGGAAAGTGGCGACACAAGCAAATTATTTTTATTATTTTTTTTACAAATTTCAGAATTTTTTTTCATCACTTAAATGTAAATCCTATAAATCGTCACTTAAGTAGAAGAGATGAAGCTTTACTACCTCCTGCTCCAGCTCCAGCACTTCACCGCTGCCGCTGATCTTTAGTCACTGGCTTCAAGGGTGACATCATGACTGCAGCTCTGCAGCCGATCACTTGGCTCAGTGGGCCATGCTGACAGAGCTTCTAAGCTCAGTGATTGGCTGCAGCAATGATGTGTGCTGAAGTTGAGCCATCACCCCTGCAGCCTGTCACAGTAGAGCACAGGAAGCGCTGAAGATCCAGAGCTGGAGCCGCAGGAGAAAGTAAAGCTCTGTGTGTTTTCTCTACCACTGGGAACATCCTATATATTAAATAAAAACATTCCTGAAAACCCCTTTAATCTGACTTTATAGAAAAAGTCTATATCCGGCTACTGTCCTCCCCTCATGAATCACAAAATATGCCAAGTGTGAACAACTCCTGTCCCCAAATGAGGACTTGCAGGCGATCAGTTGATAGTCGGGGGTCCGGCAGTGACCACCCTCAGCAATCAGCTGTGTTTTGCTGGACGTAGTGGCCTCTCCAGGACACATGTGGTATTACATGGTGCTCTTTCAGAATAATATGTAATATGTAATACATGATATCTTGAAGTCTTCCAGAAGAAGATATTGGCAGACAGGTAATGACTTATTACCTACCAGCCATTGTCTCCTTTATCACTCGCTACTTCTTATACACATTTAGATGATTTCACATCTTCATTGGAAGCCGTATTAGGAACCTCCATCGCAGATTTTATCATATAGGACGAGTTCTCAGCCAACAGCTATTTGGCCATTGTTCACATAAAGTAAACCTATGTTATATACAGCAATATGCAGCAGGATACACGAGATCCAGGGAAATATCCAATCGCCAGAAATGGGGTCAGGAATGGTATGTGTGGCCTCCTCATCCCCCCAATCCTGGTATGCATGGCCCCCTCATCCCCCAATCCTGGTATGCATAGCCCCCTCATCCCCCAATCTTGGTATGTATGGCCTCCTCACTCCCCAATCCTGGTATGTGTGGCCCCATCACTGCACGCACAAAAAATAAACACTTATACTCACCTTCCTTCCTCACCTCTGCTCCAGAGCTGCTGTGTTCTGTCTGCCAGCAGCTCATGTTGGTATCTGAGCAGCGCGCGCTCTCAGTTGCCGAGGTGAGCTGCTGCTGCTGCCGGCATATTAACTCCTCTCCACGCTGGGACTATGAGCGTTGACAAGCGTGAATATGCATTCTCTTTGCCCGCTACTAAAGAGAATGAATATTCCCTCTTCTCCACGCCCATGGAAGTGGAGAAGAGGGAATATTCATGTCCCTTTAGCAGCGGGCACACGTGGTAGCTACAGCAGCCGCTACTGCGTGTGCCCGCTCCTCCGCCGCTGCAACCTCCCACCCCCCCAATACTCACCTATCCTCCTCGCTCCCCCGAGGCTCACGGGCCCCATAGCAGTGGTGTGGCCTGCCACCATTGGCGGTACGCCACTGATTATGGCTTACAGCCAATGAAATCACAAAAGTCATTATCTCAGTAAATTAAAATACTTCATAACATCAGCTTGAAAAATGTTTTTAAAATCCGAAATGTTGTCCTACTGAAATGTATGTTCAGTAAATGCACTCAATACTTGGTCAGGCTCCTTTTGCATCAATTACTGCATCAATGCGGCAATGTGGCATGGAGGGATCAGCCTGTGGCACTGCTGAGGTGTTATGGAAGCCCAGGTGGCTTTGATAGCAGCCTTCAGCTCGACAGCATTGTTGGGTCTGGTGTCTCATCTTCCTCTTGACAATACCCCATAGTTTCTCTATGGAGTTAAGTTCAGGTGAATTCGCTGGCCAATTAAGCAGAGTGATGCTGTTGTCTTTAAACCAGGTATTGGTACTTTTAGCAGTGTGGACAGGGGCCAAGTCCTGCTGGAGAATGAAATTTCCATCTCCAAAAAGCTTGCCGGCAGAGGGAAGCATGAAGTGCTGTAAAATGTCCTGTGGCCTCTCCACTCTTCCTCCAGACTCTGGGACCTTGATTTCCAAAGGAAAATTGGAACTCTGAGACCTTGCGGATGGTGTCAATGACTGCCTTCTTGGCATTTGTAAAGTCAGCAGTCTTCCCCATGATTGTGGAGCCTACTGAAACATACTATGGGACATTTTTAAAAACTTAGGAAGCCGTTGCAGGTGCTTTTTGTTAATTATTCTAATTTACTGAGATATTGACTTTAGTGTTTTCATTGGCTGTAAGCCATAATCGTCAACATTAACAGAAATAAACACTTGAAAAAGATCTCTCTGTCTGTAATGACTCTATATAATATAGGAGTTTCACTTTTTGTATTGAAGAACTCAAATAAATTAACTTTTTGATGATATTCTAATTTAGTGAGATGCACCTGCATATGATGACTGCTGCCCCCAGTGGAATATATGCGGTGTCTATTTTGGGATATTTTAGTATACCCATGATGATACTATAGACAGCCATTATACCTGGAATGGCCCCTTCCTTGCGTGCCGTGCTTTTTTTGGCTTACATGTCTAACAATCACATATGTGTTGTGTCCCTTCCCCCATCATCCTATTCTTCTATTGCTGAATAAATATGATAGATTTTATACTCCCTGGACTCCTTTGATGGTCTTTTACCCTGCGGGGTTTTCTTTCATATATGGACTCACTGTGTGGTGGTGATGGTAGAGGACATTGTGTAGCAGGATCATTTTGGCCTTGTATAGTAGTAATTTTGGGAATATTGGTCTTTGTATAGTGTATTTTAGATTAGTAACAGTGGTATACTGTAATTATATATGTATAAATCCTCTTTTAAGTGGCAGGGGGGGTTATATGGGGAAACATGTACTTTGGGGCTGGGGTCCCTGATCTCTTAGGACCCCAGCAACGCTCCTGCACTGGGGAAAAGCAGGGTCTGGAGGCCACTTTAATATCATCATTTTACGGATATGACGCCAAAGAAACTAATGAAGTGCTTTGCAAAGTGCCATAATTAAAAAAATAAAATGGGGCCATTTTACAAGACCCGTAGCGTCTCCATTTTTCGGGATCTGGGGCCGGGTTTATTTTTTGCACGCCGAGCTGAAGTTTTTATTGATACCATTTTGGGGTAGATCCGATGTTTTGATCGCCCGTTATTGCATTTTATTGCAGTGTTGCGTCGACCAAAAAACGTAATTCTGGCGTTTAGAATTTTTTTCTCGTTACGCCGTTTACCGATTGGATTAATTATTTTTTTATATTGATAGATCGGGCGATTCTGAGCACGGCAATACCAAATATGTGTGTGTGGGTGGTATTTTTAGAATTTTATTCTGAATGGGGCGAAAGGGGGGTGATTTAAACTTTTATATATTTTTAATTTTTTTTTATATTTTTAAAAACATTTTTTTTTTTACACTTTTTGCTTGCTTCTATAGTCTCATTAGGAGGCTAGAAACAGCAACTGTCCAATCACCTCTGCTACATACAGGGGATGAGCAGATCAGCTCTATGTAGCAGAAATGCTCCTGTGCTATGAGCGCCGACCACTAGGTGGCGCTCATAGAGTCAGTACATGACAATCACTGGGGTCTGCTGCAGACCCAGGGTTGTCATGCCCACCCATCAGTGACCCGCGATTACGTGACGGGGTCACAGATGGGCGGGGTAAGTGACGCGCTTCCGGCGCGGCGCTGTTAAATGCCGCTGTCAGAGATTGACAGTGTAACGGGTCTGGGAGGTGGAACCTCAGAGCAACTATACAAAGGGGCAGTCCTTGTAAGGAAGGGGGTGGCTCCCAGGGAAGGCGGGCAGGTAGTCACGGCAAGTGACAGGGACAGTCTCTGGGTAGAAGGGCAGGAGGTCACGGCAAGTGACAGGGACAGTCTCTTGACAGGCGGATGGTCACGGCAAGTGACAGCAGGGTAAGAGTCTCTAGACAGGCAGGTGGTCACGGCAAGCGACAGCAGGATAAGAGTCTCTAGATAGGCTAGCAGGCAGGTAGCAGGTGAGCGCTCCCAGGTGAGCGGGCAAGAGTCTCTGGACAGGCAGGTGGTCACGGCAAGTGACGGCAGAGCCTCCAGATAGGCTAGCAGGCAGGCAGCAGGTGAGCGCTCCCAGGAGAGCGGGCAAGAGTCTCTGGACAGGCAGGTGGTCACGGCAAGTGACGGCAGAGCCTCCAGGTTCGCTAGCAGGCAGGTAGCAGGTGAGTGCTCCCAGGTGAGCGGGCAGGAGTCTCTGGACAGGCAGGTGGTCACGGCAAGTGAAGGCAGAGCCTCCAGATAGGCTAGCAGGCAGGTAGCAGGTGAGAGCTCCCAGGTGAGCGGGCAAAAGTCTCTGGACAGGCAGGTGGTCACGGCAAGTGACGGCAGAGCCTCCAGGTAGGCTAGCAGGCAGGTAGCAGGTGAGCATTCCCAGGTGAGCGGGCAGGAGTCTCTGGACAGGCAGGTGGTCACGGCAAGTGACGGCAGAGCCTCCAGGTAGGCTAGCAGGCAGGTAGCAGGTGAGCGCTCCCAGGTGAGCGGGCAGGAGTCTCTGGACAGGCAGGTGGTCACGGCAAGTGACGGCAGAGCCTCCAGGTAGGCTAGCAGGCAGGTAGCAGGTGAGCGCTCCCAGGTGAGCGGGCAAGAGTCTCTGGACAGGCAGGTGGTCACGGCAAGTGACGGCAGAGCCTCCAGGTAGGCTAGCAGGCAGGTAGCAGGTGAGCATTCCCAGGTGAGCGGGCAGGAGTCTCTGGACAGGCAGGTGGTCACGGCAAGTGACGGCAGAGCCTCCAGGTAGGCTAGCAGGCAGGTAGCAGGTGAGCGCTCCCAGGTGAGCGGGCAGGAGTCTCTGGACAGGCAGGTGGTCACGGCAAGTGACGGCAGAGCCTCCAGGTAGGCTAGCAGGCAGGTAGCAGGTGAGCGCTCCCAGGTGAGCGGGCAAGAGTCTCTGGACAGGCAGGTGGTCACGGCAAGTGACGGCAGAGCCTCCAGGTAGGCTAGCAGGCAGGTAGCAGGTGAGCATTCCCAGGTGAGCGGGCAGGAGTCTCTGGACAGGCAGGTGGTCACGGCAAGTGACGGCAGAGCCTCCAGATAGGCTAGCAGGCAGGTAGCAGGTGAGCGCTCCCAGGTGAGCGGGCAAGAGTCTCTGGACAGGCAGGTGGTCACGGCAAGTGACGGCAGAGCCTCCAGGTAGGCTAGCAGGCAGGTAGCAGGTGAGCATTCCCAGGTGAGCGGGCAGGAGTCTCTGGACAGGCAGGTGGTCACGGCAAGTGACGGCAGAGCCTCCAGGTAGGCTAGCAGGCAGGTAGCAGGTGAGTGCTCCCAGGTGAGCGGGCAGGAGTCTCTGGACAGGCAGGTGGTCACGGCAAGTGACGGCAGAGCCTCCAGGTAGGCTAGCAGGCAGGTAGCAGGTGAGCGCTCCCAGGTGAGCGGGCAGGAGTCTCTGGACAGGCAGGTGGTCACGGCAAGTGACGGCAGAGCCTCCAGGTAGGCTAGCAGGCAGGTAGCAGGTGAGCGCTCCCAGGTGAGCGGGCGGGCAGATCCATAGACAGACTGACAGGTGTTGGAAGGCAGACTGTCGGACAGCAGGAATGCAAGCAGATAGACAGGAATCAGGTAGGTATCAAGCAGAGATCTGGCAGGTAACTGGCAGGTATCTGGTAACGGGACCTGAGGGCTGAGTTGAAAGGCTTTGCAACAACATTGCTCGGGCACCTCCATTTTGGAGGAGGTGCCTTATATATGGTGAGGTCCTCCGGCCATTGGCCGGGGACTCCTTAGGACGGTGCGCGCGGCCCCTTTAAGAGAGGGAGAGCGCGCGCGCGCGTGCCCTAAGCACAGAGGCTGGGAAGCAGAGCGCGCTGCCAGCAGAGTGGGAGGAAGCTGCCGGGCACGGAGCGGAGAGGTGAGGGAAACGGCGTCCCTGCCTAGCTGGAGGCAGGGACGCCGACGCTACAGACAGCAGCATTTAACATGTTAACAGCCGCAAGTGGATCGCGATTCCACCCACGGCTGTTGGGGGCACATGTCAGCTGTATAAATCACGGTTTTAGGCATTGGTCTTGTAGTGTGGTATTGGTCTGCGACCAAGTGTGAATAGGTTCAACAAAACACAACTGGCAGACTTTAAATGGAGGGTAATATTTGGCACGCTCCACAAAATGTCACGATTATTAGGTAAGGTGTGTATAGGAAAATGTTATTTAAGGAAATAAAATGTACATTTTATTGGGGAATCCACCGCAGTCAGTGATTTTAGTCCAGTGTTTTCCTGTAACTCACATAGCAGTAGAAGACAAAGACAGAAACACAATACACAAATAACGGTAAAGTTTTAAATATTAGAGTTAGGACTGTCCCATAAGGGTCACCGTTACGAGGCGGGATGGCTTTCGCATTATTTAGATCAAAATTATGTTAACTAAGTACGCTTTATTATTTTCATGCACTATCGCGATTTATTTACTGCAGGGTGTTTGAGTATTGTATTTCTGTCTTAGTTTTTTTCTGGTTAGTGGCCATGTGTGAACATGCTCTTACATGCTGCATGCATGACAATTTAAATTCCAGTTCAGGTCTCGAGGTTTTTTTCATATAGCAGTAGGTTATATGGATTAAAATAAAGGTTCATTTAAATAGCTGTCATGAATTATAACATGGGGCTGTGGGATATTTGCAGTCTGTGACTTTTTTGTTTAGTAATTTATTTCCTGAAGTGTAAACTTGATACATAAAACAGCAGTGTCCGTTATGATGACATCACAAAGCACATGACAGCACCGAGAACATGACATCATAGACCTCACATGACATCATAACTGCTACAGAATGTATAAAGTTCTATTCCTGAGCCATCTTGTGTCACAGCTTGAAGAGGACCAGTCCAGGTAAGTAGCTCATCACTGAACGCTGGAGATCGGGTCACATCGGAAAGGGAGGAGGACTGGCTGCACAGCATTGTGTCACAGCACAAACAGCAGAGCAAGATCAGGAAGAGATCTGCAGTGTGTGCTGTATGGACTGTGTCCTCATCCCCATGATATTTCCAGTGATTATTAGCTGCATTGTTTTCTTTCTTCCTGACCTTCCTCAAGGCTGTTCTGAGATCTGTGGAGTAACTATCAACTGAGAAGACTTTTTGGGATTCAGCAAGAAGGTAGGTGTGCGTGCATGTGAGTGTGTGTGTAGGCACAGCATTGAAGGTTTGTGTGACCCCAGATCTAAAGGGAAGTGTGTCTGTGACCCCAGCACTACAAGGATGTGTGTCTGTGACCCCACCAATAAAGGGATGTGTGTCTGTGACCCCACCAATAAAGGGATGTGTGTCTGTGACCCCACCAATAAAGGGATGTGTGCCTGTGACCCCACCAATAAAGGGGTGGCAGTGTGATGGTTTGTGTGTCCCTGCACTAATGGGGTGTGTGTTTGTGTCCTCAACACTGCAGCACTGAAGGGGTGTGTGCAAGTGTGTTTGGCACACATGTACATGTCTCCAGAAATGCAGCACTGAAGGGCTGTGTGTGTGGCCCCAGCACTGAAAGTGTGTGTCTGTGTCTGTTTGTGTGACCTCAGCACCAAAAGGGATGTCTGTCTGTGATCCCAGAAATGAAGGGGTGTCTCTGTGACCCCATCAATAACGGGGTGGCTGTGTGATGGTTTGCGTGTCCCTGCACTAATGGGGTGTGTGCTTGTTTACTAAACACTGCAGCACTGAAGGGGTGTGTGCACGTGTGTTTGGCACACGTGTACATATCTTCTGAAATGCAGCACTGAAGGGCTGTGTGTGTGGCTCCAGCACTGAAGGTGTGTGTCTGTGTCTGTTTGTGTGACCTCAGCACAAAAGGGATGTGTGTCTGTGACCCCAGCAATAAAGATGTGTGTCTCTATGGCCCCATCAATAAAGGGGTGGCTGTGTGATGGTTTGTGTGTCCCTGCACTAATGGGGTGTGTGTTTGTGTCCTCAACACTGCAGCACTGAAGGGGTGTGTGCACGTGTGTTTGGCACACATGTACATGTCTCCAGAAATGCAACACTGAAGGGCTGTGTGTGTAGCCCCAGCACTGAAAGTGTGTGTCTGTGTCTGTTTGTGTGACCTCAGCACCAAAGGGATGTGTGTCTGTGATCCCAGAAATGAAGGGGTGTCTCTGTGACCCCATCAATAAAGGGGTGGATGTGTGATGGTTGGCGTGTCCCTGCACTAATGGGGTGTGTGCTTGTTTCCTCAACACTGCAGCACAGAAGGGGTGTGTGAACGTGTGTTTGGCACACGTGTACATGTCCCATGAAATGCAGCACTGAAGGGCTGTGTGTGTGGCCCCAGCACTGAAGGTGTGTGTCTGTGTCTGTTTGTGTGACCTCAGCACCAAAGGGATGTGTGTCTGTGACCCCAGCAATGAAGGGGTGTGTCTCTATGGCCCCATCAATAAAAGGGATGGTTGTGTGATGGTTTGTGTGTCCCTGCACTAATGGGGTGGGTGTTTGTGTCCTCAACACTGCAGCACTGAAGGGGTGTGTGCACGTGTGTTTGGCACAAGTGTACATGTCTCATGAAATGCAGCGCTGAAGGGCTGTGTGTGTGGCCCCAGCACTGAAGGTGTGTGTCTGTGTCTGTTTGTGTGACCTCAGCACCAAAGGGATGTGTGTCTGTGATCCCAGAAATGAAGGGGTGTCTCTGTGACCCCATCAATAAAGGGGTGGATGTGTGATGGTTTGCGTGTCCCTGCACTAATGGGGTGTGTGCTTTTTTCCTCAACACTGCAGCACAGAAGGGGTGTGTGAACGTGTGTTTGGCACACGTGTTCATGTCCCATGAAATGCAGCACTGAAGGGCTGTGTGTGTGGCCCCAGCACTGAAGGTGTGTGTTTGTGTCTGTTTGTGTGACCTCAGCACCAAAGGGATGTGTGTCTGTGACCCCAGCAATGAAGGGGTGTGTCTCTATGGCCCCATCAATAAAAGGGATGGTTGTGTGATGGTTTGTGTGTCCCTGCACTAATGGGGTGGGTGTTTGTGTCCTCAACACTGTAGCACTGAAGGTGTGTGTGCACGTGTGTTTGGCACAAGTGTACATGTCTCATGAAATGCAGCGCTGAAGGGCTGTGTGTGTGGCCCCAGCACTGAAGATGTGTGTCTGTGTCTGTTTGTGTGACCTCAGCACCAAAGGGATGTGTGTCTGTGACCCCAGCAATAAAGATGTGTGTCTCTATGGCCCCATCAATTACGGGGAGGCTGTGTGATGGTTTGTGTGTCCCTGCACTAATGGGGTGTGTGCTTGTTTCCTCATCACTGCAACACTGAAGGGGTGTGTGCACGTGTGTTTGGCACACGTCTACATGTCCCCTGAAATGCAGCACTGAAGGGCTGTGTGTGTGGCTCCAGCACTGAAGGTGTGTGTCTGTGTCTGTTTGTGTGACCTCAGCACCAAAGGGATGTGTGTCTGTGACCCCAGCAATGAAGGGGTGTGTCTCTATGGCCCCATCAATAAAAGGGGTGGTTGTGTGATGGTTTGTGTGTCCCTGCACTAATGGGGTGTGTGTTTGTGCCCTCAACACTGCAGCACTGAAGGGGTGTGTGCACGTTTTTTTGGCACAAGTGTACATGTCCCCTGAATTGCAGCACTGAAGGGCTGTGTGTGTGGCCCCAGCACTGAAGGTGTGTGTCTGTGTCTGTTTGTGTGACCTCAGCACCAAAGGGATGTGTGTCTGTGACCCCAGAAATGAAGGGGTGTGTCTCTATGGCCCCATCAATAAAAGGGGTGGTTGTGTGATGGTTTGTGTGTCCTTGCACTAATGGGGTGTGTGTTTGTGTCCTCAACACTGCAGCACTGAAGGGGTGTGTGCACGTGTGTTTGGCACAAGTGTACATGTCCCCTGAAATGCAGCACTGAAGGGCTGTGTGTGTGGCCCCAGCACTGAAGGTGTGTGTCTGTGTCTGTTTGTGTGACCTCAGCACCAAAGGGATGTGTGTCTGTGACCCCGGCAATAAAGATGTGTGTCTCTATGGCCCCATCAATAACGGGGAGGCTGTGTGATGGTTTGCGTGTCCCTGCACTAATGGGGTGTGTGCTTGTTTCCTCATCACTGCAACACTGAAGGGGTGTGTGCACGTGTATTTGGCACACGTGTACATGTCCCCTGAAATGCAGCACTGAAGGGCTGTGTGTGTGGCTCCAGCACTGAAGGTGTGTGTCTGTGTCTGTTTGTGTGACCTCAGCACCAAAGGGATGTGTGTCTGTGATCCCAGAAATGAAGGGGTGTCTCTGTGACCCCATCAATAAAGGGGTGGATGTGTGATGGTTGGCGTGTCCCTGCACTAATGGGGTGTGTGCTTGTTTCCTCAACACTGCAGCACAGAAGGGGTGTGTGAACGTGTGTTTGGCACACGTGTTCATGTCCCATGAAATGCAGCACTGAAGGGCTGTGTATGTGGCCCCAGCACTGAAGGTGTGTGTCTGTGTCTGTTTGTGTGACCTCAGCACCAAAGGGATGTGTGTCTGTGACCCCAGCAATGAAGGGGTGTGTCTCTATGGCCCCATCAATAAAAGGGATGGTTGTGTGATGGTTTGTGTGTCCCTGCACTAATGGGGTGGGTGTTTGTGTCCTCAACACTGCAGCACTGAAGGGGTGTGTGCACGTGTGTTTGGCACAAGTGTACATGTCTCATGAAATGCAGCGCTGAAGGGCTGTGTGTGTGGCCCCAGCACTGAAGGTGTGTGTCTGTGTCTGTTTGTGTGACCTCAGCACCAAAGGGATGTGTGTCTGTGATCCCAGAAATGAAGGGGTGTCTATGTGACCCCATCAATAAAGGGGTGGATGTGTGATGGTTTGTGTGTCCCTGCACTAATGGGGTGTGTGCTTTTTTCCTCAACACTGCAGCACAGAAGGGGTGTGTGAACGTGTGTTTGGCACACGTGTTCATGTCCCATGAAATGCAGCACTGAAGGGCTGTGTGTGTGGCCCCAGCACTGAAGGTGTGTGTTTGTGTCTGTTTGTGTGACCTCAGCACCAAAGGGATGTGTGTCTGTGACCCCAGCAATGAAGGGGTGTGTCTCTATGGCCCCATCAATAAAAGGGATGGTTGTGTGATGGTTTGTGTGTCCCTGCACTAATGGGGTGGGTGTTTGTGTCCTCAACACTGTAGCACTGAAGGTGTGTGTGCACGTGTGTTTGGCACAAGTGTACATGTCTCATGAAATGCAGCGCTGAAGGGCTGTGTGTGTGGCCCCAGCACTGAAGATGTGTGTCTGTGTCTGTTTGTGTGACCTCAGCACCAAAGGGATGTGTGTCTGTGACCCCAGCAATAAAGATGTGTGTCTCTATGGCCCCATCAATTACGGGGAGGCTGTGTGATGGTTTGTGTGTCCCTGCACTAATGGGGTGTGTGCTTGTTTCCTCATCACTGCAACACTGAAGGGGTGTGTGCACGTGTGTTTGGCACACGTCTACATGTCCCCTGAAATGCAGCACTGAAGGGCTGTGTGTGTGGCTCCAGCACTGAAGGTGTGTGTCTGTGTCTGTTTGTGTGACCTCAGCACCAAAGGGATGTGTGTCTGTGACCCCAGCAATGAAGGGGTGTGTCTCTATGGCCCCATCAATAAAAGGGGTGGTTGTGTGATGGTTTGTGTGTCCCTGCACTAATGGGGTGTGTGTTTGTGTCCTCAACACTGCAGCACTGAAGGAGTGTGTGCACGTTTTTTTGGCACAAGTGTACATGTCCCCTGAATTGCAGCACTGAAGGGTTGTGTGTGTGGCCCCAGCACTGAAGGTGTGTGTCTGTGTCTGTTTGTGTGACCTCAGCACCAAAGGGATGTGTGTCTGTGACCCCAGAAATGAAGGGGTGTGTCTCTATGGCCCCATCAATAAAAGGGGTGGTTGTGTGATGGTTTGTGTGTCCCTGCACTAATGGGGTGTGTGTTTGTGTCCTCAACACTGCAGCACTGAAGGGGTGTGTGCACGTGTGTTTGGCACAAGTGTACATGTCCCCTGAAATGCAGCACTGAAGGGCTGTGTGTGTGGCCCCAGCACTGAAGGTGTGTGTCTGTGTCTGTTTGTGTGACCTCAGCACCAAAGGGATGTGTGTCTGTGACCCCGGCAATAAAGATGTGTGTCTCTATGGCCCCATCAATAACGGGGAGGCTGTGTGATGGTTTGCGTGTCCCAGCACTAATGGGGTGTGTGCTTGTTTCCTCATCACTGCAACACTGAAGGGGTGTGTGCACGTGTATTTGGCACACGTGTACATGTCCCCTGAAATGCAGCACTGAAGGGCTGTGTGTGTGGCTCCAGCACTGAAGGTGTGTGTCTGTGTCTGTTTGTGTGACCTCAGCACCAAAGGGATGTGTGTCTGTGACCCCAGCAATGAAGGGCTGTGTCTCTATGGCCCCATCAATAAAGGGGTGACTGTGTGATGGTTTGTGTGTACCTGCACTAATGGGGTGTGTGTTTGTGTCCTCAACACTGCAGCACTGAAGGGGTGTGTGCACGTGTGTTTGGCACACATGTACATGTCTCCAGAAATGCAACACTGAAGGGCTGTGTGTGTGGCCCCAGCACTGAAAGTGTGTGTCTGTGTCTGTTTGTGTGACCTCAGCACCAAAGGGATGTGTGTCTGTGACCCCAGAAATGAAGGGGTGTGTCTCTATGGCCCCATCAATAAAAGGGGTGGTTGTGTGATGGTTTGTGTGTCCCTGCACTAATGGGGTGTGTGTTTGTGTCCTCAACACTGCAGCACTGAAGGGGTGTGTGCACGTGTGTTTGGCACAAGTGTACATGTCCCCTGAAATGCAGCACTGAAGGGCTGTGTGTGTGGCCCCAGCACTGAAGGTGTGTGTCTGTGTCTGTTTGTGTGACCTCAGCACCAAAGGGATGTGTGTCTGTGACCCCGGCAATAAAGATGTGTGTCTCTATGGCCCCATCAATAACGGGGAGGCTGTGTGATGGTTTGCGTGTCCCAGCACTAATGGGGTGTGTGCTTGTTTCCTCATCACTGCAACACTGAAGGGGTGTGTGCACGTGTATTTGGCACACGTGTACATGTCCCCTGAAATGCAGCACTGAAGGGCTGTGTGTGTGGCTCCAGCACTGAAGGTGTGTGTCTGTGTCTATTTGTGTGACCTCAGCACCAAAGGGATGTGTGTCTGTGACCCCAGCAATGAAGGGCTGTGTCTCTATGGCCCCATCAATAAAGGGGTGACTGTGTGATGGTTTGTGTGTACCTGCACTAATGGGGTGTGTGTTTGTGTCCTCAACACTGCAGCACTGAAGGGGTGTGTGCACGTGTGTTTGGCACACATGTACATGTCTCCAGAAATGCAACACTGAAGGGCTGTGTGTGTGGCCCCAGCACTGAAAGTGTGTGTCTGTGTCTGTTTGTGTGACCTCAGCACCAAAGGGATGTGTCTGTGATCCCAGAAATGAAGGGGTGTCTCTGTGACCCCATCAATAAAGGGGTGGATGTGTGATGGTTTGCGTGTCCCTGCACTAATGGGGTGTGTGCTTGTTTCCTCAACACTGCAGCACAGAAGGGGTGTGTGAACGTGTGTTTGATACACGTGTACATGTCCCCTGAAATGCAGCACTGAAGGGCTGTGTGTGTGGCCCCAGCACTGAAGGTGTGTGTCTGTGTCTGTTTGTGTGACCTCAACACCAAAGGGATGTGTGTCTGTGACCCCAGCAGTAAAGATGTGTGTCTCTATGGCCCCATCAATATCGGGGAGGCTGTGTGATGGTTTGCGTGTCCCTGCACTAATGGGGTGTGTGTTTGTGTCCTCAACACTGCAGCACTGAAGGGGTTTGTGCTCTCGTGTTTGGCACACGTGTACATGTCCCCTGAAATGCAGCACTGAAGGGCTGTGTGTGCGGCTCCAGCACTGAAGGTGAGTGTCTGTGTCTGTTTGTGTGACCTCAGCACCAAAGGGATGTGTGTCTGTTACTCCAGCAATGAAGGGCTGTGTCATTATGGCCCCATCAATAAAGGGGTGGTTGTGTGATGGTTTGTGTGTCCCTGCACTAATGGGGTGTGTGTTTGTGTCCTCAACACTGCAGCACTGAAGGGGTGTGTGCACGTGTGTTTGGCACACGTGTACATGTCCCCTGAAATGCAGCACTGAAGGGCTGTTTGTGTGGCCCCAGCACTGATGGTGTGTGTCTGTGTCAGTTTGTGTGACCTCAGCACCAAAGGGATGTGTGTCTGTGACCCCAGCAATAAAGATGTGTGTCTCTATGGCCCCATCAATAACGGGGAGGCTGTGTGATGGTTTGCGTGTCCCTGCACTAATGGGGTGTGTGCTTGTTTCCTCATCACTGCAACACTGAAGGGGTGTGTGCACGTGTGTTTGGCACACGTGTACTTGTTCCCTGAAATGCAGCAATGAAGGGCTGTGTGTGTGGCTCCAGCACTGAAGGTGTGTGTCTGTGTCTGTTTGTGTGACCTCAGCACCAAAGGGATGTGTGTCTGTGACCCCAGCAATAAAGATGTGTGTCTCTATGGCCCCATCAATAACAGGGAGGCTGTGTGATGGTTTGCGTGTCCCTGCACTAATGGGGTGTGTGCTTGTTTCCTCATCACTGCAACACTGAAGGGGTGTGTGCACTTGTGTTTGGCACAAGTGTACATGTCCCCTGAAATGCAGCACTCAAGGGCTGTGTGTGTGGCCCCAGCACTGAAGGTGTGTGTCTGTGTCTGTTTGTGTGACCTCAGCACCAAAGGGATGTGTGTCTGTGACCCCAGCACTGAAGATGTGTGTGTCTGTTACCCCATCAATAACGGGGTGGCTGTGTGATGGTTTGTGTGTCCCTGGTCTGTGTGTTTGTCTACCGAGCACTGCAGCACTGAAGGGGTGTGTGCACGTGTGTTTATTGTATGTGTATAGAGGTGAGTGTGTATTTGTGTCTGTGTGTGTATGTATGTGTGTGTTGAGGTGAGTGTGTATGTGTGTGAATGTTCATGGATGTATTAAAGGTAACCCATCACTTCATTTCAGGCCCCTAAACCACCACCATTGTGAAATACCACTGTGTAATGAGTTTATAAAGATGCCCCTGTATAAATCATTCATTTCTGCATTGTGTAGAAAATGAGCTTATAATGAACCAACAGTTTATACAAGGACATATTTATTATTCTGTTGGTGCCTTGGTGGTGATTTCATTCCCAGTCCCCTTAAAGGGTTATTTGGGACTTAAGAATTGATGACCTATCTGTAAGATAGCTGATCAGTATGAGATCGGAGGGTCTGACACCTGGCACCCCCACGATCAGCTGAAATCTGCTCCGGCAGGTGCCAGACACATGATAAGCATACTTGATAGGACGCTGCTTCTGGTCTATAGGACGCACACAATACTGAGCAAGATTTTTTGTTGTTAAAAAGTGCGTCATATAGTCTAGAAAATACAGTTAATGACGGTCACTCTTTAACTAAGAAATGCATCTTAACTTATGAAGGACTATATCCGTCATAATTCTGCTCCCCGCATTTCTTGCAGGCTCACACGCCGAGTCTGCATCTTTCTCGGCAGATGATGGCTGTGTTATTCAGCAATCATCTGCCTCTAACAGTCGCAGGTTGAGCGGAGCTCTGCCCACGACACTTAGCCTATTAAATCTTGCTATCAGAGTGTGACAGCGGCATTTAATGTGCGCCAGCAGGGGGTGCACCATTCCATCTCTTCATTGGCGCACCCGTGACTTGATCACTGAAGATCCCTGTGTCTGTCATCACTGGATTCCTGTGACAGCCAGCCTGTTGCTAGTGTTCATAGGAGACCGTGATTTCTGCTATATATAGCAATGCTGTATATAGCACAAGCAATGAGATGACTGCAGGTTCAAGCCCCCTAAAGAGACGAACAAATACAGTGAAAAGTAAAAAAAAAATGAAAAAAGTATAAAAGTTCAAATCATCCCAGTTTTCCCCCAATAAAAATTAAGAAATATAAAACATTTAAAAAATACACATATTTGGTATCGCTGCATTTGTAAAAGTCAGATCCATCAAAATATAAAATAAATTAATCCATTTAGTAAACGGCGTAACTAGAACATTAAATAAAATGCCAGAATTACAGATTTACAATTGTTGCAACAAGAAAAAATATATAATAACAGATAATCAAAACATTGTATATACCCCAAAATGATATCAATATAACCATCAGTTTGTGGTGCAAAAAACTATCCCTCACGCAGCCCCATTCCCGAAACATGGAAACGCCGCGGCTTTCAGATCTCGGAAAGTGGCGACACAAGCAAATTATTTTTCATCACTTAAATATAAATCCTATAAATCGTCACTTAAGTAGAAGAGATGAAGCTTTACTACCTCCTGCTCCAGCTCCAGCACTTCACCGCTGCCGCTGATCTTTAGTCACTGGCTTCAAGGGTGACATCATGACTGCAGCTCTGCAGCCAATCACTTGGCTCAGTGGCCATGCTGACAGAGCTTCTAAGCTCAGTGATTGGCTGCAGCAATGATGTGTGCTGAAGTTGAGCCATCACCACTGCAGCCTGTCACAATAGAGCACAGGAAGCGCTGAAGGTCCAGAGCTGGAGCAGCAGGAGAAAGTAAAGCTCTGTGTGTTTTCTCTACCACTGGGACCCTCCTATATATTACATAAAAACATTCCTGAAAACCCCTTTAATCTGACTTTATAGAAAAAGTCTATATCCGGCTACTGTCCTCCCCTCATGAATCACAAAATATGCCAAGTGTGAACAGCTCCTGTCCCCAAATGAGGACTTGCAGGCGATCAGTTGATAGTCGGGGGTCTGGCAGTGAACCCCCTCAGCAATCAGCTGTGTTTTGCTGGACGTAGTGGCCTCTCCAGGACACATGTGGTATTACATGGTGCTCTTTCAGAATAATATGTAATATGTAATACATGATATCTTGAAGTCTTCCAGAAGAAGATATTGGCAGACAGGTAATGACTTATTACCTACCAGCCATTGTCTCCTTTATCACTCGCTAGTTCTTATACACATTTGGATGATGTCACATCTTCGTTGGAAGCCGTATTAGGAACCTCCATCGCAGATTTTATCATACAGGACGAGTTCTCAGCCAACAGCTATTTGGCCATTGTTCACATGACGTAAGCCTATGTTATATACAGCGATATGCAGCAGGATACACGAGATCCAGGGAAATATCCGATCGCCAAAAATGGGGTCAGGAAGGAATTTTTTTCCCCCCTGAATCAGAATTCTTTTGGGGGGGTTTCTTTGCCTTCTTCTAGATCTTTGGGTCCCAATGACTCTCAGGTGGTCCCCAATGACCGCAGCTCGTTTTGTGGTCTCCACCGGGGCCAATCTGAGAGTGACTGTGACCATAGTTTAATTTCTTAAAGGACCAGTAATATTTTCATTACAATGTTGCTTATTGCTATTTCAATAAAAAAATTAATTATATATATATATTGTTTTATGTGTTTTTTTTCCTGGATTTCACCTTACACAGTGAGAATGATAAGAGTAATCACAAAATATGGGGGCTCCATACACAGAGAGAACTCTGGTACCAAATTCCATGACAATTGTTCTGGGGTTCAGTCTGTGATGGAGCAGTAACATTGTATCCAGGACGTCGTACACACCATGCTACAGAAAGAAGACTGAAGAACGGGACGCAGCCGCAGAATACAGGAGACATAGGGTCTTGTGTAACAGTAAAAAACAGGAAAGACGCTCAACAAGTGGCCGGGGGGCTCCAGGACCAAACCAGGAGGGAGGCCTCAGTCATCAGTGGCCAATATACCCATGAAGTGGCCACATTTACCAACCGTTCTGCAGCCACTCGTTTACCTTTCTCCAACACCTCCGTCGGTCCTTGCAGTTATTAGGCCACCACTGAGATTCTTTTCTGACTACACACAGACACATACATAGAAACCGTGCATGCCGCCATCACCGCACACAACCAGAGTCCTGGTCCAGACCAGTGGCCTTTCCAATTCAAGGCTACTTGGGTTTAAACAAGGGTCCTGTCTCTAAGAGAACCATGTGCTTGCCACTTGGAACAGCAGTAATACAGTAACACCAGGTTAATATTCTTCGGGCACAGAGATGCACAGACAGTGAACCCTCTTAAAAAGAAGAATTGGACTGACATTCCCTAAGCAATAAGTACCCACACAATTGGAGGGACAGATTGCTAGCCCTTGCTGCACCATGGTGTATGCCCAGTGGTGGCCACTCTTAGTCTAAGTTGGCTCTTCAGATTGCATGGTGATAAAGAACCTGAGGGCCATATACCTTCAAGAAAAAGATCTCATAAGGACACGTCGCCTTGAATTGTGAAGAACACAATAATGTTTTCCATACAATTCTATTGTGTTCTATTCAGGATATATTAAAAAAAAGTCTGGTCCTTAGAAGTTATAAAATGAGGTCAATACAACCTCAGGTGAAGAACAACACATCACAAATTACACCAGGTCACCGAATATTTACCAAAAAATAGACTTAAATGCAGAAACAGGGTGTGAAAAATTAAAGGGGTTGTCCAATGAAAACAAGCTCCAATCTACAGGAACCTTCATCCCCTTTAGATTGGAACGGTGGTCCGCATGCTAAAATGCTGCTCCATTCATTCTATATGAGGCGGCCATGAAGTGCGCCTGACTTTTTTGGACCGATGAGACAGAGTGGCCTTACAGAGAAGGGTCCTTGGATTGGACGCCGAGTTACGGACCCCAAAGCAGCACTGAATATGATGTACTAGTGGGAGTCACGAGTGCAAGGGTTCAAGGGCGCCAGTAGTGGAAGACATAGTGCGCGAAACCGAAGAACAGGTAAGCAGACCTGCTGATCAGCACTGCAGTGCCGAGGCCGAGTTATGGCGAAATAGGGAGCGACAGTGCGCCTCACCAGTCCTGGAGTATATTACACAGGAAGGATACTGTGTGGAAAATGCTTCATACTGTAAAGGAAACCTCCAGAACACTTTGTGCCCGATATCCCTTGTATGCCGGGACGTTGCTAGGGTCCTAAAAGATCAGGGGCCAAAGCCCCAAAGTAGGTGTTTCCCCATACAACCTCCCCGCCACTTAAAAGAGGACCTATACATATATAATTACAGTACACCATTGTTGCTAACCTAAAATACACAACTGAAAGACCAATATTCCCAAAATTACTTCTATACAAGGCAATAATAATCCCGCTACACAATGCCCTCTACCATCAACACTACACAGTGAGTACATAGTATTATGATATGACCATTGCCTCTACATAAAAAACACACTGTACAAAGACCATCTGACTTCTCACATTTCCTGCACCATCCCCATCTATTCCCACCCTGCACAACCTCCCCATGCTGCCTGCTCTTCCGACGTGGAATAGGAACCTCAATACTTCAAAAATTATGTCATTACTATGATTACCCTCCACCAATTAATGCTACAAAGACTGTGTGCCAGATAGAGGGGACCTATCAAAATAATAGCGTCCCATAGAAAGTAGTAAAGACCCCACTGTGCTACCTAGCAAGTAATAATGCCAGATATGCTCTTATGAAAGTTTCAATATCTGAAGTGTTCCCTCCAAGCAACAAATACCGTTGAGTATCCCCTTTCAGTAATAATGCCCCCTTAAAGCTACAATCAAACTACACCCAACTACAAAGTTCTTCTTCAAGTCTATGGAAGATGATTTCGGGGTGGTGAAAGAAGAAATTTCTGATGATGCACCCATTTAAAAGAAATAATGTCCTGAGTGCCCCCACAGCACCCTGTATATTGTATGATAGTCCCACAGCTCACTACACACTGTATGATGGTCCCCACAGCTCCCTATGCACTGTATGATGGTCCCCACAGCTCCCTACGCACTGTATGATGGTCCCCACAGCTCCGTATGCACTGCATAATGGTCCCCACAGCTCCGTATGCACTGCATAATGGTCCCCACAGCTCCCTATGCCCTGTATGATGGTACCCACAGTTACATATGCACTGTATCATGGTCCCCACAGCTCCCTATACCCTGTATGATGGTCCCCACAGCTCCGTATGCACTGCATAATGGTCCCCACAGCTCCCTATGCCCTGTATGATGGTACCCACAGTTCCATATGCACTGTATCATGGTCCCCACAGCTCCCTACGCTCTGTATGATGGTCCCCACAGCTCCCTATGCACTGTATGATGGTCCCCACAGCTCCCTATGCACTGTATGATGGTACCCACAGCTCCATATGCACTGGTATCATGGTCCCCACAGCTCCCTACGCTCTGTATGATGGTCCCCACAGCTCCCTATACACTGTATGATGGTCCCCACAGCTCCCTAGACACTGTATGATGGTCCCCACAGCTCCTTAGACACTGTACGATGGTCCCCACAGCTCCCTAGACACTGTATGATGATCCCCACAGCTCCCCCATGCACTGTATGATGGTCCCCACAGCTCCCTATGCATTGCATAATGGTCCCCACAGCTCTCTATGCTCTGTATGAGGGTCCCCACAGCTCCCTATGCTCTGTATGATGGAACCCACAGCTCCCTATGCACTGTATGATGGTCCCCACAGCTATCTAAGCTCTGTATTATGGAACCCACAGCTCCCTATGCACTGTATGATGGTCCCCACAGCTATCTACGCTCTGTATGATGGTCCCCACAGCTCACTATGCACTGTATGATGGTCCCCACAGCTCGTTGCTCCTTAGATACTGTATGATGGTCCTCATACTTCCCTATACACTGTATGATGGTCCCCACAGCTCCCTACACACTGTATGATGGTCCCCACAGCTCCTTAGATACTGTATGAGTGTTCCCACAGCTCCCTAGACACTGTATGATGGTCCCCACAGCTCCCTATGCTCTGTATGATGGTCCCCACAGCTCCCTATGCTCTGTATGATGGTCCCCACAGTGGCCTATGCACTGTATGATGGTCTTCACAGCTCCCTATGCATTGTATGATGGTCTCCACAGCTCCCTATGCATTGTATGATTGTCCTCATAGCTCTCTACGCACTGTATGATGGTCCCCGCAGCTCCTCATGCACTGAATGATGGTCCCCATGGCCCCTTATACACTGTATGATGGTCCCCATGGCTCCTTATGTACTGTATGATGGTCCCCGCAGCTCCCTACGCTCGGTATGATGGTCCCCACATCTCCCTATGCACTGTATGATGGTCCCCACAGCTCCTCAGGCACTGTATGATGGTTTCCACAGCTCCCTATGCATTTTCTGATGGTCCCCACAGCTCTCTACGCATTGTATGATGGTCCCTGCAGCTCCTTATGCACTGTATGATGGTCCTCACGGCTCCTTATACACTGTATGATGGTCCCCACGGCTCCTTATACACTGTATGATGGTCCCCACGGCTCCTTATACACTGTATGATGGTCCCCACGGCTCCTTAAGTACTGTATGATACTCCCCACAGCTCCCTACGCTCTGTATGATGGTCCCTACAACTCCCTATGCACTGCATAATGGTCCCCACAGCTCCCTATGCACTGCATAATGGTCCCCACAGCTCCCTTTGCCCTGTATAAAGGTCCCCACATCTCCCTATGCACTGCATAATGGTCCCCACGCTCCCTATGCACTGCATAATGGTCCCCAAAGCTCCCTATGCACTGTATGATGGTCTCCACAGCTCCCTATGCATTGTCTGATGGTCCCCACAGCTCCCTATGCACTGTATGATGGTCTCCACAGCTCCCTATGCATTGTCTGATGGTCCCCACAGCTCCCTATGCACTGTATGATGGTCTCTATAACTCCTTATAACTGGCATGATTGTCCCTACAACTACCTATATCCTGTATAATGGCCCTCACAGCCCCATATATACAGTACTGTATGATGGCCCCCGCAGCCCAATATATACTGTATGATGGCCCCCACACCCACTTGTACACTATATTATGGCCCTTACAGCTCCCTTTATACTGTATGATGGCCCCACGGCCCCTTATAAACTGTATTCTGGCACCCACTCCCCATTTTATATAATATGATGGCCCCACTGCCCCTTATATATAGCATGATGACTCTCATAGCCCCTTATAGCATGATGACACTCACACCCCTTATATATACAGGTGCATCTCACTAAATTAGAATATCATTAAAAAGTTTATTTATTTTAGTTCTTCAATGGTGAAAATGAAACTCATATATTCTATAAAGTCATTACAATCAAAGTGATCTATTTCACGTGTTTATTTCTGTTAATGTTGATGATTATGGCCAGGGGCGCACATAGAAACCATGAGGCCCCATAGCAGAAGCTCTAATTGGACCCCCCCCACCAAAAAAATAAAGAAATATTTGTCTGTGTCACAGAAGAGCCGATCTCACAACTTTCCAGCCTTTACTTCGTCTTTCTAATTTTCCTCCTACTGAAGTCCTAGATCCTTCTTTCATTGCCCCCATGAAGTATGATGCCAATAAAAGTGCCCCCCAAACACAGTATGATACCCCATGGTGCATTCCTCCACATTAGCCTCTACATGAACAGTATAATGACCTTATTGTACCCCACTTCAACTCCCAAGGCAAAGTATGGTGACCCTAACACAGTATGATTCCCCCAACTGTGACTCCCACACAGCCCTCCATACAGTATAATGGGCCTACATACAGTATAATGGCCCACACTAGCCCTCCAAACAGTATGATGGACCCCACACAAACCTTCACACCGTATAATTGCTTTCATACAGTATAACGGCCCCCCACATAGCCCTCAAAATATCATAATGACCCCACATAGACTTCCATATAGTATAATATGCCACCCATAATCCTCCATATAGTATAATGCACCCTCCAAAATCCTCCATATAGTATAATGCACCCCCCATAATCCTCCATATAGTATAATGCACTCCCCATAGTCCTCCATACAGTATATTTCACACCCCAAAGGGTAAAATGCAGCCCTCATATAGTATAATGCACCACACAGTCCTGCAGTATTATGGGCACCACATACTCACTGATTTTAAAATACCGTATGTTTTAAATAAGACGACCCGAGTATAAGCTGAGGCCCCTAATTTTACCACAAAAAAACTGGGAAAACGTATTGAGTTGAGTATAAGCCTAGGGTAGGAAATGCAGCAGCTACTGTAAAATGTCACCATCCTGGTAAGTATGGCTCCATCATCACCAATCCTGGTATGTATGGCACCCCTCATCCCTCAATCCTAGTACATATGGTACCCCACATTCCCCAATCCTGTTATGTGTGGCCCCCTCATCCCCCAATCCTGGTATGTATGGCTCCCTCATCACCAATCCTGGTGTGTATGGCACCCCTCATCCCCCAATCCTGGTACATATGGCACCCCTCATTCCTGAAAACCCCTTTAATCTGACTTTATAGAAAAAGTCTATATCCGGCTACTGTCCTCCCCTCATGAATCACAAAATATGCCAAGTGTGAACAACTCCTGTCCCCAAATGAGGACTTGCAGGCGATCAGTTGATAGTCGGGGATCTGGCAGTGAACACCCTCAGGCCACACCACTGCTATGTAGCACGTGAGCCTCGGGGGAGCGAGGAGGATAGGTGAGTATTGGGGGGTGGGAGGTTGCGGCGGCGGAGGAGCGGGCACACTCAGTAGCGGCTGCTGTAGCTACCACGTGTGCCCGCTGCTAAAGGGACATGAATATTACCTCTTCTCCACTTCCATGGGCGTGGAGAAGAGGGAATATTCATTCTCTTTAGTAGCGGGCACGGAGGAGCGCTGAGCCGTGGCTCCTGCTTACAGTGCCTGCTACTAAAGAGAATGCATATTCACGCTTGTCAATGCTCATAGTCCCGGCGTGGAGAGGAGTGAATATGCCAACAGGTGAACGGCTCAGCGCTCCTCCGTGCCCGCTACTAAAGAGAATGAATATTCCCTCTTCTCCACGCCCATGGAAGTGGAGAAGAGGTAATATTCATGTCCCTTTAGCAGCGGGCACACGTGGTAGCTACAGCAGCCACTACTGAGTGTGCCTGCTCCTCCGCCGCCGGAACCTCCCACCCCCCAATACTCACCTATCCTCCTCGCTCCCCCGAGGCTCACGGGCCCCATAGCAGTGGTGTGGCCTGCCATCATTGGCGGTACGCCACTCATTATGGCTTATAGCCAATGAAATCACAAAAGTCATTATCTCAGTAAATTAAAATACTTTATAACATCAGCTTGAAAAATGTTTTTAAAATCCGAAATGTTGGCCTACTGAAATGTATGTTCAGTAAATGCACTCAATACTTGGTCAGGCTCCTTTTGCATCAATTACTGCATCAATGCGGCGTGGCATGGAGGCGATCAGCCTGTGGCACTGCTGAGGTGTTATGGAAGCCCAGGTTGTTTTGATGGCAGCCTTCAGCTTGTCTGCTTTGTTGGTTTGGTGTCTCTTATCTTCCTCTTGACAATACCCCATAGATTCTCTATAATAGATTCTCTATGGGGTTAAGGTCATGTGAGTTTGCTGACCAATCAAGCACAGTGATACTGTTGTGTAAACCAGGTATTGGTACTTTTGGCAGTGTGGACAGGTGCCAAGTCCTGCTGGAGAATGACATTTCCATCTACAAAAAGCTTGTCAGCAGAGGGAAGCATGAAGTGCTGTAAAATTTCCTGGTAGACAGCTGCGCTGACTTTGGTGTTGATAAAACACAGTGGACCTACACCAGCAGATGACATGGCTCCCCAAACCATCACTGATTGTGGAAACTTCACCCTAGACCTCAAGCAGCTTGGATTGTGGCCTCTCCACTCTTCCTCCAGACTCTGGGACCTTGATTTCCAAAGGAAAATTGGAACTCTGGGACCTTGTGGATGGTGTCAATGACTGCCTTCTGGACATCTGTCAAGTCAGCAGTTTTCCCCATGATTGTGGAGCCTACTGAAACAGACTATGGGACATTTTTAAACACTTAAGAAGCCGTTGCAGGTGTTTTATGTTAATTATTCTAATTTACTGAGATAATGACTTTAGTGTTTTCATTGGCTGTAAGCCATAATCGTCAACATTAAAAGAAATAAACACTTGAAATAGATCTCTCTGTCTGTAATGACTCTATATAATATAGGAGTTTCACTTTTTGTATTGAAGAACTCAAATAAATTAACTTTTTGATGATATTCTAATTTAGTGAGATGCACCTGCATATGATGACTGTTGCCCCCAGTGGAATATGTGCGGTGTCTATTTTGGGATATTTTAGTATACCCATGATGATACTATAGACAGCCATTATACCTGGAATGGCCCCTTCCTTGCGTGCCTTGCTTTTTTTGGCTTACATGTCTAACAATCACATATGTGTTGTGTCCCTTCCCCCATCATTCTATTCTTCTATTGCTGAATAAATATGATAGATTTTATACTCCCTGGACTCCTTTGATGGTCTTTTACCCTGCGGGGTCTTCTTTCATATATGGACTCACTGTGTGGTGGTGATGGTAGAGGACATTGTGTAGCAGGATCATTTTGGCCTTGTATAGTAGTAATTTTGGTAATATTGGTCTTTGTATAGTGTATTTTAGATTAGTAACAGTGGTATACTGTAATTATATATGTATAAATCCTCTTTTAAGTGGCAGGGAGGTTATATGGGGAAACATGTACTTTGGGGCTGGGGTCCCTGATCTCTTAGGACCCCAGCAACGCTCCTGCACTGGGGAAAAGCAGGGTCTGGAGGCCACTTTAATATCATCATTTTATGGATATGACGCCAAAGAAACTAATGAAGTGCTTTGCAAAGTGCCATAATTAAAAAAATAAAATGGCGCAATTTTACAAGACCCGTAGCGTCTCCATTTTTCGGGATCTGGGGCCGGGTTTCTTTTTTGCACGCCAAGCTGAAGTTTTTATTGATACCATTTTGGGGTAGATCCGATGTTTTTATCACCCGTTATTGCATTTTATTGCAATGTTGCGGCGACCAAAAAACATAATTCTGGCGTTTAGAATTTTTTTCTCGTTACGCCGTTTACCGATCAGATTAATTCTTTTTTATATTGATAGATCGGGCGATTCTGAACACGGCGATACCAAATATGTGTATGTGGGTGGTATTTTTAGAATTTTATTTTGAATGGGACGAAAGGGGGGTGATTTAAACTTTTATATATTTTTTATTTTTTTTTAATATTTTCAAAAACATTTTTTTTGTACACTTTTTGCTTGCTTCTATAGTCTCATTAGGAGACTAGAAGCAGCAACTGTCCAATCACCTCTGCTACATAGAGGTGATGAGCAGATCAGCTCTATGTAGCAGAAATGCTCCTGTGCTATGAGCGCCGACCACTAGGTGGCGCTCATAGCGTCAGTACATGACAATCACTGGGGTCTGCTGCAGACCCAGAGTTGTCATGCCCACCCATCAGTGACCCGCGATTACGTGACGGGGTCACCGATGGGCGGGGTAAGTGATGCGCTTCCGGCGCAGCGCTGTTAAATGCCGCTGTCAGAGATTGACAGCGGCATTTAACATGTTAACAGCCGCGGGTGGATTGCGATTCCACCCGCGGCTGTTGGGGGCACATGTCAGCTGTATAAATCAGCCGACATGTGCCCGGTTCAGTGGGGGCTCAGCGCCGGAGCCCTCACTGAACCGGGGGTGATAGCCTAGTGCGTACTATTACGCCCCATGCTTTAAAGGGGTTAAATGGAGTATAATATTTGACAGTTCCCAAAAATTTCAGGATGTTTACGGCAGTAATATGAGATCACGTCTGATGACCACGGTTTTAGGCACTGGCCTTGTAGTGTGGTATTGGTCTGCGACCAAGTGTGAATAGGTTCAAGAAAACACAGCTGGCAGACTTTAAATGGAGAGTAGTATTTGGCACGCTCCACAAAATGTCACGATTATTAGGTAAGGTGTGTATAGGAAAATGTTATTTAAGGAAATAAAATGTACATTTTATTGGGGATTCCACCGCAGTCAGTGATTTTAGTCCAGTGTTTTCCTGTAACTCACATAGCAGTAGAAGACAAAGACAGAAACACAATACACAAATCCCCTGCAGTAAAATAAGCCGCAATAGTGCATGAAAATAACAAAGGGGACTTAGTTAACAGAATTGTGATCAAAATAATGTGAAAGCCATCGGTAAAGTTTTAAATATTAGAGTTAGGACTGTCCCATAAGGGTCGCCGTGACGACCCGGGATGGCTTTCGCATTATTTCAATCAAAATTATGTTAACTAAGTACGCTTTATTATTTTCATGCACTATTGCGATTTATTTATTTATTGCAGGGTGTTTGTGTATTGTATTTCTGTCTTCGTTTTTTTTCTGGCTAGTGGCCATGTGTGAACATGCTCTTACATGCTGCATGCACGACAATTAAAATTCCAGTTCAGGTCTCGAGTGTTTTTCATATAGCAGTAGATTATATGGATTAAAATAAAGGTTCAGTTAAATAGCTGTCATGAATTATAACATGGGGCTGTGGGATATTTGCAGTCTGTGACTTTAATGTTTAGTAATTTATTTCCTGAAGTGTAAACTTGATACATAAAACAGCAGTGTCCGTTATGATGACATCACAAAGCACATGACAGCACCGAGAACATGACATCATAGACCTCACATGACATCATAACTGCTACAGAATGTACAAAGTTCTATTCCTGAGCCATCTTGTGTCACAGCTTGAAGAGGACCAGTCCAGGTAAGTAGCTCATCACTGAACGCTGGGGATCGGGTCACATCGGAAAGGGAGGAGGACTGGCTGCACAGCATTGTGTCACAGCACAAACAGCAGAGTAGGATCAGGAAGAGAACCGCAGTGTGTGCTGTATGGACTGTGTCCTCATCCCCATGATATTTCCAGATGATTATTAGCTGCATTGTTTTCTTTCTTCCTGACCTTCCTCAAGGCTGCTCTGAGATCTGTGGAGTAACTATCATACGTCTGGCAATTATCAAGTGAGTAGACTTTTTGGGATTCAGCAAGAAGGTAGGTGTGCGTGCATGTGAGTGTGTGTGTAGGCACAGCATTGAAGGTTTGTGTGACCCCAGATCTAAAGGGAAGTGTGTCTGTGACCCCAGCACTAAAAGGATGTGTATCTGTGACCCCACCAATAAAGGCATGTGTGTCTGTGACCCCAGCACTAAAAGGATGTGTGTCTGTGATCCCACCAATAAAGGGATGTGTGTCTCTGACCCCACCAATAAAGGGATGTGTGCCTATGACCCCACCAATAAAGGGGTGGCTGTGTGATGGTTTGTGTGTCCCTGCACTAATGGGGTGTGTGTTTGTGTCCTCAACACTGCAGCACTGAAGGGGTGTGTGCACGTGTGTTTGGCACATGTGTACATGTCCCTGAAATGCAGCACTGAAGGGATGTGTGTGTGGCCCCAGCACTGAAGGTGTGTGACTGTGTCTGTTTGTGTGACCTCAGCACCAAAGGGATGTGTGTCTGTGACCCCAGCAATAAAGATGTGTGTCTCTATGGCCCCATCAATAACGGGGAGGCTGTGTGATGGTTTGCGTGTTCCTGCACTAATGGGGTGTGTGCTTGTTTCCTCAACACTGCAGCACTGAAGGGGTGTGTGCACGTGTGTTTGGCACACGTGTACATCTCCCCTGAAATGCAGCACTGAAGGGCTGTGTGTGTGGCTCCAGCACTGAAGGTGTGTGTCTGTGTCTGTTTGTGTGACCTCAGCACCAAAGGGATGTGTGTCTGTGACCCCAGCAATGAAGGGCTGTGTCTCTATGGCCCCATTAATAAAGGGGTGGCTGTGTGATGGTTTGTGTGTCCCTGCACTAATGGGGTGTGTGTTTGTGTCCTCAACACTGCAGCACTGAAGGGGAGTGTGCACGTGTGTTTGGCACACATGTACATGTCTCCAGAAATGTAGCACTGAAGGGCTGTGTGTGTGGCCCCAGCACTGAAGGTGAGTGTCTGTGTCTGTTTGTGTGACCTCAGCACCAAAGGGATGTGTGTCTGTGACCCCAGAAATGAAGGGGTGTCTCTGTGACCCCATCAATAAAGGGGTGCATGTGTGATGGTTTGTGTGTCCCTGCACTAATGGGGTGTGTGCTTGTTTTCTCAACACCGCAGCACTAAAGGGGTGTGTGCACGTGTGTTTGGCACATGTGTACATGTCCCTGAAATGCAGCACTGAAGGGATGTGTGTGTGACCCCAGCACTGAAGGTGTGTGACTGTGTCTGTTTGTGTGACCTCAGCACCAAAGGGATGTGTGTCTGTGACCCCAGCAATAAAGATGTGTGTCTCTATGGCCCCATCAATAACGGGGAGGCTGTGTGATGGTTTGCGTGTCCCTGCACTAATGGGGTGTGTGATTGTTTCCTCAACACTGCAGCACTGAAGGGGTGTGTGCACGTGTGTTTGGCACACGTGTATATTTCCCCTGAAATGCAGCACTGAAGGGCTGTGTGGGTGGCCCCAGCACTGAAGGTGTGTGTCTGTTTGTGTGACCTCAGCACCAAAGGGATGTGTGTCTGTGACCCCAGCAATGAAGGGGTTGTGTCTCTATGGCCCCATTAATAAAGGGGTGGCTGTGTGATGGTTTGTGTGTCCCTGCACTAATGGGGTGTGTGCTTGTTTTCTCAACACCGCAGCACTAAAGGGGTGTGTGCACGTGTGTTTGGCACATGTGTACATGTCCCCTGAAATGCAGCACTGAAGGGCTGTGTGTGTGGCCCAGCACTGAAGGTGTGTGTCTGTGTCTGTTTGACCTCAGCACTAAAGGGATGTGTGTCTGTGACCCCAGCAATAAAGATGTGCGTCTCTAGGGCCCCATCAATAACGGGGAGGCTGTGTGATGGTTTGCGTGTCCCTGCACTAATGGGGTGTGTGCTTGTTTCCTCAACACTGCAACACTGAAGGGGTGTGTGCACGTGTGTTTGGCACACGTGTATATCTCCCCTGAAATGCAGCACTGAAGGGCTGTGTGTGTGGCTCCAGCACTGAAGGTGTGTGTCTGTGTCTGTTTGTGTGACCTCAGCACCAAAGGGATGTGTGTCTGTGACCCCAGCAATGAAGGGCTGTGTCTCTATGGCCCCATTAATAAAGGGGTGGCTGTGTGATGGTTTGTGTGTCCCTGCACTAATGGGGTGTGTGTTTGTGTCCTCAACACTGCAGCACTGAAGGGGAGTGTGCACGTGTGTTTGGCACACATGTACATGTCTCCAGAAATGTAGCACTGAAGGGCTGTGTGTGTGGCCCCAGCACTGAAGGTGTGTGTCTGTGTCTGTTTGTGTGACCTCAGCACCAAAGGGATGTGTGTCTGTGACGCCAGAAATGAAGGGGTGTCTCTGTGACCCCATCAATAAAGGGGTGCATGTGTGATGGTTTGTGTGTCCCTGCACTAATGGGGTGTGTGTTTGTGTCCTCAACACTGCAACACTGAAGGGGCGTGTGCAAGTGTGTTTGGCACACGTGTACATGTCCCCTGAAATGCAGCACTGAAGGGCTGTGTGGGTGGCCCCAGCACTGAAGGTGTGTGTCTGTCTGTGTGACCTCAGCACCAAAGGGATGTGTGTGTGTGACCCCAGCAATGAAGGGGTTGTGTCTCTATGGCCCCATCAATAAAGGGGTGGCTGTGTGATGGTTTGTGTGTCCCTGCACTAATGGGGTGTTTGTTTGTGTCCTCAACACTGCAGCACTGAAGGGGTGTGTGCACGTGTGTTTGGCACATGTGTACATGTCCCCTGAAATGCAGCACTGAAGGGCTGTGTGTGTGGCCCAGCACTGAAGGTGTGTGTCTGTGTCTGTTTGTTTGACCTCAGCACTAAAGGGATGTGTGTCTGTGACCCCAGCAATAAAGATGTGCGTCTCTATGGCCCCATCAATAACGGGGAGGCTGTGTGATGGTTTGCGTGTCCCTGCACTAATGGGGTGTGTGGTTGTTTCCTCAACACTGCAACACTGAAGGGGTGTGTGCACGTGTGTTTGGCACACGTGTACATCTCCCCTGAAATGCAGCACTGAAGGGCTGTGTGTGTGGCTCCAGCACTGAAGGTGTGTGTCTGTGTCTGTTTGTGTGACCTCAGCACCAAAGGGATGTGTGTCTGTGACCCCAGCAATGAAGGGCTGTGTCTCTATGGCCCCATTAATAAAGGGGTGGCTGTGTGATGGTTTGTGTGTCCCTGCACTAATGGGGTGTGTGTTTGTGTCCTCAACACTGCAGCACTGAAAGGGAGTGTGCACGTGTGTTTGGCACACATGTACATGTCTCCAGAAATGTAGCACTGAAGGGCTGTGTGTGTGGCCCCAGCACTGAAGGTGTGTGTCTGTGTCTGTTTGTGTGACCTCAGCACCAAAGGGATGTGTGTCTGTGACCCCAGAAATGAAGGGGTGTCTCTGTGACCCCATCAATAAAGGGGTGCATGTGTGATGGTTTGTGTGTCCCTGCACTAATGGGGTGTGTGTTTGTGTCCTCAACACTGCAACACTGAAGGGGTGTGTGCACGTGTGTTTGGCACACGTGTACATCTCCCCTGAAATGCAGCACTGAAGGGCTGTGTGTGTGGCTCCAGCACTGAAGGTGTGTGTCTGTGTCTGTTTGTGTGACCTCAGCACCAGACGGATGTGTGTCTGTGACCCCAGCAATGAAGGGCTGTGTCTCTATGGCCCCATTAATAAAGGGGTGGCTGTGTGATGGTTTGTGTGTCCCTGCACTAATGGGGTGTGTGTTTGTGTCCTCAACACTGCAGCACTGAAGGGGAGTGTGCACGTGTGTTTGGCACACATGTACATGTCTCCAGAAATGTAGCACTGAAGGGCTGTGTGTGTGGCCCCAGCACTGAAGGTGTGTGTCTGTGTCTGTTTGTGTGACCTCAGTACCAAAGGGATGTGTGTCTGTGACCCCAGAAATGAAGGGGTGTCTCTGTGACTCCATCAATAAAGGGGTGCATATGTGATGGTTTGTGTGTCCCTGCACTAATGGGGTGTGTGTTTGTGTCCTCAACACTGCAACACTGAAGGGGTGTGTGCACGTGTGTTTGGCACACGTGTACATCTTCCCTGAAATGCAGCACTGAAGGGCTGTGTGTGTGGCTCCAGCACTGAAGGTGTGTGTCTGTGTCTGTTTGTGTGACCTCAGCAACAAAGGGATGTGTGTCTGTGACCCCAGCAATGAAGGGCTGTGTCTCTATGGCCCCATTAATAAAGGGGTGGCTGTGTGATGGTTTGTGTGTCCCTGCACTAATGGGGTGTGTGTTTGTGTCCTCAACACTGCAGCACTGAAGGGGAGTGTGCACGTGTGTTTGGCACACATGTACATGTCTCCAGAAATGTAGCACTGAAGGGCTGTGTGTGTGGCCCCAGCACTGAAGGTGTGTGTCTGTTTGTATGACCTCAGCACCAGACGGATGTGTGTCTGTGACCCCAGCAATGAAGGGCTGTGTCTCTATGGCCCCATTAATAAAGGGGTGGCTGTGTGATGGTTTGTGTGTCCCTGCACTAATGGGGTGTGTGTTTGTGTCCTCAACACTGCAGCACTGAAGGGGAGTGTGCACGTGTGTTTGGCACACATGTACATGTCTCCAGAAATGTAGCACTGAAGGGCTGTGTGTGTGGCCCCAGCACTGAAGGTGTGTGTCTGTGTCTGTTTGTGTGACCTCAGTACCAAAGGGATGTGTGTCTGTGACCCCAGAAATGAAGGGGTGTCTCTGTGACCCCATCAATAAAGGGGTGCATATGTGATGGTTTGTGTGTCCCTGCACTAATGGGGTGTGTGTTTGTGTCCTCAACACTGCAACACTGAAGGGGTGTGTGCACGTGTGTTTGGCACACGTGTACATCTTCCCTGAAATGCAGCACTGAAGGGCTGTGTGTGTGGCTCCAGCACTGAAGGTGTGTGTCTGTGTCTGTTTGTGTGACCTCAGCACCAAAGGGATGTGTGTCTGTGACCCCAGCAATGAAGGGCTGTGTCTCTATGGCCCCATTAATAAAGGGGTGGCTGTGTGATGGTTTGTGTGTCCCTGCACTAATGGGGTGTGTGTTTGTGTCCTCAACACTGCAGCACTGAAGGGGAGTGTGCACGTGTGTTTGGCACACATGTACATGTCTCCAGAAATGTAGCACTGAAGGGCTGTGTGTGTGGCCCCAGCACTGAAGGTGTGTGTCTGTTTGTGTGACCTCAGCACCAAAGGGATGTGTGTCTGTGACCCCAGCAATAAAGATGTGTGTCTCTATGGTCCCATCAATAACGGGGTGGCTGTGTGATGGTTTGTGTGTCCCTGCACTAATGGGGTGTGTGCTTGTTTCCTCATCATTGCAACAAGGGGTGTGTGCACGTGTGTTTGGCACACGTGTACATGTTACCTGAAATGCAGCACTGAAGGGCTGTGTGTGTGGCCCCAGCACTGAAGGTGTGTGTCTGTGTCTGTTTGTGTGACCTCAACACCAAAGGGATGTGTGTCTGTGACCCCAGAAATGAAGGGGTGTCTCTGTGACCCCATCAATAAAGGGGTGCATGTGTGATGGTTTGTGTGTCCCTGCACTAATGGGGTGTGTGTTTGTGTCCTCAACACTGCAGCACTGAAAGGGAGTGTGCACGTGTGTTTGGCACACATGTACATGTCTCCAGAAATGTAGCACTGAAGGGCTGTGTGTGTGGCCCCAGCACTGATGGTGTGTGTCTGTTTGTGTGACCTCAGCACCAAAGGGATGTGTGTCTGTGACCCCAGCAATAAAGATGTGTGTCTCTATGGCCCCATCAATAACGGGGAGGCTGTGTGATGGTTTGCGTGTCCCTGCACTAATGAGGTGTGTGCTTGTTTCCTCAACACCGCAGCACTAAACGGGTGTGTGCACGTGTGCTTGGCACACGTGTACATATCCCCTGAAATGCAGCACTGAAGGACTGTGTGGGTGGCCCCAGCACTGAAGGTGTGTGTCTGTTTGTGTGACCTCCGCACCAATGGGATGTGTGTCTGTGACCCCAGCAATGGAGGGGTTGTGTTTCTATGGCCCCATCAATAAAGGGGTGGCTGTGTGATGGTTTGTGTGTCCCTGCACTAATGGGGTGTGTGTTTGTGTCCTCAGCACTGCAGCACTGAAGGGGTGTGTGCACGTGTGTTTGGCACACATGTACATGTCTCCAGAAATGCAGCACTTCAGGGCTGTGTGTGTGGCCCCAGCACGGAAAGTGTGTGTCTGTGTCTGTTTGTGTGACCTCAGCACCAAAGGGATGTGTGTCTGTGACCCCAGCAATAAAGATGTGTGTCTCTATGGCCCCATCAATAACGGGGTGGCTGTGTGATGGTTTGTGTGTCCCTGCACTAATGGGGTGTGTGCTTGTTTCCTCAACACCGCAGCACTAAAGGGGTGTGTGCACGTGTGTTTGGCACACGTGTACATGTTCCCTGAAATGCAGCACTGAAGGGCTGTGTGTGTGGCCCCAGCACTGAAGGTGTGTGTCTGTGTCTGTTTGTGTGACCTCAGCACCAAAGGGATGTGTGTCTGTGACCCCAGCAATGAAGGGCTGTGTCTCTATGGCCCCATTAATAAAGGGGTCGCTGTGTGATGGTTTGTGTGTCCCTGCACTAATGGGGTGTGTGTTTGTGTCCTCAACACTGCAGCACTGAAGGGGAGTGTGCACGTGTGTTTGGCACACATGTACATGTCTCCAGAAATGTAACACTGAAGGGCTGTGTGTGTGGCCCCAGCACTGAAGGTGTGTGTTTGTGTCTGTTTGTGTGACCTCAGCACCAAAGGGATGTGTGTCTGTGACCCCAGAAATGAAGGGGTGTCTCTGTGACCCCATCAATAAAGGGGTGGATGTGTGATGGTTTGTGTGTCCCTGCACTAATGGGGTGTGTGTTTGTGTCCTCAACACTGCAGCACTGAAGGGGTGTGTGCACGTGTGTTTGGCACATGTGTACATGTCCCTGAAATGCAGCACTGAAGGGATGTGTGTGTGGCCCCAGCACTGAAGGTGTGTGACTGTGTCTGTTTGTGTGACCTCAGCACCAAAGGGATGTGAGTCTGTGACCCCAGCAATAAAGATGTGTGTCTCTATGGCCCCATCAATAACGGGAAGGCTGTGTGATGGTTTGCGTGTCCCTGCACTAATGGGGTGTGTGCTTGTTTCCTCAACACTGCAGCACTGAAGGGGTGTGTGCACGTGTGTTTGGCACACGTGTACATCTCCCCTGAAATGCAGCACTGAAGGGCTGTGTGTGTGGCCCCAGCACTGAAGGTGTGTGTCTGTGTCTGTTTGTGTGACCTCAGCACCAAAGGGATGTGTGTCTGTGACCCCAGCAATGAAGGGCTGTGTCTCTATGGCCCCATTAATAAAGGGGTGGCTGTGTGATGGTTTGTGTGTCCCTGCACTAATGGGGTGTGTGTTTGTGTCCTCAACACTGCAGCACTGAAGGGGAGTGTGCACGTGTGTTTGGCACACATGTACATGTCTCCAGAAATGTAGCACTGAAGGGCTGTGTGTGTGGCCCCAGCACTGAAGGTGAGTGTCTGTGTCTGTTTGTGTGACCTCAGCACCAAAGGGATGTGTGTCTGTGACCCCAGAAATGAAGGGGTGTCTCTGTGACCCCATCAATAAAGGGGTGCATGTGTGATGGTTTGTGTGTCCCTGCACTAATGGGGTGTGTGCTTGTTTTCTCAACACCGCAGCACTAAAGGGGTGTGTGCACGTGTGTTTGGCACATGTGTACATGTCCCCTGAAATGCAGCACTGAAGGGCTGTGTGTGTGGCCCAGCACTGAAGGTGTGTGTCTGTGTCTGTTTGACCTCAGCACTAAAGGGATGTGTGTCTGTGACCCCAGCAATAAAGATGTGCGTCTCTAGGGCCCCATCAATAACGGGGAGGCTGTGTGATGGTTTGCGTGTCCCTGCACTAATGGGGTGTGTGCTTGTTTCCTCAACACTGCAACACTGAAGGGGTGTGTGCACGTGTGTTTGGCACACGTGTACATCTCCCCTGAAATGCAGCACTGAAGGGCTGTGTGTGTGGCTCCAGCACTGAAGGTGTGTGTCTGTGTCTGTTTGTGTGACCTCAGCACCAAAGGGATGTGTGTCTGTGACCCCAGCAATGAAGGGCTGTGTCTCTATGGCCCCATTAATAAAGGGGTGGCTGTGTGATGGTTTGTGTGTCCCTGCACTAATGGGGTGTGTGTTTGTGTCCTCAACACTGCAGCACTGAAGGGGAGTGTGCACGTGTGTTTGGCACACATGTACATGTCTCCAGAAATGTAGCACTGAAGGGCTGTGTGTGTGGCCCCAGCACTGAAGGTGTGTGTCTGTGTCTGTTTGTGTGACCTCAGCACCAAAGGGATGTGTGTCTGTGACCCCAGAAATGAAGGGGTGTCTCTGTGACCCCATCAATAAAGGGGTGCATGTGTGATGGTTTGTGTGTCCCTGCACTAATGGGGTGTGTGTTTGTGTCCTCAACACTGCAACACTGAAGGGGCGTGTGCAAGTGTGTTTGGCACACGTGTACATGTCCCCTGAAATGCAGCACTGAAGGGCTGTGTGGGTGGCCCCAGCACTGAAGGTGTGTGTCTGTCTGTGTGACCTCAGCACCAAAGGGATGTGTGTGTGTGACCCCAGCAATGAAGGGGTTGTGTCTCTATGGCCCCATCAATAAAGGGGTGGCTGTGTGATGGTTTGTGTGTCCCTGCACTAATGGGGTGTTTGTTTGTGTCCTCAACACTGCAGCACTGAAGGGGTGTGTGCACGTGTGTTTGGCACATGTGTACATGTCCCCTGAAATGCAGCACTGAAGGGCTGTGTGTGTGGCCCAGCACTGAAGGTGTGTGTCTGTGTCTGTTTGTTTGACCTCAGCACTAAAGGGATGTGTGTCTGTGACCCCAGCAATAAAGATGTGCGTCTCTATGGCCCCATCAATAACGGGGAGGCTGTGTGATGGTTTGCGTGTCCCTGCACTAATGGGGTGTGTGGTTGTTTCCTCAACACTGCAACACTGAAGGGGTGTGTGCACGTGTGTTTGGCACACGTGTACATCTCCCCTGAAATGCAGCACTGAAGGGCTGTGTGTGTGGCTCCAGCACTGAAGGTGTGTGTCTGTGTCTGTTTGTGTGACCTCAGCACCAAAGGGATGTGTGTCTGTGACCCCAGCAATGAAGGGCTGTGTCTCTATGGCCCCATTAATAAAGGGGTGGCTGTGTGATGGTTTGTGTGTCCCTGCACTAATGGGGTGTGTGTTTGTGTCCTCAACACTGCAGGACTGAAAGGGAGTGTGCACGTGTGTTTGGCACACATGTACATGTCTCCAGAAATGTAGCACTGAAGGGTTGTGTGTGTGGCCCCAGCACTGAAGGTGTGTGTCTGTGTCTGTTTGTGTGACCTCAGCACCAAAGGGATGTGTGTCTGTGACCCCAGAAATGAAGGGGTGTCTCTGTGACCCCATCAATAAAGGGGTGCATGTGTGATGGTTTGTGTGTCCCTGCACTAATGGGGTGTGTGTTTGTGTCCTCAACACTGCAACACTGAAGGGGTGTGTGCACGTGTGTTTGGCACACGTGTACATCTCCCCTGAAATGCAGCACTGAAGGGCTGTGTGTGTGGCTCCAGCACTGAAGGTGTGTGTCTGTGTCTGTTTGTGTGACCTCAGCACCAGACGGATGTGTGTCTGTGACCCCAGCAATGAAGGGCTGTGTCTCTATGGCCCCATTAATAAAGGGGTGGCTGTGTGATGGTTTGTGTGTCCCTGCACTAATGGGGTGTGTGTTTGTGTCCTCAACACTGCAGCACTGAAGGGGAGTGTGCACGTGTGTTTGGCACACCTGTACATGTCTCCAGAAATGTAGCACTGAAGGGCTGTGTGTGTGGCCCCAGCACTGAAGGTGTGTGTCTGTGTCTGTTTGTGTGACCTCAGTACCAAAGGGATGTGTGTCTGTGACCCCAGAAATGAAGGGGTGTCTCTGTGACCCCATCAATAAAGGGGTGCATATGTGATGGTTTGTGTGTCCCTGCACTAATGGGGTGTGTGTTTGTGTCCTCAACACTGCAACACTGAAGGGGTGTGTGCACGTGTGTTTGGCACACGTGTACATCTTCCCTGAAATGCAGCACTGAAGGGCTGTGTGTGTGGCTCCAGCACTGAAGGTGTGTGTCTGTGTCTGTTTGTGTGACCTCAGCACCAAAGGGATGTGTGTCTGTGACCCCAGCAATGAAGGGCTGTGTCTCTATGGCCCCATTAATAAAGGGGTGGCTGTGTGATGGTTTGTGTGTCCCTGCACTAATGGGGTGTGTGTTTGTGTCCTCAACACTGCAGCACTGAAGGGGAGTGTGCACGTGTGTTTGGCACACATGTACATGTCTCCAGAAATGTAGCACTGAAGGGCTGTGTGTGTGGCCCCAGCACTGAAGGTGTGTGTCTGTTTGTGTGACCTCAGCACCAAAGGGATGTGTGTCTGTGACCCCAGCAATAAAGATGTGTGTCTCTATGGTCCCATCAATAACGGGGTGGCTGTGTGATGGTTTGTGTGTCCCTGCACTAATGGGGTGTGTGCTTGTTTCCTCATCATTGCAACAAGGGGTGTGTGCACGTGTGTTTGGCACACGTGTACATGTTACCTGAAATGCAGCACTGAAGGGCTGTGTGTGTGGCCCCAGCACTGAAGGTGTGTGTCTGTGTCTGTTTGTGTGACCTCAACACCAAAGGGATGTGTGTCTGTGACCCCAGAAATGAAGGGGTGTCTCTGTGACCCCATCAATAAAGGGGTGCATGTGTGATGGTTTGTGTGTCCCTGCACTAATGGGGTGTGTGTTTGTGTCCTCAACACTGCAGCACTGAAAGGGAGTGTGCACGTGTGTTTGGCACACATGTACATGTCTCCAGAAATGTAGCACTGAAGGGCTGTGTGTGTGGCCCCAGCACTGATGGTGTGTGTCTGTTTGTGTGACCTCAGCACCAAAGGGATGTGTGTCTGTGACCCCAGCAATAAAGATGTGTGTCTCTATGGCCCCATCAATAACGGGGAGGCTGTGTGATGGTTTGCGTGTCCCTGCACTAATGAGGTGTGTGCTTGTTTCCTCAACACCGCAGCACTAAACGGGTGTGTGCACGTGTGCTTGGCACACGTGTACATATCCCCTGAAATGCAGCACTGAAGGACTGTGTGGGTGGCCCCAGCACTGAAGGTGTGTGTCTGTTTGTGTGACCTCCGCACCAAATGGATGTGTGTCTGTGACCCCAGCAATGGAGGGGTTGTGTCTCTATGGCCCCATCAATAAAGGGGTGGCTGTGTGATGGTTTGTGTGTCCCTGCACTAATGGGGTGTGTGTTTGTGTCCTCAGCACTGCAGCACTGAAGGGGTGTGTGCACGTGTGTTTGGCACAGATGTACATGTCTCCAGAAATGCAGCACTTCAGGGCTGTGTGTGTGGCCCCAGCACGGAAAGTGTGTGTCTGTGTCTGTTTGTGTGACCTCAGCACCAAAGGGATGTGTGTCTGTGACCCCAGCAATAAAGATGTGTGTCTCTATGGCCCCATCAATAACGGGGTGGCTGTGTGATGGTTTGTGTGTCCCTGCACTAATGGGGTGTGTGCTTGTTTCCTCAACACCGCAGCACTAAAGGGGTGTGTGCACGTGTGTTTGGCACACGTGTACATGTTCCCTGAAATGCAGCACTGAAGGGCTGTGTGTGTGGCCCCAGCACTGAAGGTGTGTGTCTGTGTCTGTTTGTGTGACCTCAGCACCAAAGGGATGTGTGTCTGTGACCCCAGCAATGAAGGGCTGTGTCTCTATGGCCCCATTAATAAAGGGGTGGCTGTGTGATGGTTTGTGTGTCCCTGCACTAATGGGGTGTGTGTTTGTGTCCTCAACACTGCAGCACTGAAGGGGAGTGTGCACGTGTGTTTGGCACACATGTACATGTCTCCAGAAATGTAACACTGAAGGGCTGTGTGTGTGGCCCCAGCACTGAAGGTGTGTGTTTGTGTCTGTTTGTGTGACCTCAGCACCAAAGGGATGTGTGTCTGTGACCCCAGAAATGAAGGGGTGTCTCTGTGACCCCATCAATAAAGGGGTGGATGTGTGATGGTTTGTGTGTCCCTGCACTAATGGGGTGTGTGTTTGTGTCCTCAACACTGCAGCACTGAAGGGGTGTGTGCACGTGTGTTTGGCACATGTGTACATGTTCCCTGAAATGCAGCACTGAAGGGCTGTGCATGTGGCCCCAGCACTGAAGGTGTGTGTCTGTGTCTGTTTGTGTGACCTCAGCACCAAAGGGATGTGTGTCTGTGACCCCAGCAATAAAGATGTGTGTCTCTATAGCCCCATCAATAACGGGGAGGCTGTGTGATGGTTTGCGTGTCCCTGCACTAAGGAGGTGTGTGCTTGTTTCCTCAACACCGCAGCACTAAAGGGGTGTGTGCACGTGTGTTTGGCACACGTGTACATCTCCCCTGAAATGCAACACTGAAGGACTGTGTGGGTGGCCCCAGCACTGAAGGTGTGTGTCTGTTTGTGTGACCTTAGCACCAAAGGGATGTGTGTCTGTGACCCCAGCAATAAAGATGTGTGTCTCTATGGCCCCATCAATAACGGGGTGGCTGTGCGATGGTTTGTGTGTCCCTGCACTAATGGGGTGTGTGCTTGTTTCCTCATCACTGCAACACTGAAGGGGTGTGTGCACGTGTGTTTGGCACACGTGTACATGTTCCCTGAAATGCAGCACTGAAGGGCTGTGTGTGCGGCCCCAGCACTGAAGGTGTGTGTCTATGTCTGTTTGTGTGACCTCAGCACCAAAGGGATGTGTGTCTGTGACCCCAGCAATGAAGGGCTGTGTCTCTATGGCCCCATTAATAAAGGGGTGGCTGTGTGATGGTTTGTGTGTCCCTGCACTAATGGGGTGTGTGTTTGTGTCCTCAACACTGCAGCACTGAAGGGGAGTGTGCACGTGTGTTTGGCACACATGTACATGTCTCCAGAAATGTAACACTGAAGGGCTGTGTGTGTGGCCCCAGCACTGAAGGTGTGTGTTTGTGTCTGTTTGTGTGACCTCAGCACCAAAGGGATGTGTGTCTGTGACCCCAGAAATGAAGGGGTGTCTCTGTGACCCCATCAATAAAGGGGTGGATGTGTGATGGTTTGTGTGTCCCTGCACTAATGGGGTGTGTGTTTGTGTCCTCAACACTGCAGCACTGAAGGGGTGTGTGCACGTGTGTTTGGCACATGTGTACATGTTCCCTGAAATGCAGCACTGAAGGGCTGTGCATGTGGCCCCAGCACTGAAGGTGTGTGTCTGTGTCTGTTTGTGTGACCTCAGCACCAAAGGGATGTGTGTCTGTGACCCCAGCAATAAAGATGTGTGTCTCTATAGCCCCATCAATAACGGGGAGGCTGTGTGATGGTTTGCGTGTCCCTGCACTAAGGAGGTGTGTGCTTGTTTCCTCAACACCGCAGCACTAAAGGGGTGTGTGCACGTGTGTTTGGCACACGTGTACATCTCCCCTGAAATGCAACACTGAAGGACTGTGTGGGTGGCCCCAGCACTGAAGGTGTGTGTCTGTTTGTGTGACCTTAGCACCAAAGGGATGTGTGTCTGTGACCCCAGCAATAAAGATGTGTGTCTCTATGGCCCCATCAATAACGGGGTGGCTGTGCGATGGTTTGTGTGTCCCTGCACTAATGGGGTGTGTGCTTGTTTCCTCATCACTGCAACACTGAAGGGGTGTGTGCACGTGTGTTTGGCACACGTGTACATGTTCCCTGAAATGCAGCACTGAAGGGCTGTGTGTGTGGCCCCAGCACTGAAGGTGTGTGTCTGTGTCTGTTTGTGTGACCTCAGCACCAAAGGGATGTGTGTCTGTGACCACAGCAATGAAGGGCTGTGTCTCTATGGCCCCATTAATAAAGGGGTGGCTGTGTGATGGTTTGTGTGTCCCTGCACTAATGGGGTGTGTGTTTGTGTCCTCAACACTGCAGCACTGAAGGGGAGTGTGCACGTGTGTTTGGCACACATATATATGTCTCCAGAAATGTAGCACTGAAGGGCTGTGTGTGTGGCCCCAGCACTGAAGGTGTGTGTTTGTGTCTGTTTGTGTGACCTCAGCACCAAAGGGATGTGTGTCTGTGACCCCAGAAATGAAGGGGTGTCTCTGTGACCCCATCAATAAAGGGGTGGATGTGTGATGGTTTGTGTGTCCCTGCACTAATGGGGTGTGTGTTTGTGTCCTCAACACTGCAGCACTGAAGGGGAGTGCGCACGTGTGTTTGGCACACATGTATATGTCTCCAGAAATGTAGCACTGAAGGGCTGTGTGTGTGGCCCCAGCACTGAAGGTGTGTGTTTGTGTCTGTGTTATGCACACGCCCGGGCTAAGCGGCGTGTGCGTGTGATTGGTAGTGATTCCACTGGACCGTGCCGGAGAGTGAATGCCTGGAGGGGCGTAACTAAGTATCTACCCGATCCGACCAAGGTGGCACGACGGCATACGACGCCAGAGCACCAAGGAGGAACCGAGCAGAGGGACCAGGTGCTACTCCAGGACAGACCCCGGACACGGCTGTTGACCCACACAGGGGAATACAGGAACAGACTGGTATGCAGGCAGGCGGGTATGCAGGCAGGCGGGTAAAGGTAAGCACAGATAGAGTGCAGACAGGGAGGCACTAGCAAGTAGGAACACAGGCGGGATAGGACCCAGTACACACCGGGATTAAGGAACAATACAGGCAGAGGGGTACAGGCAAGCACAACTAGAGTGCAGAAGACGGAGCAGGGAGGAAAGGGCTCTGTTCACACTGAACAGACAGGAAGGGAACGGGCATAAAGGCAAAACAGGTAAAGGATAGGAGAGAGTTCAGACTGGAACTGAGTGTACGGAGGAGACCGACACTGCAGCGGGATACAGGAGCGGGTCTGGGAATACTGCCCCAGAGAGGCGGGACGAACAGGCAAGGAGCGTGTTCAGACAGGACAGACAAGATACAGGAGCGGGTCTAGGTAATCGGCCCCTAGAAGGCGGGAGGAACAGGCTAGGAGCGTGTTCAGACAGGACAGACAAGAGAACACAGAAAGGACTCAGTTCAGACACGGGAACTAATACCGCAAAGCAGGAGACATACAGGACACAGTTCAGACACGGGAGCTGACACCGCGAGGCAGGAGAAATACAGGACTTAGTTCAGACACGGGAACTAATACCGAAAAGCAGGAGACATACAGGACACAGTTCAGACACGGGAGCTGACACCGCAAGGCAGGAGAAATACAGGACTTAGTTCAGACAGGCCTGGAAATACAGCCTCCAGGAAAGGCGGACAGGGAAACAGGAACGGGACCTGGCATCTTCAGAGTGCAAGCACACACTGAAAGAAACACATATGCTCAGGCAGGGATAGAAGGGAGCTGCTGAGCTATATACCAAGAGACAGACAGCGATAGGCTGAGGATGCACAAGGGGTGTGACCCACAGCAGGTACAAAAGACAGGAAGTGATCGGGCGCCGCCCTTAAGCAGCAGAGACAGACACAAACAGACAGCATGGAGGGAAGCCAGAGAGACATTCTGGACAGGAGATCAAGTGCGCCCTCTTGCACAGTGGGAGATGGACCACCATGCAAGGACGCCGCCAGGTATGTTACAGTCTGTTTGTGTGACCTCAGCACCAAAGGGATGTGTGTCTGTGACCCCAGAAATGAAGGGGTGTCTCTGTGACCCCATCAATAAAGGGGTGGATGTGTGATGGTTTGTGTGTCCCTGCACTAATGGGGTGTGTGTTTGTGTCCTCAACACTGCAGCACTGAAGGGGTGTGTGCACGTGTGTTTGGCACACGTGTACATGTTCCCTGAAATGCAGCACTGAAGGGCTGTGCATGTGGCCCCACCACTGAAGATGTGTGTTTGTGTCTGTTTGTGTGACCTCAGCACCAAAGGGATGTGTCTGTGACCCCAGCAATGAAGGGGTTGTGTCTCTATGGCCCCATCAATAAAGGGGTGGCTGTGTGATGGTTTGTGTGTCCCTGCACTAATGGGGTGTGTGTTTGTGTCCTCAACACTGCAGCACTGAAGGGGTGTGTGCACGTGTGTTTGGCACACATGTACATGTCTCCAGAAATGCGGCACTTAAGGGCTGTGTGTGTGGCCCCAGCACTGAAAGTGCGTGTCTGTGTCTGTTTGTGTGACCTCAGCACCAAAGGGATGTGTGTCTGTGACCCCAGCAATAAAGATGTGCGTCTCTATGACCCCATCAATAACGGGGTGGCTGTGCGATGGTTTGTGTGTCCCTGCACTAATGGGGTGTGTGCTTGTTTCCTCATCACTGCAACACTGAAGGGGTGTGTGCACGTGTGTTTGGCACACGTGTACATGTTCCCTGAAATTCAGCACTGAAGGGCTGTGTGTGTGGTCCCAGCACTGAAGGTGTGTGTCTGTGTCTGTTTGTGTGACCTCAGCACCAAAGGGATGTGTGTCTGTGACCCCAGAAATGAATGGGTGTCTCTGTGACCCCATCAATAAAGGGGTGCATGTGTGATGGTTTGTGTGTCCCTGCACTAATGGGGTGCGTGTTTGTGTCCTCAACACCGCAGCACTAAAGGGGTGTGTGCACGTGTGTTTGGCACACGTGTACATATCCCCTGAAATGCAGCACTGAAGGACTGTGTGTGTGGCCCCAGCACTGAAGGTGTGTGTCTGTTTGTGTGACCTCAGCACCAAAGGGATGTGTGTCTGTGACCCCAGCAATAAAGATGTGTGTCTCTATGGCCCCATCAATAACGGGGTGGCTGTGTGATGGTTTGTGTGTCCCTGCACTAATGGGGTGTGTGCTTGTTTCCTCATCACTGCAACACTGAAGGGGTGTGTGCACGTGTGTTTGGCACACGTGTACATGTTCCCTGAAATGCAGCACTGAAGGGCTGTGTGTGTGGCCCCAGCACTGAAGGTGTGTGTCTGTGTCTGTTTGTGTGACCTCAGCACCAAAGGGATGTGTGTCTGTGACCCCAGCAATGAAGGGCTGTGTCTCTATGGCCCCATTAATAAAGGGGTGGCTGTGTGATGGTTTGTGTGTCCCTGCACTAATGGGGTGTGTGTTTGTGTCCTCAACACTGCAGCACTGAAGGGGAGTGTGCACGTGTGTTTGGCACACATGTATATTTCTCCAGAAATGTAGCACTGAAGGGCTGTGTGTGTGGCCCCAGCACTGAAGGTGTGTGTTTGTGTCTGTTTGTGTGACCTCAGCACCAAAGGGATGTGTGTCTGTGACCCCAGAAATGAAGGGGTGTCTCTGTGACCCCATCAATAAAGGGGTGGATGTGTGATGGTTTGTGTGTCCCTGCACTAATGGGGTGTGTGTTTGTGTCCTCAACACTGCAGCACTGAAGGGGTGTGTGCACGTGTGTTTGGCACACGTGTACATGTTCCCTGAAATGCAGCACTGAAGGGCTGTGCATGTGGCCCCACCACTGAAGATGTGTGTTTGTGTCTGTTTGTGTGACCTCAGCACCAAAGGGATGTGTGTCTGTGACCCCAGCAATAAAGATGTGTGTCTCTATAGCCCCATCAATAACGGGGAGGCTGTGTGATGGTTTGCGTGTCCCTGCACTAAGGAGGTGTGTGCTTGTTTCCTCAACACCGCAGCACTAAAGGGGTGTGTGCACGTGTGTTTGGCACACGTGTTCATGTCCCCTGAAATGCAGGACTGAAGGACTGTGTGGGTGGCCCCAGCACTGAAGGTGTGTGTCTGTTTGTGTGACCTCAGCACCAAAGGGATGTGTGTCTGTGACCCCAGCAATGAAGGGGTTGTGTCTCTATGGCCCCATCAATAAAGGGGTGGCTGTGTGATGGTTTGTGTGTCCCTGCACTAATGGGGTGTGTGTTTGTGTCCTCAACACTGCAGCACTGAAGGGGTGTGTGCACGTGTGTTTGGCACACATGTACATGTCTCCAGAAATGCGGCACTTAAGGGCTGTGTGTGTGGCCCCAGCACTGAAAGTGCGTGTCTGTGTCTGTTTGTGTGACCTCAGCACCAAAGGGATGTGTGTCTGTGACCCCAGCAATAAAGATGTGTGTCTCTATGACCCCATCAATAACGGGGTGGCTGTGTGATGGTTTGTGTGTCCCTGCTCTAATGGGGAGTGTGTTTCTGTCTTCAACACTGCAGCACTGAAGGTGTGTGTGCGCGTGTGTTTGGCACATGTGTACATGTCCCCTGAAATGCAGCACTGAAGGGCTGTGTGTGTGGCTCCAGCACTGAAGGTGTGTGTTGGTGTCTGTTTGTGTGACCTCAGTACCAAAGGGATGTGTGTCTGTGACCCCAGCACTGAAGGGGTGTGTATCTGTGACCCCTTCAATAAAGGGGTGGCTGTGTGATGGTTTGTGTGTCCCTGGACTAACGGTCTGTGTGTTTGTGTACTGAGCACTGCAGCACTGAAGGGGTGTGTGCACGTGTGTTTATTGTATGTGTATAGAGGTGAGTGTGTATTTCTGTCTGTGTGTTTGTGTGTGTATGTATGTGTGTGTTGAAGTGAGTGTGTATGTGTGTGAATGTTCATGTATGTATTAAAGGTAACCCATCACTTCATTTCAGGCCCCTAAACCACCACCATTGTGAAATACCACTGTGTAATGAGTTTATAAAGATGCCCCTGTATAAATCATTCATTTCTGCATTGTGTAGAAAACGAGCTTATAATGAACCAACAGTTTATACAAGGACATATTTATTATTCTGTTGGTGCCTTGGTGGTGATTTCATTCCCAGTCCCCTTAAAGGGTTATTTGGGACTTAAGAATTGATGACCTATCTGTAAGATAGCTCATCAGTATGAGATCGGAGGGTCTGACACCTGGCGCCCCCACGATCAGCTGAAATCTGCTCCGGCAGGTGCCAGACACATGATAAGCATACTTGATAGGACGCTGCTTCTGGTCTATAGGACGCACACAATACTGAGCAAGATTTTTTGTTGTTAAAAAGTGCGTCATATAGTCTAGAAAATACAGTTAATGACGGTCACTCTTTAACTAAGAAATGCATCTTAACTTATGAAGGACTATATCCGTCATAATTCTGCTCCCCGCATTTCTTGCAGGCTCACACGCCGAGTCTGCATCTTTCTCGGCAGATGATGGCTGTGTTATTCAGCAATCATATGCCTCTAACAGTCGCAGGTTGAGCGGAGCTCTGCCCACGACAGTTAGCCTATTAAATCTTGCTATCAGTGTGTGACAGCGGCATTTAATGTGCGCCAGCAGGGGGTGCACCATTCCATCTCTTCATTGGCGCACCCGTGACTTGATCACTGAAGATCCCTGTGTCTGTCATCACTGGATTCCTGTGACAGCCAGCCTGTTGCTAGTGTTCATAGGAGACCGTGATTTCTGCTATATATAGCAATGCTGTATATAGCACAAGCAATCAGATGATTGCAGGTTCAAGCCCCCTAAAGAGACGAAGAAATACAGTGAAAAGTAAAAAAAATTAAAAAAGTATAAAAGTTCAAATCATCCCAGTTTTCCCATTAAAAATTAAGAAATATAAAACATTTAAACAATACACATATTTGGTATCGCTGCGTTTGTAAAAGTCAGATCCATCAAAATCTAAAATAAATTAATCCATTTAGTAAACGGCGAAACTAGAACATTAAATAAAATGCCAGAATTACAGATTTACAGTCGATGCAACAAGAAAAAAATATATAATAACAGACAATCAAAACATTGATCTTTAGTCACTGGCTTCAAGGGTGACATCATGACTGCAGCTCTGCAGCCAATCACTTGGCTCAGTGGCCACGCTGACAGAGCTTCTAAGCTCAGTGATTGGCTGCAGCAATGATGTGTGCTGAAGTTGAGCCATCACCCCTGCAGCCTGTCACAATAGAGCACAGGAAGCGCTGAAGATCCAGAGCTGGAGCAGCAGGAGAAAGTAAAGCTCTGTGTGTTTTCTCTACCACTGGGAACCTCCTATATATTACATAAAAACATTCCTGAAAACCCCTTTAATCTGACTTTATAGAAAAAGTCTATATCCGGCTACTGTCCTCCCCTCATGAATCACAAAATATGCCAAGTGTGAACAACTCCTGTCCCCAAATGAGGACTTGCAGGCGATCAGTTGATAGTCGGGGGTCTGGCAGTGAACCCCCTCAGCAATCAGCTGTGTTTTGCTGGACGTAGCGGCCTCTCCAGGACACATGTGGTATTACATGGTGCTCTTTCAGAATAATATGTAATATGTAATACATGATATCTTGAAGTCTTCCAGAAGAAGATATTGAATGACTTATTACCTACCAGCCATTGTCTCCTTTATCACTCGCTAGTTCTTATACACATTTGGATGATTTCACATCTTCGTTGGAAGCCGTATTAGGAACCTCCATCGCAGATTTTATCATACAGGACGAGTTCTCGCTATTTGGCCATTGTTCACATGACGTAAGCCTATGTTATATACAGCAATATGCAGCAGGATACACGAGATCCAGGGAAACATCCGATCGCCAGAAATGGGGTCAGGAAGGAATTTTTTTCCCCCCTGAATCAGAATTCTTTTGGGGGGGTTTCTTTGCCTTCTTCTGGATCTCTGGGTCCCAATGACTCTCAGGTGGTCCCCAATGACCGCAGCTCGTTTTTTGGTCTCCACCGGGGCCAATCTGAGAGTGACTGTGACCATAGTTTAATTTCTTAAAGGACCAGTAATATTTTCATTACAATGTTGCTTATTGCTATTTCAATAAAAAAAATTTATTTTATATATATATATTGTTTTGTGTGTTTTTTTTCCTGGATTTCACCTTACACAGTGAGAATGATAAGAGTAATCACAAAATATGGGGGCTCCATACACAGAGAGAACTCTGGTACCAAATTCCATGACAATTGTTCTGGGGTTCAGTCTGTGATGGAGCAGTAACATTGTATCCAGGACGTCGTACACACCATGCTACAGAAAGAAGACTGAAGAACGGGACGCAGCCGCAGAATACAGGAGACACAGGGGCTTGTGTAACAGTAAAAAACAGGAAAGATGCTCAACAAGTGGCCGGGGGGCTCCAGGACCAGACCAGGAGGGAGGCCTCAGTCATCAGTGGCCAATATTCGCATGAAGTGGCCACATTTACCAACCGTTCTGCAGCCACTCGTTACCTTTGTCCAACACCTCCGTCGGTCCTTGCAGTTATTAGGCCACCACTGAAATGCTTTTCTGACTACACACAGACACGTACATAGAAACCGTGCATGCCGCCATCACCGGACACAACCAGAGTCCTGGTCCAGACCAGTGGCCTTTCCAATTCAAGTCTACTTGGGTTTAAACAAGGGTCCTGTCTCTAAGAGAACCATGTGCTTGCCACTTGGAACAGCAGTAATACAGTAACACCTGGTTAATATTCTTCGGGCACAGAGATGCACAGACAGTGAACCCTCTTAAAAAGAAGAATTGGACTGACATTCCTTAAGCAATAAGTACCCACACAATTGGAGGGACAGATTGCTAGCCCTTGCTGCACCATGGTGTATGCCCAGTGGTGGCCACTCTTAGTCTAAGTTGGCTCTTCAGATTGCATGGTGATAAAGAACCTGAGAGTCATATACCTTCAAGAAAAAGATCTCATAAGGACACGTCGCCTTGAATTGTGAAGAACACAATAATGTTTTCCATACAATTCTATTGTGTTCTATTCAGGATAAATTTAAAAAAAGTCTGGTCCTTAGAAGTTATAAAATGAAGTCAATACAACCTCAGGTGAACAACACATCACAAATGACACCAGGTCATCGAATATTTACCAAAAAATAGACTGAAATGCAGAAACAGGGTGTGAAAGATTAAAGGGGTTGTCCAATGAAAACAAGCTCCAATCTACAGGAACCCTCATCCCCTTTAGATTGGAACGGTGGTCCGCATGCTAAAATGCTGCTCCATTCATTCTATATGAGGCGGCCATGAAGTGCGCCCGACTTTTTTGGACGGATGAGACAGAGTGGCCTTACAGAGAAGGGTCCTTGGATTGGAGGCCGAGTTACGGACCCCAAAGCAGCACTGAATATGATGTACTAGTGGGAGTCATCAGTGCAAGGGTTCAAGGGCGCCAGTAGTGGAAGACATAGTGCGCGAAACCGAAGAACAAGTAAGCAGACCTGCTGATCAGCACTGCAGTCCTGAGGCCGAGTTATGGTGAAATAGGGAGCGACAGTGCGCCTCACCAGTCCTGGAGTATATTACAGAGGAAGGATACTGTGTGGAAAATGCCTCATACTGTAAAGGAAACCTCCAGAACACTTTGTGCCCCCCGATATCCCTTGTATGCCGGGACGTTGCTAGGGTCCTAAAAGATCAGGGGCCAAAGCCCCAAAGTAGGTGTTTCCCCATACAACCTCCCCGCCACTTAAAAGAGGACCTATACATATATAATTACAGTACACCATTGTTGCTAACCTAAAATACACAACTGAAAGACCAATATTCCCAAAATTACTTCTATACAAGGCAATAATAATCCCGCTACACAATGCCCTCTACCATCAACACTACACAGTGAGTACATAGTATTATATGACCATTGCCTCTACATAAAAAACACACTGTACAAAGACCATCTGACTTCTCACATTTCCAGCACCGTCCCCATCTATTCCCACCCTGCACAACCTCCCCATGCTGCCTGCTCTTCCGACGTGGAATAGGAACCTCAATACTTCAAAAATTATGTCATTACTATGATTACCCTCCACCAATTAATGCTACAAAGACTGTGTGCCAGATAGAGGGGACCTATAAAAATAATAGCGCCCCATAGAAAGTAGTAAAGACCCCACTGTGCTACCTAGCAAGTAATAATGCCAGATATGCTCTTATGAAAGTTTCAATATCTGAAGTGTTCCCTCCAAGCAACAAATACCGTTGAGTATCCCCTTTAAGTAATAATGCCCCCTTAAAGACACAATCAAACTACACCCAACTACAAAGTTCTTCTTCAAGTCTATGGACGATGATTTCGGGGTGGGAAAAGAATAAATTTCTGATGATGCACCCATTTAAAAGAAATAATGTCCTGAGTGCCCCCATAGCACCCTGTATATTGTATGATAGTCCCACAGCTCACTACACACTGTATGATGGTCCCCACAGCTCCCTATGCACTGTATGATGGTCCCCACAGATCCCTACACACTGTATGATGGTCCCCACAGCTCCCTACGCACTGTATAATGATCCCCATAGCTCCCTATACCCTGTATGATGGTCCCCACAGCTCCGTATGCACTGGTATCATGGTCCCCACAGCTTCCTATGCCCTGTATGATGGTACCCACAGTTCCATATGCACTGTATCATGGTCCCCACAGCTCCCTACGCTCTGTATGATGGTCCCCACAGCTCCCTATGCACTGTATGATGGTCCCCACAGCTCCCTATGCACTGTATGATGGTACCCACAGCTCCATATGCACTGATATCATGGTCCCCACAGCTCCCTACACTCTGTATGATGGTCCCCACAGCTCCCTATACACTGTAGGATGGTCCCCACAGCTCCCTACACACTGTATGATGGTCCCCACAGCTCCTTAGATACTGCACGATGGTCCCCACAGATCCCTAGACACTGTATGATGGTCCCCACAGTTCCCCCATGCACTGTATGATGGTCCCCATAGTTCCCTATGCATTGCATAATGGTCCCTACAGCTCCCTATGCTCTGTATGATGGTCCCCACAGCTCCCTATGCCCTGTATGATGGTCCCCACATCTCCCTATGCACTGCATAATGGTCCCCACAGCTCCCTATGCACTGCATAATGGTCCCCACAGCTCCCTATGCACTGTATGATGGTCTACACAGCTCCCTATGCACTGTATGATGGTCTACACAGCTCCCTATGCATTGTCTGATGGTCCCCACAGCTCCCTATGCACTGTATGAAGGTCTCTACAACTCCTTATAACTGGCATGATGGTCCCTACAATAACCTATATCCTGTATAATGGCCCTCACAGCCCCATATATACAGTACTGTATGATGGCCCCCGCAGCCCAATATATACTGTATGATGGCCCCCACACCCACTTGTACACTATATTATGGCCCCTACAGCTCCCTTTATACTGTATGATGTCCCCACAGCAACTTATAAACTGTATTCTGGCACCCACTCCCCATTTTATATAATATGATGGCCCCACTGCCCCTTATATATAGCATGATGACTCCCATAGCCCCTTATAGTATGATGACACTCACACCCCTTATATATACAGGTGCATCTCACTAAATTAGAATATCATTAAAAAGTTTATTTATTTTAGTTCTTCAATGCTGAAAATGAAACTCATATATTATATAAAGTCATTACAATCAAAGTGATCTATTTCACGTGTTTATTTCTGTTAATGTTGATGATTATGGCCAGGGGCGCACATAGAAATCATGCGGCCCCATAGCAGGAGCTCTAATTGGACCCCCGCACCAAAAAAATAAAGAAATATTTGTCTGTGTCACAGAAGAGCCGATCTCACAACTTTCCAGCCTTTACTTCGCTTTTCTAATTTTCCTCCTACTGAAGTCCTAGATCCCTCTTTCATTGCTCCCATGAAGTATGATGCCAATAAAAGTGCCCCCAAACACAGTATGATACCCCCATGGTGCATTCCTCCACATTATCCTCTACATGAACAGTATAATGACCTTATTGTACCCCACTTCAACTCCCAAGGCAAAGTATGGTGACCCTAATACAGTATGATTCCCCCAACTGTGACTCCCACACAGCCCCCCATACAGTATAATGGGCCTACATACAGTATAATGGCCCACACTAGCCCTCCAAACAGTATAATGGCCCCACACAGCCCTCCAAACAGTATGATGGACCCCACACAAACCTTCACACCGTATAATTGCTTTCATACAGTATAACGGCCCCCCACATAGCCCTCAAAATATCATAATGGCCCCACATAGACTTCCATATAGTATAATATGCCACCCATAATCCTCCATATAGTATAATGCACCCTCCAAAATCCTCCATATAGTATAATGCACCCCCCACAATCCTCCATATAGTATAATGAACTTCCCATGGTCCTCGATAGAATATAATGCACTCCCCATAGTCCTCCATACAGTATATTTCACACCCCAAAGGGTAAAATGCAGCCCCCATATAGTATAATGCACCACACAGTCCTGCAGTATTATGGGCACCACGTACTCACTGATTTTAAAATACCGTATGTTTTAAATAAGACGACCCGAGTATAAGCCGAGGCCCCTAATTTTACCACAAAAAAACTGGGAAAACGTATTGAGTTGAGTATAAGCCTAGGGTAGGAAATGCAGCAGCTACTGGAAAATTTCACCATCCTGGTATGTATGGCACCCCTCATCCCCCAGTCCTGGTACATATGGCACCCCTCATCCCCCAATCCTGGTATGCATGGCCCCCTCATCCCCCAATCCTGGTATGTATGGCCTCCTCATCCACAAATCTTGGTATCTGTGGCCTCCTCATCCCCCAATCTTGGTATGTGTGGCCTCCTCATCCCCCAATCCTGGTATGTATGGCCTCCTCATCCCCCAATCCTGGTATGTGTGGCCTCCTCATCCCCCAATCCTGGTATGTGTGGCCTTCTCATTCCCCAATCCCCTGGTATGTGTGGCCCCCTCATCCCCCCAATCCTGGTATGTATGGCCTCCTCATCCACCAATCTTGGTATCTGTGGCCTCCTCATCCCCCAATCTTGGTATGTGTGGCCTCCTCATCCCCCAATCCTGGTATGTGGGGCCTCCTCACCCCCCCAATCCTGGTATGTGTGGCCCCATCACTGCACACTGTCTGTCATCACTGTATTCCTGTGACAGCCAGCCTGTTGCTAATGTTCATAGCAGACCGTGATTTCTGCTATATATAGCAATGCTGTATATAGCACAAGCAATCAGATGATTGCAGGTTCAAGCCCCCTAAAGAGACGAACAAATACAGTGAAAAGTAAGAAAAAAAATGAAAAAAGTATAAAAGTTCAAATCATCCCAGTTTTCCCCCCATTAAAAATTAAGAAATATAAAACATTTAAAAAATACACATATTTGGTATCGCTGCGTTTGTAAAAGTCAGATCCATCAAAATATAAAATAAATTAATCCATTTAGTAAACGGCGTAACTAGAAAATTACATAAAATGCCAGAATTACAGATTTTCAGTCGTTGCAACAAGAAAAAAATATAAAATAACAGACAATCAAAACATTGTATATACCCCAAAATGATATCAATATAACCATCACTTTGTGGTGCAAAAAACTAGCCCTCACGCAGCCCCATTCCCGAAAAATGAAAACGCCGCGGCTTTCGGATCTCGGAAAGTGGCGACACAAGCAAATTATTTTTATTAATTTTTTTTACAAATTTCAGAATTTTTTTTTCATCACTTAAATATAAATCCTATAAATCGTCACTTAAGTAGAACAGATGAAGCTTTACTACCTCCTGCTCCAGCTCCAGCACTTCACCGCTGCCGCTGATCTTTAGTCACTGGCTTCAAGGGTGACATCATGACTGCAGCTCTGCAGCCAATCACTTGGCTCAGTGGCCCACGCTGACAGAGCTTCTAAGCTCAGTGATTGGCTGCAGCAATGATGTATGCTGAAGTTGAGCCATCACCCCTGCAGCCAGTCACAATAGAGCACAGGAAGCGCTGATGATCCAGAGCTGGAGCAGCAGGAGAAAGTAAAGCTCTGTGTGTTTTCTCTACCACTGGGAACCTCCTATATATTACATAAAAACATTCCTGAAAACCCCTTTAATCTGACTTTATAGAAAAAGTCTATATCCGGCTACTGTCCTCCCCTCATGAATCACAAAATATGCCAAGTGTGAACAACTCCTGTCCCCAAATGAGGACTTGCAGGCGATCAGTTGATAGTCGGGGGTCTGGCAGTGAACCCCCTCAGCAATCAGCTGTGTTTTGCTGGACGTAGTGGCCTCTCCAGGACACATGTGGTATTACATGGTGCTCTTTCAGAATAATATGTAATATGTAATACATGATATCTTGAAGTCTTCCAGAAGAAGATATTGGCAGACAGGTAATGACTTATTACCTACCAGCCATTGTCTCCTTTATCACTCGCTAGTTCTTATACACATTTGGATGATTTCACATCTTCATTGGAAGCCGTATTAGGGACCTCCATCGCAGATTTTATCATACAGGACGAGTTCTCAGCCATCAGCTATTTGGCCATTGTTCACATGACGTAAGCCTATGTTATATACAGCGATATGCAGCAGGATACACGAGATCCAGGGAAATATCCAATCGCCAGAAATGGGGTCAGGAATGGTATGTGTGGCCTTCTCATCCCCCCAATCCTGGTATGTGTGGCCCCCTCATCCCCCAATCCTGGTATGCATGGCCCCCTCATCCCCCAATCCTGGTATGTATGGCCTCCTCACCCCCCAATCCTGGTATGTGTGGCCCCATCACTGCACACACAAAAAATAAACACTTATACTCGCCTTCCTTCCTCACCTCTGCTCCAGAGCTGCTGTGTTCTGTCTGCCAGCAGCTCATGTTGGTATCTGAGCAGCGCGCGCTCTCAGTTGTCGAGGTGAGCTGCTGCTGCTGCCGGCATATTCACTTCTCTCCACACCGGGACTATGAGCGTTGACAAGCGTGAATATGCATTCTCTTTAGTAGCGGGCACTGTAAGCAGGAGCCACGGCTCAGCGCTCCTCCGTGCCCGCTACTAAAGAGAATGAATATTCCCTCTTCTCCACGCCCATGGAAGTGGAGAAGAGGGAATATTCATGTCCCTTTAGCAGCGGGCACACGTGGTAGCTACAGCAGCCGCTACTGGGTGTACCCGCTCCTCCGCCGCCGCAGCCTGCCACCCCCCCCCCCAATACTCACCTATCCTCCTCGCTCCCCCGAGGCTCACGGGCCCCATAGCAGTGGTGTGGCCTGCCACCATTGGCGGTACGTCACTGATTATGGCTTACAGCCAATGAAATCACAAAAGTCATTATCTCAGTAAATTAGAATACTTTATAACATCAGCCTGAAAAATGTTTTTAAAATCCGAAATGTTGGCCTACTGAAATGTATGTTTAGTAAATGCACTCAATACTTGGTCAGGGCTCCTTTTGCATCAATTACTGCATCAATGCGGCGTGGCATGGAGGCGATCAGCCTGTGGCACTGCTGAGGTGTTATGGAAGCCCAGGTGGCTTTGATAGCAGCCTTCAGCTCGTCTGCTTTGTTGGGTTTGGTGTCTCTTATCTTCCTCTTGACAATACCCCATAGATTCTCTATAATAGATTCTCTATGGGGTTAAGGTCATTTGAGTTTGCTGACCAATTAAGCACAGTGATACTGTTGTGTGTAAACCAGGTATTGGTACTTTTGGCAGTGTGGACAGGTGCCAAGTCCTGCTGGAGAATGAAATTTCCATCTCCAAAAAGCTTCTCGGCAGAGGGAAGCATGAAGTGCTGTAAAATTTCCTGGTAGACGGCTGCGCTGACTTAGGTGTTGATAAAACACAGTGGACCTCCACCAGCAGATGACATGGCTCTCCAAGCCATCACTAATTGTGGAAACTTCACACTAGACCTCCAGCAGCTTGGATTGTGGCCTCTCCACTCTTCCTCCAGACTCTGGGACCTTGATTTCCAAAGGAAAATTGGAACTCTGGGACCTTGTGGATGGTGTCAATGACTGCCTTCTTGGCATTTGTCAAGTCAGCAGTCTTCCCCATGATTGTGGAGCCTACTGAAACAGACTATGTGACATTTTTAAACACTTAGGAAGCCGTTGCAGGTGTTTTTTGTTCATTATTCTAATTTACTGAGATAATAACTTTAGTGTTTTCATTGGCTGTAAGCCATAATCCTCTACATTAACAGAAATAAACACTAGAAATAGATCACTCTGTCTGTAATGACTCTATATAATATATGAGTTTCACTTTTTGTATTGAAGAACTGAAATAAATTAACTTTTTGATGATATTGTAATTTAGTGAGATGCACCTGCATATGATGACTGTTGCCCCCAGTGGAATATATGCGGTGTCTATTTTGGGATATTTTAGTATACTCATGATGATACTATAGACAGCCATTATACCTGGAATGGCCCCTTCCTTGCGTGCCTTGCTTTTTTTCGCTTACATGTCTAACAATCACATATGTGTTGTGTCCCTTCCCCCATCATCCTATTCTTCTATTGCTGAATAAATATGATAGATTTTATACTCCCTGGACTCCTTTGATGGTCTTTTACCCTGCGGGGTTTTCTTTCATATATGGACTCACTGTGTGGTGGTGATGGTAGAGGACATTGTGTAGCAGGATCATTTTGGCCTTGTATAGTAGTAATTTTGGGAATATTGGTCTTTGTATAGTGTATTTTAGATTAGTAACAGTGGTATACTGTAATTATATATGTATAAATCCTCTTTTAAGTGGCAGGGAGGTTATATGGGGAAACATGTACTTTGGGGCTGGGGTCCCTGATCTCTTAGGACCCCAGCAACGCTCCTGCACTCGGGAAAAGCAGGGTCTGGAGACCACTTTAATATGATCATTTTACGGATATGACGCCAAAGAAACTAATGAAGTGCTTTGCAAAGTGCCATAATTTTCACAATTCTGAAAATAAATTGTAAGTTTAGTTCCACTATAAGTGATGTTAATTCTGTTATGAGAGCTAACCTTCCGAGACAATTTATCACTGCGGTGTGTGAATTGTCACATTAAGCTTTGCTACATCTATACATAGTGAAGTTCAGGATCAAAATGCTGCAGGTCCCATCTCTGCTACAGAACGATCCCATGGAAATAAAGCTGATCATTTTATCAGATGGGATCATTAGAACTTACCTGGTTGGATCCTTTGTTTCTGGTGGTTTCTTTCCCAGGTCGTCATTAAGGCCCTTTACAATAAGCTCCAAAAACTCATCGGACTTTCTGAATCTTTCAAGCGTTTTCTCCATCACAGAAAGGACAGAAAGGAGGCGCTTATCCTGGCAGAGGAGAATCACAGATATATTGTTCTACATCTTCAGATGTTTGGATTTATCTACAGACTAATGATTAATCTCGCATGAAGAATGATAATATTATAACAGATCACAATTTTGGGGTAAAATTATTCAATTTTAAAAAAATATATATATATAGCAATTACATTATTCTGAAAAGAGCAATTTTTTGTTTTTTTCCTCCCTTTTTCCCAAAAAATATAACTTTGTTTTTTCATTAACAGACGGAGGGCTTGTGTTTTGTGGGACTAGTTGTTCTTTGGAATGAGAACATTCAATTTAGCACATAAAGTATTGAAAAATGGGGGAAAAAATCAAAGTAAGGTTATTATTTTTGTTTTCGTTACAGCATTGACCCGACGTGTAATAGATTTATATGTAATGAAAGATTGTACTTATGTCAATGCAGCAGAAACAAATATTGTTTTACGCTTTTTCTTTTTTATAGTTGGCCAGAAAACCGCAGAACCTTAAGCAGAAAATGACATGAATGAGAACATCTGCCCGGCTTGTACCGGATCCGGGGGTGTTACGTACAAGGCGAAGCTCCCAGAATAAGGATTTGCTTCATTTTGGTGCAGAGTTTCTAGTAGTTTCTGGTTACTACTGTTACAGGCAGATGCCGTCTGCATAATACAGCCAGCACCGCCTCAACCCCTCCATGCATGTGGACCCCGGCACAAACACTCAGGTCCATCCTTTTATGCTAAGACATTAATAATTCTACAATTATCACACACAACTTATATACAGAAACCCCCCAACCGTCCCCGATCCAATGGGACTGTCCGGCTGTCGCTGGAGGTCGGGACCATGTCCTGACGAGCTGTGTTCTGTCAGGACAGTCTGTGTAGTACAAGAATGTCTCATGCCGAGCTGCTGTGATCGCTCCTGGAGAGGGGCAGCATCCGCTCCGCACACCTCGAACACACACGGCTCCGCTCCGTACGCCTCGTACACGCGCGGCACCGCTCCGTACACCTCGTACACACGCGGCTCCGCTCCGTACACCTCGTACACGCGCGGCTCCGCTCCGTACACCTCGCACACGCGCGGCTCCGCTCCGTACACCTCGCACACGCACGGCTCCGCTCCGCACACCTCGCACACACACGGCTCCGCTCCGCACACCTCGTACACGCCCGGCTCCGCTCCATACACCTCGTACACACGCAGCTCCGCTCCGCACGCCTCGTACACTCCCGGCTCCGCTCCGCAGGCCTCGTACACGCCCGGCTCCGCTTCGTACACCTCGTACACACACGGCTCCGCTCCGTACGCCGCGTACACGCCCGGCTCCGCTCCGTACACCTCATACACGCGCTGCTCCGCACGCCTCGTACACGCCCGGCTCCGCTCCGCACACCTCGTACACGCGCTGCTCCGCTCCGCACGCCTCGTACACACCAGGCTCCGCACGCCTCGTACACACGCGGCTCCGCTCCGCACGCCTCGTACACACGCGGCTCCGCTCCGCACGCCTCGTACACGCGGCTCCGCTCCGTACGCCTCGCACACGCGCGGCTCCGCTCCGTACGCCTCGTACACGCGCGGCTCCGCTCCGTACGCCTCGTACACGCGCGGCTCCGCTCCGTACGCCTCGTACACGCGCGGCTCCGCTCCGTACGCCTCGTACACGCGCTGCTCCGCTCCGTACGCCTCGTACACCCGCGGCTCCGCTCCGTACGCCTCGTACACCCGCGGCTCCGCTCCGTACGCCTCGTACACCCGCGGCTCCGCTCCGTACACCTCGTACACACGCGGCTCCGCTCCGTACACCTCGTGCACACGCGGCTCCGCTCCGTACACCTCGTACACACGCGGCTCCGCTCCGTACACCTCGTGCACACGCGGCTCCGCTCCGTACACCTCGTACACACGCGGCTCTGCTCCGTACACCTCGTACACACACGGCTCTGCTCCGTACACCTCGTACACACACGGCTCCGCTCCGTACGCCTCGTACACACACGGCTCCGCTCCGTACGCCTCGTACACACACGGCTCCGCTCCGTACGCCTCGTACACACGTCTCCGCTCCGCACGCCTCGTACACACGCGGCTCTGCTCCGCACACCTCGTACACACGCGGCTCTGCTCCGTACACCTCGTACACACGCGGCTCTGCTCCGTACGCCTCGTACACACGCGGCTCTGCTCCGTACACCTCGTACACACACGGCTCCGCTCCGTACACCTCGTACACACGTCTCCGCTCCGCACGCCTCGTACACACGCGGCTCTGCTCCGTACGCCTCGTACACACGCGGCTCTGCTCCGTACGCCTCGTACACACGCGGCTCTGCTCCGTACGCCTCGTACACACGCGGCTCTGCTCCGTACGCCTCGTACACACGCGGCTCTGCTCCGTACGCCTCGTACACACGCGGCTCTGCTCCGTACGCCTCGTACACACGCGGCTCTGCTCCGTACGCCTCGTACACACGCGGCTCCGCTCCGTACGCCTCGTACACACGCGGCTCCGCTCCGTACGCCTCGTACACACGCGGCTCTGCTCCGTACGCCTCGTACACACGCGGCTCCGCTCCGTACGCCTCGTACACACGCGGCTCCGCTCCGTACGCCTCGTACACACGCGGCTCTGCTCCGTACGCCTCGTACACACGCGGCTCTGCTCCGTACACCTCGTACACACGCGGCTCCGCTCCGTACACCTCGTACACACGCGGCTCTGCTCCGTACGCCTCGTACACACGCGGCTCTGCTCCGTACACCTCGTACACACACGGCTCTGCTCCGTACACACGCGGCTCTGCTCCGTACACCTCGTACACACACGGCTCTGCTCCGTACACACACGGCTCTGCTCCGTACACCTCGTACACACGCGGCTCTGCTCCGTACACCTCGTACACACACGGCTCTGCTCCGTACACACACGGCTCTGCTCCGTACACCTCGTACACACGCGGCTCTGCTCCGTACGCCTCGTACACGCGCGGCTCTGCTCCGTACACCTCGTACACGCGCGGCTCTGCTCCGTACACCTCGTACACGCGCGGCTCTGCTCCGTACACCTCGTACACACACGGCTCCGCTCCGTACACCTCGTACACACGCGGCTCTGCTCCGTACACCTCGTACACACACGGCTCTGCTCCGTACACACACGGCTCCGCTCCGTACACCTCGTACACACGCGGCTCTGCTCCGTACACCTCGTACACACACGGCTCTGCTCCGTACACACACGGCTCTGCTCCGTACACCTCGTACACACGCGGCTCTGCTCCGTACACCTCGTACACGCGCGGCTCTGCTCCGTACGCCTCGTACACACGCGGCTCTGCTCCGTACACCTCGTACACACACGGCTCCGCTCCGTACGCCTCGTACACACGCGGCTCTGCTCCGTACACCTCGTACACACACGGCTCTGCTCCGTACACCTCGTACACACGCGGCTCTGCTCCGTACACCTCGTACACACGCGGCTCTGCTCCGTTCACCTCGTACACACACGGCTCTGCTCCGTTCACCTCGTACACACGCGGCTCTGCTCCGTACACCTCGTACACACACGGCTCTGCTACATCCACACTGTAAACCCCTCCTGACCCCACACATAAACTTCAGCTCATCCAGCACCATGACAACCAGCACAGCAGAGTCCTGCATCCACTGAGGCCCCTGATCATGTGACCCCTGACTCCTCCCCTCCTGTGACCTCATCACAGCTCCTGTGCGCACAGAGCAGCCATATATGTGGTGGCGGCTCTGCAGGTGGAGGTATGTGGAGACCCCATTACTGGGCGCAGGGGGCATTAACCCCTTCAGCACGGAGACTCTTTTGGGGTCTCTGTGTGGTGTGAACACTTGCACAGGTGTAGCTAGGTGTTCAGCTCCGGGGGGCGCAGTATCTGAGTGGTCCCTTACTGGTAACCCATGATCATACTATGCTGGTGCAGCCTATTACTGGAGATGACTGCGCTGTAACTGAAAGAAAAATCTCCACAAAGTCCCACACTATTCCCGCCATACAGTGACATCTAGTGGTAGATACCGGTCCTGCAGGACTTATAGACTATACAGCACAGTTACAGATAATCACAGCTGATGTTCTTTCTGATGGACTCGTTCACTTTTCCATCTTTCTCAGAAAGACATTGTGACTTCTCCAGCCAGGACTCGTCTGCGGAGATTACAGCACAGACACATCTGACTCCTCACCACCGTCCCCATCTATTCCCAACCTGAACAATCTCCGCATCCTACTCGCCTCTCCCCCGCTCCCCTGCAGGGCATCGTCGTCTTCTGAAGACTGTAGCTGACTTCAGTGTCCAAGCAACGGGGGTGAACGACATCACTGCGATGCGCCCAGTCACATGCACGCCACCGTCACTGCTGGCCCTTGATTGGCCGGCAGCGTGTATTGTGGCACATGGACCCGGCAAGTTTGTGCTCTGTAATACCCTCCGGTGTCATTTTATTGAAGACACTGTGTCTGTGAATTCGCACACTCAATATCTTCAATAAAGCGGCGCCGTAATGCGGCATGCACATGCGCTGACTCTGGAAACAAATAGTGCAGGCTTCGGACAGAAGGACACAATCACCATTATATATATGTTACCAGTCTTGTATACACATGTATACAGCCGTTTCCTTTATTCATATGCACACACCAGTGCTACAAGCGTTTCTCACTAAATTAGAATATCATCAAAAAGTTAGTTTATTTCAGTTCTTCAATACAAAAAGTGAAACTCCTATATTATATAGAGTCATTACACACAGAGTGATCTATTATATAGAGTCATTACACGCAGAGGGATCTATTATATAGAGTCATTACACACAGAGGATCTATTATATAGAGTCATTACACACAGAGGGGTCTATTATATAGAGTCATTACACACAGAGGGGTCTATTATATAGAGTCATTACACACAGAGGGATCTATTATATAGAGTCATTACACGCAGAGGGATCTATTATATAGAGTCATTACATACAGAGTGATCTATTATATAGAGTCATTACACACAGAGGGATCTATTATATAGAGTCATTACACACAGAGGGGTCTATTATATAGAGTCATTACACACAGAGGGGTCTATTATATAGAGTCATTACACACAGAGGGATCTATTATATAGAGTCATTACACACAGAGTGATCTATTATATAGAGTCATTACACACAGAGGGATCTATTATATAGAGTCATTACACACAGAGGGATCTATTATATAGAGTCATTACACACAGAGCGATCTATTATATAGAGTCATTACACACAGAGGGATCTATTATATAGAGTCATTACACACAGAGGGATCTATTATATAGAGTCATTACACACAGAGTGATCTATTATATAGAGTCATTACACACAGCGATCTATTATATAGAGTCATTACACACAGAGGGATCTATTATATAGAGTGATTACACACAGAGGGATCTATTATATAGAATCATTACACACAGGGATCTATTATATAGAGTGATTACACACAGAGGGATCTATTATATAGAGTCTTTACACACAGGGATCTATTATATAGAGTAATTAACACAGAGGGATCTATTATATAGAGTCATTACACACAGAGGGATCTATTATATAGAGTCATTACACACAGAGGGATCTATTATATAGAGTCATTACACACAGAGTGATCTATTATATAGAGTCATTACACACAGAGGGATCTATTATATAGAGTCATTACACAATGAGGGATCTATTATATAGAGTCATTACACACAGAGGGATCTATTATATAAAGTCATTACACACAGGGATCTATTATATAGAGTCATTACACACAGAGGGATCTATTATATAGAGTCATTACACACAGGCATCTATTATATAGAGTCATTACACACAGGGATCTATTATAGAGCCTCATTACACACAGAGGGATCTATTATATAGAGTCATTACACACAGAGGGATTTATTATATAGAGTTATTACACACAGAGTGATCTATTATATAGAGTCATTACACACAGAGGGATCTATTATATAGATTCATTACACACAGAGAGATCTATTATATAGAGTCATTACACACCGAGGGGTCTATTATATAGAGTCATTACACACAGAGGGATCTATTATATAGAGTCATTACACACAGAGGGATCTATTATATAGAGGCATTCCAGACAGAGAGATCTATTATATAGAGTCATTACACACAGAGGGATATATTATATAGAGTCATTACACACAGAGGGATCTATTATATAGAGTCATTACACACAGAGGGATCTATTATATAGAGTCATTACACACAGAGCGATCTATTATATAGAGTCATTACACACAGAGGGATCTATTATATAGAGTCATTACACACAGGGATCTATTATAGAACCTCATTACACACAGAGGGATCTATTATATAAAGTCATTACACACAGGGATCTATTATATAGAGTCATTACACACAGAGGGATCTATTATATAGAGTCATTACACACAGGGATCTATTATAGAACCTCATTACACACAGAGGGATCTATTATATAGAGTCTTTACACACAGGGATCTATTATATAGAGTAATTAACACAGAGGGATCTATTATATAGAGTCATTACACACAGAGGGATATATTATATAGAGTCATTACACACAGAGGGATCTATTATATAGAGTAATTAACAGAGGGATCTATTATATAGAGTCATTACACACAGGGATCTATTATATAGAGTCATTACACACAGAGGGATCTATTATATAGAGTCATTACACACAGAGGGATCTATTATATAGAGTCATTACACACAGAGGGACTTATTATATAGAGTCATTACAGACAGAGAGATCTATTATACACTGTCTATTTGCATGGTAAATTACATAGCCAAACTAAATTGGGAGGCACTAATTTACTGCATATATATTTCCAAGTGACTTTATATTTGCATAATTTCTTAAAGGGGTCTAGTGATAAAATGTCTTTATTGTAAATTTTTATTTCCATCCACCAAAGAACTGGCTACAAACTCCCAATTTACTTTGGCTATGTAATTTACCATGCAAATAGACAGCGTGTCTGAAACTGTTAACACATCAGGATGACAATCTGAGTGTCAGATATTAAAAGTAAAACACCCCTGTAGTTTGTGTGCGAAATAGCCATAGTAATAATAATAAAAAAAAAATCTTATTCCTATCAGGATTTGAAATCTAACACTGCAGCTTTAGAGACTGGTGCCTTACTATTGCGCTATCCAGTCAAGTGATACTAACTGATACCTTTTCTTGTCTTATGAGATCAACCATGAAAATACTCAGGATGACTAAAAGTCATTATGATTCTGAAGTTTGAAGTAAGTCACACATCAGACTCACACATCAAAATTAAATATCATTTGAATTTGGCTTGCTTTCAGTCTGTGCATAAGTCCCAATGAGTTTTAGACAAGTGTGCACTGAAAATAATGTAACCAAATAGAACTCCTATATTTTTACAGCTGAGTTTATAGTTCAGTGGTTAGTGCACTGGCTTTGGGACACAGAATTTTGGGGTCAAGTCCCAACAGCGAACAGTTAATTTTTTTTTATTATTATTATTACAGTTGTCAAAGTCACTTGTGAGAATCACTCGTCAAAATCACTTGTCAGAATCACTCGTCAAAATCACTTGTCAGAATCACTCGTCAAAATCACTTGTCAGAATCACTCATCAAAATCACTTGTCAGAATCACTCGTCAAAATCACTTGTCAGAATCACTCATCAAAATCACTTGTCAGAATCACTCGTCAAAATCACTTGTCAGAATCATTTGTCAAAATCACTTGTCAGAATCACTCGTCAAAATCACTTGTCAGAATCACTCATCAAAATCACTTGTCAGAATCACTCATCAAAATCACTTGTCAGAATCACTCGTCAAAATCACTTGTCAGAATCATTTGTCAAAATCACTTGTCAGAATCACTCGTCAAAATCACTTGTCAGAATCACTCGTCAAAATCACTTGTCAGAATCACTCATCAAAATCACTTGTTAGAATCACTCGTCAAAATCACTTGTCAGAATCATTTGTCAAAATCACTTGTCAGAATCACTCGTCAAAATCACTTGTCAGAATCACTCGTCAAAATCACTTGTCAGAATCACTCGTTAAAATCACTTGTCAGAATCACTCATCAAAATCACTTGTCAGAATCACTCATCAAAATCACTTGTCATGTTGGAACGTTCAAGTACGTCCCATGCGCAGCTTCCGGGCTGATGAGTGCAAATTTGCCTCCAGTATTTGCTGATAACGTGCTGCATTCATCTTTCCTTCAACTTTTACCAAGTTTCCTGTGCCTTTGTAGCTCGCACAATCCCAAAACATAAGCGATCCACCTCCGTGCTTTACAGTAGGAATGGTGTTCCTTTCATCATAGGCCTTGTTGACCTCTATCTAAATGTAATGTTTATGGTTGTGGCCAAAAAGTTCAATTTTGGTCTCATCACTCCAAATTACCTTGTTTCAGAAGTTTTGAGGCTTGTCTCTGTGCTGTTTGGCGTATTGTAGGCGAGATGCTTTGTGGCATTTGCGCAGTAATGGCTTTCTTCTGGCGACCATGCACCCATTTTTCTTTAATTGCCTCCTTATTGTGCATCTTGAAACAGCCACCCCGCTAGTTTTCATAGAGTCATGAATTACAGCTGATGTTATTTGTGGGTTTTTCTTTGAATCCCAAACAATTTTCCTGGCAGTTGTGGCTGAAATATTTGTTGGTCTACCCGACCATGGTTTGGTTTTTACAGAGCCCCTTATTTTCCATTTGTTATTCATAGTTTGAATGCTGCTGACTGGCATTATCAATTCCTTGGCTATTTTTTTTTGTATCCCTTTCTTGTGTTATATAGTTCAACTACCTTTTCTCGTAGATCCGTTGACAATTCTTTTCACTCACAATCCAGAAACGTCAGTGGCTGGATGAAAGATGCAAGAGTCTGTCTGGATCCCAGAAACTCACTCAGCTTTTATGCACACACACTGATTACAAGCACACAGGTTACAGGTGGGGATGTTACCTTTAGTTGCCATTCAAACCCATTTGTGTCAAATTCTGTGCATGTTATCAGGCCAAAATCACCAGGGTATGTGAACTTTTGATCAGGGTTATTTGGATGTTTTGGGTTGTCATAAAGATTTAAATGAGACGCGAATTAGCGTTATGGAAGATGAGTCTATGAGAAACATATTCAGCTACAGACTCCAAGGAAGAAACTGCTTGTTGTCTGTGGTCTAAAATATATAGGTTTTATTACTAGATGTAAAGAAGAAAACTAGATACTGTAAAATAATATATCTCCTCATATGTTTCCCTTATTATCTCCAGTAATTGTATTATCACACAGGATTTTTATAATGTTACATCGTCTCATCTTCTTCTCATTCAGGTCTCTACAATATCGGACCCTCTCAGTGAATATCTTCTATATAAGAGAATTTTCCTGATTTACCCATCAAGGATGGATATGGACAGAGACAAGATGGTGGAGAGGATATTCCACCTCACCCTAGAGATCCTCTTCCGGCTTACTGGAGAGGTGAGAGATTCTGATGACGTCACATTACATCATTCTTATCTATGGGAATAACAGATGGACAGAACTGGAGAGGTGAGGACTCTGGAAATGTCTGGAGTGAGATTTATTAATGTGTCTCTCCATTACCAGGATTATACAGTAGTGAAGAAGACCCCTAGTGAGCGCTGTCAGGCACCTGTGTCTGAGGGATGGGGAAGACCCCTGAGCCCAATCACGGGGCCTCCACCTCACCCCCTGATACATGATGACATCAATGACCAGAAGATCCTAGAACTCACCTACAAGATGATTGAGCTGCTGACTGGAGAGGTGACACTGCTGGGAATGCTGGGACATTATACAGTAGTGCTATGGAGGGATCGGGGGGATGACGGTATCATTATATGTGTCAGGTTCCTATAAGGTGTCAGGATGTCGCCGTCTATTTCTCCATGGAGGAGTGGGAGTATTTAGAAGGACACAAAGATCTGTACAAGGACGTCATGATGGAGGTTCCCCAGCCCCTCACATCACCAGGTAATAGACAGGACTAAATACACACGGCCTATAATTATCTGTATGTAAAGAATGAATTCAGTCCCTGTATGTGTTTCCTCCAGATCGATCCAGTAAGAGGACAACACCAGAGAGATGTCCCCGTCCTTTTCTTCCACATGACTGTAAACAAGAAGATCCCAATGTTCCTCAGGATCATCAGGTAGATGGAGAGAAGGTGTCATGAGATCTCCCCTATGATGTGTAGACGGCTGTGAAGGTCTTGTGCTCAGTCTTGTTTTATCCACCAGTATTATATGTTTTATACTTGTGTAATGAGGACGGTGGAGATGGCAGGATTAGAGCTGATCATAGATGTGACTTCTTATCTGTTTGTGACTTTTACAATATTTGTTTCAGGGTGAAGATCTGACCCATATTAATACTACAGAGACATATGTAAGGGGTGATGAGCGGTGTAAAGAGGGGATTCCTACATATGACCACCCAGGTGAGTAGTAACCACTAAATGTAGAAAAGTCACAGATTCTTCTCAGTCACCGGCTGTGGCTGCTTTATAGGTCGTGTGATCACCATTTTTCCATTAAAGTACAACATTCTCTTCCACCGAAAACTGTTCAAATGACTTTGTGAATTATGAAAGCCCTTTTCTATAGAACTTACAACCTGGAGGATCCACCTCCCCCCTGGGATTAGGAGATGCTGACCTTTAACTGCCCAGATCTGTAAATCCATTCACTGCTCTGACAAATTATTATATATCTCCAAAACTTATATTTCCAAATTTCACAGACTAATCCAATTGGAGTAAATGGTAAAAATTAACTTTTATTTTTTCACGATTAAAACTAGAAATATAGTAGCAAAATGTAAAAATTATTGACTCAATGGTCCCAGAACTGAAAGTCAGCTAGGATATTAGTAGTAAAGAGTTTGTCACTCAAGATTATTGCAATATATATCAATTATGTTTGTTTAATCAGGATAATAGATCTTCCTACCGTTTCTATCTAACAGAACAATTTATTCAGGAGAACTGTGAATAAATTCACTGTGGTAAGCTTTAAAATTCATGAAGCCGACACATTGGCAGTTTCTCTTATCTTGTGCTTATAGCAGCAGTTATAGGATATTGAGAGATTCTCTTGCTTTATCCCTAATCTTTTCAGCAATCATATAGTACAATACACTGTCTCCTAGATAATGCCAATCATTAGAGCCTGTTAGCTGAACTTCTCATATTATAGCATTAGCGATGAGGATGAAGCTATCGTGATGGACGTCCATAGCTGCTGCTACTGTGGGGAAAATAAGTATTTGATACACTGCTGATTTTGCAAGTTTATCGTAGGTACACTTCACCTGTGAGAGACAGAATCTTAAAAAAAATCCAGAAAATCACATTGTATGATTTTTAAATAATTAAACTGTATTTTATTGCATTAAATAAGTATTTGATCACCTACTAACCAGCAAGAATTCTGTTCTCTCACAGACCTGTTAGTTTTTCTTTAAGAAGCCCTCCTACTCTGCACTCATTACCTGTATTAATTGCACCTGTTTGAACTCGTTACCTGTATAAAAGACACCTGTCCACACACTCAATCAATCAATCACACTCCAATCTCTCCCCCATGGCCAAGACCAAAGAGATGTCTAAGGACACCTGTAGACCTGCACAAGGCTGGGATTGGCTACAGGACAATAGGCAAGCAGCTTGGTGAGTAGTGATGAGCGAATTTATTCGAAATCCAATCTTACAACCTAAGGTTATGTGCCCTCAATGCAGAAACGAAGCGGAAAATTTCCGCTTCATTTCTGCATCTCCTTGCCAGAAAAAACGCGTGCGGAATCTAACACTTGTTTTTGGCGCGTTTTTGACATGCGGAATTGCCATGCGTTTTTCTAATGCATTGAGTAGGCAATTCCGCATGCATAAACGCAAAAATAATGGAGATGCTGTGGATTTTCCCGCACATAAAATCCCCTGCGGAAAATTAAGCAGCATAGGCACAGAACATGCGGATTGTCATTGGGGACCATGGGGCACGTATTACCAAGCGTTTTTCAAGCGTTTCCACAGCAAAAACGCTTGAAAAACGCATTGTGGGCACGCAGCCTCAATTTGATACGAATATGGCACATTCGGATTCATGATCGGAAATGCAAGCAAAATTTCTTAAAATTGGAAAAAATCGGCAAAGTTCGGGGAATAAATGCGGGAACGTGATTGCGGGGCAACTACAGCGTTTTGAACAGTTTGGCTAGCATAGTGCTTGTTTATGATGAGCGGGGGGATGTGGCAGATGAGTGGGGTGATAGATCAGTGGTGCGCTTGTAATTTTTTTATTTATTTATTTTGTCCTGTAGCCGGTAACTTTAAGTCAGGAATGCGTGGCTAGCCAGTCAGAGCGCAGGAAGCATCCACAGTGTCCAGATACAAGGGCTTCTGCAATTCGCTGCTGAAATCACATTTCCTCTCGATATAAAAACCGGCCATGTTCCCTCAGCGCCATTTTATCCATGTTACTGAAGGACACAGACGCTGCTGAGTGTGCGCCCTTGTACTGAAAGATATTAGCTAGATACATGGGTTCTTGTTTGGAAGTCAGATAGTGTAACATAGTAACGTAGATTGGATAAAGACCTAGGTCCATCAAGTTCAACCTTTCTCCCCCAATTGTACTCCCCATACCAACACTACACTAACTTACTGGAACTAGGCCTCACAAATGGATTACCATTTTTATTATTACTGCACTATTACAATTACAAATAACCATAAATAATTTTTAATTAGTTTTATTTTTTGTATTACTGTTATTGTATTACTAAAATCCCTGTACCTAAATCTTTTGATCCAGAAGAAGGCAAAAAACCAAGGATACATTCAGCCAATTTGCATCATGGGGAAAAATTCCTTCTTGACCCCGAGAAAGGCGATCAGTACAGGAACCCTGGATCAAATGTACTACTATAGGTGTAACATTTTGTCTAATTTAACTCTAGGACACCATATTACCTGTAGCGAGGAAATCATCCAGCCCTTTTTTGAAAGCTGTTATAGTGTCGGCCATTACTACCTCCTGTAGTAGGGCATTCCACAGTCCGACTGCTCTGACTGTAAAGAACCCTTTACTGTTTAGGTGCCGGAATCGCCTTTCTTCCACCAGTAATGATTGCCCCCTGGTCCTTAGTCTTTGGAAGGAATAAGTCATGTGCTAGACCTTTGTACTGACCACACATATATTTATACATGTCAGTGAGATCCGTCGTTTTTCTAAGCTAAACAAGCTCAACTTTTCCAACCTCTCATCGTATGAGAAGCCTACATCCCTTGTAATAATCTAGTTGCCACCTTTGAACTGACTCTAACTTCTGAATATCCATTTTGAAATGTGAAGCCCAAAACTGGATTCCATATTCCAGATGTGGCCTCACCAGTGATTTATAAAGGGGTAACACGTTGGGATCGCAGGATTTTATTTCTCTTTTTATACACCCTAAAATGTTGTTTGCTTTTGTGGCAGCTGCTTGACATTGAGTACTTGTAACCAGAATACCCAAATCCTTCTCCTGTTCTGTAGTCCTGAGTATACTCCCATTTAATGTATATGTAGCCATAGGATTACTCCATCCTGTGTGCATTACACTACATTTATCTACATTAAACCTCATCTGCCAAGTGTTTGACCATTCAGTCATCTTATCCAGATCGTTCTGCAATATCGTAATGTCAAGATCAGATTTCAATATCCTACATAGTTTGATATCGTCAGCAAAAACTGACGTTTTACTCACAATCCCATCCCCCAGGTCATTAATAGAGGTTAAAGAGAATTGGTCCTAGCACAGATCCCTGCGGCACCCCACTGCTGACTATGTCCCATTTAGAGAATGTGCCATTTATGACAACCCTTTGTTTCCTATCATTTAGCCAATTCCTTACCCATCTAAGTCCTTTCTTCTGTAGCTTCAGTATAAGGCTGTTATGTGATACAGTATCGAATGCCTTTGCAAAGTCCAAAGTATTTCCTTAAACATGCCCCATTTACGTTTGGTATCTATCCCCAGTTACCATGACATGGTCCCAGTCTACACAGTTAAGCTCTTCCCTTAATTTGTTGAAATCAGCTTTCCTAAAGTTTCAGGTTTTTGCATTTCCTTTTTGAAATGTTTTATTGAATATTACATTGAAACTTATCATATTATGGTCGCTGTTTCCCAAATGCTCCCGGACCTCTAGATCTGAAATTGTATCTGGTCTATATGACAGCACCAGATCCAGCAGATTACCTCCCCTGGTTGGTTCATCTACCAGCTGAGAGAGGTCATTGTCCTGAACTGTGGATAAGAATTTGTAGCTTTTAGCACAACTGGAAGATTCTGTGTCCCATTGAAAATCTGGATAGTTAAAATCCCCCATAATAAGGACCCTATTATTATTTGCTGCATTTTTAATTTGTTCCATCATTTTGTCCTCTACCAGTTCAGCTATATTAGGAGGCTTGTAACAAACTCCTCTTAGCAGCTTTCCATTATGACCATCCCCATGTATATTTACCCAAACTGACTCTACATTGTCGCAGCTTCTCCCAATGTTATCATTGAACACGTTTTAAGTTGGATCTTACGAAAATACACATCCCTCCACCTTTTTTGTCTTTCCTATCCTTTCTAAATGTAATCCCTCCATGTTTGTCACCCAGTCATGGCTTCAGTCATGGCTTTTTCCAGCCAGGTTTCCGTAATACCTACCACATCATATTTCATGACCGACATAAGAGTCTCCAGTTCAGCCATTTTGTTTGCAAGACTTCTTGCATTTGCCAGCAGACATTTAATACAATTAGCACATTTACTACTCCTACTCAGCTCCCTACATTCCTTGCATATCCTAGCCCCACCCTAGATGCTCTATTGCCCCTGCTGTCCCACTCTCTCTGTCTAGTCCAGGGGTCTCAAACACTGTTGCCCCTCCGGCTGCTTCTTGCGGCCCGCAGGCACATAGACCCCGTAACGATCATGGCTCTCTCCAGCAGCCGCCGACATCAGCGCAGTAGTGCAGTGTATTGCCGCGCAGAGACCGGCCCTCTGCACAGCAATACCAGTATCAGCCGCCGGCCTATCAGAGGCCAGCAGCTGACATCTGCGCATGGCAGTGACGTCATACGCTACTGCGCTGGGACGCAGATGTCAGCTGCTGGCGTCTGATAGGCCGGCGGCTGATACTGGTATTGCTGTGCAGAGAGCCGGTCTCTGCGCGGCAATACACTGCATTACAGCGCTGATGTCGGCGGCTGCTGGAGAGAGCCGCGATCATTACGGGGTCTGTGCCTGCGGGCCACAGGTGCAGAAAGGACGCCGAGGGAACGGAGGACAGGTGAGAATCTTTTTTTTTTTTTCTCTGTCATGTGAAATACAGCACAGGGGACCTGTGCTCAGTATGGGGGGGGCACTGTGCGCAGTATGGGGGGACAGGGTCCCTGTGCGCAGTATGGGGGACAGAGACCCTGTGCGCAGTATGGGGGGACGGGGACCCTGAGCGCAGTATGGGGGGACGGGGACCCTGAGCGCAGTATGGGGGGACGGGGACCCTTAGTGCAGTATGGGGGGATGGGGACCCTTAGCGCAGTATGGGGGGATGGGGACCCTTAGCGCAGTATGGGGGACGGACGGACCCTGTGCGCAGTATGGGGGACGGACGGACCCTGTGCGCAGTATGGGGGACGGACGGACCCTGTGTGCAGTATGGGGGGGACCTGGATGGGGGACATGTCTGCAAGATAAGGACCAGGATGGGGGACCATGTCTGCAATATGGGGGACCATGTCTGCAATATGGGGGACCTGGATGGGAGGACCATGTCTGCAATATGGGGGACCATGTCTGCAATATGGGGGACCTGGATGGGAGGACCATGTCTGCAATATGGGGGACCATGTCTGCAATATGGGGGACCATGTCTGCAATATGGGGGACCTGGATGGGGGACCATGTCTGCAATATAGGGGATCTGGATGGGAGACCATGTCTGCAAGGGGACCTGGATGGGAGACCATGCCTGCTATATTGGGACCACCTCTGCAATATGGGGGACCTGGATGGGAGACCACGTCTGCAATATGGGGGACCTGGATGGGAGACCACGTCTGCAATATGGGGGACCTGGATGGGAGATCACGTCTGCAATATGGGGGACCTGGATGAGAGACCATGTCTGCAATATGGGGGACCTGGATGGGAGACCATGTCTGCAATATGGGGAACCTGGATGGGAGACCATGTCTGCAATATGGGGAACCTGGATGGGAGACCATGTCTGCAAGATGAGGACCAATTCAAAAGGTGTATAAAAAATAAAATGGTATCACTAAAAATGTCACTTTGTCATGCAAATAATGCGGACCCCCCAAATTAAATGTTTTTCCGTGTGCGGCCCATATGCCCAGCTGAGTTTGAGATCCCTGGTCTAGTCTATCTATCCCCTTATAAGCACGCATACCCTCCCTCCCCCCAGATCCTAGTTTAAAAGCTCCTCCATCCGTCTGACCATTTTCCCCCCAGCATAGCTGCTCCCTCCCCATTGAGATGCGGCCCTTCCCTACAGTAGAATAAATCCTACAAAACAGAAGGAGTTTCTCAGAGTTACCAAGAAAATAAATTCACAATATCTAAACACAAGATCAATAGACCAACAAAACAATATTCACTGGACAAAAAAGTCATATAAAAATATTTTTTATTTTATAGCAATTAATGTAATAAAAATTCAAAAGGGCACAGACATAGACAAAAAACATACAACAATACAAATAAGATAAAAATGAAGCTCAAATGAGGGAATCAGGGGGTAACGCATACAGAGGAGTATGTATGATGTATTACTTATTAGCCATAATGGGATATAGTAAAGGGAATATGTATATAATTATATAAATATAAAGTACAAGTGCTATATATCTATCAGAATTAACATATACAGGATGTGCAGATATGTCACTAAAATATTTAGTAACTAATGAATGGTTAGTCTGATGATTACATATAGTTCATAGTCCCTTTAAGTATCCCCTTTTGAACATGATTATTTCATATGATTATATATAATTCATAGTCATTTTTAATCAAAACATCACCTCTTTTTGAAAATAACATGATTCCATTACATCCAGGAGTCAATTACATTAAATTTAATTCATTCAAAAAGGTCCTTTGTACAGGAATAAATATTGAGTAAAAACTAGGGCAAAAATCTAATTGTAAAAGAGATTATTACTGAAGTCAACCAGCATCCACCTGCTCCCTGTCACCGGACTGGTGAGAAGGTCGGCCTTGGTCTCCATGAACCCAAACCCTTCTTTCCTGCACCAATGTCTAAGCTACTTGTTTATCTCCCTAAGCTCCCGCTGTCTATCTAGTGACGCTCGTGACACCGACAGTATTTCTTGGAGGTCCTGGCCTTCAGCTTCTCTCCTAGTTCCCCGTAATCATTTTTAAGGACCTTCCACCTCCCTCTAACTTTGTCATTAGTACCAATGTGTACCATGACTGCTGAGTTTTGCCCAAACCCACCCAGCAATCTGTGTATCCGATCCGCTATATGTTGAACCCGAGCAACCAGCAGACAACACACTGTTCGGCATTCACGGTCTCGGCGGCAGATGACTCAGTCTGTCCGCCTATTTATAGAGTCTCCTACCACCATCTGTCTGGTCTTTGCTGCACTCCTATTACCCTCCTTCCTACAACAGTCATCTTCCTGGTTGCTAGGAGCGTCCTGCTTTAGTGATCCCAGTCCTGGGATAGCAATCCTAATATCAGCCAAACAGGCATATTTACTAGGTTGTGCCAGATCAGGACTGGGCTCCCTGGCACTTTTCCCCCTACCCCTTCTTGTAACATTTACCCAGCTACATACTTCTCTATTCTGGTCTTCCCCACCTCCACCCGCCTCCATATCACTGGCCCTAACCAGCACAATCTCAGTGAGCTCTAAACTCCTGTCCAGGTTTCCAATGCTCCTGAGTGTCTCTAGCTGCACGTTTAGATCCGGTATCTGGGCTTCCAAATATGTAACTCGTTGACATCGAGCGCAGACTTTTTCACCCTCAAACGGCTGTTCAAAGCATGCATACATCTCACAAGACACACACCTGGTAGCATTGCCCATGGAGCACATACTATATGGTGATAAACAATACAAGTAAAAGCAGAAAAACAAATAGAAGGTTAGTAAGGAAAACACCAAACTATGCTCTGGTGTTAAACTATGTACTTTACTGCCGCCTTTGTACTTAGCTGCAGCCTCTGGGACGCTCAATCCAGCCTCTTCACGCTCGGCAGCCTCTCTTTTTGTTTTTTGACTTGTAGTGCTTGCAATCAGCCCAGCACAGGATATGGATAATTTAAGTAGAAATGTTCAAAAATATAAAATTTAACCCTTTTTTATTCAAAAATAATAATTGGTTTTATTCTTGGCAGATGACTGTACCAGGAGATCAGAGGGACAGCTGACATCTTCAATTTTCAAATCGGATGATCTTGAGATCCCACAGGATACAATTGAAGTGAATGCCATTACTCCAGATTTACCATCATCCCTTCACAGCAAAGATCTGTCATCTGATCTTTTGAAACAGGTCCTGTCTTCTGATTCATTACCGACTACTAAGGAAAATCAAAGTCACAAAATAAGCATTAAAAAACGAACTGCTCCTAAAACAAAGAAGCCATTTTCACGTTCAAAATATGGAAATAGTTTTCCCCTCCAAAAGTCTTTTCTAAAACATCAACAATTTCACACAGCGGAGAATATATTTTCTTGTTCCAAGTGTGAGAAATGTTTTAAAGAGAAATCAGACCTTGTTAGTCACCAGAGAACTCACAAAGGGGAAAAGCCATTTTCATGTTCAGAATGTGGTAAATGTTTTGTTTGGAATTCATATCTTGTTACTCACCAGAGAACTCACACAGGGGAGAAGCCGTTTTCATGTTCCGAATGTGGGAAATATTTTAACCAGAAAGCGCATCTTCTTGGCCATCAGAAAATTCACACAGGGGAGAAGAGTTTTTCATGTTCAGAATGTGGGAAATGCTTTGTAGATAAATCAAGTCTGATCAAACATCAGAGAATTCACACAGGGGAGAAGCCTTTTTCATGTTCAGAATGTGGGAAATGTTTTACAGAGAAACCAAGTCTTACCAGACATCAGAGAACTCACACAGGGGAGAAGCGTTTTTCATGTTCAGAATGTGGGAAATGTTTTACAGAGAAATTATGTCTTATTCAACATCAGAGAACTCACACTGGTGAGAAGCCTTTTTCATGCTCAGAATGTGGGAAATCTTTTACACAGAAATCAAGTTTTGTTAGGCACCAGAGAACTCACACAGGGTAAAAGTCTTTCTCCAGTTCAGAATGTGGAAAATGTTTTGTGAATAAATCTCTTCTTAGTCACCAGAGACGTCACACAGGGTAAAAACCATTTTTATTTTCTTAATTTGAGAAATTTTTTACTTGGGGAAACAATTCTTAATAAACTTCAGAGAAGTCACACAGGGGAGAATATTTTTTAATGTTCAGAATGTTGGAATGTTTTAACTGAAAATTGTATCTTCTTAAAGGGGTTGTCCACTACTACCACAACCCCTTGTCATTCCTCATGTTTGCCTTGATTAAATAAAAGCACTAATACTCAGATCCCGTGGCCTATAAGATACATTTTTAGCAAGAAACAAATCTTGCTAATAAGTGATTGGGTGTTATAGACTGGAGGCAGCTTCCTGTGACAGAGGAGAACGCTGAGACACTGCCCTTTCTGATCACTGAGAGAACTGCTCTCTCTCCTCTAGCCCCACACTTATGTAACTGATTGGTGCAGTGCAGGAAAGGAAGGAACCGGGACCATCAGAGGTTGCCTGTCCTGAGTGAGCAGCTGAAGGACCTTCCACCCGACTAGCTCAAGGATCTTTCAGATCATGTAACATTGTTTTACATATTTTCAAAAGTTGTCAGGTTTAGTTATGAAATGAGCCATTTCTTAATGATTTTGACTTTCTGAATTAAAATTTGACAGTGAGGGGGGCATGACTTGGAAGCTGAAGAAGATTGCCCCTTGACTGCAGTGCACTGGCAGCCCGTGCCCTTATTTAGCACTGTCCCATTACCCAGGTATGATAACCAGACTGCTCCAGCCATGATATGATTATTGACAAAGCCTTAGGGTCCCGTGCCCTAAACACCTTCCAGAGACTGCTCCACGGGATGTCCTAACCAGAATCCACTTCTTTCATGTTAAAGAGTACCTGCTCTTCTGCTCAAGAAGGAAAGGGTAACTCCCCAAAACCTTCAACCAAGTGAAGATTTTCTCTGATGTGTCCTCTACTAGCCTTCGCTTTTGCAGGAATCTGTCCCCATTACCTTTAGTCTCCGGGAGAACTCGATCATTTACAGATGGGGCTTCCCCTTATATCTCCTCATTAACCACAGCAATGCCTGGCACTCCATCACAACATACGAAGAGGGTAGAGACCTACTGAGACGAAGGGACCTCAACATCCCAGATCATCCTCAAGAGGAAAATTTGAACCCACGAGGCAGGGAGAATGACTGGCAAACCGTCCCTTCCAGAAAAAAGGAAAAGACGGCTGAGGTGACCTAGGCATGTATTTGGCCTATCTCGGCATCGACAAAATACTCTCCACTGAGATCCTGTTTTCTGCCTCTCAGGTTGAGTAGGTCACATAATTGACCTCTTATTTGTCTTCCTTGTCTTTAAGGTTGTTTTTTCTTTTTTGTTTAGTCTATCTGTGGTTTTAGTTAGTGTAACTGATATTCTTCTTTTTTTGTTAGTGTCTAAGTCTATCTCAGATGGTTCTTAACCCTTTACGACCTTGGATGTATCCATACGTTCAGGTCGGTAGGTACTGTGCGCGCATGATCGCCGCCGGGTGTCAACTAATTCTGACAGCTGACACCCGGCACTCAGTGACAAGAGCAGTGCCCACACCACTCCCAGTACTTTAACCCCTAAATGCTGCGATCAAGAAAAAGTGGATTAAAACGCCATTAAAAAGACGAATGTAAAGAAAAATGGTATCGCTGAAAACATCATCTTGTCTGGCAAAATAAGCCGTGATACAGCTCCCTTAGCCTAAAAATAAAAAAGTTACAGCTCTCAGGATAAAGTGATGCAAAAATAATTATTTTATCTATAAAATAGTTTGTATCATTGGGTAAAAGCGTCAAAGCAAAAAAAAAGATGGTATCATAAATGTGGTATCACTGTAATCGTACCGACCCGAAGAAAAAGCTGCCTTATTAATTTTACCACACTCTGAATGGCTTAAAAAAAACAACTCCTGAATTGCTGTTTTTCGTTCATTCTGCCACCCAAAAATCGGAATAGAAAGTGATCAAAAATGTCATGTGTACGAAAATGGTACCAATAAATACGTCAGTTTGTCCCGCAAAAAACAAGCCCTTACATTACTCTGCTAGCAGAAATATGGAAAAATTATAGTTCTCAAAATATGGCGATAAAAAAACTAGTTTTTACAATAAATAGCGTCTTTTAGTGTGTGACAGTACACTGCTGCTGCTGATTTGTTCATTCTGCCTCCCAAAGATCTCAGTAAGGCTCCGTACACATCTATCCTGCACTCTGTGCTGAGCACGCAGAGTTACACCCAGGGTTTCTGTGTAGATCTCTGAAATACGTGATTCAAACAGAACCCCATGCAGAAGATTCCCTACAATGAGGCAGAAGGAGGCACTGTGGACACCGTTCGGCCTGTGATCCGGCGGTGTCCGTCTTTTTAGGTGTGCATAAAAGCGAAGTCTGCCACAGTTTTGTGCACTTCTGAAAAAAAGGACACCACTGAACTGAGGCCAGACTGAGTTCAGAGTAACTCTGCTGCCTCCTTTTAGTTAATGGGTCCCTCTGGGTTTCATTTGAATCATGTCTCTTGGAGATTTACATGGAAACCCCAATATAAGGGCTCAGCGTAGAGCGCAGGATAAATGTGATCCCAAATGTTATGTAAAATGTTCCCAAAAAATGCTTCAAATCAATCCATAAAAAAGCGAGTCCCTACTCAGGTCCGTCATCTGTCAATGGAAATATAGGAGGCTTCCACGTTATTGGTAGTACAAAGGCTCTGGAAGAGCGCTATGGCTCCTCGCCCCCCCAAAGGAAATTCAGTAAATTCTGCTCTCCCAAATCCAAGTACTCACCTCCCTTCTGAGCCCCAGTGTGCCTAAACCACATTTAGCATCTATACAGTTATATGAATAAGTTTGGGCACCCCTATTAATCTTAAGCTTAATGTTTTATAAAAATTGGTGCTTTTGCAACAGCTATTTCAGTTTGATATATGTAATAACTGTTGGACACAGTAATGTTTCTGCCTTGAAATGAGGTTTATTGTACTAACAGAAAATGTGCAATCTGCATTCAAACAAAATTTGACAGGTGCATAAGTATGGGCACCTCACCAGAAAAGTGACATTAATATTTAGTAGATCCTCCTTTTGCAAAAATAACAGCCTCTAGTCGCTTCCTGCAGCTTTTAATGATTTCCTGGATCCTGGATGAAGGTATTTTTGACCATTCCTCTTTACAAAACAATTCCAGTTCAGTTAAGTTTGATGGTCGCCGAGCATGGACAGCCCTCTTCAAATGATCCCACAGATGTTTAATGATATTCAGGTCCGGGGACTGGGATGGCCATTCCAGAACATTGTAATTGTTCCTCTGCATGAATGCCTGAGTAGATTTGGAGCGGTGTTTTGGATCATTGTCTTGCTGAAAGATCCATCCCCTGCGTAACTTCAACTTTGTCACTGATTCTTGAACATTATTGTCAAGAATCTGCTGATACTGAGTGGAATCCATGCGTCCCTCAACTTTAACAAGATTCCCGGTGCCGGCATTGGCCACACAGCCCCAAAGCATGATGGAACCTCCACCAAATTTTACTGTGGGTAGCAAGTGTTTTTCTTGGAATGCTGTGTCTTTTTGCCGCCATGCATAACACCTTTTTGTATGACCAAACAACTCAATCTTGGTTTCATCAGTCAACAGGACCTTCTTCCAAAAAGAAATTGGCTTCTCCAAATGTGCTTTTGCATACCTCAGCCGACTCTGTTTGTGGCGTGCTTGCAGAAACGGCTTCTTTCGCATCACTCTCCCATACAGCTTCTCCTTGTGCAAAGTGCGTTGTATAGTTGACCGATGCACAGTGAAACCATCTGGAGCAAGTTGATGCTGCAGCTCTCTGGAGGTGGTCTGAGGATTGTCCTTGACTGATCTCACCATTCTTCTTTTCTGCCTTTCTGATGTTTTTCTTGGCCTGCCACTTCTGGCCTTAACAAGAACTATCCCTGTGTTCTTCCATTTCCTTACTATGTTCCTCACAGTGGAAACTGACAGGTTAAATCTCTGAGACAGCTTTTTGTATCCTTCCCCTGAACAACTATGTTGAATAATCTTTGTTTTCAGATCATTTGACAGAACCTATGATGCCACTCTTCAGAGGAGATTCAAACAGGAGAACAACTTGCAAGTGGCCACTTTAAGTAGCTTTTCTCATGATTGCATACACCTGGCTATGAAGTTCAAAGCTCAATGAGGTTACAAAACCAAAAAAAGTGCTTTAGTAAGTCAGTAAAAAGTAGGTAGGAGTATTTAAAACAAGAAAATGATAAGGGTGCCCATACTTATGCACCTGTCAAATTTTGTTTGAATGCAGATTGCACATTTTCTGTTAGTACAATAAACCTCATTTCAAGGCAGAAACATTACTGTGTCCAACAGTTATTACATATATCAAACTGAAATAGCTGTTGCAAAAACACCAATTTTTATAAAACATTAAGCTTAAGATTAATAGGGGTGCCCAAACTTTTTCATATAACTGTATGTTTGTCATTTCTGTAGTGATGACAACCCGCCTAATTTAAGGGTGCATGTCTCCAGAAGCACGAGCTGGGCACAATGTATGGGCGCTACACCATACTGGGGAATACAATGGCAGTTTGCAGTTTTCATTCAGCAACATCCACTGCTGCTTGTTTCTGGAAAACACCCATTGAGTCAAAATCGTCACTACACCTGTAGATAAATTCCCAAAAGGGGTTATCATTTCCAAAATAGGGTAATTTGAGAGGGGATTCTGCTTTTCTAGCAGTAAGGGGCTCTGTATATGGAGTCCGCAAACTATTCTAGGAAAATCTGTGCTCCAGTAGGAAAATAGCGATCCGCCCCTCCCGAGTCTCGGTATGGCTAAGCAGTACTGTACAGCCACATATGGGGTATTTCTACATTCAGCAGAAATTGTGGGACAAATTTTGGTGCCATTTTTGCCATTTCCCCTTGTGAAAATGTAAAATCTGGGGCTAACACTAAATTTTGGTGGTAAAAATGTAATTTTTTTTTTTTCACTGCCCAATGGTATAAATTCTGTGACCCACCTGTGGTGTCAATTTGATCATTGCACCCCTAGAGGAATTCATTAATAAGTTTAGTTTGTAAAATGGGGTCTCTTATGGGGATGGGTCTGCTGTTCTGGCACTTCACCGGCTCTGCCAAAGTGACATGGTACCCTCAAACCAGTACAACAAAATCTGAACTTCAATATGGTGCTTCTTCCCTTCTGACCTTTGCACTGTACCTAAAAGGTACCATATTTTTTGGACTATAAGACACACTTTTTTCCTCCAAAGTTTTGGAGGAAAGTGGGGGGTGTATCTTATAGCTCGGATAATACATTTTGACTGTGGAGGGGGGGACGGCGGCGGAGGAGCGGGGCACAGGCAGTAGCTGTAGCTGGCTGCTGCTGCTCGTTGAACACGTGTGCCTGCTACTAAAGAGAATGAATATTCACTCTTCTCCACCTATGGGAATGGAGTTATGAACAGTTATGATTGATTCAGGCTTTTCTTGAGAAAGGGAATTTTAGCTTTAATCGCTTGGGTTTTTACTCTATTGGCTAATAGCGTTCCAGCCTTAGTATCCTGTGAGTAATAAAGAGACTTAGTTTTTTGTAGTTTTTTTTCGTATTTATATATAATAAGCAATCTCCATATAGTGCCCTCCCAATAGATGGAAAATATAGAGAACTGTGTCATATCTTGCTGAGTGTGGAGGTACTTTGCTCCAGGAAAAAAAAATGACCAGGGAAAGCCACAGAAAGACTGCGGGAGAAGCGGCTCTCAGCTCCAAGATGACACCACGGTTGTCGCTGGAGACAGATTGAGCAGGGGAGACAAGGAGGAGGATAGTGGTGGTCAGGCTGGAGTGATTTGCCTGCACAGAAACACAGGTCTCAGCAGGTGACGGTGACCTTCTTATAGCAGCTACCCCGTAGTTGTCCATAGGCTCTGGAGCAGAGGAGTGGGGTGAAGAGGAGATGGGAGAAGCAGCTGCATTACTGAAGGGGTGAAAAGTCAGCGAAACTGCATGTGGCACAGTACTCACTGCCCCACGGCCTAATCTTCACCAAGATGACATACATGTAAATCCTCTCTGTTTTGAATGTACAGTTTGGTGGTCTTAAAGATGAGATAGCAGATATACGTCGCAAACTGCAGAGAATACAAAACAGCAGGGGCAGTGGAAGGCAGAGTCAGCGCCCCTGAGGATCAGATAGCCGATATGAGCAAGGAAAACAGGCTTGTAGAACAGCAAATATCTGCACTGCTGGCAAAGCAGATGACCCTGAAAATAGATCAAGATGCAATAATATACCACTTATTGATGTGCCTGAAAAAAAATAGAAGGCTCCTCTCCTATTGAATTCTTTGAAAACTGGAGGAAATTAAAAATTGGGCCTGAAACCTTAACCCCCTATAGGCTGTAGAATGAGCTCATAGGGCGCCAACCCGTCCTCTTCCTCCTGGGCTTCCACAAAGACCTGTGCTGGCTAAAACATTACACTATCAGAACAGAGATATTATCCTGCGGCAGGCAAGGGATCACCCAGATCTAATAATTAATGGATCCAAAATCTCAATCTTTCCAGATTACTCTATAGAAGTACAGAAACAAAGAGCCAGATTACTTGATATCAAAAAACATCTGAGAGATCTGCACGTTCTATAGTCAATGATATTCCCTGCCAAATTAAGGGTGGGCTTTATTCAAAAGAAGTCCTTCACTGGGTTGATATGAATGAGAGGCAAATACACCGGGATCAAATTCGGGATGTTACAAGTTGAAGATCCTGTGGTACAAACCCCAATTCTTCAGAAACACGATGATCTGTGAGTATATGGGAAGAAGTGTGTTGCTGCTTGTTGGACAGTTCTTTACAAATGTTGTTTTCTTCAGGTTCTATTATGATTATATCACTGTTTTATGTCTAAGTGGGGTTGAATCATCCTCCAAGGAGACTTAAGTTGTAGGTGGGATTCTCCCATACATTCAACAGTGACTGAGCCTTCGTTTATCTATTTGATTATATATGGCGGGGTCCGTGGCAATAGCGGGAATGTAAGGGGTCTTTCTTCTAGTTTTAAAAGACAGGTGATCTTTCAGTATCTTCAGATGGAAAAACTTGCTTTGATTTTCCTGCAAGAAGCACATCTTACCTCTTCAAAAACTTCACCTACTAAACGAGAAGTGGTTACAGGCGACTATCACTCCACGCGCTCTCCATACTCTCGGGGAGTCAGTATATTAGTACACCCTAGTGCACAATGTGAGGGTCTTATAGTGAAAAATAGATACAGAGGGTCAGTACGGATGTTTGTTCTGTAAGTTATTACTAAGTCTCTATTACTAATCTCTATCTACATACCACCACCATATTCCAGTAGAATCATACACAAAATTCTCTCTATTATTGATGGTTTCTCGCACACCCCCTATATTATAATAGGGGACATTAATAATATACCGGACTCTCTCTGGGATAGAGGGAGACATGAAGCTAAGAGGGTAAAAGGCAATTGTACTCCTTTTGGTCACTTACTTAAGGAGACAGCTGTAATTGATCTTTGGAGAGCCGGTCGTCCTAATGTATACCAACACTCCTGCTTCTCGTCCACATTCTCCTCTTTGTGGAGAATGGATTTGTCTCTTGGAAATGAACGGATGCCGGGTCTTATATCTGACATCAGCTCCTGCCCAGAGCGCTATCCCATCATTCTCCTCTGTGTCTCCCTAAGCTTAATCTCCCAATGCAGTACAGACCCACAGGGAAATTAACCCCTTTTGGTTGCAAGTTATAGACCTTAAGGGGAAAATTGATGGGAAACTAAAGGAGAATCTTGTGATTAATAAAAATACAACTTCTATTTTCTATGTATGGGAAGCCATGAAGGCCGACCTTAGAGGAATACTTATAACAGAAATCTCAGCAGCTGAATCCCGGACTAAGCAGCAGGATCATTTGGTGTTTCAGGAATTGGGAGATAGAGATTGCGATGATTACAGATCCAACGCCGGCTGCTCAAAACAGGCTGAAACCAGCTCAGGACCTGCTGAATCAGGGAACATTGCCGCTGCAGGGAGGAAGAAGATGTTTCCCAGGACGCAATATTGTGAAGAGGGAGATAAAGCAGGTCACTTATAATGTGATCAAGCAATAGCGTAATCAGTTTGTAAAGGTAGAAAACAGAAAAGGTACTTTCCCAGATGAATATAATATAGGTTTATACAAAGGATATAAATTAGAAGATAGCATTTGATTTAATTCATTAAAATATCAGAATTAAAATAGAGACACAAACAAGATATATATATATATATAGATAGATAGATAGATAGATAGATAGATAGATAGATAGATAGATATAGATATAAACCACAGGTGGGCAGGTGTGAATGTCACAGCACAGAGAGGTATTACATATACATTAACAAATCTCAAGCAACGCCTCTGAACACAATGGGTAGATATACCGATCCAAACAACATGTCCCACATGCCCTCATATACGTGAGAAAAAAGGAAAGGTCTCCCCCCAATTCTAGTAGTTAATTCTCAGGCATCAGATCCTTTTCAGATCCACATGAATGGGAGCAAAGACAAATGTCTAACTATCATCCTGTTAAGGAACCAGGTAAGGGTGTCCTTATTTTCATGAAACTTTTCTTCCCTGTGTGGGATTCACCAGGGAATTAAGCCATTCAGTTATGTAGGTCTTCAAGTCTCCTCCTGTGTAATAGTGACCTGTTCCCCGGTCCCCCTTAAATAATTCAAAAGTACCAAGCAAAACCCTTCATTTCTGAACACCACAACGTCATTTCCTCTTATTGGAACGCATTATTCTGCAACGTGACATCGCGACGCGTCATTTCCGGTGCATCAATGATCGGCATACTGCCGGAACGCATGACTCAAAATAACAGCACGCACACGAGCAAGTCCTTCTATAAAAAAAAGTCCTTCATATTCCAAACCACAGACACATGTGGCTTTATAGATGACCCCTTTACTTCTGCAATTTATGAATGATCTGATGACATATTTTTCTTCCATGTCTTTGTTATAGAAGGACTTGCCTACATTAATGGCCTTACACGCCCCACACCCACATCCTTTATTCTTTCCAAATCTACCAATAACTTGCTTGAGGTAGATAGCAGCAAGGTAAGAACAATAATAAAACATAACTTTTGATTAAAGTGTATAAAAACGACTACAGTAGTATAAAAATAAGAACACCTGTTTCTCATAAATATAGATTTAAATGAACAGAGCGCTATAGTGGTGGACAATATATCTGTAAATGGAGATAGACCTGTACGAAAAACGTCATACAAATGCCTGAAAATGACAGTGGTCACATATAATGCATACGAAGTATAGGAGGAAATGTCAATGTTAAATACTAATTACGGATATTCATTTTATTCTGAATTCTGCACCATACATTGCATAAGATTGAATCAGCCATCGTGCTAGGGTTTCTAGATGACATGCGCTATTTGTGTATTTTTAGTTCAGTGCCATATACAGAAGAACAGGTGCTATGGGGGGGGCCTATAAAAGCCTATGTTAGAGACAGGGGGGTGCTGGCCATTCCACAGGACACTGAACGAGGGTCTGTGTGTGAAACAGCTGCTGATGTAGGTCCAACGGACACATGGTGTCATACTGACACACGTGCTGGACACAGACAGACAATCTACCATTCAGGATCCCAGGGAAAGATGGGTGAATCTCAACTATTAAGCTAATTATGGGCAAATGGACAATCACTCTGTAACCATTTAACTATTATATATAATTACTGCAATCATTCTTTTTAATGGACAATCCAAGAATAAATCTATACATTTTTTTCATAAGAATATAGTCTTTGATTAATCACATCTGATAAGAAGTCCTCGATAGGAAAAACTACAGAAAGAAGTATTTTTTTACAGTCAACAAATCAGGGTGGAAAATAAAATTGGAAATCTCTCACCCAAAATTCAGATCCACTGAGTGAATAGGAAGTTCCTCCTCATCCAAGGCAAACAAAGGACAGAATCCTCTTCAGGTCTGGGAAGGGTAGAGACCGGAGAAATTAGCTCTATTCTGCCATATAGGTCAGTACCGTAACCCTACATGCCCCATGACTCCTGCCCTTACAAGAGCAGTCCACAGCTTTCCTGGAGTGTCCACAACTTTCCCGGAGCATCCACAACTTTCCTGAAGGGAAACGCGGCTCCGCTCGGTACGCCTCGTACACGCGCGGCTCCGCTCACCTCTTACACGCGCGGCTCCGCTCCATACGCCTCGTACACACACGGCTCCTCTCCGTACGCCTCGTACACGCGCGGCTCCTCTCCGTACTCCTCGTACACGCGCGGCTCCGCTCCGTACGCCTCGTACACGCGCGGCTCCGCTCCGTACGCCTCGTACACGCGCGGTTCCTCTCCGTACGCCTCGTACACGCGCGGCTCCGCTTCGTACGCCTCGTACACGCGCGGCTCCGCTCCGTACGCCTCGTACACGCGCGGCTCCTCTCCGTACGCCTCGTAGACGGGCAGCTCCGCTCCGTACGCCTCATACACGGGCGGCTCCGCTCCGTACGCCTCGTACACGCGCGGCTCCGCTCCGTACGCTTCGTACACGCGCGGCTCCACTCCGTATGCTTCGTACACGCGCGGCTCCGCTCCGTACGCCTCGTACACATGCGGCTCCGCTCCGTACGCCTCGTACACACGCGGCTCCGCTCCGTACGCCTCGTACACATGAGGTTCCGCTCCGTACGCCTCGTACACGCGCGGCTCCTCTCCGTACGCCTCGTACACGGGCGGCTCCGCTCCGTACGCCTCGTACACGGGCGGCTCCGCTCCGTACGCCTCGTACACGCGCGGCTCCGCTCCGTACGCTTCGTACACGCGCGGCTCCGCTCCGTACGCCTCGTACACGCGCGGCTCCGCTCCGTACGCCTCGTACACGCGCGGCTCCGCTCCGTACGCCTCGTACACACGCGGCTCCGCTCCGTACGCCTCGTACACACGAGGTTCCGCTCCGTACACCTCGTACACACGCGGCTCCACTCCGTACACCTCGTACACGAGGTTCTGCTCCGTACACCTCGTACACACGAGGCTCCGCTCCGTACGCCTCGTACACGGGCGGCTCCGCTCCGTAAGCCTCGTACACGCGCGGCTCCGCTCCGTACGCCTCGTACACGCGCGGCTCCGCTCCGTACGCCTCGTACACGCGCGGCTCCGCTCCGTACGCCTCATACACGCGCGGCTCCGCTCCGTACGCCTTGTACACATGCGGCTCCGCTCCGTACGCCTCGTACACACGCGGCTCCGCTCCGTACACCTCGTACACACGAGGTCCCGCTCTGTACACACGCGGCTCCGCTCCGTACACCTCGTACACGCGCGGCTCTGCTCCGTACACCTCGTACACACGCGGCTCTGCTCCGTACACCTCGTACACACACGGCTCTGCTCCGTACACCTCGTACACACACGGCTCCGCTCCGTACACCTCGTACACACGCGGCTCCGCTCCGTACACCTCGTACACGCGCGGCTCCGCTCCGTACACCTCGTACACACGCGGCTCCGCTCCGTACACCTCGTACACGCGCGGCTCCGCTCCGTACACCTCGTACACACACGGCTCAACTCAGTACACCTCGTACACAAGCGGTTCCGCTCCGTACGCCTCGTACACGCGCGGCTCCGCTCCGTACGCCTCGTACACGCGCGGCTCCACTCCGTACACCTCGTACACACGCGGCTCCGCTCCGTACACCTCGTACACACTCGGCTCTGCTCCGTACACCTCGTACACACGCGGCTCCGCTCCGTACACCTCGTACACACGCGGCTCCGCTCCGTACACCTCGTACACACTCGGCTCCGCTCCGTACACCTCGTACACACACGGCTCCGCTCCGTACACCTCGTACACACACGGCTCTGCTCCGTACACCTCATACACACGCGGCTCTGCTCCGTACACCTCGTACACACACGGCTCTGCTCCGTACACCTCGTACACACGCGGCTCTGCTCCGTACACCTCGTACACACGCGGCTCTGCTCCGTACACCTCGTACACACTCGGCTCTGCTCCGTACACCTCGTACACACACGGCTCTGCTCCGTACACCTCGTACACACGCGGCTCTGCTCCGTACACCTCGTACACACGCGGCTCTGCTCCGTACACCTTGTACACACGCGGCTCTGCTCCGTACACCTTGTACACACACGGCTCCGCTCCGTACACCTCGTACACACGCGGCTCTGCTCCGTACACCTCGTACACACGCGGCTCTGCTCCGTACACCTCGTACACACGCGGCTCTGCTACATCCACACTGTAAACCCCTCCTGACCCCACACATAAACTTCAGCTCATCCAGCACCATGACAACCAGCACAGCAGAGTCCTGCATCCACTGAGGCCCCTGATCATGTGACCCCTGACTCCTCCCCTCCTGTGACCTCATCACAGCTCCTGTGCGCACAGAGCAGCCATATATGTGGTGGCGGCTCTGCAGGTGGAGGTATGTGGAGACCCCATTACTGGAGCATTAATACTAGATATATATTGCACAGGGGATATCGCAGCCGATTCCCTCTAGAATAATCCTGGAATCGCAGCATTAGATGATTATTTCTCTGCAGTTTCTATAGGACATAATACATTACACTCCCTTTGGTTGGGTCATTATCGGGGCGCCTTTCTTTATAGTGAGTCTATGCGGTGACATCCAGGAGGCTCCACACAATTCAGGAACCCCAATGGGGACATTACGGCTTGTTCACCATCCATGACTGAATCAGTGGACATGTATGTGGTCTCTGGACCGGCCGTCTCTTCTGTATTTGTAGGTTTATGGAGCTGACACTATAGTTTTATAGGATTACGCGTTCACAAAGCGACTGATGATTGTTAAAATTGTGACAAATATCAGGAAAAACTTGGTTAATAACCTCCAGTACTGAGGACGTCATTTTGCAAAAGTCTTCCGGGAAGGAGATTAAGCCGGTAGTGGAATCTGTAGGGAACCTGTCGTTTCTGAGGCATAGTACGTGGGGTGTAAATTCGTCTGCAGTAGAATTTTCCATCAAGTGAACCCACATATTAGTAGTCAGAGAAGCTTCTGAATATGTCTCCATCCTGAAAAGGGTCACCTTGCCATGGTGGGATGTCTGTTATGCTTTTTTGATCAAAAACTGTGTTCACTAAGGACCCTATGTTATTTAAATGCACTTTTGCTTTTTTACTTATTTAGTTACAGCAGGGTTTATGATCACTTTGTTCCTTGTAGGTTTTGCATATGTCTCCATAGATGAGAAGATATTAAACAGGCATTCAGCTCGTCTGCTGGCGTTGCTCCCTTAAGAACAGGTAACGTTTGGCAGAAGTCACCTGTAAAAAGTACAATTTCCCCCATTAAGCGATTGGATCCCTGCAGATCTTTCAAGGTGCGATCGAGGGCCTCAACAGCTTTCTTGTGCGCCATGGTACATTCCTCCCAGACAATTAATTTGCAAATCTGTAATTCTTTAGCTTTCCCTGAGCCTTTAGTGATATTACAGCCAAGAGTTTCCAACAGCACTAGATTCAAGGGCAATCCTAGTACTGAATGAGCCGTGCGCCCTCCATCTTTAAGAGTGGCCGCAATTCCAGATGAAGCATCGGCCAGAGCAATGTTATTGTTTGAGCGAATTTCTGTGAGCAGGAAATTAATTAAGAATATTTTACCGATACCTCCTGGTCCATCAAGGAAAAACAGTCTCCCATTTCCACTTGAAATCGGATCTGTAATTGCCAAATACGCCGATCTTTGGTCATCAACCAAATGAGGCTTATTCAATGTGACAAATTCTTTCAACCTTTCCAAATCATAGCTTTTGTTTTGCAGAATATCACAGCCCATAACATCAAAGGATGGTCGAACTGGTGCTCGTAAACCAAATTCTATTAGAGTTTTACTATTGATACACTTGCACCTTTCTTCTGGCGTCAAGAGGACTTTGGTGAATATGTCGGCAGTGAAATTTAAGCCTAAATCCGGATTAACTCTCCTGTGCACTCTCAGAATATCTTCGCTAAGATATTCTTTGTGTTTTTCCCAAAGAGCTCGGGGATTGAAAGGTGCACAGGTTGTAATTATTATAGCGAACAGGTTTCGAAGTTGAGGTGGAAAGTGAGTGAGGGACATTTTCTGCAATGTCATGTCCCAGTGTTGATAATCTTCGATCAGACCACGCTTTTGGCATGCCTCCCTGTAAGATTGACACAGCTCACCACCAACTGTTTTTAAATCTGTGAAAGACTCTGGCCCGCGGACAGTGTGACGCAGTAAACGTAGGTGGTAACACTCTGCGTTGTTTGGATGAAGTGTATACACGCGTCCAAGAGCATCACTGCAACTTCCGTCCCATCCTTGGACCCTTGCACCTTGTTTCCTTTTGCAAAATACTTTTCTCAACTTATTCCATGTATAATATTTTTGGAACTTCTGAATATAATAAAGTTCTCGCAAATGGATCTGCTTGACACGGGAGAAAGAAAGCTGTTAATGTTGTATTAGGTGGTCGAGCCGCTCTTTCTTTTAAATTATTGGTAGTGAAATAAACTTGTCCATTTTCAAGATGGACTCTGAGATGAACTACAGTCGGATGTTTTTCATAGATGGCAAAATTGAGTAATCACCACATGGATTCGTTACTACTTATATACCTCCCCATTTTTGTTTGTGTAACGGAAACACTGCCATATCACTGCCTTTGTTAGCTGATTTGCAAGTATATTTGACTCCAAAGAATTGCAATATTTCACGTTAATGTGCGCGTCAAACATTTTTCAAAGATACAACCCACTGATTATTTCATTATCTGTGTACTGATTAACCCTTTGAAATCTGATTGTTGCAGTATATCCTCGCTGTTCACGTTTCCTTCTTCTGTAAAGAGTGACTCTTTGATCGCTGTCGCTCTAATTCTTTAAAATCCTTTGGGCAAAAACTGTAGTTTTGCATTCAACAGACAGACACCCATTTTCTCCTTTATACCTTTCCAGCCTAAATTCAGAGGGCCAAATCCCATGAAAGGGGGAAATTTTGAGTTTTAGTGTTTGCAATATTTTTAGTCTGGTGTTAAAGACGGGCCGTGCAAAATTTCACTTAAACCTTGTGAAAAATGTGGTTTTGTATTTAACGGGCTCAACACACAGATTTACTGATTTATATATATATATATATATATATAGACGTAAAGAGGAAAGCAAAATGCCATAAAATAATATATCTCCTCATATGAATTCCCTTATTGTGTCCAGTACTTGTATTATTAAAATATCAGTAAATGATTCCAGAATTAGCTTTATGGAAGATGAGTCTATGAGAAGAGTCTTCAGCTGCAGACTCCGAGGAAGAAACTGCTTGTTGTCTGTGGCCTAAAATATAAAGGTTTTATTACTAGATGTAAAGAAGAAAACTAAATACTGTAAAATAATGTCTCCTCATGGGTTTCCCCTTATTATCTCCAGTAATTGTATTATTACACAGGATTTTTATGATGTTACATCGGCTCATCATCTTCTCATTCAGGTCCGCACAATGTCAGATCCTCTCAGTGAAGATCTTCTATAGAAGAGAATTTTCCTTATGGACCCATCAAAGATGGATATGGACAGAGACAAGATGGTGGAGAGGATATTACACCTCACCCTAGAGATCCTCTTCCGTCTTACTGGAGAGGTGAGAGATTCTGATGACGTCACATTACATCATTCTTATCTATGGGAATAACAGATGGACAGAACTGGAGAGGTGAGGACTCTGGAAATGTCTGGAGTGAGATTTATTAATGTGTCTCTCCATAACCAGGATTACACAGTAGTGAAGAAGACCTCTAGTGAGCGCTGTCAGGACCCTGTGTCTGAGGGATGGGGAAGACCCCTGAGCCAAATCACAGGGCCTACACCTCACCCCCTGATGCATGATGACATGAATGACCAGAAGATCCTAGAACTCACCTACAAGATGATTGAGCTGCTGACTGGAGAGGTGACACTGCTGGGAATGCTGGGACATTATACAGTGACGCTATGAAGGGATCGGGGGGGTGACGGTATCATTGTATGTGTCAGGTTCCTATAAGGTGTCAGGATGTCGCCGTCTATTTCTCCATGGAGGAGTGGGAATATTTAGAAGGACACAAAGATCTGTATAAGGACGTCATGATGGAGGTTCCCCAGCCCCTCACATCACCAGGTAATGGACAGGACTAAATACACATGGCCTATATTATCTGTATGTAAAGAATGAATTCAGTCCCTGTATGTGGTTCCTCCAGATCTATCCAGTAAGAGGACAACACCAGAGAGATGTCCCCGTTCTCTTCTTCCACAGGACTGTAAACAGGAAGATCCCAATGTTCCTCAGGATCATCAGGTAGATGGAGAGAAGGTGTCATGAGATCTCCCCTATGATGTGTAGACGGCTGTGAAGGTCTTGTGCTCAGTCTTGTTTTATCCACCATTATTATATGCTTTCTACTTGTGTAATGAGAACGGTGAAGATGGCCGGATTAGGGCTGATCATAGATGTGACTTCTCCATCTGTCTGTGACTTTTACAATACTGGTTTCAGGGTGAAGATGTGACCCATATTAATACTACAGAGACATATGTGAGGGGTGATGAGTGGTGTAAAGAGGAGATTCCTACATATGACCACCCAGGTGAGTAGTGACCACTAAATGCAGAGAAGTCATGGATTCTTCTCAGTCACCGGCTGTGGCTGCTTTATCGGTGGTGTAGTCCGGCCGTATCACAATCGTGTGACCACCATTTTGCTACCAACCCATAACATTCTCATCCACCAAAAAATTGTTCAAATGACTTTGGGTATTGAAAGCCCTTTTTTATAGAATTTACAATCTGGAGGATCCACCTACCCCCTGGGATTAGAAGATGCTGACCCTTACCTCCTTACCTGCCCAGATCTGTAAACTAAAAAGCCAAATTACAGCGTATGTAGAATGTGTTGACAAGTTAAAAAATCACTTGAAGAAAAATATTATGATGGGCCTGTAAGAGAAAGCGGAGGGTAATGATGCTGTTGGCTTCCTAGAACCCTGATTTCTTATTGGATGAATCTACCTTCTCTCCCATCTGTGCTGCTGAATGTGCTCATATGGTCCCTACAAGACCAGGTCCAGTCTTTCTGACCAAACTTTGCTTTTATGATCGACAACATTAAATGTGCAGTGAGGCCAACTGTGAATTTCTGTACAATAACAACAGAGTTTCCCTTTATCCTGACTTTTCAATTTCTTTTAAAACCAACTAACTTCAAACAGGATTGTGATAAACTATACAGAAAACATTACACCTGTGCCATGATAGATCTCTAAGCTGTGCGTGGCTGATGGCTGTAATATACATTTATTCACGCCTGCAGGAGATGTGTTGGCTCGAGCCCTGGTTTCATGGATTCACTCCACATCATAAATTCCATTATGTTTTCAATCCTAAGGAATTCAGATTACTGCACAATCTCTCCTGAAATGGGGGTGCTAATAGTTTCTCTACTCTTCTGATCAGGACTCATAGTAGCTCCAATGGTCCACCATAAATGAGTGCGACTCCGGTTTAGTGTTGGATTTCTCCCCTCATACATACTTTGTTGTTGGGGATGTAACATTTTTTATTCTATCTCTTTTTTTACAACTTCATTCTGTATGATAGTTTGATTGTGGTGGGATCGGCCTGCCTCACTTATGTGAATATATAACTCCTTGGTGGTCTTTAAAATAATGCCTTTTCCAAATCCCAGAGGTCCAAATTTAAGACACCTCAGCTCTGCACTATTATAAAAAGTTCTCTTCTTGAAACTCATCTGACAGAAAATATTGTTCCTTACGATAGTTTAGATTCCCAAGAGCCACCGAGCCCCATACTCTAATTACCCCAGAGAGGTTTCACCACTAGTTACTCACTACTTACTGATGAAGTGCTGAGTTTGATCATTTCAGTAGATGTGTTATGGTCTATACACACAGTTTTGACTACAGTAGTTAGTGCCCAAAATACTCTGATTTAATCCCTTCCTGCAGCCAGTTTTGTGTTCCTATCTGGGCCCATTTTTCAAATCTGACGTGTGTCACTTTATATGGTGATATCCTTTGTGAATAATTCCAAACTTAATAGGAAACAAATGGACCTTACAAATTATTTTCCAACTTCTCTTGAATCCGGCAATACTCTGTATGCAATTGTACACTACTGTCTGGGCACATGGCAGGTTAAGAAGGGAAGGAGCGACATTTAGCTATTTGAATGCAGATCTTGCTGGAATAGTTTGCAGACAATGGTCACCTGGCAGCTCAAATGATGGCTACCACAAACAGGCTTGGTGCTATCTACTCCATTTTCGAGATGCCAGGGATTACTTTATCACCCTTTAACCCCACTACATGGATCTGTTCTTACACCGAGACCTCTAGGCTTGGGCCACGGTGTTAAAACGAAAAGTTGACAGAGTCCTATGATCTGAAATGTATAGTCAGTTCAAGAAACCCCCCAGAAAAGTAGTAATGTAATAAAAGTATCTAGAGGTTCTTAATGATTATTAAAGTCAGATAGAAGAGGCCAGAGGACTCTTATCAGAAAAAAACTGTGGGATCAGTTTAATTATACATATAACAAATTTTTATTGAGAATATATATTCATATAAGTAGAAAACCCATGAAAGGTGAGACAGAATAAATTGCTAGGATTATTTAAAGCAATAGTGTGCAGATAAAAACCCATAAGAACACATTGGATCCCCAACCCTAATCACTTGGGATTATAGGATAGGCAGCAAAGGAACATGTTCTCCTTCAGGGATAGGTGCAGTGCAGAATATTATACAGATAACTTGTGCGCAATTGCACACAAGCACCTAATGGGTTATCAGAGCATTGCAAACATTAAATATGAAGTGCTATACCTGAAGACATGCTGGCGTGTCCTAGAGCGGGTAGGAGGTCCAAGTAAGCGCCTCGACGCGCGTTTCTCCTTCCGGCTTTGTCAGGAGGCGTGGGGAGAATTTAAAAAGGGGCACTATATAAATGAGTATGTCCGGGTGGCTGGCGAATCGGCGCACCGCTCGTCATGTTGTTACTCCCCTCAGGGCGCGGCCGGCCAGCGCATGCCGGAAACAATGGGAGGGAGGACAATGTCATCACTCCCGTCGTCCCGGCAACGAATCCAGCCCGCGGCGCCACAGGGGACAAACAGCACATGTGCGAGGTGTGTCTGCACCACTAAGGTAAAGCTACAGATGATTCCAAATATTTAAGAATTAAAGATTAGGTTTAATAAATAATTCTGGTAGATTTATAATGGCTTAGAGGGATAGAGATGAGGGCGTATATCCTATTAAGTATACCACTGCCAGAAGGTACATGGCTGAGTCATTAATGGTAAATATTCCAAACTTGCTATATCTAATACCGACAGCATGATCATAGGAGATGGCAGATAGTAGATCCCTCCTGAAGAATAATAAAATATCGATATGGGAGGGACATATATATAACCACTCATACTCAAAAAGTATTGCCATGCAGATGCTTACAAAGATAGGTTACAGCAAAAATACAAAAAAGGGCACATATGTAGCCCTCCATGTTCGAAACATACTTCCCTTACAAATATCTACAAAATTATGTGGCAACGATCCATATCGTCACATAACACGAGAATTTATATATATCAATATGCGAAGGGCATATATGTGACCTTCAATTTTCAAAAATTATTTCCCCAAAGACATTTGTAAAATCGCATAGCAGCAATCTGTATTGTCACCTAAGGAGAATACATATAGAGCTTACCGCCTTTCAAAGATACTTCCCAAATAATATTTATAAAATCGCATAGCGATAGTCCACATGTCAGCATGCTGTTTCGATGGTAAGTATCTTGGCGATCTTCCTTAGTGACACTTGCAGAGTCGCATGGCGATAGTCCATATGTGAGCATACTGCTTCAATGATGAGTATCATAACAATCTTCCTTAGTGATACTCGCAGAATCGCATAGCGATAATCCATATATCGACATGCTGCCTCAATGGTAGAAATCTTAGCAACATTTATGCACAAACCTAAAATAAAGTTATTTTTATATAATATATAACAGTAAAGCAACTAATGTTGATATATAACTAAAACCAATGTCCTCAGGTTTGATGCTGAATGGATGCTTGCGTTCCGTAGTTCTTTGGGCCACGGTGTTACCTGCTGTTCTGTGGTGTGAGATGGGAAGAAGAATAGTCAGGTAGCCGGGTCAGAACCAGGAGGGCAGAGAACATACAACATCAGAAGACACGAGTAGTCGGTAAACGGGCCGGGATCACAACAGGAAACAAATACACAAGCCGGGAGCTGAGCACAGAGGACTGAACCAGAGGAGAACAAGGCTGTAACTGGCAGCTTCCGGCAATATGCTTCCAGCTTTAGTAGGGTGTGGTGCTTTCCAGTTGGCTGAAGTAGGGAGCAGATTACTCCAGCTGGACAGCACACACACCCATACTGCCAGACTGGATAGTACTAATGGTCCCAGGCACCATAATCTTAGTGGCTGGACAGAGCCTGTGCCGCCCAGAGCTTCTGGTTCTGACGTCTCCTCCATCACCAGCGCCACCTGCAGGATGAATAAGGCGGCTCCTGCTGAGAGAAGCAGACGTCACAGGAGCAGATCCCAGAGGAGATGGGACACACCATTTACAGAAGCCCTAATATGATAAAATATCAGAAAACCAGAGCAGTGGAAATCCCCATAAAGTGAATACATTTTATAACCCTCAGTGAATTAATCTATAGGAGTAGTGACTATTTTTACTCCCCAGGCTCTTTCCGGAAATTAGCACGCTGTGGATGATGGAGAGTGAAAATTACAAATATATAGTTTCATTACCCAACACATAGTGCCCAGATTGTGCCCCAGGAGACACACACCATCAATTAAGTGGGCTCTTCTCACTATAGTAATGTCAAATACATGGAGGCTAAATGTGATTTAGGCACACTGCAAGGCTCAGATTTGAGGGGGAGATTTGACTTTGGGAGAGCGGATATTGCTGGATTGGTTTATGGAAGCCATGTTGCTTTTCAAAAGCCTTTGAGCCACTAATAATATGGAAACCTATTTTTCCAATGACAGATAATGGATCTTAGTGGGGGATTGTTTTTTGCAGGATGAGTAGTTGTTGTATTGGTATTATGTTCGCCTATATAACACAGTTTGGTGCCTTTATATTAGGGAGGCAGAATGAACAAACAATTGAACACCACGCTCCACTGGTTCATCCTATGAGGTTTTCTATTAGACTGTGAACTGTCATTGTCTTGGTGAATAATTCAATATGTTTACATAACTTGCCTTTTCTACAGACCGTTTAAATAGAAATGTTAATAAATATAAATTTCAATTTTTTTTTATTAAAAATAATTTATTTTCTTCTTGGCAGATGACTGTACCAGGAGATCAAAGGAACAGCTGACATCTTCAATTTTGAAATCAGACGATCTTGAGATCCCCCAAAATGCAATTGAAGTGAATGCCATTACTCCAGATATCCCATCATCCCTTCACAGCAAAGATCTGTCATCTGATCCTTTGAAGCAGGTCCTGTCTTCTGATTCATTACCGACTACTAAGGAAAATCAAAGTTACAAAATAAGCATTATTAAACAAATTGCTCCTGAAGCAAAGAAGCCATTTTCATGTTCAGAATATGGAAAGAGTTTTCCCCTCGAAAAGTCTTTTCTTAAACGTCAAAACATTCACACATCGGAGAATAGATTTTTTTGTTCCAAGTGTGGGAAATGTTTTAACTACAAATCAAATCTTGTTACTCACCAGAGAATTCACACAGGGGAGAAGCCATTTTCATGTTCAGAATGTGGGAAATGTTGTAACCAGAAATCACACCTTATTAGTCACCAGAGAACTCACACAGGGGAGAAGCCATTTTCATGTTCAGAATGTGGGAAATGTTTTAGAGTGAAACCAAGCCTTATCAAGCATCAGATAATTCACACAGGGGCGAATCCTTTTTCCTGTTCAGAATGTGGAAAATGTTTTAACCAGAAATGGAATCTTGTTAAGCATCAAAAAACTCACACAGGGGAGAAGCCATTTTCATGTTCAGAATGTGAGAAATGCTTTGCAGGGAAACCAAGTCTTATTGCCCATCAGAGAACTCACACAGGGGAGAAGCCTTTTTCATGTTCAGAATGCGGGAAAGGTTTTAATCGGAAAGAGCAACTTGTTATACACCAAAGAACCCACACAGGGGAGTACCCTTTTTCCTGTTCAGTATGTGGAAAAAAATTTGCAGAAAAATCAAAGCTTACCAGACACCGGAGAACCCACACAGGGGAGAAGCCTTTTTCATGTTTAGAATGTGGAAAATGTTTTCTGTGGAAATCATCTCTTCTTAGTCACCAGAGCAGTCACACAGGGTAGAAGCCTTTTTTAGATTCTTAATGTGGGAAATGTTTTACTTGTAAATCAACTGTTAATGAACATCAGAGAAGTCACACAGGGGAGAAGTCGCTTTCATGTTTAGAATGTTGAAAATATTTTATCCAGAAATTGTATCTTTTTAAAGGGAACCTGTCAATGTCATCAGTAACACTCTTTTTTTCATTAAAATTGGCGCTAATATCATGAGTATATAGCACTTTATATAGTTATATCAGACCTGCTCGTTTAGTCATAGGGGTGTGATCCTTGCATTCAATCAGGGCTGGTGCCACTCACGCATTTGAATTCTGCTCCCAGCTCGCGCTGAAGTAAGTATGTTGCACTTGCGCAGTATAACATAGCCAGCCAGCAAAGCTTACTGTGCTGTGAGCCATGCATGCACTGTGATGAGCGGCTCCCCGCCCATGCGCAGTGAGGCTGTGTAGTGGCGGCTGGGGATGGCCACCGCCATGAGGTTGCGAAAAGCTTTCGTCTCCACAAGCCTAAACGGCAACATTTCCAGGGCAAGCAGTATGGAAATGTGGCCATTTAGTATTGTGGCTTATGGGTGAGCGGCTGTGTATTTACTCTTGCGTTCCAAGGACTGGGGTAGGTACAATTGAACGCTGCGCTGGGACAAGGACATGGAAATGGATGCTGACGGTGTTTGCAAGTGTGCAATGACAGGTGCAGGGTGGGAGGCATCTTCACCAACATCATGGACAGGGTATTAGTGTACATGTTCAGGGGAAGAGGCAATGATGTCACCCGCAGACACAGCTTTTGGCCCCTGGCGTTCGGCCCAAAGTAGTCTGGTGCATCGCTTGGATGAGCCTGAGCATGCTGGTGGTGGTCAGGCTGGTACTTGTGCTGGCCCTGCTGATGCTGGCATGGTAGATGTTCTAAATTGCCTTTTTTGGGTTAACTGGACTGTCTTCAAAAAAGCGCCAGACTTGGGAAGACCTAACTCTTGGCTTGTCAACTTCACCCTTGTTGATACTCTGGGGAACAGTTGCCCACCTTGTGTCTCTGTCCACTCAACTGCATCTTCCTGGCTGTTGTGGTGCTGCAGCTCCCTTCCCCTGTGCACTGCTGTCCTCACTCTGCATGTCACCTTCCCAGGTTGGGTCAGTCAGCATCATCCACCATCTTGTCTTCCACTTCTGCACCCTGGTCCTCCTCTTGACTTGCTGACATTGAAACGCCATGTGTTGGCAATTGTGTCTCATCATCATCCACCTCTTGCGATAGTAATTGCATTTTTTCCACCATTGTCTTCTTGCGAGTGTGGCTGCTCAAATATTTATGCATCGCTACCTGCGAACTCCTCATGTCCCGCTTGAAATGGACAGAGCGAGAGGCCAGAATCTATAAATGGACATGTGAACAGCTCTTTGGAGTGTCCAAGCGCAGACACTCTGTCTCTAGGCACTCTGCATGGTGGGAGAAAGGAGGATCATGGTCAGAATTATGTGGTCCAAAATCACAGCTACTGAGACTGGACCGTGTGGAAGACAGGGTGGCGCTGGCAAAGTGATTGGAAGCATTATCTGTTCTCAATCTAACAACCTTTTCACTCTGGTTTGGCATGAAAAGAGTGGTGTTCCACGCCACACCCACGTACAAAGAGATGAAGCTAGATTGACATGATAAGTGTGTTAGTTGTGCTCCCACAGCAGCCACAGTTTCACCTTGCCCATGACTTCGGCCTTTTCTCTCACCATCAGCATCATGTCCACTACCCCGTCCCTTACCCCGCACCCTGCCCATTTTAAATTACGTATGATATACCCCTGTTGAGAAAACGTTGCAGTATTATAATGGCAGGAAAACAATTTATTTTTGTGTTTGAGCCACAACTGCAGCACAATAAATACCATAAAAAATTTCACTGGTGAAAAAAATGCATTGTATTACAATGGCAGGAAAATTTACCCACTTCAGATGGACTGGTTTCACTGTAGGAGCAATATAGCGATCATATTGAGATCCAACCAAGTCTGGCTGTATGCTTTTGACACACAACTTCCTTAGTTAAAATGGTGTATAATAATTTCCTGCTCAGAAAAATTTGCAGGATTAAGAGCAAAAATATTATTATTATGCCTGAGAATTATGCCTATTATGCCTGAGAAGGGCTTTTCGTATCAGTTGAAGCATATAGGACGTACAATTCACCCTATCTTGTCCTACACGATCCCTTCAGCACAATCTCTCCTGAGGCACTGCTAACAGCAGTATTAATCTTGATTATAATTAGCCCTGTAGTTCAAAGAAATAGAAATGTGGTTTTATCCCTGACTTTATGCAGCTACAGTTCTGTCCCTCTCTCATCTTCAGCTCTCCTTACTCTGCCTGTTTCCGGGATACAGTGTCTTATATAGACCTGATGACACTATGCGGCCAGTCAATCACAGTAACGCCACAACCAGGGTGGCTACGGCATTACAGTGACTGGTAGGAAATCCCCACATGATTTTTGGCTGTCTAAAAAGTGACAAACATGCGGGGCGTACCACATGTGTAAAGCCACTGCCAAGGCTACAGCAAAGAAACTAATCTTAGAACTTATCAGCAGATACGGGGTGCCCGAGGCCATAGACGGTGACAGAGGCGCCACTTTTCCGGAGAAGTAATGCAGGAAATAATGTCCGCCCTGGGAGTGGAAAAGGCCTTTCATACTATGTACCATCCACAGAGTAGAGGTAGTGTAGAGACATTGAATTCGGCCCTGAAACTCAAAATCTAGAAAGCCATGGCTGAAACGGGCAGACCATGGACAGAATGCTTGCCCCTTGCACTCTTTTTAATCAGGTACACTCCCAACAAAAAAAACAGGCCTCTGCCTATATGAGGTGTTTATTGGGTCAGCCCCTAGGCTAGGGTTGTATTTTCCATAGCAGCTCTAGATGCAACATGATAGGCTGTCTTCTTATGATATTTCACTTACAAAATGCTTGTCTAGCATACAGTTATATGAAAAAGTTTGGGCACCCCTATTAATCTTAAGCTTAATGTTTTATAAAAATTGGCGTTTTTGCAACAGCTATTTCAGTTTGATATATGTAATAACTGTTGGACACAGTAATGTTTCTGCCTTGAAATGAGGTTCATTGTACTAACAGAAAATGTGCAATCTGCATTCAAACAAAATTTGACAGGTGCATAAGTATGGGCACCCTTATCATTTTCTTGTTTTAAATACTCCTACCTACTTTTTACTAACTTACTAAAGCACTTTTTTTGGTTTTATAACCTCATTGAGCTTTGAACTTCATAGCCAGGTGTATGCAATCATGAGAAAAGCTACTTAAAGTGGCCACTTGCAAGTTGTTCTCCTGTTTGAATCTCCTGTGAAGAGTGGCATCATGGGCTCCTCAAAACAACTGTCAAATGATCTGAAAACAAAGATTATTCAACATAGTTGTTCAGGGGAAGGATACAAAAAGCTGTCTCAGAGATTTAACCTGTCAGTTTCCACTGTGAGAGACATAGTAAGGAAATGGAAGAACACAGGGACAGTTCTTGTTAAGGCCAGATGTGGCAGGCCAAGAAAAACATCAGAAAGGCAGAGAAGAAGAATGGTGAGATCAGTCAAGGATAATCCTCAGACCACCTCCAGAGAGCTGCAGCATCAACTTGCTGCAGATGGTGTCACTGTGCATCGGTCAACTATACAACGCACTTTGCACAAGGAGAAGCTGTATGGGAGAGTGATGCGAAAGAAGCCGTTTCTGCAAGCACGCCACAAACAGAGTCGGCTGAGGTATGCAAAAGCACATTTGGAGAAGCCAATTTCTTTTTGGAAGAAGGTCCTGTGGACTGATGAAACCAAGATTGAGTTGTTTGGTCATACAAAAAGGTGTTATGCATTTCGGCAAAAAAACACAGCATTCCAAGAAAAACACTTGCTACCCACAGTAAAATTTGGTGGAGGTTCCATCATGCTTTGGGGCTGTGTGGCCAATGCCGGCACCGGGAATCTTGTTAAAGTTGAGGGACGCATGGATTCCACTCCGTATCAGCAGATTCTTGACAATAATGTTCAAGAATCAGTGACAAAGTTGAAGTTACGCAGGGGATGGATCTTTCAGCAAGACAATGATCCAAAACACCGCTCCAAATCTACTCAGGCATTCATGCAGAGGAACAATTACAATGTTCTGGAATGGCCATCCCAGTCCCAGACCTGAATATCATTGAACATCTGTGGGATCATTTGAAGAGGGCTGTCCATGCTCGGCGACCATCAAACTTAACTGAACTGGAATTGTTTTGTAAAGAGGAATGGTGAAAAATACCTTCATCCAGGATCCAGGAAATCATTAAAATCTACAGGAAGCGACTAGAGGCTGTTATTTTTGCAAAAGGAGGATCTACTAAATATTAATGTCACTTTTCTGGTGAGGTGCCCATACTTATGCACCTGTCAAATTTTATTTGAATGCAGATTGCACATTTTCTGTTAGTACAATAAATCTCATTTCAAGGCAGAAACATTACTGTGTCCAACAGTTATTACATATATCAAACTGAAATAGCTGTTGCAAAAACACCAATTTTTATAAAACATTAAGCTTAAGATTAATATGGGTGCCCAAACTTTTTCATATAACTGTATACTCTCGAGTTTACTTTTCCTTTCTAGATCCAGATTCTGTGGAAGGGAGCCACCCCTTGCAGCCCGAAGACTGGGTGGTGGTCAAAAGACACATCAGAAGAGCCATTGAGCCTCAATTTGATGGATCCTTCCAAGGTCTGATGACAACTGAGACGGCTGTTCGAGAGAAAGCCCAATTGGATCCATGACTCACACTGCAGGATGACAGCTGACCCAAGAAAGCCACTGATTGATGTGGATGTACAGTACACCTTGTGCCTTATCCTTTAACTTTGATAAATGGGGGCTCATCGAAGACTATGTCCCAAGATATAAAGAATGGGGAGCTAGTTAGCACTTTCTGGTTTAATACCTCAGACCATGTAATCAGTTACAAATTTGACCTGTGTAACATGGTCTGCTGCCCTAGGGTGGAGTGGCAGCGTGGGGACATCTGTAGACTCACCCAAAAGTATATATGTGTCACCAATGCCAACACTGGCTATGGGTCTGATTGTGAGTTCTGGACTATGGTAGGCTGGAACATTGGGAAAGACAACCCTTCTGTAGCCCGCAAAAAGACAGACAGCATGGGTAGAAGCCTCCTTACTACAGTCATGGCCAAAAGTATTGAGAATGAGACAAATAGTAATTTTTCCAAAGTTTACTGCTTCATTTTTTGTAATGGCAATTTGCATATACCCCTGATTGTCAAAGAGTGATCAGCTTAACAGCAATTACTGTACTTGCAAAGTCAATATTTGCCCAGAAAATGAACTTTAACCCCCAAAACACATTTCAACATCATTGCCGTCCTGCCTTAAAAGGAGCAGCTAACATCGTTTTAGTGATTGATCCATTAACACAGGTGTGGGTGTTGATGAGGACAGGGCTGGCAATCAATCAGTCATGATTAAGTAAGAATGACATCACTGGACACTTTAAAAGGAGGCTGGTTCTTGGTATCATTGTTTCTCTTCAGTTAACCATGGTTATCTCTAAAGAAACACGTGCAGCCATCATTGCACTGCACAAAAATGGCCTAACAGGGAAGAGTATGGCAGCTACAAAGATTGCACCTCAGTCAACAATCTATCGCATCATCAAGAACTTCAAGGAGAGAGCTTCCATTGTTGTCAAAAAGGCTCCAGGGCGCCCAAGAAAGACCAGCAAGCGCCAGGACCGTATCTTAAAACTGTTTCAGCTGCGGGATCGGACTACCAGCAGTGCCAAGCTTGCTCAGGAATGGCAGCAGGCGGTTGTGAGTGCTTCTGCACGCACTGTGAGGCGGAGACTCTTTGAGCAAGGGCTGGTTTCAAGGAGGGCAGCAAAGAAGCCACTTCTCTCCAGAAAAAACATCAGGGACCGACTGATATTCTGCAAAAGGTACAGGGAGTGGACTGCTGAGGACTGGGGCAAAGTCATTTTCTCTGATGAATCCCCTTTTTGATTGTTTGGTACATCTGGAAAACAGCTTATTCGGAGAAGAAGAGGTGAGCGCTACCACCAGTCTTGTCTCATGCCAACTGTAAAGCATCCTGAAACCATTCATGTGTGGGGTTGCTTCTCAGCCAAGGGAATCGGCTCACTCACAGTCTTGCCTAAAAACACAGCCATGAATAAAGAATGGTACCAGAATGTCCTCCAAGAGCAACTTCTCCCAACCGTCCAAGAGCAGTTTGGCGCCCAACAATGCCTTTTCCAGCATGATGGAGCACCTTGCCATAAAGCAAAGGTGATAACTAAATGGCTCATGGAACAAAACATAGAGATTTTGGGTCCATGGCCTGGAAACTCCCCAGATCTTAATCCCATTGAGAACTTGTGGTCAATCATCAAGAGACGGGTGGACAAACAAAAACCAACAAATTCTGGCAAAATGCAAGCATTGATTATGCAAGAATGGACTGCTATCAGTCAAGATTTGGTCCAAAAGTTGATTGAGAGCATGCCAGGGAGAATTACAGAGATCTTGAAGAAGAAGGGGCAACACTGCAAATATTGACTTGCTGCATTAACTCATTCTGTCAATATAACCTATTGGTACTCATAATATGATTGCAATTATATTTCTGTATGTGATATAAACATCAGACAAACACTAATAAAAACCAGAGGCCAGCAGATCATGTGAAAATATAATTTTGGTGTCATTCTCAAAACTTTTGGCCATGACTGTAGAATGACTCAGCTACAACCAGAATACATGTCCAAACATTGTACAGTAAGTCTGACAACTGTCTTCCCCTATGCTTGACAATAGAGAACCGCTCTGTTACAGATGCAGAACTATAGATGTGATGGGCATAAATATCCCGGGGGACACTGACCATTTAGGACATTTATCTTAAGGATATCAGGGACTGACCTATTCTAAATAAGACTGAAACCCTGCAACCTAAGCTTCCAAGACTTATCGCTGGTGTACTTCCCTATAAGCGACTAGACAAACCTCATTTATTTCTCCTGCCTAATTCAGGTATTTTCTGCTGTAGAAGGAGAAAATACTTCGAAGTGTAATCTGCAACAGCAGTTTTATCCCCTTCTAGACCCTAAAAACATAAAGGCTAATGGAGTTAGACCCTATCCGAGGAATAACACGTGTTTCCCGATTTTAATAGGTAACATTGACCTAAAGCAATTAAGTTCCTTGTACCGCAGTCCCACCACCGCCACTAACTTGGTACAAGTCTATGTCCTCCTGAATCAGATGGTAGCTAAGGCTGACTTGTGATGGGTGTGTGGAAATGGTGACTTTTATCCAATACTGCTAGTGGGATGGAATGGCACATGTGCTATTGTTAATTTCCTGTTACCATTCCAGATGGTGACTCCGAATATAGACAAGCTCCATGAATATGCAATGGGAAACCAGAGACACAATCGTGACACCAGCACTCCTACTTCTTTCGACATTCACGTGTCCATCCACGCTATTGGAGTCCCAAGAGGAGTGCCAGACGAATTCAAAGCCAGAGATCAAGTAGCAGTGGCATTTGAATTCGCTATTCCCCATCGTTACAGCAAATAAAAATGTGGACTAGAAAAATTATATCTACTACGACCAACTGTTGGGTGCTAACTCTGACATGAATGTGGCACCCGTATAGTTCCCTTGCTTGTTGTGTCTTGTGTGTGTCCATCCGATGGTGTGACAGGCAAACCGATCTGGAGAATCTGGTGAAGCGGTGTAGAAGACCGGCTTCTTCTATTAGGGGTGGGGGAATGTATCTGGGGAAGTCTGTAGACGGGCACTTTGTCTGGAACAGCCACCCACTGCCACAAGAGAAGGGAATTGTGAGAGCATGAGTTATTTCATCTATCCTGACTTGATTTTGATTTTAGTATGTGTATCTCCTGCTTTCCAAGATAGAGTTTGAGCCAGTATGTGTGTTTTGTCATAAGGGGTCCCTTACAAATGTCTTTGTTTAACGGACTTAGAGAAGACATAATTGAGAAACAAAACCTAAGTGAGAGACACACCTAGACTGTTCAGCAGGATGTAGACAGAATTACCTTTAGCCATTGAGATGTATGTATGCTAATGCCAGCTCACATGTAGAGATAGGAAAAATAATTATGGTGAGTCCCAAAAATAATCCTCAATTTATTGCAAAATAATTAAAAGATCATACAGGTTGGGAATACATCTCAACGCGTTTCTGGCAAAAAGCCCTTATTCACTGAGATACAGATTCCTTATGATACATGGTATAAAAACAAATGGTGACCAACCATTGATCAATAAACACATATGTTAGCAATCAATCACATTTGAGAATAATTAGCATAATCACAAGGCTAAATCACAAGGAAACCAGAAGGAGAAGGAGAGGGGGAAAAAAAAACACAGGCATTCAAATCTCTAAGACTTAATATAGATAAAGGGTATCATTTCTATAGTTCATGCCGTTGGGGTATTTTGTATCCAGTTTAATAATCCAAAATAATTCTCTTAGGAGGAGTTTTTTCCTCTAATAGGAATATCCACTTTTTCTATCCCATAGAATGAAAAATTATTTAATTCCCCTTTATGTCTCTATACAAAATGCTTGCATGCTCCTGAATAGGATGCTTTTTTATTTTTGATGTTGGTAACATGTTCTGCCATCCTTTTCTTTAATTTACGTATTGTGCAGCCAATGTATTTTATTTTACATTCTTTGCAAAATATGCAATACACAACATAATTTGTATTGCAATTAATAAATCTTTTAACCCCTTAATAACATCTGACGTACTAATACGCGTCTGTGCCCTGGGACTTAAGAGCCAGACCCGTATTAGTACGTCATCGCGATCGCGCGCGCACACAGGCTGTGCGGGCGCGATCGCCGCCGGGTGTCAGCTGATTGTCACAGCTGACACCCGGTACTATGTGCAGGGAGCGGTCACGCACCGCTCCCAGCACATTAACCCCCGTGATGCTGCGATCGAAGTCGATCGAAGTCGATCGCGGCATTGCGGGGGCAAGGGGAGGTGATCGGCGATACTCACCTCCTCTTCCGGCTTCCAGCGCAGTCTGCAAAGGCTTCCCGGGTGTTGCCATGACGACCCGATGTCGTCATGACAACATCCGGGTCACCAGAGAGCAGGAAGATTGCTTGGACATGCGCAGTGCATCTCCAAGCAATCTTCACACTGTGCACTTCTGACAGCCTTCATGGCATAGGGATGGTGCTCCATTCCTGTGCCATGCAGGCGATCAGAAAAAAAAAGTGAAAGTCCCAGAGTGGGACAAAGTAATAAAGTGTATAAACTGTGTGAAAGTGGAAAAAAAAAAAAAAAAAAATGTGCAAAAATATTATAAAAAAATAAAAAAAATAATACACCAAAAATAAAAATATAATGTACCCATCAATAAATATTATAAAAAAAATAAAAAAAAAACAATAAAAGTACACATATTTGGTATCGCCGCGTCCGGAACAACCTGACCTATAAAACTGTCCCACTAGTTAACCCCTTCAGTGAACACGGTAAAAAAAAAAAAAAAAAAAACAAGCAAAAAACAATGCTTTATCACCATACCGCCAAACAAAAAGTGGAATAACACGCGATCAAAAAGACGCATATAAATAAAAATGATACCGCTGAAAACGTCATCTCGTCCCGCAAAAAACAAGCCGCCATATAGCTCCATCAGCCGAAAAATAAAAAAGTTATAGCTCTCAGAATAAAGCGATACTAAAAAATATTTTTTTCTATAAAATAGCTTTTATTGTGTATAAGCGCCAAAACATAGAAAAATGATACAAATGTGGTACCGCTGTAAACGTACTGACCCGAAGAGTAAAGCTGCCTCATCAATTTTACCACACGCGGAACAGAATAAAAAAAAAAAAAAAAAAAACAATTCCTGAATTGTTGGTTTTTGTTTATTCTGCCTCCCAAAAATCGGAATAGAAAGCGATCAAAAAATGTCACGTGCCTGAAAATGGCACCAATAACAACGTCAAGTCATCCCGCAAAAAACGAGCCGTCACATGACTGTCTGCCAAAATCTGGAAAAATTATAGCTCTCAAAATATGGCGATGCAAAAACTAGATTTTACAAAAAATGCGTCTTTTAGTGTGTGACAGCTGTCAGTCATAAAAACCCCATATGATTCTGGCATTGCTGTAATCACACCGACCCGAAGAATAAAGTCGTCTAATCACTTATACCGCACAAGGAACGGCGTCAAAAATAAACTCTTGAGTTAGGATTGGGCTAGGGTTAGGGCTGGGTTTGGGGCTAGGGTTGTGCTGGGGCTAGGGTTGTGCTGGGGCTAGGGTTGTGCAGGGGCTAGGGTTGTGCAGGGGCTAGGGTTGTGCTGGGGCTAGGGTTGTGCTGGGGCTAGGGTTGTGCTGGGGCTAGGGTTGTGCTGGGGCTAGGGTTGTGCTGGGGCTAGGGTTGTGCTGGGGCTAGGGTTGTGCTAGGGTTAGGGTTGTGCTAGGGTTAGGGCTGGGGTTGGGATTTTTTTCAAAAGTAAGAAAAAAAGATGACGATATGGCGACTAGTGTTGAGAGCAAGTGCTCGCTACTTGAGTTTGCATCGGGTGCTCTGGTATGCATTTAGTATCGTGGGTATTTGAGTGACATGCTCGAGTCTTTGCCCCATATGCTTCGCGGCCAAAAAACTTTACGGGGATTGCCTGCCATGCACGAGCGATCCCCGCATGTTTTTTTTTGGGGTGTCTAATAACCGTGAAACATGCAGAGCAGGGACTCGAGCATGTCACTCGAGCACACGCTGTACATGGTGCATACCTGAGTACCCGATGCAAACTCAAGTAGCGAGCACTTGCGCTCAAGAATAATGAAAACTTATTCAATATGATGACCTAATGTAAACAAATAATGTGCCGTACCTCTGGGTTCAAAATGTTCACTATACACCTTAATAAAATCTTTGAGGGGTATAGTTTCCAAAATGGGGACACTTGTGGGGGAGCTCCACTGTTTAGGCACATCACGGGCTCTCCAAACGCGACATGGTGTCCGCTAACAAATTGAATGGAAAATCGGCTCAAATTGTTAGCGGACGCCATGTTGCGTTTGAAGAGCCCCTGTGTGCCCAAACATTGGAGCTCCCCCACAAGTGACCCCATTTTGGAAACTAGACCCCCCAAGGCACCTATCTAGATGCATAGTGAGCACTTAGAACCCCCAGGTGCTTCACAAATTGATTCGTAAAAATGAAAAAGTGAAAATAAAACACTTTTTCATTTTTATGAATCAATTTGTGAAGCACCTGGGGTTCCAATTGCTCACTATGAATCTAGATAGGTGCCTTGGGGGGTCTAGTTTCCAAAATGGGGTCACTTGTGGGGGAGCTCCAATGTTTGGGCACACAGGGACTCTCTAAATGCAACATGGTATCCGCTAACAAATTGAATGGAAAATCGGCTCAAATTGTTAGCGGACACCACATTGCGTTTGGAGAGCCCCTCTGTGCCCAAACTTTGGAGCTCCCCCACAAGTGACCCCATTTTGGAAACTAGACCCCCCAAGGCACCTTTCTAGATGCATAGTGAGCACTTGGAACCCCCAGGTGCTTCACAAATTGATTCGTAAAAGTGAAAAAAAAAACACTTTTTCATTTTTATGAATCAATTTGTGAAGCACCTGGGGTTCCAAGTGCTCACTATGAATCTAGATAGGTGCCTTGGGGGGTCTAGTTTCCAAAATGGGGTCACTTGTGGGGGAGCTCCAATGTTTGGGCACACAGGGACTCTCTAAATGCAACATGGTATCCGCTAACAAATTGAATGGAAAATCGGCTCAAATTGTTAGCGGACACCACATTGCGTTTGGAGAGCCCCTCTGTGCCCAAACTTTGGAGCTCCCCCACAAGTGACCCCATTTTGGAAACTAGACCCCCCAAGGCACCTTTCTAGATGCATAGTGAGCACTTGGAACCCCCAGGTGCTTCACAAATTGATTCGTAAAAGTGAAAAAAAAAACACTTTTTCATTTTTATGAATCAATTTGTGAAGCACCTGGGGTTCCAAGTGCTCACTATGAATCTAGATAGGTGCCTTGGGGGGTCTAGTTTCCAAAATGGGGTCACTTGTGGGGGAGCTCCAATGTTTGGGCACACAGGGACTCTCCAAATGCAACATGATATCCGCTAACAAATTGTCGGCTCAAATTGTTAGCGGATATCATGTTGCATTTGGAGAGTCCCTGTGTGCCCAAACATTGGAGCTCCTCCACAAGTGACCCCATTTTGGAAACTAGACCCCCCAAGGCACCTATCTAGATGCATAGTGAGCACTTGGAACCCCTAGGTGCTTCACAAATTAATTCGTAAAAATGAAAAAGTGTTTTTTTTTTCACTTTTTCATTATTACGAATCAATTTGTGAAGCACCTGGGGGTTCCAAGTGCTCACTATGCATCTAGAAAGGTGCCTTGGGGGGTCTAGTTTCCAAAATGGGGTCACTTGTGGGGGAGCTCCAAAGTTTGGGCACAGAGGGGCTCTCCAAACGCAATGTGGCGTCCGCTAACAATTTGAGCCGATTTTCCATTCAATTTGTTAGCGGATACCATGTTGCATTTAGAGAGTCCCTGTGTGCCCAAACATTGGAGCTCCCCCACAAGTGACCCCATTTTGGAAACTAGACCCCCCAAGGCACCTATCTAGATGCATAGTGAGCACTTGGAACCCCTAGGTGCTTCACAAATTGATTCGTAAAAATGAAAAAGTGTTTTTTTTTTCACTTTTTCATTATTACGAATCAATTTGTGAAGCACCTGGGGGTTCCAAGTGCTCACTATGCATCTAGGAAGGTGCCTTGGGGGGTCTAGTTTCCAAAATGGGGTCACTTGTGGGGGAGCTCCAAAGTTTGGGCACAGAGAAGCTCTCCAAACGCAATGTGGTGTCCGCTAACAATTTGAGCCGATTTTCCATTCAATTTGTTAGCGGATACCATGTTGCATTTAGAGAGTCCCTGTGTGCCCAAACATTGGAGCTCTCCCACAAATGACCCCATTTTGGAAACTAGACCCCCCAAGGCACCTATCTAGATGCATAGTGAGCAGTTGGAACCCCCAGGTGCTTCACAAATTGATTCATAAAAATGAAAAAGTGTTTTTTTTTCACTTTTTCATTGTTACGAATCAATTTGTGAAGCACCTGGGGGTTCCAAGTGCTCACTATGCATCTAGATAGGTGCCTTGGGGGGTCTAGTTTCCAAAATGGGGTCACTTGTGGGGGAGCTCCAATGTTTGGGCACACAGCAGCTCTCCAAACGCAACATGGTGTCGCTAACAATTTGAGCCAATTTTGCGTTAAATTTGTTAGCGGACACCATGTTGCATTTAGAGAGCCGCTGTGTGCCCAAATATTGGAGCTCCCCCACAAGTGACCCCATTTTGGAAACTAGACCACCCAAGGCACCTATCTAGATGCATAGTGAGCACTTGGAACCCTCAGGTGCTTCACAAATTGATTCATAAAAATGAAAGTGTTTTTTTTTTCACTTTTTCATTGTTACGAATCAATTTGTGAAGCACCTGGGGGTTCCAAGTGCTCACTATGCATCTAGATAGGTGCCTTGGGGGGTCTAGTTTCCAAAATGGGGTCACTTGTGGGGGAGCTCCAATGTTTGGGCACACAGGGACTCTCTAAATGCAACATGGTGTCCTCTAACAAATTTAACGGAAAATCGGCTCAAATTGTTAGCGACACCATGTTGCGTTTGGAGAGCCGCTGTGTGCCCAAACATTGGAGCTCCCCCACAAGTGACCCCATTTTGGAAACTAGACCCCCCAAGGCACCTATCTAGATGCATTGTGAGCACTTGGAACCCTCAGGTGCTTCACAAATTGATTCATAAAAATGAAAAAGTGTTTTTTTTTTTCACTTTTTCATTGTTACGAATCAATTTGTGAAGCACCTGGGGGTTCCAAGTGCTCACTATGCATCTAGAAAGGTGCCTTGGGGGGTCTAGTTTCCAAAATGGGGTCACTTGTGGGGGAGCTCCAAAGTTTGGGCACACATGGGCTCTCCAAACACAACATGGCGTCCGCTAATTATTCAAGCAAATTTTACAATCAAAAAGTCAAATAGCGCTCCTTCCCTTCCGAGCCCTGCCGTGCGCCCAAACAGTATTTTTTCTCCAAATATTGGGTATCTGCGTGCCCAGGGGAAATTGCACAACAAATTTTGGGGTCCATTTTTTCTTGTTACCCCTGTGAAAATAAAAAAAATTGGGTCTAAATTAACATTTTTGTGAAAAAAGTTAAATGTTCATTTTTTTCTTCCACATTCAAAAAATTCCTGTGAAGCACCTGAAGGGTTAATAAAGTTCTTGAATGTGGTTTTGAGCACCTTGAGGGGTGCAGTTTTTAGAATGGTGTCACTTTTGGGTATTTTCTGTCATAAAGACCCCTCAAAGTGACTTCAAATGTGATGTGGTCCCTAAAAAAATAGTTTTGTAAATTTTGTTGGAAAAATGAGAAATCGCTGGTCAACTTTTAACCCTTATAGCTCCCTAACAAAAAAAAATTTTGGTTCCAAAATTGTGCTGATGTAAAGTAGACATGTGGGAAATGTTATTTATTAACTCTTTTGTGTGACATATCGCTCTGATTTCAGGGCTTAAAAATTCAAATTTTGAAAATTGCAAAATTTTCAAAATTTTCGCCAAATTTCCGTTTTTTTCACAAATAAACGCAAGTGATATCGAAGAAATTTTTCCACAATCATGAAGTACAATATGTCACGAAAAAACAGTCTCAGAATCAGGGGGATCCGTTGAAGCGTTCGAGAGTAATTACCTCATAAAGTGACAGTGGTCAGAATTGTAAAAATTGGCCCGGTCATTAACGTGCAAACCACCCGCGGGGCTTAAGGGGTTAATATCATTGGCTGCATCAATTTTTTGAGTTTGCAATGTATACTGGCACATCGTACATTTGGAACATGCACATTTAAAAAAACCTTTACAACTGAGCCAGATTTTTTCATCACTTTTTTGTGGCATGTATAGACTTGGGGAAAGAGTAGCACCTATTGATCTCCCTTTTCTCGGCACACATACTAATGCGAGGGGTACTGAAGATGTTTTTTTTGTCCATATCGTTTGACAAAAAAAACATCTTCAGTACCCCATATAGTTGCCAATTTCAGGAAATAAAAAACATTGTAAACAGATATGTCCCTGTATTATTTCAAGATTGGGACTTAAATAAAATCCTGGAGAATGGATTAGTATGTGTGCCGTGAAAAGGGAGATCAATAGGTGCTACTCTTTCCCCAAGTCTATACATGCCACAAAAAAGTGATAAAAAATCTGGCTCAGTTGTAAAGGTTTTTTTAAATGTGCATGTTCCAAATGTACGATGTGCCAGTATACATTGCAAACGCAAAAAATTGATGCAGCCAATGATACAAAAAGATTTATTAGTTGCAATAGAAATTATGTTGTGTATTGCATATTTTGCAAAGAATGTAAAATAAAATACATTGGCTGCACAATACGTAAATTAAAGAAAAGGCTGGCAGAACATGTGACCAACATCAAAAATAAAAAAGCATCCTATTCAGGAGCATGCAAGCATTTTGTAGAGAGACATAAAGGTGAATTAAACAATTTTTCATTCTATGGGTTAGAAAAGGTGGATATTCCTATTAGAGGAAAAAACTCCTCCTAAGAGAATTATTTTGGATTATTAAACTGGATACAAAATACCCCAACGGCATGAACTATAGGAATGATACCCTTTATCTATATTAAATCTTAGAGATTTAAATGCCTGTGGTTTTTTGTGTTTTTTTCATCCCCTCTCCTTCTGGTTTCCTTGTGATTTAGCCTTGTGATTATGCTAATTATTCTCAAATGTGATTGATTGCTAACATATGTGTTTATTGATCAACGGTTGGTCATCATTTGTTTTTATACCATATATCATAAGGAATCGGAATCAGTGAATAATGGCTTTTTTCCAGAAACGCGTTGAGATGTATTCCCAACCTGTATGATCTTTTAATTATTTTGCAATAAATTGAGGATTTTAATTATTTTTGGGACTCACCATAATTATTTTTCCTATGTGAAGCCTTAAAGTCACGGCTATTGGTTGGAGACCCACAGCATTGCAAAACGGACTGAGTCATATAAATAGGACATGGTGAGGCTGCTTTTTTGTTTATTTACCGAATAGGCACTATACTTCTCTAAATGGTATGCAATAGCCACCATAGCTCTATTGTGAGGTACGGATGAGTATAATTTGACCATATCAAATGTAGCAAAAGAATAGTTAGGATGCCATTTGAAATGATCAAAAACCTTAGGGACAGTAGAAGTGTCCTTCAAAAAACCTGGGGTTCTAATAATGGAGTATTTGGAGATGACATCCACCCACTCACTAAGGTTCTCGTTCAGGGATCCAATACCAGAAATTATTGGTCTGAGCGGAGGGAGGAAAACCCCCTTGTGAACCTTAGGGAGTCCGTGGAAAATAAGAATGATGGGGTATTCAGGAATCAACAGTTTTCGTAATTTAGGGTTCAAAATACCAAGTCTGCTATATCCAGACTGTCAGGAAATATTAAACATCTCTCAAATCTCTCCCTCCCAAGTCTTTATCCGTCCCCACCTCCCCTATCCCATTTGGAGTAAGAAGAGCTAGCAATCTAAAAAGCTGCTTCTATGCAAAATAGCAGTGTACAAAAGAAGTGACAAACTTTATTATCCAGGCTAATTACGAAACGAAATGGAGCTTCTGGTAAAGGAGACATGTGTGACAAATAGACACCTTTGAACATATGGGCCAGAGACTGAATGAGTTGTGCATTTGATCAGAAATAACAAGTATGACACCTGAAAGAGATAGTAAATATCTCGTTAAGGCTTCAAAGGAAATCTATCACACTCCTTACAATAGCCAGGACATTCCTAGCTGCATATGAATTCGATCTCCAGACTCTGAGGCACCGAAATGAAATATGGAATAGCGGCATTTCTATATTTCCAATTGTGATAGGACATATATTTTTAGTGGCGGGGCTAAATAAGGAACAGTATGCATATTTTTCTGTATCTGTGAGCCCTGCCGATGAGCTGTAACACAACAGTGCAGAGATAACCGACAGCATCATGTTTGATCTCTAAGGAAAGGTAAAATCGCAATAAAAAATATGGCATCATTCGCTTACTTCTGCGATCATCGAGCGAGGAGATATCACAGAAATTAGAGATTTAATAAAACCATGAAGGGCGGTGACCAACCCATGTGATGCCATCACAGTGGAGTGTGCGGGCAGGACCTACTTCGTCATAAAACATCAAGCCGAATATTGATATATGCTCATGCTGGGAGATACATATTTTCATGTAAGCAGGGATCACTTTCACTGTAACGGCCAAATCAATCGAAGTGCTCTCCTTCGGCTAAACTGAATCGTCTCTGTGATTTGTATAGTAAGTTCTTCTATTAATCCCTTTTATTTTGTGTAACTGTATATGCTGTATTGTTTTGTCCCCCTTTGTAAAATCTTTTGTAGATTTTTTTCATAAACATTGCCTCCCTTTGGATTAAAGGTGTTGTCCAATACTTTCACATTGATGCCCTATCCTTAGAATAGGGCATCAATGTATGATCAGCCGGGTGTTATGTTCTGCTACCAAAGCTAAGGAAAGAGAGGAGATCTGTCCCTACTATAAGACTCAGCTGAATCCCTACGATGTAACAGGGAACCTGATCCTGCGATCAGACCTGCTAAAGTCCTAATCTAGTCTGTACGGAGACCTATAGATGTGAGGAGGGAATCCCTACAAGTACTAAGGACTGGGAGGAATATGGGACACCTCCTAACAGAAATAGTAGCAGACAGACGAACAAACAAAATAGATAGAACATAGAGGTCCGTAGACCAAGCAAACTAACAGAGTTAGATACAGAGCACAGGCTAGCTAGAAAGTAGATATACAATGAAGTCCAGCAAAGCCAGAAGGGCGGAGCAGGATTAAATAGGCCAACAAGGTCATGTGACCAGCAAAGGAAAAAAAAACTAACAGCAAGGTTCTAACAGTACCCCCCCTTCTAAGAGGATCCTCCGGATCCCCTAGGACCAGGCTTATCAGGAAATCTCCTGTGAAACGCTCTGATAAGTCTGGACGCGGAAACATCATCTGACCTCACCCAAGAGTTATCCTCGGGTCCGAAACCTTTCCAGGCCACAAGATACTGCAAACTACCTCTATACCGTCTAGAGTCAAGGATGCGAGAAATTTCATATTCCCCGTCCTCCACCACCGGAGGAACAGAGGCAGAGGCGTCACCATCCGACACAACAGCTTTTTTTAACAGAGAGACATGAAAGACCGGATTAATTCTCCAGGAGGTAGGAACCTCCAACCTAACAGCAGATTGGTTGACAACCTGAAGCACCTTAAAGGGCCCTACAAACTTGGGACCCAATTTCTTAGAAGGAATCCTCAACCGCAGATTCCTAGAGGACAACCAAACCATGTCACCAACAGCGAACAAAACCTCCTGTCGTTTCCTATCAAAGTAGTCTTTAGATTTTCTGTTGGCCTCCTGAAGATTACCACGCACATCCGTCCAAACTCTTTCCAAATCACCGGAAAAATTCTCCTCCTCAGGCACGGCAGATCCCAACTTGGAGAACGACCCAAACGACGGATGTCTCCCAGAACAACAAAAAAAAGGCGAACAACCAGCAGAAGAAGATGTATGATTGTTCAGAGCAAATTCGGCAAGTGGCAGAAACTCAGACCACCCCTCTTGATTGTCTGCCACAAAACAACGCAAGAACTGCTCAACATCCTGGTTTTTCCTTTCTGTCTGGCCATTAGATTCAGGATGATATCCGGACGAAAACGACAAATGAATTCCCAACCTGTCACAAAAGGCACGCCAAAAACGAGCCACGAACTGAGGACCCCTATCAGAAACAATGTCAGTAGGAACGCCATGAAGTCTGACAATTTCCTTGACAAAGGCCTTAGCGAGAGTTTTAGCGCAGGGCAGTTTGACGAAGGGAACCAAGTGACACATCTTGCTAAAACGGTCCACGACCACCCAGATGACAGTAAAACCCTCAGAGGAGGGAAGGTCAGTTATAAAGTCCATAGCCAAATGTGTCCAAGGAGCACTGGGGACCTCCAAAGGACAAAGCAACCCCGCAGCAGGAGTATGTGAGGACTTAGATCTAGCACATATAGTACATTGGCGCACCCACTTAATGACTTCCTTCTGCCATCCAGGCCACCAAAAACTGCGACCCACCAGTCTCTTGGTCTCAGAGATTCCGGGATGACCTGCCAACCGAGATTCGTGACACTCAACAAACAAATCTCTCCTAAAGGTCCCAGGCACAAACAACCTCCCATGAGGAGTGTTAGATGGGGCATTCTCCTGTGCTTTAAGAATCTCATCTTCCAAAACGGAGTCTAAAGCAGCTATCACAACACCTTCTTGTAAAATGTTTTCCTCTTTCTCAGCACCGACTATGGGAGAAAAACTGCGAGACAAGGCATCCGCCTTAACATTCTTAGTACCAGGGATGTAAGTAACGGAGAAATTAAACCGCGAGAAAAACAGTGCCCACCTAGCCTGACGGGCATTCAGGCGCTTGGCAGCATCAAGATATATCAGATTTTTATGATCCGTAAGAACCTGAACGGGAAATTCCGCACCTTCCAAGAAGTGGCGCCAGTGTTCAAATGCGAGTTTAATAGCCAATAATTCCCGATTACCAATATCGTAATTCAGTTCAGTCTCCGAAAATTTTTTTGAAAAAAAGGCACAGGGATGTAATCCATCCCCGTTATCCTGAGACAATACTGCGCCAACCCCCACAGAGGAAGCATCAACCTCAACCAAAAACGGCCTAGTAACATCAGGCTGCATAAGGATGGGAGCAGAGGTGAACCTCTCCTTGAGATACACAAAAGCTTCAATGGCCTCAGAAGACCACTGAACCGCATCAGCACCTTTCCTGGTGAGATCAGTCAGAGGTTTGACAATACTAGAAAAAATTTTTATGAATTTTCTGTAGTAATTGGCGAAACCCAAAAACCTCTGTATCGATTTCAAACCAATAGGCCTAGGCCATTCCTGCACAGCCTGAACCTTAACCGGATCCATCTCAAAACCTTTGCTGGAGATAATGTAGCCCAAAAAACTAATTCTCTGTACAGCGAACTCACATTTCTCCAGCTTAGCAAAAAGCGAATTGTCCATTAATAACTGTAATACCTCACGCACGCTCCGCCAATGAGACTCCAGATCTGGCGAATAAATCAAAATGTCATCCAAATACACAACCACATTTTTACCGATCAAAGGTCTAAGGATGTCATTAATCAGATTCTGAAAAAATGCAGGAGCATTAGTAAGACCAAAAGGCATAACCAGATTCTCAAAATGACCCACAGGAGTGTTAAAAGCAGTCTTCCATTCATCACCCTCCTTCATGCGCAACAGATTGTATGCCCCCTTAAGGTCAATTTTAGAGAACCACTTGGCCCCCAATAACTGGTTAAACAGATCAGGAATCAATGGCAGTGGGTAAGGATTGCGTACCGTAATTTTGTTAATCTCACGAAAATCCAGACAAGGACGTAAACCGCCGTCCTTTTTTTTTACAAAAAAAAATCCAACCGCCACAGGAGACTTAGAGGGCCTAATGTGACCGGTGGCCAAACTTGTCTGTATGTATTCCTCCAAAGCCTTCCTCTCAGGAATGGTAAGGTTAAATAAACGACTTTTAGGAAGAGTCGCTCCAGGGACAAATTCAATAGAACAATCATAGTCTCTATGGGGAGGCAAAACCTGCGATTCCTTCTCAGAAAAAACTCTCCAAAAATCCTGAATAGGAACAGGCAATTCTCCCCTATCCAAAGCTGCAATACGCCCGTTACAACACTTGTCATAACATTTATGGCTCCAGGATTTAATTTCACTGGTAGACCAATCCAGTACAGGATTGTGAAATTTTAACCAGGGCAAACCCAATATTACTGGAGAAGGCAAGTTATTCAACACTACCAAATCCAATTTCTCATGGTGAACACCATTAATAGTGAGAGGAAATTCACTGACCTTGAGAGTAATATTCTTCAAAGGGGAGCCATCCACAGAAACCACAGCAATGGGGGATGATAAAGGTTCAGGTTTTAAATTGAGTTTTTCCACGAATCCCCCATCAATTACATTCAGTGTAGACCCGCAATCAACAAACACCCGAAATTCCATTAATTTTTCCTGAGCAATCGTGGAAGCAGCTAAAAATATACCCTTGGAATTTAAACAGGCAATACGGGCGTGACTGACCATTTTTTTTTCTTTCTTCATACGAAGCTCACAGCCTTTAATCAAATGACCAGATTTTCCGCAATAGAAACACAAGCCTTCAGAAAATCGACGATCGTTTTCTTGAGAGCGAGGTGCCACCGATCCAATCTCCATCGGTTCACCACTGTTAGTACACACATTATCATAACCAGAAACTGACATAGCAGAGGATTTGCTCTCATTAACCCTAGCACGCAGTCTTCTATCCACCCGTATAGCTAATTGCATAGCCTGTTGCAAATCCTCAGGTGTAGGATAAGCAATTAGCAGGTCTTTAACCCTTTCACTGAGCCCAGCAAGAAATAGACTTTTCAGAGCAGAATCGTTCCACCCTGTTTGAGTGGACCAACGACGAAAATGAGTACAATATTTTTCGACATTACCTTATCCTTGTTTTAAACGTCTCAACTCAGTCTCAGCTGATGCCACACGGTCAGGATCATCATATAATAGTCCTAAAGCAGAAAAAAAACTATCCACTGATCTGAAGCATGTATCACTAGGTTGCAAAGAAAAGGCCCACTCCTGAGGCTCTTTGCGCAAAAGTGACATTATGAACCCTACGCGCTGGGATTCATCCCCAGAGGACTTGGGTCTCAAACGAAAATACAATAAGCAAGCATTTTTAAATGAAAAAAATTCTCGATGTTCACCAAAAAATAAATCCGGCAAACATACCTTAGGCTCCAAGAAATATGCTCCAGGACAGTTACTCACGTGCTGACGGAGCTCGGCCACTTCCAGAGAGAGTCCCTGCAGGTGTTTAGCCAAATCCTGAACCGACACCATGATGGAACAAAAAAAAAAAAAAAAAAAAATCTTTCCTTAGAGAATTTGCAGGCTGGACTTACTGTTATGTTCTGCTACCAAAGCTAAGGAAAGAGAGGAGATCTGTCCCTACTATAAGACTCAGCTGAATCCCTACGATGTAACAGGGAACCTGATCCTGCGATCAGACCTGCTAAAGTCCTAATCTAGTCTGTACGGAGACCTATAGATGTGAGGAGGGAATCCCTACAAGTACTAAGGACTGGGAGGAATATGGGACACCTCCTAACAGAAATAGTAGCAGACAGACGAACAAACAAAATAGATAGAACATAGAGGTCCGTAGACCAAGCAAACTAACAGAGTTAGATACAGAGCACAGGCTAGCTAGAAAGTAGATATACAATGAAGTCCAGCAAAGCCAGAAGGGCGGAGCAGGATTAAATAGGCCAACAAGGTCATGTGACCAGCAAAGGAAAAAAAACCTAACAGCAAGGTTCTAACACCGGGGTCCCGCACCCGCCACCCCCGCCAATCAGCTGCGATCGGTGGTGGCGGCCGGCGGCGGCAGGAAGTGCTTACCTGCGGTGCTTGGCCTTCAAGCTGTAGTGGCCGGTGCTTGTTACTGCACATCTGCCTCCTATTCAATTCAATTGGAGGTGGATGTTCAGTACCCCGCGGCAGCCACTACAGATGGACGGCCAAGCACCGCAGGCAAGCACTTACAGCCGCTGTCACCGATAACAGCTAATCGGCAGGGGTGCCTGGTGCGGGACCCCAGGCAATCACACATTGATGCCCTATCCTATGGATAGGGCACCAATGTGAAAGTAGTGGACAACTTCTTTAAATATAAAATTTAATAGCTGTTTCTTTTGCTCTGTAATAGTTCCTCTTCCGAAGCCACACGCTACCTATAAGGCGTCCAATCGGCCAGAAAAACAGATTGGTGGTGGCAAAGAATAATCTTTCTTGGGTTATTGTGAAGTGACAGCGATCGTACAAGGGTGTATACATATATTCCATGTGTTGGAAGGTGGTGTGTACGTCGTACGCTCACTGCTAGCTTGCCAATACCTACGTAGTGAGAACAGCCTGCAGCCGCCTATATTGATCGTCAGCTAATCGTGCAATTGTCCGGACAATAGGGGGCAGCAGAGAGCTGTTCACTCCAGAGATCACAGTGGGTGGTCTCTATGAGTAATCGGGATCGTGTGGAATCCTTGACACAGACATTCTGGTAACTCAGATTTAAATGCATTAGTACGAACAGACCTTAAGCTGGTGTAGGTGTTTGTGTCGCTGAGGATGGAAAGAGCCATGTTACAATACAATTCGGTGTCCAATACCACAACACATCCACATTTGTCTAAATGCTGTATGGTTATACTAACATTTTGTTGAAGTTCTCTAACCACTGGAGCATATCAAAATTACTATTAGGCTATGTGCACACGATGCGTATTTCATGCGTATTTTGTGCGGAAAATTCCGCAGCGTAAACGCATGAATTACGCATGTTAGCCTTCTGCCATGGTCCCCTATGGCATTCCGCAATTGTAATGCCCACGATGCGGAATTTTCCGCAGCGTTTTGTTGTGCGGAAAATTCCGCAGCATGTCAATTCTTTGTGCGTTTACGCATGCGGAATTGCCATCTACAATGCAGTAGAAAACGCAAGGCAATTCCGCATGTGCAAAACGCGCGAATTACGCATGACAAATTCCGCATGCGTTTTCCAGGAAAAAGGACATGCGGAAATGAAGCGGAAATTTCCGCTTCAAATACGCATCGTGTGCACTTAGCCTTATGCTTCATATTACAGATACCACCATGTAATTTTTAAGGTCATTTTCAACTAGAGTTTGAAATAAACCTAAAGTTGGAACCCTGGATTGCAGAGGATAGTATGCAGGGTTAGATGGGATGATGTTAATTCCTCGATCTTGTGGTTTATTCAAAGAAAAATCTGGATCCTGCAATGAAGACAAAGTTAGTAAGGCAATCTGTTCAACGACTGTAAGTGTAGCATCATTATGCTCCATAATCTCTGCCGTCATGTTATTAGGAGTGGAAGACTCTTCGGACTCATTGAAGAAATGTTTTGTAACTGTTAATAACCGTATAAAGGGATTTACATTTCCTATTGTTTGAAATAGGTCAAAATCTTGTGAGGGGACATAAATTGCGAGACCAGTCATGTGGTATACGGTATATTCTGCAGTAGCCGTCACCTTCAGTATATTGGCTATACCACACGTAAACTGAAGAAGAGGATCGCCGAACACATCAACATCACCAACAACTCCGGGTATTCTGGTGCGGTTTAACATTTTACCATAATACATAAACAGGATACTTCATGTTAATCATTTTTCGGACTCGAAAAGATCAATCTTGTGGCCTGTGGTGGCAGCTGGAAAAAGCAGCCGGCCCTGAGGGAAGCGTATTGGATCCTGACTCTAAACATGGAGTCCCCCCATGGTATGAACTTCAAAAATGATTTGTTTTTCATCTACTAATATTTCCTTGTTTTTCGGCTTGGCGATGTATATTTAATTTCAATTTTACATCAAAACAATGTGTTTCCTTATTCAGGAATGTGGACATACAATTTACATAATGTTTAATGATCAGTTGTGATTCACTATATGTATTCTACAGTCGGACCCTGTGCACACGTTCAGTTTTCTTTTGTAAATGATGTATCCGCTTCCTGTGAATCACTATCTGATTCACCATTCACACTTGTATTTTCTCCTAATAATTCTCTGCCAATGCGTTTAGTAAGAGACGATAAAACTCCCTTATGGAATTTGTATATATTTCCATCTGTATCTATCGCAGTAGTGTAGACGGCCGGTCCATTGGATCGTTGGCTTTTGCTTTACAATTCTTCCCATTCATTCCACTCACCTGCCATGTCTGCTGCATTGGTAACAATGGTTCCTCAGCCAGGACTTCTGGGACCAGTTGTTCCACAGCAGTTCCAGTATGGTGCCGGCAGATACGTTCATCCAGGCCGCACGTATAGTTTGCTTTTTAGGCAGATATAATCATTTCTTACTTGTGGTGACGTTGTGGTACTTGAGTTACATTGCTGGCCATGTTTGCCGTGTCCTCATTGGTGTATGTTTTTTGGGACTGCTGGGACATGTTGTCCTTTAGCAGAGTCGGTGTATTTACAGTTGAAACCAGACGTTTACATACACTATATAAAAAGACACATGAAATCAGATTAAACCTTTCCCATTTTAGGTCAATTAGGATTATCATAATTTTTAATATTTGCCAAATGCCAGAATAATGAGAGAGAATTTTTTAAGGCATTTTTATTACTTACTGCAAAGTCAAAAGTTTACATACACTAAGATTACTATGCCTTTAAACAATTCTGGACTGCCTATATGATGATGTCATGTGTTTTGGAAGCTTCTGAGACACACCTGTGGATGTATTTTAATGCACACCTGAAACACACTGCTTCTTTGTGCAGCATCATGGGAAAGTCTAAAGAAATCAGCCAATATATCAGAAAGAGAATTGTGGACTTGCACAAGTCTGGCTCATCCTTGGGTACAATTTCAAGATACATGAAGGTGCCTCGTTCATCTGTACAAATAATTATACGCAAGTACAAACAAGATGGGAATGTCCAGCCATCATATCATTCAGGAAGGAGACGGGTTCTGTGTCCCAGCGATGAATGTGCTTTGGTCCGACATGTGCATATCAACCCAAGAACAAAAGCAAAAGACCTTGTGAAGATGATGGCAGAAGCTGGTAAGATTGTGTCAATTATCACAGTGAAACGAGTACTATATCAACATGGGCTGAAAGGTCACTCTGCCAGGAAGAAGCCATTACTCCAAAAGAAACATAAAAAAGTCAGTTTAATGTTTGCAAATGCACACAGGAACAAATACCTTAATTTCTGGAGACGTTCTGTGGTCTGATGAAACTAAAATTCAACTTTTTGGGCATAATGACTATTGTTACGTTGGGAGGAAAAAGGGAGAAGCTTGGAAGCCTAAGAACTAGTGTTGAGTGAGTATGTTCTGTCCGAGTATGCTCGGGCCAAGCTCGGAGTATTTATAGCTGCTCGGTGATATGGTTGAATCGCTCCCGTGTGCATGATTTGCAACTGTTTGACAGTTTTATTACATGTGAGGAATGTCTAACAGTTGCAAATCATGCACACGGGAGCGATTCAACCATATCACCGAGCAGCTATAAATACTCGGAGCTCGGCCCGAGCATACTCGGCGAAAGGGTTAATAGAACATACTCGCTCAACACTACTAAGAACACCATCCCAACTGTGAAACATAGGGGCGGCAGCATCATGTTGTGGGGTTGTTTTGCTGCAGGAGGGACTGGTGCACTTCACAAAATAGATGGCTTCATTAGCAAACAAGATTATGTGGCAATACTGAAGCAACATCTCAAGACATCAGCCAAGAAGTTAAAGCTTGGGTGGAAATGGGTCTTCCAAAAGGACAACGACCCGAAGCATACTGCCAAAATGGTAACAAAGTGGCTTAAGGATAACAAGTCAATGTTTTGGAGTGGCCATCACAATGCCCTGATCTCAATCCTATTGAAAATTTATGGGCAAGGCAGGTGCGAGCAAGGCGACCTACAAACCTGGATCAGCTACATCAATTTTGTCAGCAGGAATGGGCCCAAATTCCGACCAGCTATTGTGAGAAGCTTGTGGAAGGATGTACCAAATGTTTGACCCAAGTCATTTAGTTTAAGGGCAGTGGTACCAAATACTAATGAAATGTATGTAAACTTTTGACTTTGCAGTAAGTAATAAAAATGCCTTAAAACATTATCTCATTATTCTGGCATTTGGCAAATATAAAAAATGATGGTAATTCTAATGGACCTAAAACGGGAAAGTTTTATTTTGATTTCATGTCAGATATTGAGAAAAACATGCAGATGTGTCTTTTTATATATAGTGTATGTAAACTTCTGGTTTCAACTGTATGTATTGTATCATGTGCCCCCAAAAATCTGCACTTTATTCCTCGTTGGTTTTGAGTTAGTTACTCAAATCTATACCCCTGATGTCAATACAATGCAGTTTTTTATTCTAAGGCCCCGGTCCCACTATCAGTATTCGGTCAGTATTTTTTCTCAGGAATGGGGGATAAATGCAGAATTGGTGACTTGTTTCCATTATACCTTTTCTCTGATTGTTACTCACCTGGTTTTGGCTCCAACTCCTGAGAAAAAATACTGACCGAATACTGATAGTTGGGCCGTGGCCTAAGATCGCTAGTGTTTCTAGTTAGGTAAGGATGAGGTTGCTTTATTATTTAACTTTCATTGCAGGTGACATTGGCTTCAGCTGGAATGGGCATTATGGTAAGTAGGGTTTAATTTAGAACAATAAAAGGTCTCTGTGTTTATTTCAAATAAAATATTTTACTCATGGTGTTGTTGTAGTTATTTCACATATCACTTTCACTATGGTGTTAGTAATGGGGGCGTCTTATAGACGCCTCTCCATTACTAACCTGGGCTTGTTGTCAGCTGGCCTTATAAGCTGACATCAACCCCAACCCTATAACCCCACTGCCATCGCTACAGGGCAGTGGGCAGAGCGGAGGCTAAGTGCCAGAATTGGCGCATCCTATGGATACGCCACTTCTGGGGCGGCTGATTGCTGCTGTTTCTAGCCTCGGAGGGGGCCAATATTCATGGCCCCTTCCTAGGCTATTAATATCAGTCCCCAACTGTCTGCATAGCCTTTGCTAGCAAGTCATTTTTTGTGGATCCCCCATTTTAATAGCCTGTAAAGGCTAAGTATTCAGCTGGGGGGCTGATATTAGTAGCCTGGGAAGCTCTGTGGGTATTACCCCCTTCCCAGGCTTCAAAAATCTGCCCCAGCCATCTGCTTAACCTCTGCTAGACAATAAAATTACGGGGGACCCCACACCAAATTTTTTTAATAAATCCTTTAATTTAACAATAAATGACAAGTACAGTAGCCAGCACTGTCACTGTACTAATTATATACATGACTGACACCTTTCTATCTATTCTATGTGTATAGCTATTCTTTCTATTTTCATATTGTCAGGTACCGATGTATTGTTAACTGTATGCGGCTGATGAATTGCCGGCTTTTAAAGAGACGGGGGCGTGAAAATCGGACGGCACTCGCATGGTCCGAGTGATGTGCGATTTTTTTCACACACCCATTGACTTGCATTGGCAAGTCTCGCCGCCTGAGATACGTGGCAAATCGCAGCATGCTGTGAATTTTTTCTCAGCCTGATTTCAGCTGAGAAAAAAAAAATCGCAGATGAGATGTCACTCATTCATTAACATTGGTCCGAGTGCAATTTGATTTTTTATTGCTCTTTCCCAACTAAAGCAGAGAGGGAAAGCGTGCGGTGGATGCTGAGCTGCGATGTGCGATGCAACCCTGCCCACAGCCCATCAATCAAGGGGGAGTGCATCACGTGCTCATGCCCGACTGCAGCCGGAACTTGACGTGACATCAGCAGATGTCGGAGCCGGCTGCAGCCGGGGTCATGTGATGCCTGGTGAGAGGCCAGCAATAACGCCGCTCACAGGCAATAAAGAACAAGCAAGGCATTTACAAAAAGACTTGTTGGCACAATTTAATTCCATGGGGACTGTAATATCCCAGGCGGAATGCTGGCATGGCTTACCATCTTCCACCATGCAAGACCGCCAACTTACCTATCAGTCCAGGCTGCACACTTTGCTTCAGTACTTGCTGTGTGCATGTCTCTTGTCTAATTGCTTAGGGCGGCGGCGCCGTTACTGCCTGATTCTTAAAGTTACAGTGTGCGCACTCCTAATGCGTCCCCAGCCTATTGCTGTGAGTCACTGGATACTTAAACCCCCTCCACCCAGTAGGAGGTGCCTGAGCAACACTTTCTTTCAGTGTGTTCTGTGCAACTGAGTTGCCAAGTCTTGTCCTGTATCTTGTCTGTTTCCACCACCCTAGGGGCTGTATACCCAGGCCCGTTACCTGTATCTGTGACTTCTAGTCTGTTTCCGCCACCCTGGGGGCTGAGTTCCCAGGCTCGTTCCTGTATCTTGTTCCAGGTTCAGTTCATGTATGAACGGTGTCCTAGCCCATTACCTGTTTGTCTCTATGTCCGTACCTGCCCTTTTCCTGCAGTGTCTGAACCTGCACCTAACTCCAACTCATGGTCTCTGTACTTCTGTTTGTGAGTTTTGTGTCCACTCGCTACTTCATTGTAAGTACCTTGTGTGTATCTGGTTCTGTTTGTCCCATCTCCCTGCCTCCGTCTCTACCTCCTGTGTTCTAACTATCTTCCTGTGTTTCCCAGTCTGTTGCATGTGAACAGAGCCCTATCCTGTCTGCCTGCACCCTCTGCTCTGCGGTTTCGCTCTGCTCTGCGTCGCTTGTCCACCGCACCTGCGGTTTTGCTCTGCTTGTCCACTGCACCTGCGGTTTTGCTCTGCTCTGCTTGTCCACCGCACCTGCGGTTTCACTCTGCTCCACTTGTCCAACGCACCTGCGGTTCTGCTCCGCTTGTCCACCACACCTGCGGCTCTGTTCCTGTATCCCAGTCTGTACTGGTCCCTATCCAGCCTGCGTTCCTACCTGCCAGTACCCGCCTGTCTGCATACCAGCCATGCCTGCCAGTACCCGCCAGTCTGCATACCAGCCGCACCTGCCAGTACCCGCCTGTCTGCATACCAGCCGCGCCTGCCAGTACCCGCCTGTCTGCATACCAGCTGTGCCTGCCAGTACTCGCCTGTCTGCATACCAGCTGTGCCTGCCCGTTTCTGCATTCCCCGGTGTGGGTCAACAGCTGTGTCCGGGGTCTGACCTGGAGTAGCACCTGGGCCACCTCCCACGTCCCTCCTCAGACCACAGAGTCGATTAAGCCGCAGTGTATTCGTGGTCGGATATAGCGAGGCCCTTAGTCACGCCCCTCCATGCACTCCTCGGTTCATGGCCCAGTGGGACCACTAACCACCCTCACACCAGTTAGTCCGGGCGTGAGCGTAACAGGGGCATTGTTAATAGTAGTGGACAACCTCTTTAAGGTCTGGAGGGATGTCGAAAGGTATCTTTTGGCAGATAGTGACTGGACCAAAAGAGTTGCTAACCGCAGACGTAGGAAGGCTCCTGTCTTTAGGGTGGGGTATTTTGTGTGGTTATCCTAAAAAAATCTGCGCTTAAAGATAATATCTAGAGAGTTTGCACCTAAATTTATAGGTCCTTATAAAATTATTAAAATTTTAAATCCTGTGACAGTTAAGTTGCAGCTTCCTATTGCCTGGAAAATCAATAATTCTTTCCATTTTTCTCTTTTAAAAAAATTTGAGGGGACCTCAAGACATAATTGAGGTGGATTTGGAAGGGAATCGGGAGTATGAAGTAAGGTGAATTCTTGGTTCCAGGTGGGTCAGGTACTTTTTTGCATTATCTCGTCAAGTGGAAGATTATGGTCCTTAAGATAATTCCTAAGTTAATTTGGGGTGTTATAGATAAATATACTGTATGATTATGGAAGTTATATAAAAATGGAACTCCATACTTTTATGTATTAAGAATTACAGACAATCCAAAATGCCCTCCTCCTCCCCGTACCACATTGTACCAACAACCTCATATTGATCAAAGATCCACATACTACGTGGAACATGGAATTATAGAAAATTCCTAACGATTATTGACTAACATATTAATCTGATAATAAGAGCTTGCTGATGATCTTTATTTCTTTAAGGGAAATTACAGAATAATAAAAGATAAGTGACTATACTGATTGACCTTTGAACCTTATGTGCAAGACGGACTTAATTGATTTGAGAGTCAGCTTAACTAAATTTACATATTAAAATAATGACCCATTAGCGACAGATGTCAGCCATAATTATGAGATAAGACAATGAGGTAATGTGTGGAAAGGTTCCTGATTTTTCCTATAAAAAGCCTATTTGAGACACTACTCAGTGTTCATTTGTGATTTCTCCGACAAATAGATCCTATATACAATTTGGTGGCAGACAACTAAGACGAAACACACACATTTTGTGTGCCACTAACAGGGGGATCTTCATGCGATCAGATACAGATTATTGGGTGGGACTGGGGAAAACCCAGTAGTCATGGTACACGTTGGTACCAATGACAAAGTTAGAGGGAGGTGAAAGGTCTTTCAAAATGATTACAGGGAATTAGGAGAGAAGCTGAAGTACAGGTGGTGTCTTCAGAAATACTGCTGATTCCACTACGTCACTAGAAAGTCAGCGGGAACTTAAGGAGATAATTGTCAGGAAGAAAGGGTTTAGGTTCATGGAGACCTGCGCTGACTTAAGACCTCAAGCTCTATGACGACATGTAGGGCAGCTTCGACAATGTACAGCACACATGCCCAACTCATGCTGATTATATTTGACCCACGACACCAGAACCACCACACCTATGTGGGGCCATTATTCTGCATGGAGGACTTTGTGGGGCCCACTATACTGTATGGAAAACTATGTGGGGCCCATTATACTGGATGGAAAGTTATGTGGGACCAATCATACTGTATGAAGGACTATGTGGGACCCATTATTCAGTATGGAGGACTATGTGGGGCCCATTATACTGTATACTGGATGGTCCACAATTTTGTCCAAGTTTTTCATTTTGGCCTTCTGCATGTTTTGAGCTTTACATCCCTGATGTAAAATCAGTATGGTTAATGTACATGGAAATGGCAATAATGGAAAGCTGCTAACTGGACTTTGCTACAAGCCTCCTAATATAGCTGAACATGAAGAGGATGATATGCTGCAACAAATTAAAAAGGCAACAAAAACAAGTCATGGTCAAAAGTGTTAGGTCCCTTTAAATTGTTCCAGAAAATGAAGTAATTCTCCCAGAAAATTATTGCAGTTACATGTTTTGTTATACACGTTTATTTCCTTTGTGTGTATTGGAACAACACAAGAAAACAGAGAAAAAAAAGGCAAATTTAACATAATTTCACACAAAACCACATAAAATAGGTCGGGCAAATGATTGACACCTTGCCAAAATTGTGGGTAAACAACTTTGTTTCAAGCATGTGAAGCTTGTTCAAACGTGATTGTGGCAAGTAACAGGTGTGGGCAATATGAAAATCACAACTAAAACCAGATAAAAAAGGGAGAAGTTGATTCAATCTTTGCATTGTGTACATATGTGTGGCACACTAAGCATGGAGAAAACAGAAAAAGGAGAACTGTCTGAGGACTTGAGAACCAAAATTGTTGAAAAATATCAATAATTTCAAGGTTATAAGTCCATCTTTAGAGATCCGGATGTTCCGCTGTCCAAGGTGCGCAACATAATCAATAAATTTACAACACATACAGTCAAATATGGTGGCGCTTCAAAGATGTTTTTGGGTTGTTTTGCTGCCTTTGGTCAGGTACCTTGACTGTGTGCAAGGAATCATGAAATCTGAAGATTAGCAAAGGATTTTGGGGCACAATGTAGTGCCTAGTGTCAGAAAGCTGAGTTTGCATCCTAGGTCATGGGTCTTCCAGCATGACAATGACCCCAAACATACTTCAAGAAGCACCCAGAAAATGGATGGAAACAAAGTGCTGGACAGTTCTGACCAGCAATGAATCCGGATCTAAATCCCATTGAACACCTGTGGAGAGATCTTAAAATTGCTGCTTGGAGAAAAACATTAAAATTTGAAAGTTCTCAGTGGTTGATACAATCTTTTCAGTTAGCCATTAGTCAGTAAGCTTTCGAGACTACTCAGGTCTCTTCATCAGATATAGTATAATACAAAATCTGAAGAGTCACATATTTATACACAACAGGGCACAGGAATAATGCAATAGATAAGACAAGTGACGTGAAGCAGAACTATCAGTATGGGAGAGGGAGAAGCAGTTGTGGCCGTAAAAATGTTTGGCCACAAGTAGATCTATTCTTTTTTTTTCTTTTATTGTGTGGCGATGAGAATTCATCATTTTTTTAAGTTTTTGCCCTGTCTCCCCTACATACAGACCCCCAGTTGGACATTTGGTACATATAATTAAGTTCATTGTGATGCAGCTGAAAGTACCTGGGATCTTGTGGTCCTGATGTGAGTTGGGAACCTTTATCTTGTCCGTGGTCATTATAAAAGGACAGGTTTACATTTACAGTTGGTGAGGATAAATTTTGTAAGTTTCACCACAAAGGTGAAACTATCCTCCCGGTCAGTTTGCTTTCCCTCCCAGTACCTTTTAATTCTAACAAGGTTAGGTTTCGGGGAGATTATACTTGTTCCTTTTATTTTTGGTTCTCCTTAGCTTGCCTTCTTTGCCCTATATGAATGTGTTTTTGTTTCTCATTCAGCTTTTTTCTATTTTACTTCATACTTTCCTTTCCCCTTGTTAAGAGTGTGTTGCAGCCTCCCCTCTGGTTCCTCTGGGGGTATGAGAAACTCCTCAATGGCTTATTAGTTAGTTGGGTGTGTGGTGGTGTTTTTAGGTGTGCAGCTAGGGCCTTTCTAGTCTCTACAGAGACTAGTTGGGTGTAGTTGCGACATTCTCCCCTGTGTGGGTTCTCTGGTGCTTATCAAGATCCGATTTCTGGTTAAAACATTTCCCACATTCTGAACATGAAAAAGGCTTCTTCCCAATATGAGTTTTGTGATGTTTGGTAAGAGTTGATTTCTCTGTAAAACATTTCCCACATTCTGAACAGGAAAAAGGCTTCTTCCCTATGTGAGTTTTGTGATGTTTGGTAAGAGTTGATTTCTCTGTAAAACATTTTCCACAGTCTGAACATGAAAAAGGCTTCTCCCCTGTGTGAGTTCTGTAGTGAATAATAAGATTCCATTTATTTTTAAAATATTTCCCACATTCTGAACAGGAAAAAGGCTTCTTCCCTATGTGAGTTTTGTGATGTTTGGTAAGAGTTGATTTCTCTGTAAAACATTTCCCACATTCTGAACAGGAAAAAGGCTTCTTCCCTATGTGAGTTTTGTGATGTTTGGTAAGAGTTGATTTCTCTGTAAAACATTTTCCACAATCTGAACATGAAAACGGCTTCTCCCCTGTGTGAATTCTCTGATGTTTGATAAGATTTGATTTCGTTGCAAAAGATTTTCCACATTCTGAACAGGAAAATGGCTTCTCCCCTGTGTGAATTCTCTGATGTTTGATAAGATTTGATTTCTCTGTAAAACATTTCCAACATTCTGAACAGGAAAATGGCTTCTCTCCTGTGTGAGTTCTCTGATGTGTGATAAGAATTGATTTCTCTGTAAAACGTTTCCCACATTCTGAACAGGAAAATGGCTTCTCTCCTGTGTGAGTTCTCTGGTGCCTAACAAGATCTGATTTCTGATTAAAACATCTCCCACACTTTGAACAAGAAAATTTATTCTTCACTGTGTGAATTTTTTGAGGTTTAAGAAAAGACTTTTTGAGAGGAAAACTATTTCCATATTCTGAACGTGAAAATGGCTTCTTTGCTTTAGGAGCAATTTGTTTTTTAATGCTTATTTTGTGACTTTGATTTTCCTTAGTAGTCGGTAATGAATCAGAAGACAGGACCTGTTTCAAAGGATCAGATGACAGATCTTGGCTGTGAAGCGATGATGGTAAATCTGGAGAAATGGCATTCACTTCAATTGTATCCTGTTGGATCTGAAAATTATCTGATTTGAAAATTGAAGATGTCAGCTGTCCCTCTGATCTCCTGGTACAGACATCTGCCAAGAATAAGAACAATTATTATTTTTAATAAAAAATCCTTGAATTTTATATGTTTTAACATTTCTACTTAAATTGTCCGTAAAAAGGCAAGTTATATAAAAAAAAATTCACTTATTCACCAGAACAATGACTGTCTAATAGAAAACCTCATAGGATGGACCAGTAGAGCGTAGTGTTCAACTGTTTTTTCATTCTGCCTCCCAAATATGGAATAAAAAGCCACAAAATGATGTTATGTAGGCGAAAATAATACCAATAAAAACTTCTACTCATCTCACAAAAAACAAGTCCCCACTCAGATCCATCATCTGTCAATGGAAAAACAGAAGTTTCCACATCATTAGTGGCTCAAAGGCTTTTGAAAAGCAACATGGCTTCCATAAACCAATCTAGCAATATCAGCTCTTCCAAAGTCAGATATCCTTCTCGCTTCTGAGCTTCGCAGTAGTTTATGTGCCTAAATCTCATTTAGCATCCATGTATTTGGTATTACTATAATGAGAAGAACCCACTTAATTTACGGTGTGTGTCTCCTGGAGCACAATCTGGGCACTATGTGTTGGGTAATGAAATTATATATTTGCAATTTTCACTCTCCAACATCCACTGCGTGCTAATTTCTGGAGAGTGACTGTGGAGTCAAAATAGTCACTACACCTATAGATTATTTCACTGAGGGTTATAATTTCCAAAATGGAGTCACTTTATGAGGATTTCTACAGCTCTGGTTTTCTGCCATTTTGTTACATTAGGGCTTCTGCAAAAGGTGTGTCCCATCTCCTCTGGGTCGTCTACTTCTCCTCCTGCTCCGACTTGTGTGACTTGTCTGCTTTTGTCACCAGGCGCCGCCTTATTCATTCTGCAGGTGGCGCTGGTGATGGAAGAGACGTCAGAACCAGAAGCTCTGGGCGGCGCAGGCACTGTCCAGCCACTAAGATTAGGGTGCCTGGGACCTGTAGTACCATCCAGTCTGGCAGTATGTGTGTGTGTGTTGTCCAGCTGGAGTAATCTGCTCCTTGCTTCAGCAATTTGGAGAGCACCGCACCCTACTAAAGCTGGAAGCATATTGCCGGAAGCTGCTAGATACAGCCTTGTTCTCCTCTGGTTCAGTCCTCTGTGCTCAGCTCCCGGCTTGTGTATTTGTTTCCTGTTGTGACCCCGGCCCGTTTACTGTCTACTCTTGTGTCTTCTGAGTTCGTATTTTCTCTGAGTTTGCAGGTAACACAGTGACCCAAGCCTAGGGATCTCTGTGTTAGTCCAGATCCATGTAGAGGGGTTAAAGGATGATGAGCAAAGTAATTTGTGTTTATGACGTAAATTTAAGAAGTAATTTATGTCCTCCCTCTGTCTAAAACTGAATCTGTCAAAAACTGAACTACTCGTATTTCCTCCCTCCACTAACCTACCTGTGCCCGATATTGCCATTTCCGTTTGTGGCTCAACCATTACTCCCCAGCAACAAGCCCGCTGTCTTGGGGTCATTTTTGACTCAGATCTTTCCTTCACTCCTCACATCAAATCACTCGCTTGTGTCATCTACACCTCAAAAACATCTCAAGAATCAGGACTTTGCTCACCTTTAACTCGGCAAAAACTCTTACTGTAGCTCTTATTCATTCTCGTCTGCACTACTGCAACTCTCTACTTATCGGGCTCCCTCTTACTAAACTCTCCCCTCTCCAATCCGTCCTTAACGCAGCAGCCAGGATCATATTCCTCGCCAACCGCTACACCGATGCCTCTTCCCTGTGCCAGTCATTGCATTGGTTACCCATCCAATATAGAGTTCAATTTAAACTTACCACGCTTACCCACAAAGCGCTCCATGCTTCAGTACCCCCCTACATCTCCTCCCTTGTCTCAGTCTACCACCCTACACGTGGCCTCCGTTCTGCCAGTGACTTAAAACTAAAATCCTCCATAATCCGAACTTCCCACTCCCGTCTCCAAGATTTCTCGCGTGCTGCGACAATTCTTTGGAATGCACTACCCAGGACAGTTCGATTAATTCCCAATACCCACAGTTTCAAGTGGACCCTAAAAACCCATTTCTTTAGACTGGCGTATCGACTCCACACACTATCTGTCCATCCCAGTTGTCCATCCCAGTTTTCCCCCATATTAAAATCTTCTTCAAGTTAAGGTTCATACCAACCATGCACATAATAGCCTCGGTCAGGACTGCACACATACTGGCAGGCGACCAGTCCATGTATTATTTATCCTATTTAGTATATCAAGGCTGCATTATACAATATATGTACATTCTACCTTTTGTGTCTCCCCCATTTCCTCATAGACTGTAAGCTTGCGAGCAGGGCCCTCACTCCTTTCGATATGAGATATGCTTATTCTGTATTGTCTGAATAAGTCCCCCCTAAAATTTGTAAAGTGCTGCGGAATATGTTGGCGCTATAAAAATAAAAAAAAATATTATTATTATTAATTTGTGAAATCTGTAAATGGGTTAGATAAGGCAAGCCTGTTCGTGGTGGCCATCTTTTGAGCTTCCAGGTGACCATGAACAGTGTCCCCAATACATTGTGTCTGCTAACTATTCCAGCAAGATCTGCATTCAAATAGCTAAATGTCGCTCCTTCCCTTCTTAACCTGCCATGTGCCCAGACAGTAGTGTACAACTGTATATAGGGTATTGTCAGATTCAAAAGAAGTTGGAATATTATTTGTAACGTACATTTGTTTCCTATTATCCTTTGTGAAGCATTCCAAAGTTATCACCACATAAAGTGATTTGAAAAATGGGGCCTGATTAGAAACACAAAACTGACTGTGGGAAGGGGTTAAATCAGAGGATTACAAAGTCAAAAACTGTGACTATACACAATAAAACATCTACTGAAATGATCAAACTCAACATTCTCCATCAGAGAAAAATGAGTAACTAGTGGTGAAACCTCTCTGGGGTAATTGGAGTATGGGGCTCGGTGGCTCTTGGGAATCTAAACTATCGTAAGGGCCAATATTTTCTGTCAGATGAGAAGACATATTAGACATTTAAAGTGAACTTTTTTATAATACTGCAGAGCTGAGGGGTCTTAAATTTAGATTTCGGGCAATTGGAAGAGATAATGGAGATCTTTTTGAAAGACTACCAGGGAGTTACAGAGTCACATAAGTGAGGCCGGCCGATCCCACCACAATGAAACCATCATACAGAATGAACTTGTGAAAAAAGAAAGAATATAAAAACATGTTACATCCCCAACAACAATGTATGTATGAAGGGAGAAATCCAACACTAAACCGGAGTTACACTCATTTATGGTAGACCATTGGAGCTACTATGAGTTCTGACCAGAACAGTAGAGAAAGTATTAGCGCCCCCATTTCAGGAGAGATTGTGCAGTAATCTGAATTCCTGAGGATTGAAAACATAATGGAATTTATGACGTGGAGTGAATCCATGAAACCAGGGCTGGAGCCAACACATCTCCTGCAGGCGGGAATAAATGTATATTACATCCATCAGCCACGCACAGCTTAGAGATATATCATGGCACAGTGTAAATTTTGTGTACGTTATCGCGATCCTATTTGAAGTTAGTCGGTTTGAAAAGAAATTGAACAGTCAGGATAAAGGGAAACTCTGCTGTTATTGTACAGAAATTCACACTTGGCCTCACTGCACATTTAATGTTGTAGATCATAAATGTGAAGTTTGGCCAGAAAGACTGGACCTGGTCTTGTAGGGACCATATGAGCACATTCAGCAGCACAGAAGGTAGAGAAGGTAGATTTATCCAATAAGATATCAGGGATCTAGGAACCCAACACCATCATTACCCTCCGCTTTCTCTTACAGGTCCATCATAATATTTTTCTTCAACTGATTTTCTCATTTGTCAGCACATTCTACATACGCTGTCATTTGGCTTTGTAGTTTACAGATCTGGGCAGGTAATGGACAGTGTCTTATAATCCCAGGGGGAGGTGGATCCTCCAGGTTGTAAGTTCTATAGAAAAGGGCTCTCACAATTTCCCAAAGTAATTTGAACATTTTCAGATGGAGGAGAATGTTGTGGTCTAGAGGCAAAATGGTGATCACACAATTGTGATACAGCTGGACTACATCACCGATAAAGCAGCCACAGACAGGGACTGAGAAGAATCTGTGACGACTTCTCTGTATTTAGTGGTTCCTACTCACCTGGGTAGTCATATGTAAGAATCTCCTCTTTACACCGCTCATCACCCCTCACATATGTCTCTGTAGTATTAATATGGGTCAGATCTTCACCCTGAAACAAATATTGTAAAAGTCACAGACAGATGGAGAAGTCTCATTACACAAGTATAAAATATATAATACTGGTGGATAAAAAAAGACTGAGCACAAGACCTTCACAGCCATCTACATATCATAGGGGAGATCTCATGACACCTTCTCTCCATCTACCTGATGATCCTGAGGAACATTGGGATCTTCTTGTTTACAGTCATGTGGAAGAAGAGGACGGGGACATCTCTCTGGTGTTGTCCTCTTACTGGATAGATCTGGAGGAAACACATACAGGGACTGAATTCATTCTTTACATACAGATAATTATAGGCCGTGTGTATTTAGTCCTGTCTATTACCTGGTGATGTGAGAGGCTGGGGAACCTCTATCATGATGTCCTTGTACACATCTTTGTGTCCTTCTAAATACTCCCACTCCTCCATGGAAAAATAGAGGGCGACATTCTGACACCTTATAGGAACCTGACACATACAATGATACAGTCATCCCCCCGATCCCTTCATAGCGTTACTGTATAATATCCCAGCATTCCCAGCAGTGTCACCTCTCCAGTCAGCAGTTCAATCATCTTGTAGGTGAGTTCTAGGATCTTCTGGTCATTGATGTCCTCATGTATCAGGGGGTGAGGTGGAGGCCCCGTGATTAATCTCTGGTTATGGAGAGACACATTAATAAATCTCACTACAGACATTTCCAGAGTCCTCACCTCTCCAGTTCTGTCCATCTGTTATTCCCATAGATAAGAATGATGTAATGTGACGTCATCAGAATCTCTCACCTCTCCAGTAAGCCGGAAGAGGATCTCTAGGGTGAGGTGTAATATCCTCTCCACCATCTTGTCCCTGTCCATATCCATCTTTGATAGGGAAATCAGGAAAATTCTCTTATATAGAAGATCTTCACTGAGAGGATCCGACACTGTAGAGAGAAGATGATGAGCCGATGTAACATGATAAAAATTATGTGTAATAATACATCTATTGGAGATAATAAGGGAAACATATAAGGAGATTTATTATTTTACAGAATTTCATTTTTTTCCCTTTACATCTAGTAATAAAACCTATATATTTTAGGCCACAGACAACAAGCAGTTTCTTCCTCGGAGTCTGCAGCTGAATACGTTTCTCATAGACTCATCTTCCATAAAGCTAATTCTCATCTAATTTTCTGACACTAGAAATGACATTGAGAATAACCTCGGCACTCAATGGTTCTTATAGAATTTTTTTTTTTAATGCAGGCCAAAAACAAAAGTAAATGTTTCGGTCGATCTGACCTTCATCAGTAACTGTTGGAAATAGCACAAAGAACAAAACAATAAATAAAAGAATAATAATAAATAATAAAATAAAAAAGCATATACAAATGGATCATAGTGCAATAACATGATAATATCTCTTGTTTAACCTGAACAATAAACATGCTGTCAAACAGTGTATAATATTTCGTCAAACCCCATTAATGCGGATACAACATCACAGTATAGAGCAAGTATATATACAAATTGAAGAGAGGTGACACCTACTAGACTGCTGGATGGTATTCAAAGGTAGGAATTCAAAAGTGTGGAGATATGGTGACACTGGTTACTTGGGTCTGCAGAAAAGAGCAGAGAGTGGCAGACTCAGAGTTAACAGCTGAGAGGGACTGTGGAGGCAGAGATAGACAGAATAGAGCTGGACGTAGCATACCTGTGACCCAGAGTTCCTGGTTATAAAGTGGTGCTGCACGTAGTGGCTTAGAGGAACGCAGTGTCCACCGCTAGTTCCTGGTACTGTGCGCGTTGTCAGGGGCAGGATGGTATCTAAAGGCCGGGAGCGGGAATAGAGAGGGCGGCTGACCAATCGCCGCCAATCCCGCAGTGCTGTGTAGTGTGAACTCCGGAAGTGCACGTGTGACGTCACCGGAAGTGACGCGCTGCTCCCAGGAAGCTGTGCGTTCCACAGGCCGGTGTAAATGCGTTCCAGTGAGCCGGAAATTTCAGTGCCAGGGAGAGAGAATGTGCGTTCCACCAGTATAGAGCATAAGACCTAATGGCCATGAGCCAGAGCCTTTGTTGGAGTGGAGAAGGATCCAGGAGAGGGGACAAGAGGAATAATCTGCAATAAAGGAGACAATATTTGAGTAGGATATGGAGATCAAAACATGTATATTATTGACCTATTCAAATTGAAGACCATATTTCCAAACGTAAAATATATTTCAACATAGGGTCACATAAGATCCCTGGGTGACAAGTTTCTCTATACCAATTGTTCAATGAGAACCAAACTCCAAACATAAAAAAACCTTATATAAAAGGCCAGTAGGTCATAGTCCCTATTAGGGCCTTTCGGCTCTAAGGACTGTAATTCATGAATCCAGAAGGCTTCTCTACGTTTGGTGATAAAGTGTTGGGGAATGGGTAACATTAGGTTTTTGCACAGAATTGTGGATTTGTGCTTTGAAATCCTATCCCTTATGGGCTGTGTCGTCTCCCCCACATAGATTCGGCCGCATGGTCATTTAATAAGATATTCCACATATGAGCTGTCACATGTAAAGTACCCTTTGATGTTGTACATCTTGCCAGTTTGTGGGTGATGAACAATGCTACCCCTGATGACATTGTTGCATTGACGACATTGGAATGTACCCATTTGGGATTCTGCAAGAACGGTTGTGCGGGACCTTGGTGCGCTGCACCCAAATCAGCACTTACCAGAGAGTCTCTAATATTGGTTGCCCTCTTAAAACACGGTAGGAAGGGTTACTGGAATGCAGGGATCGTGGGATAGTCGGTTTGTAAGATGCTCCTGTGTTTCCTAATGGTTTTATGCAAGATGAGGCGAAGGGGTCGAACGTGTGAACGAAGGGGATTCTGTCCTTAGTGTTTGGAAGATCAGTTCTGGAATTACACGCCAAGGGATGCAAGAAGCTAGGTGGATAGCCTCGTTCAGTGAATTTGGTCGACATTTCTTGTAACCTCTGATTGCAGATAGTTTCACTGGACACTATCCGTTTGACCCTCTGAAATTGTGATGTAGGTATAGATTTCTTCATCAACCTTGGATGATTGCTAGAAAAGTATAATAGGCCATTGCAATCGGTGGGCTTGGAATAGAGGTCAGTTGTTAGGTGGCCCTGTGTATCCTTGATCACCATGGTATTAAGGAAACTAACCCGGCTTGAATCATATGTCATGGTGAAGCTCAAATCTGGCCATGCGGAGTTCAGTGTGGAGAAAAAACTAAGGATTCCAAGGGACCCCCACCATATGCAAAAGATGTAGTCTATGAAACGTTTCCAGAGAATGCAATGTTCTTGAAAAAGTGGATTAGAGTAGACCACCTGACTCTTGAAGGCTGCCATGTAGCTCCTTGGGCAGTTCCTTTGAGCTCATAATTCTCATTTGGTCTGACATGCACTGTGAGCTGTGGGGTCTTATATAGACAGGTGTGTGCCTTTCCAAATCAAGTCCGATCAGTTTAATTAAACACAGTTGGACTCCAATGAAGGAGTAGAACCATCTCAAGGAGGATCACAAGGAAATGGACAGCATGTGACTTAAATATGAGTGTCTGAGCAAAGGGTCTGAATACTTATGACCATGTGATATTTCAGTTTTTCTTTTTTAATAAATTTGAAAAAAATTTCTACATTTCTGTTTTTTTTCAGTCAAGATGGGGTGCAGAGTGTACTTTAATGAGAAAAAAATGAACTTTTTAGAATTTACCAAATGGCTGCAATGAACAAAGAGTGAACAAATTTAAAGGGGTCTGAATACTTTCCATACCCACTGTATAAATAGGAACTAGGGGTCACAGTTATGCTACATCCAGCTCTATTCTGTCTATCTCTGCCTCTACAGTCCCTCTCAGCTGACTGGGTGTCACCTCTCTTCAATTTGTATATATACTTGCTCTATACTATGATGTTGTATCCGCATTAATGGGGTTTGATGAAATATTATGAACTGTTTGACAGCATGTTTATTGTTCAGGTTAAACAAGAGATATTATCATGTTATTGAACAATGATCCATTTGTATATGCTTTTTTATTTGATTATTTATTATTATTTTTTCATTTATTGTTTTGTTCTTTGTGCTATTTCCAACTGTTACTGATGAAGGTCAGATCGACTGAAACGTTTACTTTTGTTTTTGGACTGCATTAAAAAAAAATAAAAATTCTATAAGAACCATTGAGTGTTTAGGTTATTCTCAGTTACAGTATGGGTTTGGACCCTACTCGAGCACCTCTGTCCGGTAGTGCAGCGGTTATTTTCTTATCCTGCTGCGCCTGTATGCTTGCACATCGCAGTGATATGTCATCACTGACCTTTTCATATAATGCGGATGAGACATCTACCATTCTGACTTCCTAACGGTCCCATCTAAGGAAACCAGAGGCCGGGACGTGGAAAGGCAACACCGACATCTGATCAACATAGAGCTGCACTGTGCAACTGTAACAGAATACCTAAGGGTCCAACGGATCCCTAGGGGGCTGAGAGTGCCAATACGTCCCACCTTGTTTTCCGATCAATCGGATTACTGTACCAAATTTGAACAGATTTTGAATAAGTGTTCATTTGATTTGATGGCGCTAACAGTCGATTTTTTACATAAGGCTATCAACTCAAAGAAGGACCAAATCAAGAACATCGAGTCACAACTCTCCTCTACAGTCAGCGCTGAAGAATTGACAACCCTCTAGGGTAAGATCAAGGACAACACTGACCGCCATCGGAGAGACACTGAGGCAAGGAAACGAAGAAAGTTCTTAAGAGATACAGAGGATTACGATCTGAACAGAGTTTACCAATGTCAGGACAGATCTTTCTCTGGGAGAAATCCCAATCGATTCAACAGATCATCCACCGAGCTTTCCTCTTCCAGATCGGAACTAGACAGGTGAGACCCATATGTCTCTTCTTCTCATTTTTTAGGACAACCAAGGCGACGTCAAACAACAAGAAGAAGACGAGAAGAGGCGGAAAACATGAGAGGCAACACCGACTTCATCAGGGTGACTCGGTCTCAGGCGCAGGCCCCTGGTGGTAAATATTTCCTCTTATACACTTAGCACTGCCCAGCTAACAGTACTACAAAAAGGTCTCTCCTTTTATTCAGTTAATAGATACAATACCTTTAACTTGGATATGGAACTGCTGCGGTTTTACCGCTCTTTGCGCCTGAAAGCACATTTAGCTCAAACTGAAATTTCCGGCGTTAATAACTCTAGTAGCATCCATCCCAATCCAGCTATAGCCATCACATCCAGTAGCTTGGCCCTCCGCACAAAAGGCTCCTACAGATCACCCATGCCCTTGAAACGTTTATCAGCTTTGTGGACACTGTTTTTCAGGAATTACGCTCCAAAGTTGACATAGGTAAACTACACTATGAACCCAATTTGTCCTCCCTTGATCAACAGGCTTTGAGAAGTCTCAAAGAGGACAAAAATTTGGTCATAAAACCAGCCGACAAGGGAGGAGCAATTGTGGTCATGAATAAGTGTGACTATGTCAGGGAAATAGAGCGTCAACTTAGTGCCCAGACTACATATCGCCGATTGCCCCATGATACCCTGCCCCAATACAGCACTTTAATATCTTCAGTCATTAACCGCTTCATTACGGCGGGCGTCATTGATATTAAAACAGGTGAATTCCTTTCAAAGAAACATTCTATCACACCGGTCTTTTACGTCTTGCCTAAGATTCACAAAAGTGTAACGGATCCACCGGGGAGGCCGATTGTGGCCTCCACAGAGTCACTTCTATCCCCATTGTCTATTTTCCTTGAAAAAGTCCTCACGCCCCTCATTCAACAGAGTCCATCTTTCCTACTGGACACAGGAGCTTTCCTCGCCTAACTCACTGAACTCAAACAGGTCCCAACTAGGGCTATCCTAGTCTCTTTTGATGTAAAAAATCCATATACATCTATTCTCCATGACCAAGGAATCAGGACAGTACAGAATCTTCTCATTGAGTCACACACGGATCGACAGGTAGTTGATCTGTGCAATGAATTACTCACGTTGGTTCTTACCAATAATTATTTCTTGTTCCAGGACACCTACTGTATTACCTCAAAATTAAGGGCACCGCGATGGCCTCTATTGTGGCTCCCCCATATGCAAATTGATACATGTCAGCCTTCGAGAGTCAGGTGGTCTACTTTAATCCACTTTTTCAAGAACATTCCATTCTCTGGAAACGTTTCATAGACAACATCTTTTGCATATGGGGGGGGTCCCTTGGAATTCTTAGAGGTTTTTCTCCACTCTGAACTCTGCATGGCCAGATTTGAGCTTCACCATGACATATGATTCAAGCCGTGTTAGTTTCCTTGATACCATGGTGATCAAGGATACACATGGCCACCTAACAACTGACCTCTATTCCAAGCCGACCGATTGCAATGGCCTATTACACTTTTCTTGCAATCATCCAAGGTTGATGAAGAAATCTATACCTACATCACAATTTCAGAGGGTCAAACGGATAGTGTCCAGTGAAACTATCTGCAATCAGAGGTTACAAGAAATGTCGACCAAATTCACTGAACGAGGCTATCCACCTAGCTTCTTGCATCCCTTGGCGTGTAATTCCAGAACTGATCTTCCAAACACTAAGGACAGAATCCCCTTCATTCACACGTTCCACCCCTTCGCCTACATCTTACATAAAACCATTAGGAAACACAGGAGCATCTTACAAACCGGCTATCCCACGATCCCTGCATTCCAACAACCCTTCCTAACGTGTTTTAAGAGAGCAGCCAATATTAGAGACTCTCTGGTACGTGCCGATTTGGGCGCAGCGCACCAAGGTCCCGCACAACGGTTATTGCAGAATCCCAAAATGGGCACATTCCCATGTCTCCAATGTCGTCAATATAACAATGTCCTCAGGGGTAGCATTGTTCATCACTCACAAACTGGCAAGATATACAACATCAAAGGGTACTTTAGATGTGACAGTTCATATGTGGTATATCTTATTAAATGACCATGCGGCCGAATCTATGTGGGGGAGACGACATAGCCCATAAGGGATAGGATTTCAAAGCACAAGTCCACAATCCTGTGCAAAAACCTAATGTTACCCGTTCCCCAACACTTTATCATGGCAGGACATAGTATTTCTCAAGTCAAATACCAGGTATTGGAACAAGTTTTTAAACCACGTCAGGGGGGGCGACCGAGTGAGCCTTCTCAAACGTAAAGAAACCTACTGGATTCATGAATTACAGTCCCTAGAGCCGAAAGGCCTTAATAGGGACGTACTGGCCTTTATATAAGGGTTTTTTTATGTTTGGAGTTTGGTTCTCATTGAATAATTGGTATAGAGAAACTTGTCACCAAGGGATCTTATGTGACCCTATGTTGAAATGTATTTTACGCTTGGAAATGTGGTCTTCAATTTGAATAGGTCAATAGTATACATGTTTTGATCTCCATATCCTACTCATATATTGTCTCCTTTATTGCAGATTATTCCTCTCTGGCACACTCTTGTCCCCTCTCCTGGATCCTTCTCCACTCCAACAAAGGCTCTGGCTCATGCCCATGGGGTTTTATGCTCTATACTGGTGGAATGCACGTTCTCTCTCCCTCAAACTTCTGGCTCACTGAAACGCATTTACACTGGCCTGTGGAACGCACAGCTTCCTGGGAGCAGCGAGCCACTTCCGGTGACGTCACACGTGCACTTCCGGAGTTCACACTACACAGCCCAGTGGGATTGGCGGCGATTGGCCAGCCGCCCTCACTATTCCCGCCCCCGCCTTTAGATACCATCCTGCCCCTGACAACGCGCACAGTACCAGGAACTAGCGGTGGACACTGCGTTCTTCTAAGCCACTACGTGCAGCACCACTTTATAACCAGGAACTCTGGGTCACAGGTATGCTACGTCCAGCTCTATTCTGTGTATCTCTGCCTCCACAGTCTCTCTCAGCTGTTAACTCTGAGTCTGCCACTCTCTGCTCTTTTCTGCAGACCCAAGTAACCAGAGTCACCATATCTCCACACTTTTGAATTCCTACCTTTGAATACCATCCAGCAGTCTAGTAGGTGTCACCTCTCTTCAATTTGTATATATACTTGCTCTATACTGTGATGTTGTATCCGCATTAATGGGGTTTGACGAAATATTATACACTGTTTGATAGCTTGTTTATTGTTCAGGTTAAACAAGAGATATTATCATGTTATTGCGCTATGATCCATTGGTATATGCTTTTATATTTTATTATTTATTATTCATTTATTTATTGTTTAGTTCTTTGTGCTATTTCCAACAGTTACTGATGAAGGTCAGATCGACCGAAACGTTTACTTTTGTGTTTGGACTGCATTAAAAAAACATTTTTCTATAAGAACCATTGAGAGCCGAGGTTATTCTCAGTTACAGTATGGGTTTGGACCCAACTCTAGCACCTCTGTCCGGTAGTGCAACGGTTATCATCTTATACTGGCATTGACATTTGCAATTCTGCAGGAGATATTTATTTCATGTGACAAGAGAAATAGCTACTTCATGATGAGGCAACATCTTCTACTACGGCTCTAAAACCATATTTGGCCACAGTCCGTCACTGACAACATCACCACCGGCCGTCTATATGAATGTTTCCCGTCTTCCCCGGACTGTAATCTTCTATCACGTTAGATCTCAAGTCTGATTCACACACAGAAGTTTGAGGATTTTATAAAAGCTGTTTTGTTTGCACAAACACCGCGGACAGAAAAGATTTGATACTAAAGTCTACATGTGCAGTGTATTATGGGGTTTATTTCTGGCCTTAGACTTTCCTATATTACAAGAAAAAACCCAGAAAAAAAATTGTTTTTGGTTTTATATGAACTCTTTTGGGCACCAGAACATAGATGTACACCGCAGGGATGGCACAGGTGCGGCAGCAATAAAATCCCTGGCAGTTTAACCACTTGCTCCTGCAAAAACCAAACATGGCATCTAAGAAGGCGTGACAGAGTTCGGCTGAATGCCCCTCCTCCTCCCCCAAATGCTCAATAGTATGGGGCTGCCTAGTTCCTACAATACTGAAATGCCTAATAATGGTGTCTGGGCCTGCAATGTACGAAAGTCTATTAGGACGGGCCAGAGGCAGCGTTCCAAAAGTTACCTTTTAACGACCCCATAAACATTTGACTACAGTTGCATGGAAGCACTTATTTTGGGGGTTTTGGTTGACTATATAATGTATTAGGGGGCCTCCCTACAGTCAGTCATACAAACCACAGGAAAGCTGGAATATTTGTGTGTATGGGGGAGTCTGGATAGATAGCCGTCTGCCAAATGACCGCTCAGCCAACACTTATCTCATGTGTATGGGGACTTTACTATTGCACAGGTAGTGATAATACACGGCACTACAGCAGTACATTGCATCACCGGAGCGATCAGAGGCTTCTGTGTTGTATGATCGCACTAAGGAGAGTTGTTAAAAAAAGTTTAAAAAAAGTTTTAAAGTGAAAATATCACAGTTTTGGCAAAAATAAATATTTGTCACTATAGGGAAAACATGCATATAATGGGAAAATGGAGAGGGAGGTAAGCTCACTGTTTATTCAATGTACGTTGTCTGAAGATCACCGCATGGAGCCGCCCTGGTCAGGGACATTTCAAGGTTCAAGTAGAGAAAGGAGGAGAGATGGATTCTCCAGCATGGTCTATATTGTTAAAACCTCACATTTATTGTGAATTCATAAAACTGTTGTGATGGCATACCACCAAGTGCCCACATACCAAACCAATGATTATTCCTGATTTACAACATGTGAGTCTCCGTGATACTTTTATATCCTTCCCTTTCCTGGGTGTCCATTGATTACTGAGTACTTCTCAGACAATTTAACCCTGTATTGTATGGAAGAAAAAGAGAATACACAAATACAACTCATGCATGAGACATTCAATAAAATCACTGGAAATCAAAGACAAATATAATTAATTGCACTGTAATATTAATCCTGTCTGATGTTCATTCCCTGTGGGGCTCTAGTGTGTAATTTAAAAATCCAATATGACTTTCTATTTAACATTTTTCTTTTCACATCTCCACCTCTTAATGGTTTATAAGACTTTTCTATTCCTAATATCTGAAGGATCTGATATCCCCTTTATGTTTTTGTGAAAAGTGTCTTGAAACCACAGACACGTTTAATGATTGTCTAATACATTTTTTTAGCAGATCTGACGTGCATCCCACATATTGTAATTAACTCTCTATACACTCTATTAAATAGATGACCCCTATAGTGTTACAACTGATGAAATTGTGTATTGCAAATTGTTGTCCCGTTAGATTTTCTTCAAATGTGTCAGCTTTATTAACATAGTTGCATGCTTTACAGGGTGTATGTCCACATTTAAAAAAAAACCTTATAAGATAACCAAGTCACCAAATACTGGCCGATAAAGACACACTTTGTCACTCTCGTACTCCCTACTGATTGAACCACTGGACCAGTCTAAAACACGCTTCCAATCTCAATGGGAGAGAGATCTGGGTTGCATCTTAACGAGGGATCAGTGGAAGCAGATCTTAACCTTGACACACAAATCATCAATCAGCTCGCGATTTCAGGAGGCCAGCTATAAACTGCTGTCTCAGTGGTATACGGTCCCAACTCGCCTACACTCTATATTCCCAGATGCTAGTCCCATGTGTTGGACATGTGGGGAGGAGGAGGGTGACCTACTACATATTTTCTGGACCTGTAAACTCCTTTCTCCTTTCTGGGGAAAAGTTCTACTAGTGATTAGTAAATTCACTGATCTTATTTCAGACCTTGACCCAGCTTTCGTCCTTCTCCATCACAGCAACATCCCTTTAAAAACATATAAAAACTCGATACTGAGACACTTCATCACGTCTGCTAGAGCATGTATTCCCTCGCTATAAAAAAGTAACAATATCTCGACAATCTCACTATGGTTCTGCAAAATAAATGCGATTATGTTAACGGAGGAGCTCACCTATACGATCAATAACTCCCATGATAAATTTTATAAAACATGGTTCTACTGGTTGGAGTTTAAATCTACCGCTGATTACCTTGACCTCATAGGGGAAAACTAAAGGTACCGTTACACTTCGCGACGCTACAGCAATCCCGACAACGATACGACCTGGCTGGGATCGTTACTGCGTCGCTATGTGGTCGCTGGTGAGATGTCAAACAGTCAGATCTTCCCAACGACGCAGCAACGATACGGTGACCCGTAGGGACCTGCATGACGATGTTGACGGTCGTTGGGACCCTGTCACATAGCAGCTACTCTGACGATTCAGACCTCGATGAGAAACGACTTCCCAGTTCTGAGTCGCCAACGAGGTCGTTGGTAAGGTGTCAAACATAAAGATGCATGCTACCCAGTGGGACCTCAACGATCAAAAATTGGTCCAGGCCATTTCGACACGACCAGCGATCTCACAGCATGGCTCTGGTCGCTGCTATGTGTCAAGCGTAGCGAGATCGATGCTGAGGTCGCTGTTGCGTCACAAAACTTTTGACTCAGCAGCGATCTCGCTAGCAATCTCGCTTAGTGTGATGGGGCTTAAGTCTATACTTTAGGAGCCCCTCTGATATTACCCTAACCCTCTTACCCATACATCCCTTCCCCCACTTTCCTTTATCTTTGTTTGAATTTGTGTTTTTGGTTTTAACTACTCGTTTTTTCTTTATAACCCTTATACACCCCCAAAATTAAAGTGGAAAAACACACTACAGGCTGATCCAACTTTGATGTAATGTCCTTAAAACAAGTCAAAATGAGGCTCAGTATTGTGTGTGGCCTCCACGTGCCTGTATGACCTCCCTACAATGCCTGGGCATGATCCTGATGAGGTTGCGGATGGTCTCCTGTGGGATCTCCTCCCAGACCTGGACTACCGCCAACTGCTAGACAGTCTGTGGTGCAATGTGACGTTGGTGGATGGAGCGAGACATGATGTCCCAGATGAGCTCAATCGGATTCAGGTCTGGGGAACAGACGGGCCAGTCCATAGCTTCAATGCCGTCATCTTGCAGGAACTGCTGACACACTCCAGCCACATGAGGTCTGGCATTGTCCTGCATTAGGAGGAATCCAGGGCCAACCGCACCAGCATATGGTCTCACAAGGGGTCTGAGGATCTCATCTCGGTACCTAATGGCAGTCAGGCTACCTCTGGCGAGCACATGGAGGGCTGTGCGGCCCTCCAAAGAAATGCTACCCCACACCATTACTGACCCACTGCTAAACCAGTCATGCTGAAGCATGTAGCAGGCAGCAGATAGCTCTCCACAGCGTCTCCAGACTCTGTCACGTCTGTCACATGTGCTCAGTGTGAACCTGCTTTCATCTGTGAAGAGCACAGGGCACCAGTGGCGACTTTGCCAATCCTGGTGTTCTGTGGCAAATGCCAAGCGTCCTACACGGTGTTGGGCTGTGAGCACAACCCCCATCTGTGGACGTCGGGCCCTCATACCACCCTCATGGAGTCGGTTTCTAACTGTTTGCGCAGACACATGTACATTTGTGGCCTGCTGGGCTCTGGCAGAGCTCTTCCTATTCCTCCTTGAACAAAAGCAGAAGTAGCGGTCCTGCTGCTGGGTTTTTGCCCTCCTACGGCCCCCTCCATGTCTCCTGGTGTACTGGCCTGTCTCCTGGTAGCGCCTCCAGCCTCTGGACACTACGCTGACAGACACAGCAAACCTTCTTGCCACAGCTCGAATTGATGTGCCATCCTGGATGAGCTGCACTACCTGAGCAACTTCTGTGGGTTGTAGAGTCCGTCTCATGCTACCACGAGTGTGAAGGCACAATCAACATTCAAAAGTTACCAAAAGATCAGCCTGAAAGCATTGGTACTGAGATGTGGTCTGTGGTCCCCACCTGCAGAACCGCTCCTTTATTGAGTGTGTCTTGATAATTGCCAATAATTTCCATCTATTGTCTATTCCATTTTCACAACAGCATGGGAAATTGATTGTCAATCAGTGTTGCTTTCTAAGTGGACAGTTTGATTTCACAGAAGTTTGATGTACAGTACAGACCAAAAGTTTGGACACACCTTCTCATTTAAAGATTTTTCTGTATTTTCATGACTTTGAAAATTGTACATTCACACTGAAGGCATCAAAACTATGAATTAACACATGTAGTATTATATACTAAACAAAAAAGTGTGAAACAACTGAAAATATGTCTTATATTCTTGGTTCTTCAAAGTAGCCACCTTTTGCTTTGATGACTGCTTTGCACACTCTTGGCATTCTCTTGATGAGCTTCAAGAGGTAGTCACCGGAAATGGTTTTCTCTTCACAGGTGTGCCCTGTCAGGTTTAATAAGTGGGATTTCTTGTCTTATAAATGGGGTTGGGACTATCAGTTGTGTTGTGGAGAAGTCAGGTGGATACACAGCTGATAGTCCTACTGAATAGACTGTTAGAATTTGTATTATGGCAAGAAAAAAGCAGCTAAGTAAAGAAAAACGAGTGGCCATCATTACTTTAAGAAATGAAGGTCAGTCAGTCCGAAAAATTGGGCAAACTTTGAAAGTGTCCCCAAGTGCAGTTGCAACAACCATCAAGCGCTACAAAGAAACTGCCTCACATGAGGACCGCCCCAGGAAAGGAAGACCAAGAGTCACCTCTGCTTCTGAGGATAGGTATATCCAAGTCACCAGCCTCAGAAATTGCAGGTTAACAGCAGCTCAGATTAGAGACCAGGTCAATGCCACACAGAGTTCTAGCCGCAGACACATCTCTTCAACAACTGTTAAGAGGAGACTTTGTGCAGCAGGCCTTCATGGTAAAATAGCTGCTAGGAAACCACTGCTAATGACAGGCAACAAGCAGAAGAGACTTGTTTGGGCTAAAGAACACAAGGAATGGACATCAGACCAGTGGAAATCTGAGCTTTGGTCTGATGAGTCCAAATTTGAGATCTTTGGTTCCAACCACCGTGTCTTTGTGCGACGCAGAAAAGGTGAACGGATGGACTCTACATGCCTGGTTCCCACCGTGAAGCATGGAGGAGGAGGTGTGATGGTGTGGGGGTGCTTTGCTGGTGACACTGTTGGGGATTTATTCATAATTGAAGGCATACTGAACCAGCATGGCTACCACAGCATCTTGCAGCGGCATGCTATTCCATCCGGTTTGCGTTTAGTTGGACCATTTTTCAACAGGACAATGACCCCAAACACGCCTCCAGGCTGTGTAAGGGCTATTTGACCAAGGAGAGTGATGGGGTGCTACGCCAGATGACCTGGCCTCCACAGTCACCAGACCTGAACCCAATCGAGATGGTTTAGTGTGAGCTGGACCGCAGAGTGAAGGCAAAAGGGCCAACAAGTGCTAGGCATCTCTGGGAACTCCTTCAAGATTGTTGGAAGACAATTTCCGGTGACTACTTCTTGAAGCTCATCAAGAGAATGCCAAGAGTGTGCAAAGCAGTCATCAAAGCAAAAGGTGGCTACTTTGAAGAACCTAGAATATAAGACATATTTTCAGTTGTTTCACACTTTTTTGTTAAGTATATAATTCCACATGTGTTAATTCATAGTTTTGATGCCTTCAGTGTGAATGTACAATTTTCAAAGTCATGAAAATACAGAAAAATCTTTAAATGATAAGGTGTGTCCAAACTTTTGGTCTGTACTGTACTTGGAGTTATATTCTGTTGTTTAAGTGTTCCATTTATTTTTTTGAGCAGTGTATGTTAATCCACATGAATATGTAATGACTTAATGTTTAAGTCTGAGTCACTACGCTGGTATATCCTAAAACACATTGAACCAATGTTCTACCAGTGACTCTACTTTGTATTGTGTTTAATTATTTCATTTTGTTTTCAAATGTTTTGGAAATACTGGTTATTGTTATGGTTATGGGGTCATGTTTGACCTACTACTTGTTGCACAACTAGTACCCGGTGTTTGTATCTGTATTTCCTTTTCAAAACTTAATAAAGATAAGTTTATAAAGGATAATCAAGTCACATTGCGTTTGATATTTGTTGCTTGAAAAAAACTAGGTGAAAGTTTTCCGCCCAGTGTAGAAGCCTTTTTGGATACAAAACTCAAACAAAATATGCAAAAGAATTTACAAAGTCTGGAGGATGGATCTCAGACATCAAAGTTTGAAAGAGATATCAAAGACAAGGAGTCAAATTCAATTTACACATGGAAATGAAACAAACCAAGAGCTACTGTTCTGAAATACAGGTCACACAATAAATTCAAAGGAAATAGAGGAGAGCGGAGGCCAGCTTCACAAATCCTAATGTGTCCATGGGTTCCTCTAATTATAATTCTCTGAGGACTTATCTGATGTATCAGTGGGATCAACTAAACACAGAAGGAACAAAAATAAATTCTCAAGTATTCCCCACAATTCAGCACAAAACAACGGAGATGGGCGGGCAGAAAGCACAAAGGTGCCCGGACATGTGCGTTCCATGCCGGAGTGCATCACGGTCTCCTATCTGCGAATGCGCATGTCCGGAAGCATGCGTTCCACACATATGGTATTGGATTGCATTCAGATATGCTCAGATATCTCGATGAAGTACAAGAATATGTGAACCTCATTCACAGGGAACTGAGTAGCAATGGGTAGAGTATAAAATCCAAAATGTAATCCAGAATGGGGCTGCATTAACACAAAACAGGCATAGGAAATTTACTCATTGAGTCCCTTAGGGGCTCGTGAATCCAGTCTAAAAATTCACTCACTTTCTTTTTTGAGGACACATCTATTGTGATCACCTCCCCTCACATTGGGTTTAACCACCTCAATGATGCAAAAGGAGGTGTCTCCGGTTTGACCTCAATGTACACTGTTCATGTGTCTCGCTAATGAGGTGTCCCGACCATGGTGTATATCGCCCAAATGATCCCCCACTCTCTTCCTAGATTGCCTCTTGGTCTTGCATACATAATCTAGGGGGCAGGTGCATGTGGCCATATATACAAATCCTGAGGTTTTACAGTTGGAATAATCCCAATGGTAAAAAGATTTTACTCGTGGAGGAACTCGAGAAAGATTTACATGGTCTCATCCAATTACATGTACAACATTCTCCACATCTAAAGAAACCGCAGATTCTTTTATCTAGCCAAGTCCCCTTGGGTGCAGGTATTTTGTAGAAACTATGCACTAAATGGTCCCTAATGGACCAACCCTTTCTGAAAGTTATTGTGGGAGTAGATCCCACAGCACCCTCAGGGCCGGGTCAGCTATAAGTTTATCCCAGTGTTTTCTGAGGATATTAAAGATACAGTCACTCTGATTGTCATAAGTTTTTCTTACTCGTGTTATCCCATCTTTTTCTTGGTCTCTTGGTTAGGTATGGAGGAGTGTCTGTCTCTCCCATTTTTTTGCAAACGATGATGCGGAGTCCAAAATGTACCAGGAATACCCTTTTTCCCTGAATCTTGTGTTCAGGTCTATTGCCTGTATATTAAAATCTGTGACATTATGGCTGTACCTTCTCAACCATAAAAATTGGCCCCTGGGTATTCCTCTTTTTATGGGGATGGGGGTGGTGGCTATTCCACTTCAATAGTTTATTAGTGCTTGTAGGTTTATGGTAGATGAGTGTCCCTAGGGTCCCATCCCGTTCTATCTAGATTAGTACATCCAGGAAAGGCAACTGGTAATAATTAAATTCAGATATAAATCTCAGGCTCACTCTATTGATGTTGAGTTCCCTGACACATTCAAAAGATTGTTCACTCGTCCCTGACCAGATGATTAAAATGTAGTCAATATATTTGTACCATACCCCAATATATGGCTGCCACCACTTATCATCATCCCTGAATATTGTGGATTCCTCCCACCAGCACAGGAAAAGGTTAGCATTAGTGTTGAGCGAGTATGTTCTATTAACCCTTTCGCCGAGTATGCTCGGGCCGAGCTCCAAGTATTTACAGCTGCTCGGTGATAAGGTTAAATCACTCCCGTGTGCATGATTTGCAACTGTTTGACAGTTTTATTACATGTGAGGAATGTGTAAGAAATAGACATTCCTTACATGTAATAAAGCTGTCAAACAGTTGCAAATCATGCACACGGGAGCGATTTAACCTTATCACCGAGCAGCTGTAAATACTCGGAGCTCGGCCCGAGCATACTCGGACAGAACATACTCACTCAACCCTAGTTAGCATATGAGGGGGCACAGGGGCTCCCAATCGCAGTACCCGTGAGCTGGTGGAAGTACTGCCTGTCAAAAATAAAGAAGTTATGAGTAAGAGTGAATTTTAGAAGATCCTCCATGAAGTCATTATGTCTGCTACACTCTATTGATCTCGATTTCAAGAAATGTCTTACTCCTCTGATACCATCCTCATACTGTATATTACTGTACAAAGCCTCGATATCTAGTAAGGCCTGCTCCCCTACATGCATGTATACATGCTCGAGGGTCCACATGGAGGGGAGCAGGGAAAGGGAAAACCAACTCCAGAGGGATTATTCCAACTTCAGGTAGTCAGGCAGTACTGGAGGAACATTATACTGGGTGGAGGCATCATACATCTTGCATAAGGGGCAAAATGGGGGCATCATACATACTGTATAAGGGGCATAATGGGGGCATTACACTGGGTGGGGGGCATCATACATCCTGCATAAGGAGCATAATGGGGGCATTACACTGTGTGGAGGCATCATACATCCTGCATAAGGGGTATAATGGGGGCATTACACTGTGTGGGGGCATCATACATACTGCATAATAATAATAATAATAATTTTTATTTATATAGCGCCAACATATTCCGCAGCACTTTGCAATTAAGCGGGGACATGTACAAACAATAAATTCAATACAAGGTGAGACAGTTTAACAGTTACAGTACATCAGGAGTGTGGTCCCTGCTCGCAAGCCTACATTGTACAAGGAAATGGGGGGACACAATAGGTGGAAAGTGCTTGTTATTTCAGGTCAGGCAATTATAATAAGTCGGGATTGTCATATAAAGCTGTATGATCCGGTCATCAGCCTCTATGTTCAAGTGCAATACTCAATTACCGAGTGCAGTTATCGTGTGCATGGAGGGTGTGGAGACAGATGAAGTGAGGGAACAGATTCTGAATAGTATTTAGGAGGGAACAGGGGAAAGTTAGTTTACTGAGTATTTGAGGTGGTAGGCTTGTTTAAAGAGATGGGTTTTTAAAGCGCGCTTGAAGATATCGGGACTAGGCATCAATCGGATCGTCTTGGGTACAGCATTCCAGAGAACTGGCGCAGCACGAGAGAAGTCTTGGAGATGGAGGTGCGAGGTTCGGATTATGGAGGATGTTAGTCTTAGGTCATTTGTGGAACGGAGGGCACATGTAGGATGATAGACTGAGATGAGAGAGGAGATATAAGGTGGTGCATAACTGTGGAGAGCTTTGTGGGTGAGATCGATGAGTTTATTGTGGACCCTGTAGCGAATGGGTAACCAGCGTAATGACTGGCACAAGGTGGAGGCATCAGTGAAGCGGCTGAACAGAAATATGACCCTGGCTGCCGCATTCAGGACAGATTGGAGAGGGGAAATTTTGGTAAGAGGGAAACCGATCAGAAGAGAGTTGCAGTAGTCCAGACGAGAGTGAATAAGAGCGACAGTAAGAGTTTTAGCATTTTCAAAAGTGAGAAAAGATCGGATTCTGGAGATGTTTTTAAGATGCAGGTGACAAGAGCGAGTGAGTGATCGGAGATAGGGAGTAAAGGAAAGGTTAGTGTCGAATATGACCCCAAGGCAGCGGGCGTGCTGCTTGGGAGTTATGGTTGAACCCTCCAAGGTAATTTCGATGTTAGGTAGAGTTAGGTTAGTAGAGGGGGGAAACACAAGAAGTTCAGTTTTGGAGAGATTCAGTTTAAGATAGAGGGAGGACATGATGCTAGACACAGCAGACAAACAATCCTTGGTATTTTGTATTAGGGTAGGGGTGATGTCAGGGGAAGAAGTGTATAATTGGGTGTCCTCAGCATAGAGATGATACTGGAACCCAAATCTGCTGATTGTTTGTCCAATAGGGGCAGTGTATAGAGAGAAGAGGAGGGGGCCTAGGACTGAGCCCTGCGGAACCCCGATAGTAAGGGGATGAGGAGGGGAAGAGGAGCCGGCAAAATATACAGTGAAGGAGCAGTCAGAGAGGTAGGAGGAGAACCAGGAGAGAACGGTTTCCTTGAGGCCTATAGAGCGGAGCATAGTGAGGAGGAGCTGGTTATCCACAGTGTCAAATGCTGCAGAGAGATCCAGGAGAATCAGCAGGGAGCAGTGACCTTTGGATTTGGCTGTTAGTAGATCATTAGAGACTTTACTGAGGGCAGTTTCAGTGGAGTGTAAGGAGCGGAAACCAGATTGTAGAGGGTCAAGGAGAGAGTTAATCAGAGAGATAGCGGATTAGGCGGGAATGGACCAGGCGTTCCAGGACTTTAGAGATGAAAGGAAGATTAGAGACAGGTCTGTAGTTAGCAGCGCAGTTCTGGTCCAGGGATGGCTTTTTAAGTAAAGGCGTTATGATGGCATGTTTAAATAAGGAGGGAAAGATACCTGAAGAAAGAGAGAGGTTAAATATTTTAGTCAGGTGAGTGGTGACCATCGGTCAGAGGAACTGCAGGAGATGTGAAGGAATGGGGTCACTGTTGCAAGTTGTAGGCCGAGAAGAAGCGAGGAGCTGGGTAACTTCTTCTTCTGTGACAGGCTCAAAGATGGCAAGTGAGCTTGAAGTGCGGCAGGGAAGGGGATCCAGGCACTGAGGAGATTGGGCTGAGATGTCCTCATGGATGTGGTTGATTTTTCAAAGAAATAAGTGGCCAGATCCTCCCCGCTGAGGTTGGTGGTGGGGGCCTGTGCTTTAGGTTTCAGGAGGGAGTTTAAGGTTTCGAAAAGTCGTTTTGGATTGTTGGACATTGAAGTGATGAGGGTGGTGAAGTAGGATTGTTTGGCCAGATGAAGGGCAGAGTTATAGGTTTTGAGCATGAATTTATAGTGGATGAAGTCCTCTGCTAAAAGAGATTTTCTCCACTGACGCTCAGCACACCTTGAGCAACGTTGAAGAAAACGTGTTTGCATCGTGTGCCAGGGCTGCCGTTGCCAGCGTCGGATCTTTCTGCGAGTAGAAGGAGCTGCTTCATCTAGGGCACTCTTCAGTGTATTATTGTAGTGTGACAATGCTAAGTCTGGACAGGAGAAGGAGGAGATGGGGGCTGAAGATGTGTGGAGATTGTTCATAAGCTGCTGGGTATTAATGGTACGTGTATTCCTATAAGTGTGGTAAGTGGGGGTGTCCCGGGTGAGGAGACAATTCTTAACAGAGAAGGAAAGAAGGTTATGGTCCGAGAGCGGGAGAGGGGAGTTGGTAAAGTCATCCAGCAAGCAGAGACTGGAAAAAAACAGGTCCAGAGTATTCCCGTCTTCATGGGTAGGAGAATTAGTAAACTGTGAGAGACGGAATGAAGAGGTTAGAGAAAGTAGATGAGAGGCAGATTGGGAGAGGGGATCATCGATGGGGAAGTTAAAGTCGCCCATGATGAGGGTGGGGATGTCACAGGATAGAAAGTGAGGAAGCCAGGTGGCAAAGTGATCCAAGAACTGGCGGGAGGAGCCTGGAGGGCGATACACAATTGCCACTCGCAGGGAGAAGGGTTTAAAAAGAGTCTGATGGTGTGGACTTCAAAGGAAGGAAACATAAGTGAGGGAACTGGGGGGATGACCTGGAAAACACATGGTGAGGAAAGGAGCAGACCAACACCTCCATCCTGTCTGTTGCCAGGTCTGGCGGTATGTGAAAATTTCAGCCCACCAAACGAGAGAGCAGCAGCAGCGGTGGTGTCTGGCTGCTGAATCCAGGTTTTTGTGATAGCCAGAAGGCTAATGGAATTAGAGAGGAAAAAATCATGGCTGTAAGTTAGTTTGTTACACACAGACCGTGCGTTCCAGAGAGCACAATGGAAATCGATAGGAGAGGGCATGCACTGAACGGTAATAAAATTAGCAGGGTTTCTATATGCAGCTGGAGGAGAGTAATGTATGCTAGTGGAGGGGGGCCCAGGGTTGGGGGAGATGTTTCCTGCGACTAGTAGAAGGATAAAGAAGAGAAAGAGCAGGTGGTCTAATGATTTGTATGAACGTTTTGAGTGCTGTATGGAGGTAGAGGATGGCTTGCAGTGGGTGAGGAATGTCAGTAGAGCCTCAGAGTTATACATGGGAGAGGGGAGAAGGGAGGGGTTGATATAGGGAGAGTGCACAAAATGTGTTAAAGGGCAGGCGAGTTGTGAGAAAGCAGAAGTGAAAACAAATAAAAAGCAGATTGATAAGACTAATGCATAATGCAGTATGACTGACCGAGAAGCATGTTTGTATGAATATCTTATGCACCTTACCTGTCTCCTGCCCTGTCCAACTGTCATGTATAACTACACTTTTAACTATTGCACTTCAAATCTATTGCACGCGTGACCCAGCACGCGTGCTATCCCGAGCCAGAGCATAACGGGCATAATGGGGGCATTACACTGTGGGGGCATCATACATACTGCATAAGGGGCATAATGGGGGCATTACACTGTGGGGCCAGTAAAGGGGCCCTGTACTATGAGAACGATACATTTCCTCCCTTCCTGTCTCCATAGTTGGGTCGTATGTATCTATTACAGGAAACAGAACAAAAACCTTATGATTCTTATAAAGGGGCAACACAAGACCCCAAAAGAGTCTCCATGCTGAAGGGGTTAATGCCCCCTGCGCCCAGTAATGGGGGATCTCCACATACCTCCACCTGCAGAGCCGCCACCACATATATGGCTGTTCTGTGCGCACAGGACCTGTGATGAGGTCACAGGAGGGGAGGAGTCAGGGGTCACATGATCAGGGGCCTCAGTGGATGCAGGACTCTGCTGTGCTGGTTGTCATGGTGCTGGATGAGCTGAAGTTTATGTGTGGGGTCAGGAGGGGTTTACAGTGTGGATGTAACAGAGCCGAGTGTGTACGGGGCATACGGAGCAGAGCCGCGCGTGTACGAGGCATACGGAGCGGAGCCGCGCGTGTACGAGGCGTACTGAGCGGAGCCGCGCGTGTACGAGGCGTACTGAGCGGAGCCGCGCGTGTACGAGGCGTACTGAGCGGAGCCGCGCGTGTACGAGGCGTACTGAGCGGAGCCGCGCGTGTACGAGGCGTACTGAGCGGAGCCGCGTGTGAACGAAGCGGAGCCGTGTGTGTTTGTCAGTCCTCACTTGTGGGGGCCAATAGCTATGCCCCCAAAGTGTGAAGAACATACAACCCCCTAAAGTGACCCCATTTCAGACACTGTACCCACCAGGGAAGTCATCTGAGGGTGTAATGGGCAGGGCCGGTGTCAGCACCCGGCGGACCCGGGCAAGTGCCGGGGCCCTGAGCAGGTGGGGGGCCCACTTGCCGTCGGGCACCCCGTTGCGCTATGGGACCCGTGAGCGGAGGAGAGTGGTGCCAGTGCCCGCCCCACCCCCGCTTGCTCAGGGCCCCGGCAGCCAGCACAATACTTACCTCTCCCTGTGCCTCCGCAGCAGATCCGGTCTCTTCCGCGGCTGCTGCACTGTGACGTCTTTACACCACGCTCTCTCCTGAGCCGTCACAGCGCAGAGTGGTAAGTCGCTGAGGAGCCTGGAGCAGCGGCAGCAGGTAAGGAGAAGTGAGGTGAGTATTTGATTTTTTTTATTGTATGGAGGCATGGGGCATTATATGGTGGGGTGGGGAGGGGGGGGTGTGACATCCTGCATGGGGCATTATAAGGGGGGGGGTGACCTCCTTTATGGGGCATTATAAGGGAGGGGGGGTGACATCCTGTATGGGGCATTATAAGGGGGGTGACATCCTGTATGGGGCATTATAAGGGAGGGGGGTGACATCCTGTATGGGGCATTATAAGGGAGCGGGGTATGACATCTGGCATGGGGCATTATAAGGGAGGAGGGTGTGACATCCTGCATGGGACATTATAAGAGAGGGGGGGGTGACCTGCATGGGGCATTATAAGGGAGGGGGGGTGACCTCCAGCATGGGGCTTTATAAGGGGGGGTGACATCCTGCATGGGGCGTTATAAGGGAGGGGGGTGTGACATCCTGCATGGGGCATTATGGGGCATTATAAGGGAGGGGGAAAGTGACATCCTGCATGGGGCATTATAAGGAGGGGGGTGACATCCTGCATGGGGCATTATAAGGGAGGGGGGGTGACATCCTGAATGGGGCATTATAAGGGGGGGGTGACATCCTGTGTGGGGCATTATAAGGGGGGGTGACATCCTGTATGGGGCATTATAAGGGAGGGGTGTGTGACATCCTGCATGGAGCATTATAAGGGGGGGTGTGACATCCTGTGTGGGGCATTATAAGGGGGGTGACATCCTGCATGGGGCATTATAAGGGAGGGGGTGTGAGACATCCTGCATGGGGCATTATAAGGGAGGGGGTGTGACATCCTGCATGGGGCATTATAAGGGAGGGGGGTGACATCCTGCATGGGGCATTATAAGTGAGGGGGGGGTGACATCCTGCATGGGCCATTATAAGGGAGGGGCAGTGACATCCTGTATGGGGCATTATAAGGGAGGGGGTGTGACATCCTGCATGGGGCATTATAAGGTAGGGGGGGTGACATCCTGCATGGGGCATTATAAGGGGGGGTGACATCCTACATGGGGCATTATGTGGGGGGAACAGCCTGTGTGGGGCATTATGTGGGGGAAACAGCCTGTGCGGGGCATTAAGTGGGGGTAACAACCTGCATGAGGCATTATGTGGGGGGAACAGCCTGCATGGAGCATTATGTGGGGTCACAGCCTGCATGGAACATTATATGGGGACCAGTATTCTGTATGGAGCGTTATATGTGGGGCCACTATCCTGTATGGAGCGTTATATGGGGGCCAGTATACTGTGTGGAGCGATTCGCCGGTTTCTGAGCTAAAGAAGAATTTACAATAGATATCGCTCATGTAATGTAAGAAGTGAAATCTTCGGGCTTGTACTATATATATATATATATTTATCTGCGGTATCTGTGCATCATGAATCGTGGTATGTGTTAAAGGGGCCACTGAGACTCTTTCACCTGAGGCCCACAAAAACCTGGAGCCGGCCCTGGTAATGGGCGTTGTTATCCCACAGGGGTCTCACTGATTTCTTTACCACTCGTTTGTGTGTAAATAATATTACATTTGCTTAGAGCCGCAGCGAGGGGTTCAGCCAGGGGCGGACACACCGCCGATGCAGCTGCACCCAGGCCCAGAGGTGGAGGGGGTCCCATGCAGGAAGGGGCGTAGTGCTCAGGCAGTAGACCACGATCAGTCAAGGGGCCCGATGCTGCTTAACCTTGTCCACTCCCACCCATCATGATTTTTGATACCCAGGGCAGAGTGCGCCCATTGAAAAAGGGGACGTGTCATGCAGGAGAGAGGCCGCTGGCCAATGAACGATTCCTCATCAGACTGATAAGAGCGCTGATTGACTGCTTTGTCTGTCCTCCTGCAGGGTCTTACAGGGGGTCTTCTGCCTCCTGCTGTTCCTTTCCCAGCAGCATTTCCTCAAAGAGTAGAGGGTGGGGGAGGAGAGTCGGACATCAAACAGCACGCAGGGGCAGGAAGCTGAAATCAGTCCTGTCTGCTGTGTCCCCTCCTCCACAGTGCATTCTGCAGCCCTCTCCAGAAGACCCCTATATCATAAAAGATTAGTATATGAGTGTATGTATATGTGTGCAGGGCTGCCACCAGGAATTTCAGGTCCCTTACTGGCAAAATTTTCGGGCCCCGTGAGACTCCACCCAGGCTCCACCCCAGCTCAGCCTTCACTCCTCGAGCCTTCCATAGTCACACCGCCCACTCTTGGAAAAACTCCACTTATGCACCACATCCTCAGTAATCACACATTAAGGGTATGTGCCCATGGTCAGGAGCCACCTGCAGCCCCAAAGCTGCGGGATAGCCGTGCGGCTTCTGCCCTTATTTTATGCAAATGAGTGGTGCTGTAATGACCGGAATGCCGGTCGAATGTGTATGAGGAATGCGGCGCTGCTATGAATGACTCCGACCTTTGTATAGTGGCAAATAACTTTCTTTTTACTGGTCACAAAAATGACAGGGTTAAACAATTCTACAAAATATGGGCCACAACAGCCACTAACACAAAATACAAGTTATGCAGCCCGAGAGAGCCCAAGTGCCAATCTCGCGGGGATGAGCCAATCTACCCCTGGGCTATGCCGCTCCCACCCTTATTCAGTACAGGGCCTACCCAGGACGTTACCGCGGACGTGGCACGTGGTCCTCCCAGGAATATAACCTTACACCCCCCTCCCACACTAATACAATGGGATCTGGGTACCCTTGTTTTCCCCTTAGTTCATAACAGGGCTCCTTTGTAGTATCCACGTACACAGTCTTAGTATGTCCATCAGCAGTGATATACACCAGGCAGTTCTCAGCACTACTGGAATCACTAACTAGCTTTCCCTAACTGACTACACAGTTGGTGACCGGTCACATATCTCAGTTACTCACAGGGCACAGCCTCTCCTTGGACACACAGTATGGCCCCAGTCTGTATAAGCTCTCCAACATCAAAACAGCATTCAGACGCCTGTCGCCTTCTTTCTGGACTACCTAGATCAGTGTTTTCCCGAGCTTTTTCTTTACTTGTTTCTTGCTGACCCCTAATGGCCGGACTAAGTCATTGCAGGAGAAATTTACACTGTCATAAAAAATGAGCTCATTACCAGAAAGACATGTCAACATGTTACACTCCACCCCACTTACAATTTGGCGTCCCGACAAATGGTTTCATACCACTCATATGTAACACATACTCCTCAGGATTATATCGTATTGGGGGAACACCAGCTGTGCTCCTCTCCGATCTCCGCAAACCAGTACCAGCCGAGCTTGATGGAGGGTCCACCGCATCTAGTGGAACAGTAACATCAGGGGCGGTGTCTGGAACACCTGGAACTTGCGCTATCGGACTCTGCACGTCCGATGGTCTCACCCCGAAGTCATCCCAACAGTCGCATTCAACATTGCTCGGTGCAACTGCCGTAGGTGGCGCAGGTGACTCAGGGTGACAGGCAGGTGTGTCGGACATACACCTCTTTAGCCAGTTCCGGTGCATTGTGCGACGGGGTCCAATGCACCCTTCAGGAACCACTGTGTACACACTTCCCCCTGGGAATACCCTTTCCACTACTGTGTAGGGCGTTTCCTCCCACCTGTCGCTCAACTTCCCTCCCGGACGCGTGACTTGTACTAGCACCTTATCACCTACCCGGAACTCATCTAGGTGCAACGGCCCCCGATCTCGGTGGGGATGATCCTGCACACGGTCTTTTACTATCCGGTGGATTTCACGCAACCTTCGGCGATGATCCTGGACCCACTCACTGGCTGTATGATATTCTGGTTCATCGGGTACAGTGAGACTAAGTTCTTTAATCTTTCGCCCAGGCCGACTGAACATCATCGCGTACAGAGTGAATCCTGTGGTGCTATCGACCCGATTGTTATAGGCCCACATAAGTTCTGGGAGGAACTCAGTCCATCGCTCCTTCTGCCTCTGTTCAAGCGTTCTCAGCATCTGAAGCAGGGTTCGGTTGAACCGTTCACAGGCCCCATTTCCCTGCGGATGGTAGGGCGTTGTCCGGGATTGCTGAATCCTATAGACTTGCAGCAACTCCGTTATGAGTTGACCTTGGAAGCAAGCATCTTGATCTGAATGTATCCTTTGAGAACATCCATAAACCTGGATGAAATACTTACAAATTGCCTCCGCTGCAGACTTAGCAGTCTGATCCTTGGTGGGGACAGCGACGGCAAACTTAGTAAAGTGATCAGTCATGACCAGACATGACTGATGACCACTTCTGGCGTACCCAATTGACAAATAATCCACCATTAGCATTTCCAGTGGGGCAGACGTCACGATTGTCTGGACAGGAGCCCTCTGCTCTGGGGACTTATTCAGCTCACATGCCCGGCACCTACCACACACCTCTCTCACAACTTCTTCTAAGCCAGGCGTGTACACGTACCGGTGCAGCCAACGATAAGTCTTCTCAGGCCCGAAATGTGCACCCCGTGTATGAGCTTCCTGGGCAATGTCCGGAGCCACTGAAGCTGGAATTACTACCTGCAAAGGGTACCCCGGCTCCGCTGCTATGTAGATCCAGCGATACAGTATCCCCTCCGCTATGACCAATCGATCCCACTGCCTTAGCAGCTTTTGTCCTTCGGCTCCCAGCTGGGCTCTTGCTCTCCCATCGGGCCAGGACTTTTGACTCAGCCATTTCTTTACTCATGACAGTTCGGAGTCTGCATCCTGTAACTCAGCCCACTCTTGACGAGTCTGGCCCAGCAACGTGGCGACCCGTGTCGCCACCCCACTTGAACGTGCCACGTCCACAAACACAGGCAATCGCCTCAAATAGGGGATCTCAGTATCCTCGAGGTCTTCATCCACCCCATGCTCGGGTGCGCCCCGGGTCACTCGTGATAATGCGTCAGCATTGGAGCTCTCTTTACCCGAACGCAACCGAATCCGGTAATTAAACTTGGACATCCGAGCTACCCATCTCTGCTCCAGGGCTCCAAGCTTAGCGTTTTCCAAGTGTGCAAGCGGATTATTGTCCGTCATCACGAGAATCTCAGAACCAGCTCATGGCCCACACCAGGGCCAACATCTCCAGCTTAAACGAGCTGTAATTGTCCGGATTTCGCTCGGTGTCCCGTAGAGACCGGCTAGCATACGTGATGACCCTCTTACGCCCATCTTGTTCTTGGGCTAACACAGCTCCCAGAGCATGGAGACTTCCATCCGTGTACAGGGTGAACGGTTGGTCAAAGCGAGCATACGCCAATAAAGGTGCCTGTACGAGGGCGGCCCTGACCCGATCAAATGCCTGTTGCTGTCGGTCAGTCCACCGAATTGGCTGATTCTTGGGCCCCTGTGCCGTCCCTCTCAACAACTCATTCAATGGTTCAGCCACCTTAGCAAAGTCCTTCACAAACCGACGGTAGTATCCAGCTAAACCTAGGAACGCTCGTATTTCTCTCACGGTCTTGGGACGGGGCTACCCCTGAATGGTCTCAATTTTACTAGGTGCTGGTCGCACACCCTCAGCAGACACTTCATGCCCCAGATACTCGATCTGTGTCTGGAACAAGTAACATTTCTTCGGCTTGATCTTAAGTCCATTGTCTCTCAGTCGGTGCAATACTTGCCGGAGCTTCTTCAGGTGGTCGTCGAACGAATCTCCAAATATAATCACATCATCCAAATAGATCAGCACGGAATCGAAATTGTAATCGCCCAAGCAGTATTCCATTAACCGCTGAAATGTTCCTGGAGCATTAGTCAGTCCGAAGGGCATTCGATTAAATTCGTACAGTCCCATCGGCAAGATGAATGCTGTCTTCTGCCGATCTAGAGCTACCATGGGCACCTGCCAGTAGCCGCTGGCCAGGTCAAGAGTGGAGAAGTACTTCACCTTTCCCAGGGCAGACAGGGATTCCTCGATCCGGGGCAATGGGTAAGAATCACGTACTGTATGCGCATTCAGCTTACGGTAATCAACACAAAACCGTACGGTCCCATCCTTTTTCCAGACCAGCACGACCGGTGCGGCCCAAGGACTTTGACTTGGCCGGATCACCCCATTATCCAGCATCTGCGCCAGCATTCCTTTGACCTCCTGATAAAGACTCGGTGGGATCTGGCGATATCTCTCCCGAATTGGGGGGGGTGTTTCCCGTGGGTGCTCCACAGCCTTGGTGCAACCAAAGTCTTCATCTCCCCTGGAGAAGGCAGCCTGATATTCCCACAGCGCAGCCTCCAGTCTGCGAGCCTGTTGGGGAGTCAACTGGGACTCATCCACTCCCATTATTTCCATAATCCTTCTGCCATTCCACTCAGGTGTGGGGGATTCTTCAGCTGTCGTCTGCATCGACAGGGTCCAGGCGGTCCGGCGGTCTGCCCTCAGTGTGAACTGGCTTTTGGGGATGACTCCTTCACCACACACATACATGTCAGCCAGATTTGTGCCCACTGCCAGAGTCACCTCATGATTCTGCAGATTCAGACATCTCACTGGTACACTTCCATCTTGCACAATGGCCAGTGTTTGGGCTATCATCGGGCTATCAGTATCTTCTGACTGTCCCACCGGTTCCAGAATCACCTCCACACCATTCAGTTTCCTGTGCGTCCCTACCGGCATCAACACAAGCTTCTCTTGACCCGGAGCGATTACAACGGCAGACCCACGTGGGACATACACCGCTCCCACTGCTCTTCCTTCAGCCGAACTCTTTTGAATGCCGCACGAACGGACCACCTGTTGCAGGGCCCTCTGAGTGGCTTTGTGGGGTGTCGCTCGTTTCCAGTATCTTGGACCATCACACTCAAACAAAAGGGAGTCCAGTTCTCTCAGGATATTCATTCCCAGAACCACCAGGAGATTCGGCCTCGCCTGAGTCTTCACGAGCACCACTCCTTTGGTTCCCAACTCCTGGCCGCACAGCTGTACTCTCATCCAAGCGATGCCTGCCACTGGAATTTCTTCATTAATAGCGGCCTTCAGCCTTAGCAGGTGTCCTGACTCCGTTTTGACAGTCTCTTCGAAGTGCGTCTTGAAAAATTCCATCGGCATGGTCGTCACCTCCGATCCGGTATCCACCAAGCACGCCACCTTTTTTCCTGCAAACTGCACATCCAACGTGGGACCCTCTGCAATCAGATCCTCGGAACAGACATTGGGCACTGATTTTCATTCCTGCCTTGCCATATGCCCAACTACAGCAAGGGCCTCTCTTTTACCGATGCCGGGACTTCAGCTGGCAGACTCCTCGGGCAGTACCGCTGCATATGCCCCAGTTCATGGCATCGCCAACATTGAAGTGGTCTTCTTGCCCTACCTCCGGATACCTCAGGTCTAGGAGCAGTCTGCGTCCTTCCTGAGGTATAGGGGGGTTGATCATAAAGGGGAATAGAGGGATTCGTCAAGGCCGAGCATATCGGAGGCGTTCCCCGAACTTGCATCTATTGTACCTGTTCCGTCAGGTTTTCCACGGTTTTCTGCAAAGCAGCCAGCTGTGCCTGAACAGGATCTGGTCTCGGCTCTCTTGTGTTAGCCACTTGCAGGCTATTCCACTGCAGAGCAGGCTTCACTTCCAAAGTCCGTGCTACCGCCTCTTCCTGTATTTCGGCATAGGTGACACCAGGGGTATTCCGCGCCTTCAGCAACAATTCGTTCCTTAGCGCCTCACTCCGTATCCCCTCGATGAACTGATCCCGAAGAATGCTGTCGACATCGGCTTCAGTACCCACGGTTACAGGCGACTTCTTTTTGATCTCTTGATGCAATTCCTCCAGCGCTATAGCATACTGGATCAGGCTTTTCCCGTCTCTCTGGGTCCGGGCGAAAAACTGTACTTGTAGTTGCCCTGCTGCCGCCACGTGATCAAATGCTTTCCCTAGTATCCGGATGATGTCGTCGACTGTTTTTCGCCTATCCTCGGATTTTAACATGACAACTTTACGGGCATCCCCCTCCAGAGCATTCAGCGTGACTTCCGGTTGCAGCTGAAAGCTGACACCGTGCAAGGCAATAGCATTCTTCACCCTGCCTACCCAATCACTGAACAGCAAGTTATACCCATCAAACTTGGCCAGGTGGTTAAGTAGCACGCCCATTGCAGAGCAACCAACTAACCGGTCTCTACCGGTCACAACGGGAGAAGGGGGGTGGCGTACTACAGTGGACGCGGCAGCACCTTCCGCGCTACTGTCACCATTCATGACGAGCACCGTATTCTGCCGACTACGCCAAGATGTAACGACCGGAACTCCGGTCGCATGTGTATGAGGAATACGGCGCTGCTATGAATGACTCCGACCTTTGTATAGTGGCAAATAACTTTCTTTTTACTGGTCACAAAAATGACAAGGTTAAACAATTCTACAAAATATGGGCCACAACAGCCACTAACACAAAATACAAGTTATGCAGCCCGAGAGAGCCCAAGTGCCAATCTCGCGGGGATGAGCCAATCTACCCCTGGGCTATGCCGCTCCCACCCTTATTCAGTACAGGACCTACCAAGGACGTTACCAGGAACGTGGCACATGGTCCTCCCAGGAATATAACCTTATACCCCCCTCCCACACTAATACAATGAGATCTGGGTACCCTTGTTTTCCCCTTAGAGAACACTCATATATATTTTACCAACGCGTTACCTATACAGTGTACAGTTTCTCTTCTTACAAGAGCAAAGAGAAATCTCTCAGACTTAATGCATATGCAAACAGTTAACAAACTAAACCTTTAGCTAGACTCTGATCTCCGGCCACAGGGTTTGATCTGCTTCTCCTTCTCACCAAGCTCTCCAGCACATCCAGGTGTCAGCAGGAATTAGAATCAATCTCAGTGTCAAAGTGTAGTTCACAACAGGGCTCCTTTGTAGTATCCACGTGCACAGTCTTAGTATACCAGATCCTTCACAATCTCTGGATCATGCCTGCTCAGTCCATCAGCAGTGATATACACCAGGCAGTTCTCAGCACTACTGGAATCACTAACTAGCTTTCCCTAACTGACTACACAGTTGGTGACCGGTCACATATCTCAGTTACTCACAGGGCACAGCCTCTCCTTGGACACACAGTATGGCCCCAGTCTGTATAAGCTTTCCAACATCAAAACAGCATTCAGACACCTGTTGCCTTCTTTCTGGACTTCCTGGATCAGTGTTTTCCCGGGCTTTTTTTTACTTGTTTCTTGCTGACCCCTAATGGCCGGACTAAGTCATTGCAGGAGAAATTTACACTGTCATAAAAAATGAGCTCATTACCAGAAAGACATGTCAACATGTTACGGTAGTCATATGTAGGAAACTCCTCTTTACACCGCTCATCACCCCTCACATATGTCTCTGTAGTATTAATATGGGTCAGATCTTCACCCTGAAACAAATATTGTAAAAGTCACAGACAGATGGAGAAGTCACATCTATGATCAGTTCTAATCCTGCCATCTCCACCGTTTTCATTACACAAGTATAAAACATATAATACTGGTGGATAAAACAAGACTGAGCACAAGACCTTCACAGCCGTCTACACATCATAGGGAAGATCTCATGACACCTTCTCTCCATCTACCTGATGATCCTGAGGAACATTGGGATCTTCTTGTTTAGAGTCCTGTAGAAGAAGAGGACGGGGACATCTCTCTGGTGTTGTCCTCTTACTGGATAAAACTGGAGGAAACACATACAGGGACTGAATTCGTTCTTTACATACAGATAATTATAGGCTGTGTGTATTTAGTCCAGTCTATTACCTGGTGATGTGAGGGGCTGGGGAACCTCCATCACGACGTCCTTGTACAGATCTTTGTGTCCTTCTAAATACTCCCACTCCTCCATGGAGAAATAGACGGCGACATCCTGACACCTTATAGGAACCTGACACACACAATGATACCGTCATCCCCCTGATCCCTTCATAGCGTTACTGTATAATGTCCCAGCATTCCCAGCAGTGTCACCTCTTCAGTCAGCAGCTCAATCATCTTATAGGCGAGTGCTAGGATCTTCTGGTCATTGATGTCCTCATGTATCAGGGGGTGAGGTGGAGGCCTCGTCATTGGGCTCAGGGGTCTTCCCCATCTCTCAGACACAGGGTCCTGACAGCGCTCACTAGAGGTCTTCTTCACTACTGTGTAATCCTGGTTATGGAGAGACACATTAATAAATCTCACTACAGACATTTCCAGAGTCCTCACCTCTCCAGTTCTGTCCATCTGTTATTTCCATAGATAAGAATGATGTAATGTGACGTCATCAGAATCTCTCACCTCTCCAGTAAGCCGGAAGAGGATCTCCAGGGTGAGATATAATATTTTCTCTGCCATCTTGTCTCTGTCCATATCCATCTTTGGTAAATCAGGAAAATTCTCTTATATAGAAGATCTTCACTGAGAGGATCCAATATTGTAGAGACCTGAATGAGAAGAAGATGAGCCGACGTAACATCATAAAAATCCTGTGTAATAATACAATTACTGGAGACAATAAGGGAAATATATGAGGAGATTTATTATTTTACAGTATTTAGTTTTCTTCTTTACACCTAGTAATAAAACGTATATATTTTTGGCCACAGAAGACCAGCAGTTTCTTCCCCGCAGTCTGCAGCTGAATACTTTCTCACAAGATGGTGGTTTGATGGTTATTATGAGATGGTTGTCTGTTCTCGGCCCCGACCCTTTCACAACTCCTGTCTCCTGGTTTAATCGAAGAGAAACACATAATGAGAACCTGGCTTACACCTCTGGGTTGTCACAGATGCGGCATTGATAAATGTCCACCATGTAAATATGCCGAACACAAGAAATAGATTTAATCACATTAAATAAAACATTTCATTACACAGTGTATCACCTGCAGCAGAGAATTTGTAGTATATTGTATTCAGTGTCTGGGATGTAATGTCAGATATGTCGGCTGCACCTCCCGTAAATAAGGCAGAGAATTAATGAGCACATAGGAGACCCCACTAATCCCGCAGCTATTAACCCTTCCAACGTTTCCACACATTTCCTCTGAGAACACAATGGTGACTTCAAGAACTTTCAGTTTTGTGGCAGTGAAAGGGTAAATCGTTCAGGTGTCGGGGAGATGGCAGAGGGGCATTGCTGAACCGTGAAGCTTCCTGGACACTGAGGGTAAATCCATCGTACCAGAGGGTATAAAGAGAAGGACCGATCTGATCTTACATTACCAGACCGGTGAAGGGGCCATATTGTGATGACTGTAAGATGATTGTGTTTTATCATTGTCTTTCTTTGTCTCACATCTATTACATCTATTAATGCCGCCATTCATCCTGTGCACAGGAGCGGCTGCTCCAGAGACATTTATATCCTGCTCGGGTTTCATTCTTACCTTCGGTTCTGGGTAAGAAGTATCACTCCGAAACGCGTCACCTCCACCTTAATCCTCTCTGGACTCTTTCCTCCAATGTTCTGATGACGTCCCATCATTATTGTGACATAAGGTTATAAAATGAAGGAATAAAGGTTTTATGTTATTTGAGGTCCTGGATCGTCCTCTATGTGTGGACGGTTATCACTACTATCTACATTACTGTGTATGCTATCACAAACCACAGGAGTTTTGTTGGCAATAATAAAAAGGCAAATATTTTATTAAACATATACAGACATGGGACATACAAGAAGGAACAACCCGGCATGAGAAGTGGGGCTGCATAAATACATATATGTAGATACACCAATCATAAAGAGTAAAAGTAACAATGGATAAAAACAAGTGCCACAATATTAAACCCTTCGTGGGATAGTTGTCTGAGTGCTGTGTACGGAAAAAGTCTAAAGAAAATCTAAAGTTCTAAAGAACATTTTGTATATTTAGTATAACAAATCGTATCAGCACATAGACTCCTAAGATCAAAATTCAGATCATGATATTGCACGCTTACCCATTGTTAAATAGCAGCCACACAAGAAAAAAATCCCCAACGCACGTTTCGCTTTGTGTATTTGATCGCTTCCTCGGGGGGAATGCAGAAAAGGACCTTCCATGCCGATTTAAGTATGTTCAGGACCTGCGATCACATGGTCACAGTGGACCAATCACGTAATGGTATATCGGCGCATGCGCACTGAGCCGTGTGCGTCAGCCGCACCGCCCACGGCTATCAAGGCAGACTGCACGTGTCCGGAAGAGCAGGGTGAGTAACCATGGCTCCCAGACAACAAACAGGCTCCATAAAGATGCCGGGGGCGGAGCGGGGACAACAGACAGCGCAGCACACACGCGCACACCATTAAACACAGATTAATGGCAACAACTAATACATATATTTATAAGAGAAAGCACCAAATGACAATTGTAAATCCAGTCAGAGTGGTATGAATTCATAAATTGAAGGATGATGCCAATTCATGATGCAGGATAATAAATCAAGCTATGGAAGAAAAAGAAAAAAATAAATATACACAGGACAAGAAGCATAATAAAACATTAAAAATGTGGAAACATAAAATAATAAAAATAAATGTACCAAAGGGTTACTGTTGTTCACAAAAACGGGGCGAAGCTTAACGTTTCGTTAAGGCCATTGGGAAACATAGTTACCAGTTCTATTATCCATTTGGCCTCTCTCTGAGCTAAAAGTTTTTTTATATTGCCTCCTCGGATGCCACCATGGATGGCCTCAATTCCCCGTACCATGAAGGTTTTGGGGTTACTATCATGATGTTGCCTAAAATGGCGTGGGATAGTTTTTAAAGAAGGGATGTCTGTCACCGTCCTTGCTGCACCAATGTCTCTCACATGTTCCCTAATCCTCACCCGCATTTCTCTAGATGTGAGTCCGATGTATATTTTTCCACACCCGCAGGTTACATGGTATACAACATTAGAGGTCCCACATGAGATGAATTCATTAATCTTATAGTTGCGGTTTCCCGAGGAATTAGAGAACTCAGTACTGCGAGAGACATTGGTGCACGCCAGACAGTGACCACATGGCACGCATCCCTTTCATGGTCCCCTTGACCCAAAAGGATTAGGTCTGGGCGCAACATAGTGACTTTTAACCAGAATATCTTTAATATTTCTGCATCTCCTGGAAGTCATAAGAGGAGATGCTGAAATATACGGAGCCAGTGAAGGTTCAGTCAATAAAATCGACCAATGTCGTTGCATAATTGTTCTCATAAGTGACCAGTCTTGATTATATGTGGAGATAAATCTAGGTGGTCCAAAATTTTCCTTTGATTTAATAATGGGGCCTAACAATTTATTACGTGAGGTAGCCCTCGCTCTCCTATACCCTTGTTTAACACAACGTTTGCTGTAACCTCTCTCCGCAAACCGTTGGAAAAGGTCCATAGCCTGTTCCTCAAATTTAGCCTCAGAAGAGCAAATCCGCTTCATCCTGAGAAATTGACCAACTGGGACAGCCCTGACTGTAGAAACATTATGTGCTAAATCGGCATGTAATAATGCATTCACTGATGTGGATTTTCGATAGACATCAGTTTGGATATATCCTTGTTCGTCTACCCCAAGGGAGATATCCAAAAAATCAATTTTTTTAGCACTATATTGGAAGGTCAGTTTAATGTTAAAGGGGTTGTCATTAAGTTGGTCCATGAATTGCTCCAGCTCAGAGGCGGTGCCTTGCCAAATAATGAAAAGATCATCAATATATCTTAGCCAGCACTGCACATGGCTGGCGGCCCGCGCCCCCGCATCACCAAACAAACACCTCTCCCAGAAACCAAGGAAAAGGTTTGCGTACGCGGGCGCACAGGCCGCCCCCATGGCAGTGCCGCGTCTCTGCAAATAAAAAGTGTCTTTAAAAACAAAAAAATTGTGTGTTAACACAAACCGGAGCAACTCAAGGACCAAATCACCCAATTGGCTGTCCCAGTTTGAACTCCCCAGGAAGAAGCGGACCGCTCTAATGCCATCTTCATGGTCAATGCAGGTGTAAAGGGATTCAATATCCGCAGTAACCAACAACATATCTGATTCCACAAAGATCCCGTCCACCCTTCCCAGCACGTCCGTCGTGTCCCTAACAAATGACGGTAAGGTTTCCACCATAGGTTTTAAATAGTAATCTATAAACTTACATACTGGTTCACATAACCCATCTATTCCTGACACGATCGGACGGCCAGGAGGGTCAACGGGATCCTTGTGGACTTTTGGAAGGAGGTAAAAGGTTGGGATTTTTGGGTATTTAACCATTAGTCCCTCAAAAATTTGTTTTGTGATAATCCCTTGATCAAAGGCTTCGCAGAGTATGGAGTGCAGCTGAGCCGAAAAAGAAGCGAGGGGTGAGAAAGCTAGTTTTTCATAAGTGTTTCTATCTCTCAGTTGTCTGAGAGCCTCTTTCTCATATTTGTTTATAGGCCAGATAACGATATTTCCCCCCTTGTCCGCAGCCTTGAAGACTACATCATCAAGTGCCTGCAGCTCCTTCAAGGCTTGTCTTTGTCTGTAGCTAAGATTACCATGTCTTGGTTGTGTAGAGATTTTCTTGAAATCATCCAAAACTAATTTAGTGAAGATTTCAACAGCTGGACATAGGGACAAGGGGGGAAACCTCGTTGATCTGGGTATAACATCCTGAGGAAACATACCTTGTTTCTCAATACTCTGCTCTTGTAATAATTCCTCCAAAATGGAGAGGGCCTCCCGCTCAGCTGTACTATCCAGGCCAAAATCCAATGTACCACGATTATGTAGTTTTTTCATGATCAATTTACGGGAGAAGATATAAAGATCTTTCATGGCTGTAAACAGATGAAATGGGTTAGTTGGTGCAAAGGACAGACCTCTACTCAGTACTTCGCATTGTTCGCTGAAGACATCCCTTCTTTAAAAACTATCCCACGCCATTTTAGGCAACATCATGATAGTAACCCCAAAACCTTCATGGTACGGGGAATTGAGGCCATCCATGGTGGCATCCGAGGAGGCAATATAAAAAAACTTTTAGCTCAGAGAGAGGCCAAATGGATAATAGAACTGGGAACTATGTTTCCCAATGGCCTTAACGAAACGTTAAGCTTCGCCCCGTTTTTGTGAACAACAGTAACCCTTTGGTACATTTATTTTTATTATTTTATGTTTCCACATTTTTAATGTTTTATTATGCTTCTTGTCCTGTGTATATTTATTTTTTTCTTTTTCTTCCATAGCTTGATTTATTATCCTGCATCATGAATTGGCATCATCCTTCAATTTATGAATTCATACCACTCTGACTGGATTTACAATTGTCATTTGGTGCTTTCTCTTATAAATATATGTATTAGTTGTTGCCATTAATCTGTGTTTAATGGTGTGCGCGTGTGTGCTGCGCTGTCTGTTGTCCCCGCTCCGCCCCCGGCATCTTTATGGAGCCTGTTTGTTGTCTGGGAGCCATGGTTACTCACCCTGCTCTTCCGGACACGTGCAGTCTGCCTTGATAGCCGTGGGCGGTGCGGCTGACGCACACGGCTCAGTGCGCATGCGCCGATATACCATTACGTGATTGGTCCACTGTGACCATGTGATCGCAGGTCCTGAACATACTTAAATCGGCATGGAAGGTCCTTTTCTGCATTCCCCCCGAGGAAGCGATCAAATACACAAAGCGAAACGTGAGTTGGGGATTTTTTTCTTGTGTGGCTGCTATTTAACAATGGGTAAGCGTGCAATATCATGATCTGAATTTTGATCTTAGGAGTCTATGTGCTGATACGATTTGTTATACTAAATATACAAAATGTTCTTTAGAACTTTAGATTTTCTTTAGACTTTTTCCGTACACAGCACTCAGACAACTATCCCACGAAGGGTTTAATATTGTGGCACTTGTTTTTATCCATTGTTACTTTTACTCTTTATGATTGGTGTATCTACATATATGTATTTATGCAGCCCCACTTCTCATGCCGGGTTGTTCCTTCTTGTATGTCCCATGTCTGTATATGTTTAATAAAATATTTGCCTTTTTATTATTGCCAACAAAACTCCTGTGGTTTGTGATAGCATACATATTTATCGTATGGAGTGGCATATATTTCCACTTTCTCATAGTTTGGGACCCAAACTTGGGTAGAGTGGTTTATTACTATGCACCTGATGAATATATGGTTAACTGTCTATCTTTCTGTGTCCTTCACAGCAGATTCAAAGGGTAATATGGACTTTAGGGCCCGTGATCAGGCGTGGCTCCTTAAATTAAATGAAGTGTTCAAGGATGACTCTGGCTTTATGATTGATACCAGTGACAAGGGTTTACAACAAACGGTGGTGAGACTTAAGAGCCTTTTAAATAAAAGGATTAAAATATGGTGGAATCGTGCCTTCCTCGAGAAGTATATTCAAAGAGGATTAATTCCCCGTGGATTGAGGGTGCAGGTGTTCCCGTCCTTCCCTCTGGAAGATGATGTCTTCAAGTCCAAATGGGAGGACTTGGCAGACTCATGTGCAAAAGGTTTTATGGAACTACTATGTAACTTTAATCAAACTACATTGAATAGCCTCGAAAACGAAATAGAGGAATTACAGGAGATCTTAAAAAAGGAATTATCAGCTGACGCATTGAAAAAACTCAGTGAAGAGTTAGATCATGATCTCCAATTATGGGAGAAAGAAATTGTATCTACCAAAACTAAGAAGTTCCAGAGAGACTTAAATGACAAAGCGACCAGTCGGGTTTATAAGTGGAAGATGAATACTAGTCGATCACGTACTATTTATTACACTAGACCTGGATCTCGCTCCAGATCAGGATCGAGTGTATCCCTTACATCTGTGGATGAAAGTCAAACAAAGACAAATATGGAGGGAAATGATGGCCAAACCCCTATTTTTAGATACAACAAAACTAGATTGGCCGCTAAACGTAAGAATTTGACAAACAATCAACAGGATAAAAAAACTAAGACAAGCCTACAGGTAATTAATTTATCATCACATAATCTCAGTTCAGCACAATGCGAAGTACTGAGTAGAGGTCTGTCCTTTGCACCAACTAACCCATTTCATCTGTTTACAGCCATGAAAGATCTTTATATCTTCTCCCGTAAATTGATCATGAAAAAACTACATAATCGTGGTACATTGGATTTTGGCCTGGATAGTACAGCTGAGCGGGAGGCCCTCTCCATTTTGGAGGAATTATTACAAGAGCAGAGTATTGAGAAACAAGGTATGTTTCCTCAGGATGTTATACCCAGATCAACGAGGTTTCCCCCCTTGTCCCTATGTCCAGCTGTTGAAATCTTCACTAAATTAGTTTTGGATGATTTCAAGAAAATCTCTACACAACCAAGACATGGTAATCTTAGCTACAGACAAAGACAAGCCTTGAAGGAGCTGCAGGCACTTGATGATGTAGTCTTCAAGGCTGCGGACAAGGGGGGAAATATCGTTATCTGGCCTATAAACAAATATGAGAAAGGCTCTCAGACAACTGAGAGATAGAAACACTTATGAAAAACTAGCTTTCTCACCCCTCGCTTCTTTTTCGGCTCAGCTGCACTCCATACTCTGCGAAGCCTTTGATCAAGGGATTATCACAAAACAAATTTTTGAGGGACTAATGGTTAAATACCCAAAAATCCCAACCTTTTACCTCCTTCCAAAAGTCCACAAGGATCCCGTTGACCCTCCTGGCCGTCCGATCGTGTCAGGAATAGATGGGTTATGTGAACCAGTATGTAAGTTTATAGATTACTATTTAAAACCTATGGTGGAAACCTTACCGTCATTTGTTAGGGACACGACGGATGTGCTGGGAAGGGTGGACGGGATCTTTGTGGAATCAGATATGTTGTTGGTTACTGCGGATATTGAATCCCTTTACACCTGCATTGACCATGAAGATGGCATTAGAGCGGTCCGCTTCTTCCTGGGGAGTTCAAACTGGGACAGCCAATTGGGTGATTTGGTCCTTGAGTTGCTCCGGTTTGTGTTAACACACAAAATTTTTTTGTTTTTAAAGACACTTTTTATTTGCAGAGACGCGGCACTGCCATGGGGGCGGCCTGTGCGCCCGCGTACGCAAACCTTTTCCTTGGTTTCTGGGAGAGGTGTTTGTTTGGTGATGCGGGGGCGCGGGCCGCCAGCCATGTGCAGTGCTGGCTAAGATATATTGATGATCTTTTCATTATTTGGCAAGGCACCGCCTCTGAGCTGGAGCAATTCATGGACCAACTTAATGACAACCCCTTTAACATTAAACTGACCTTCCAATATAGTGCTAAAAAAATTGATTTTTTGGATATCTCCCTTGGGGTAGACGAACAAGGATATATCCAAACTGATGTCTATCGAAAATCCACATCAGTGAATGCATTATTACATGCCGATTCAGCACATAATGTTTCTACAGTCAGGGCTGTCCCAGTTGGTCAATTTCTCAGGATGAAGCGGATTTGCTCTTCTGAGGCTAAATTTGAGGAACAGGCTATGGACCTTTTCCAACGGTTTGCGGAGAGAGGTTACAGCAAACGTTGTGTTAAACAAGGGTATAGGAGAGCGAGGGCTACCTCACGTAATAAATTGTTAGGCCCCATTATTAAATCAAAGGAAAATTTTGGACCACCTAGATTTATCTCCACATATAATCAAGACTGGTCACTTATGAGAACAATTATGCAACGACATTGGTCGATTTTATTGAATGAACCTTCACTGGATCCGTATATTTCAGCATCTCCTCTTATGACTTCCAGGAGATGCAGAAATATTAAAGATATTCTGGTTAAAAGTCACTATGTTGCGCCCAGACCTAATCCTTTTGGGTCAAGGGGACCAAGAAAGGGATGCGTGCCATGTGGTCACTGTCTGGCGTGCACCAATGTCTCTCGCAGTACTGAGTTCTCTAATTCCTCGGGAAACCGCAACTATAAGATTAATGAATTCATCTCATGTGGGACCTCTAATGTTGTATACCATGCAACCTGCGGGTGTGGAAAAATATACATCGGACTCACATCTAGAGAAATGCGGGTGAGGATTAGGGAGCATGTGAGAGACATTGGTGCAGCAAGGACGGTGACAGGCATCCCTTCTTTAAAAACTATCCCACGCCATTTTAGGCAACATCATGATAGTAACCCAAAACCTTCATGGTACGGGGAATTGAGGCCATCCATGGTGGCATCCGAGGAGGCAATATAAAAAAACTTTCAGCTCAGAGAGAGGCCAAATGGATAACAGAACTGGGAACTATGTTTCCCAATGGCCTTAACGAAACGTTAAGCTTCGCCCCGTTTTTGTGAACAACAGTAACCCTTTGGTACATTTATTTTTATTATTTTATGTTTCCACATTTTTAATGTTTTATTATGCTTCTTGTCCTGTGTATATTTATTTTTTTCTTTTTCTTCCATAGCTTGATTTATTATCCTGCATCATGAATTGGCATCATCCTTCAATTTATGAATTCATACCACTCTGACTGGATTTACAATTGTCATTTGGTGCTTTCTCTTATAAATATATGTATTAGTTGTTGCCATTAATCTGTGTTTAATGGTGTGTGCGTGTGTGCTGCGCTGTCTGTTGTCCCCGCTCCGCCCCCGGCATCTTTATGGAGCCTGTTTGTTGTCTGGGAGCCATGGTTACTCACCCTGCTCTTCCGGACACGTGCAGTCTGCCTTGATAGCCGTGGGCGGTGCGGCTGACGCACACGGCTCAGTGCGCATGCGCCGATATACCATTACGTGATTGGTCCACTGTGACCATGTGATCGCAGGTCCTGAACATACTTAAATCGGCATGGAAGGTCCTTTTCTGCATTCCCCCCGAGGAAGCGATCAAATACACAAAGCGAAACGTGCGTTGGGGATTTTTTTCTTGTGTGGCTGCTATTTAACAATGGGTAAGCGTGCAATATCATGATCTGAATTTTGATCTTAGGAGTCTATGTGCTGATACGATTTGTTATACTAAATATACAAAATGTTCTTTAGAACTTTAGATTTTCTTTAGACTTTTTCCGTACACAGCACTCAGACAACTATCCCACGAAGGGTTCAATATTGTGGCACTTGTTTTTATCCATTGTTACTTTTACTCTTTATGATTGGTGTATCTACATATATGTATTTATGCAGCCCCACTTCTCATGCCGGGTTGTTCCTTCTTGTATGTCCCATGTCTGTATATGTTTAATAAAATATTTGCCTTTTTATTATTGCCAACAAAACTCCTGTGGTTTGTGATAGCATACATATTTATCGCATGGAGTGGCATATATTTCCACTTTCTCATATTTTGGGACCCAAACTTGGGTAGAGTGGTTTATTACTATGCACCTGATGAATATATGGTTAACTATCTACATTACTGTGCTGGAACTAGGAGAGGAATAATGGCGTTGTGTGAGGACTTCTCTGGGCTTCTGTCCTTCATCCTGCAGTCGTCTGAATGGATCTAATGTGGACGGGAACCAGCTAAGCCGCATTCTGTCCACAGCTGTTACCTCACTGTTCACACCACACAGAGACCCCAAAAGAGCCTCCGTGCTGAAGGGGTTAATGCCCCCTGCGCCCAGTAATGGGGGTCTCCACATACCTCCACCTGCAGAGCCTCCACCACATATATGGCTGCTCTGTGCGCACAGGAGCTGTGATGAGGTCACAGGAGGGGAGGAGTCAGAGGTCACATGATCAGGGGCCTCAGTGGATGCACAGTGTGAACAGTGCGGCTCCTGTACAGTGATATCCGGAGTGAAGACGCTACATGGAGACGTCTCCGCAGTCAGTGACATTTCCGGCATTATTTGCCCCTCACTACGGGCACAATTACCCCGCGCCGCCTTTTCTACAGTTTTATGTGAGGAATGTAAAGTGGGATTTTCCTGCTTGGAGACAAATAGACGACACATGAGGTGATTATTACCAGTTACCGGACGTCTACTATATGACGGCATATGATTGTGCTATCCACTTCATACCAGGAGCTAAAAGGCCGAAATCTCGTATGTTTAACCCCTTCCAGGTAGGGCGGCTTTGAAAGACTATGTTCAGAAGAGTCCGGCTGAGGGTTCGTTCACATCAGCGGATTATAAATCGCTCCGATGTTCATCTCGAATAGTTAGACGAGTGTCATGCGAGTGTGCAATGTTTTTCTCGCCTGCATCCATATACAATACGTTATTAACATCATCTTTTACTGACTATAATCCTCTATGTAACTAAAAGCTGATTACAAAACTAAGAAAACAATCTTATATACAGTTATCGATAGAAAGATGTTAGAGATATGATAGATAAGAGATAGATGTCCTGCAGATATATCATTTCACAACCCCCTATATGTTATAAATTTGCATCCTTTAGAGCCTTTCATCTGGAGCTAAAGGGAGTTGAGCCTTGTTTAACCTAATAAATAATTAAAAAACAACAACATGGGTTCCCTCTATTTTTTTGTAACCAGCAAAGGTAAAGCAGACAGCTGAGAGCTGATATTATCAAGTTGGGAAGGTCCCTTGTTATTGGGCCCTCCCCAGCCTAAAAATACCAGCTCATAGCTGCCCCAGAAGTGGAGCATCACATGAGATGCACCAATTATGGCTTTTTGCCTTTGCTCTTCCCTATTGCCCAGATGCATTGACAATTGGTGTAAAGTATCTTGGGGTTAATGGCAGCTGTGGTTTGTCAAAAATCACAGCTGGCATCAAACTCTGGTGATAGTAATGGAGAGGTGTCTATCAGACAAACCCATTACTGACCCAGTAATCAAAAATAAAAACACCCACGAAAAAATACTTAATTTGAATAAACACTCCTCAACACTTTTCCTGGTTCACTATTTTAATAACCCCCCCCCCCCCAAAAAAAAAAAGAAGCATGCAGGTCCAACGTAGTCCACCGAATCCGACGATGATGGGCATTCCCACCATATATGTAACACAGACCCGTCTGCACCACCACACCGCCAGCACAAGTCCGAAGATGCTACATAGCATAGTGCGACAATGGTGCCATCTAGATAAAATCTTATCGTTTTTCTCCTGGGCACGGCAAGTAATAGATAATTTGTGGGAGAGTGTGAATGTTTTTTGCCTATCCTTCTCTGAAATTTGACGACCCAATTCCTTCTCCCAACCCCAGTAAAGGGTAGAGGGTCATTGCTGGTGTCCATTTGTGTTGCTCTGTGTATGCAAGATAGAAGTTTAGAACAAGGACCTACTTGAGTGATTATGGGTTCAAACGGAGTGAGTTCATCCTTTATACTAGTAACATGTGAGAATTTATAAATGACCTGAGCTGAAAAAAAGTCAGGCAGGATAGACTCCTAATTGGAAAGGAGCCACGAAGTTCTATAAATGAAGGAAAAGAGCCTGATCCCATGAGAACATGTCTCAATCTAACCCCATCAGATCAGTCCCAGATTAGAAATGAGCCCGTACCTGAAGCAGAGGGAAAATCTGGGTTGCCAAACAAGGGCATTAATGGACCCAACCTACGTGGTATAGATGAAGAGATTAAGACTTGATCCCATGTTTTCAAAATGTGTTGAATGGGTATTGGTAATTGTTTAGTTTGTACATGTATTTAGTCAATCCAAGGTAGAGATGTGAGTATCCAGGGATAGACGTCCCCTTCCAGTTTCACCCATTGCTTATGTTCCACAGACGTGAACCAGTCCACTGCTCTAATAAGAATCAAAGATTGATGGTAATTTTTTTAGATCAGGCATACTAGTACCCCCTTTATTTTTGGAACATCACAATATTTTAAAACGTATCCTAGACCTCGACGTTCCCCATACTACCTAATAGCGTTGTCGAAATGGGAGAAAAAGGTCTGAGGAACGCAGACAGGAACGATCTGGAATATATAAAGAAGTTTTGGCAAAATGTCCATTTTATCACATAAATACAACCAATTTTGAAGAGTTTGTTCAAGGACAGGGATATAATTTAAACTATACAGATCATCCATGTTGCCTGGAATTTGTGTACTGAGGTACTTAGATGTGTCTTTCTGCCACTTAAAGGGAAAGTTAAAAATTAGCTGTTGTCTTATGTTATTGCTTCTGATTTAGAGTAGTTGACTTTAAAATCGCTTACTTGGCCAAATTCTTCAAATTCCTTTAGTATAGAAGGGAATTAGATAATTGGGTTTGAAAATAGAGCAACAAGTCATCTGCGTATAGAGCTAGTTTATAGTGATGTGAGCCTATAGTAACTCCACTAATATCTGGATTTTTTTGTAATGCTACCGAGAAATGTTCCATCACCAATGTGTATAGGAGAGGTGATAAGGGACACTCTTGCTTTGTCTCATTTTTAACAGAAAATGTGTCATATAGAAGGCCGTTTACCCTATCGCTTTAGGGTCAGTGTAAAAGGATAGAATTTTAGATAATAAGAAAGAGCCCAACCCAATTTTTCGTAAGGTGCTCTTCAAGAAAGTCCAGTGCATTCTGTCAAACCGTTTTTCAGCGTCCACAGAAACAAGGCACATTGGGATCCCGTTTTTTTTGCACGTGAAACTAACAATGTTTTATTTGTATTATCACTAGAGATGAGCGTTGTTCTACTCGAACTGTTCGCCAATCTCAAATTCGAGCTGTTTTGGGCGGTGTTCGAGCCATTCGGTGAACACGAACAATTTGAGAAAAATTCGGCTGTTCGAGGTTATGTTCGATAACTGTTCGTGCACCAAAATCATAACTGGATTTTTTCTCAGTAATGATGAAAATTAATGTTAATACGCAGTTTGAGTGTACAGCGGGGTGGGGGGAGGGGCAGGGGATGGATCTCTGCAGGAACAATGAAGATCTCCATTTTTTTTTCTCTTTCCCGCATTTACAGTGGGGAGGTGCAATCTGTCAGCCTATTAGCAGCGCACACACGGAGCGAAGTGCTTTTTTTCACACAAGCAAGGGCATGTGTCATTGGCAGTGTATGTCACATCTCCTTGCCCTATAAGACCAAGCCATTTTCCCCGTCGCCACCATTTTCTCACTGCTGCAGCTGCGTGTTAGACGGCACCGCTGTTGCTGTGTGCGCTATACCTTGTTAATTTCAAGCCAATTTTCGCACAAATCTACAGATAGCTTGGGAGTAGGGAATAGTTGTGATTGCAGTCCTTTTAAGGACTAGGTTACAGCATTTCCTATGACTTTTATCAGGTAGGTCTGTGCTCTTAAATAGATAGGTTGTGGGAGTAAAGACTAATTGTAATTGGAGTCCTTTTCAGGACTAGGTTACATCAGTTCCTATCAGTTTTTGCCAGGCAGGTCTGTGCCAGTGCTGTGCAAGTTTTTTTCACAGCATTTGGCTGAATCTAGCAAAGCTAATCCTTTTTGGCCTATTGCAGAGTGTGTTAGTCAGTGGAGTAGCCTATCTGTGTTGCAAGATATACCACCTGTGTATAGAATACCAATTTTTTTACTGCACCTAGTGAAGTAAAATCTTTTGGGCATAGCATCATTCTATTAGTCCATCTATACTGACCTCCATCAGGTTGCAAATTGAATATAATTTTTTTCTGCATCTAGCTCTGAAAAAATATTGGGCTTCTAGCTGTGTGTGGGACTTGTTCTATTAATCCATCTATACAGACCTCCATCAGGTTGCAAACTGAATATATTTTTTTCTGCATCTACCTCTGAAAAAATATTGGGCTTCTAGCTGTGTGTGGGACTTGTTCTATTAATCCATCTATACAGACCTCCATCAGGTTGCAAACTGAATATATTTTTTTCTGCATCTACCTCTGAAAAAATATTGGGCTTCTAGCTGTGTGTGGGACTTGTTGTATTAGTCCATCAATACTGACCTCCATCAGGTTGCAAATTAAAAATAATTTTTATCTGCATCTACAGTACCTCTGAAAAAATATTTGGGCTTCTAGCTGTGTGTGGGACTTGTTCTATTAGTCCATCTATACTGACCTCCATCAGGTTGCAAATTAAATATAATTTTTATCTGCATCTAGCTCTGAAAAAATATTTGGCCTTCTAGCAGTGTGTGGGACTTTCTCTATTAGTCCATCTATACTGACCTCCATCAGGTTGCAAATTGAATATAATTTTTATCTGCATCTACCTCTGAAAAAATATTTGGGCTTCTAGCTGTGTGTGGGACTTGTTCTATTAGTCCATCTATACTGACCTCCATCAGGTTGCAAATTGAATATAATTTTTATCTGCATCTAGCTCTGAAAAAATATTTGGCCTTCTAGCAGTGTGTGGGACTTTCTCTATTAGTCCATCTATACTGACCTCCATCAGGTTGCAAATTAAAAATAATTTTTATCTGCATCTACCTCTGAAAAAATATTTGGGCTTCTAGCTGTGTGTGGGACTTGTTCTATTAGTCCATCTATACTGACCTCCATCAGGTTGCAAATTGAATATAATTTTTATCTGCATCTAGCTCTGAAAAAATATTTGGCCTTCTAGCAGTGTGTGGGACTTTCTCTATTAGTCCATCTATACTGACCTCCATCAGGTTGCAAATTAAAAATAATTTTTATCTGCATCTACCTCTGAAAAAATATTTGGGCTTCTAGCTGTGTGTGGGACTTGTTCTATTAGTCCATCTATACTGACCTCCATCAGGTTGCAAATTGAATATAATTTTTATCTGCATCTACCTCTGAAAAAATATTTGGGCTTCTAGCTGTGTGTGGGACTTGTTCTATTAGTCCATCTATACTGACCTCCATCAGGTTGCAAATTGAATATAATTTTTATCTGCATCTAGCTCTGAAAAAATATTTGGCCTTCTAGCAGTGTGTGGGACTTTCTCTATTAGTCCATCTATACTGACCTCCATCAGGTTGCAAATTGAATATAATTTTTATCTGCATCTAGCTCTGAAAAAATATTTGGCCTTCTAGCAGTGTGTGGGACTTTCTCTATTAGTCCATCTATACTGACCTCCATCAGGTTGCAAATTAAAAATAATTTTTATCTGCATCTACCTCTGAAAAAATATTTGGGCTTCTAGCAGTGTGTGGGACTCATTGTATTAGGCCATCTATACCAAGCTCCACCAGCTTTGAAATTAATAATAATTTTTAGCTGCATCTAGCCCTGAAAATAATTTTTCCCAATAGTGGTAGCAATAGAAATATGGGGCGCGCGCCTGGCTAACAAAAATATACGCTTCATAACACAAAACACCAGCCTAGCGCACTGCATTAATAAGATGGCATCATCGTCTCTCCCAGTGCTAGGCCTACTACGCAGGCTAGTATTCCTGTGCCTAAAACACAATGTATGGGTCCGCGCTAGCCACTATGCTGAGGGGTATAAAGCTGCTGCTAACGCTTTATAACAATTCAATTGGCAGATTTTCACAGAGCTCTTCCACAACGCCCACCCATCGGGCAACAGTTGCCCACCCTCCCTATGGGATCTAGTGGCGAATAGTTGATGCCATTAATCAGAGCGTCAGTTGCCCCGTCAACGTGGCAAGCATACGGTAAGGCATGGGAAGAGTGGACACGACTAGTAGCAGGCAGACGGGTTGACCAATGTGAACAAGCCAGATCACAAGTCACCATAGAATTTCTCCACCAGCTAATGATGAGGGGCATATCAGGGGCGTCAGCGCAGCGGTGTCTGACCGGAGTAGCATTTCACTTCCAACTACTGAATTGGGGAGATGTGACAAAGATTCATCATCAGACAATCCATAAAAGGGTGGAAAAGGGGTCAGCCAAGTCAGGAATGTAGACGTCCCGTCCCGTGTCACTAAAACTGATTTCTCACATCTTATCCCTAACACCATTAACATGACACTCACAATTTGAAGCAACACTAATGTCTACTGCATTTGTGATCGCCTTCTTCGGGGCGCTATGTATAAGCGAATTAGTCCCTCAATCCAAAATAACCACCAGTGGACGCTTATTACACCAGGAAGTAGTCATAGCCAATAATGCAATACGTGTACGCATACACCAATCGAAAACGGTTCCAGCGGGCAGGGGCACTTGGGTACTTCTACAACCCACAAACGGTACACTGAGGCGGGTAACAATAGTAAAAACATATCTAACCATCAGATCACAAAGTAATTTCTTCGTATCACACATTGATGGAACGCCATTATCAAGATACCTGTTCCAAGCTATATTTAATAAATGCATAACATCGGCAGGGAACCACCCCAAAGATTACGGGACACACTCATTCCGCATAGGTGCGGCCACGGAAGCAGCAAGAGCAGGACTGTCAGAAACGGAAGTTCAGAGGATAGGGAGATGGCGATCCACGTGTTTGGCGAGATACATAAGACCGGACTTGTTATCCTAACGTGGTTTGTTTCTTTTACAGGTGACGCTAAGCCAACAGTGTGAGTGATAGGCCACTCGTATATATATTGGGCACAAAAAAGGGCGAAAGTCCGCCCAGGCGGGAGGAAATTAGAGTTTCATAACACATATTTCAACTGGAGAGGTATTAGAGGCCTGCTATGGCCACAGGTACTAATGGAGGTAATCAAGGTAGGGAGAGAGGCAAGAGGTCCGGTCATCTTAGTTATACAGGCCGGGGGAAACAACCTAGGTCATCACAAGAGCGCATAACTAATGGCAATAATGAAACTAGACACTGAGCGCTTCAGAGAATTTTTCACAAAATTAGCTATAGTATGGTCAGAGATTGTGCCGATAGCGGTATGGCAAGGTGCGCGAGACATCACGGCCATCGAATGGACAAGGCGGGTAATAAATATTCGGATGGCAAAATTTAGAAGAGACAGAGGCGGTGTAGTGATACGACACCGACAACTGGAAGGAGATAAAGCAGGCCTCATACGGCCCGACGGTGTTCACTTAATGGATATTGGACTGGACATATTCCTGTCAGGACTCCAGGACGGAGTGGAACAAGCGTTAAGAGTGATGGGTGGGGGTCAGAGTCCTGCATACGAGTACGCTGGATCCTCCGTGGCCTGGAAATAGAAAGGACATGTTGGAGAGTTACACTTGTTGGCCAACTTGCCGGAGTGGGGACCCAGGGCATGCTGCAACAAGCTGAATTATTTTAGAAATAAAATGCCTTTCTAATGGAATGAGTATAAAGAGTTAATAAAGCTGTGACCGATCCTCACCCATCCAGTTGTAAGAGTTACATTATTGGGTTGTCCATGAAAGGGGGGCGGTAGGGGGGCTGAGCATCTGGGTTTGGTTGGGGGTCCCCACAGTCTGGCTAGGCTAGATTAATTTAAAAATTCTTATTAGATACACAGGCGGTGCAGCTTGCTTCGCAGCTGGGCTACTACGCCCAAAGTATTGCCTAGGCTAGATGCAGTTAAAAATTCTACGCTGACTAGCAGACACTGAAGATTTGGAGCAGACCTCTGAGTAAACAGCTCTTCAGACTCAACCATCTGTGTTACCCCAAGCCATAGTGTATGTAGTTTCTTACAGTTAAAAGGGGGGGGTGCGACCCAACCCACCTGGAATTGACGATGCCAACGTCACGTAAGACACAGCAAGGGGACTCCCAAAATTGTGGCACAGACACCACTTAACCCTAGAACGCATACCTGTGGCCTTGCAGGCCCGCCCAGTTAATTGTTTTCTATTTTCTGCAAGATTGCTTTAGTTAGAATTTTGAAACTCTAGGTATTCTTCATGTATATAGTTGTTTGTCATTTGAGTTTGAGTTATTCCATGTTATTTGCACAAGGGCCTAAAGGGCCCCAGGTATGTGAAAGTGTAGATTTTTATGGTCATGCGTTCTAGGGTTAAGTGGCATCAATTGCCCCACTGTTGCTTAAAATGGTTGGTGAGGTGATTTTACCAAATCCCCAAGCTTTTAGTCTCCCAAGGATGACACAGGGGTAGAAATGTCCTTGCGAATCCATGATTTGATCATCTTTATGAACGTGAGTCTGTCTACATTCTCAGTGGACAGCCGCGTGCGCTTATCTGTCAGCACACCACCAGCAGCGCTGAACACACGTTCAGAGAGAACGCTGGCTGCATGGCATGACAAGATCTCCAAGGCGTGAGTGGCGAGCTCCGGCGATTTTTCAAGATTGGAATACCAAAATGAGCAAGGGTCCAGTGACACAGTCATGGCTTCGATGTTCACTTGGAGATTCTCCTGTACCATCCTCTCTAGGCATTGACTATGTGTCAGACTTCTTGTCTCCTGTGGCCTTGCAAAGGATGGTCTAAAAAAGTGGTGAAACGATTCCACAAAATTGCTGTTACCAGCAGATACTGTGTTACTGTTACTGTTTGAGTGATGAAGACTCGACAGTCCCACCGTTGGCAAGTTAGAACTGTGAGATTCACTACGTGCACCACTGGTGTTTTGTGGAAAAGCACATGTAAGATTCTGCAACAGATACTCCTGCATTCGTCAATACCCTTTTTATGGCAGGAATTATTTCGGCAAATATACTTTTGTACCGGGGATCTAAGAATGTGGCAACCCAGTAGTCGGGATTACTTCGAATTCTGACAATCCGGGGGTCATGTTGCAGGTAGTGCAGCAAGAAGGCACTCATGTGTCTTGCGCATCCAGAAGGACCAAGTCATTGTTGTGTTGGTAGCGAGGTAAGAATCATGCTTCCTTCCTCTGCCCTCTCCCTCCAACCTCGCACAACAGAAATGTGATCAAGGTCTCCCTCATCTGATGAGTCTTCCATGCCCATTGCCAGTTCGTCCTCCACTTCTTCCTCGGCTCCTGCACCTTCCTCAACAGTTTGGCTGCTACCATGCGCCCTGGTTAATCCCTCTCCCCCACCCTCCCATGCCTGCCGCCTTGGTGCTGCCAACCGTCTGGACCTTGGAGATGTTATCCCTTCCGCATACGACTCCTCCTCTACTTCCTCCACCTCCTCTTGTCCCACCACCTGACTCCGAATTCTGTTTAACATGTGCTCCAGCATGTAAATCACCGTAATAGTCATGCTGATAATGGCATCGTCAGCACTAAACATCTTCGTCGCCATTTCAAGACTGTGCAGAAGGGTGCATAGGTCCCTGATCTGAGACCACTCCTCCAGCGTGATTTGCCCCACCTCTGGATCTCGTTGGCCCAGGCTATACGTCAGAACGTATTGCACCAGGGCTTGTCGGTGCTGTCACAGTCGCTGCAACATGTGCAGAGTTGAATTCCACCGTGTCGGCACACCGCATTTCAGCCGGTGAACTGGCAGGCCCAACGACTTCTGTAGAGATGTAAGTCGTTGAACTGCGGGATGCGAACGGCGGAAGTGAGCACACAGCGACCGTGCACTCTGCAGAAGGCCATCTAGTCCGGGATAGTGGGCTAAAAATTGCTGGACAACCAGGTCCAACACGTGAGCCATACAAGGCACGTGTGTGACATTGCCCCTGCGAAGTGCCGCACCCAGGTTTGCAGCATTGTCGCACATGGCCTTCCCTGGTTGCAGGTCCAGTGGAGACAACCTTTCATGAAACTGGGTCTCCAGAGCTGACCAAAACTCCTCAGCTGTGTGACTCACATTTCCCAGACATTTCAAAGTAAACACTGATGCGTTGAGCCCTGCTGCCAGCATAGTAAGGAGGTGTGCAGGATTCCTTCTGCGCAGTTAGAAAGCAGGTGGCATTACCAGACAGGCTTTGGGTGCAGGTGGAGGACCGAGAGGAGGTTGAGGAGGCAGAAGCAGTGGAGGAAGTTCGAGATAAAGAGGATTAACACACAACTCGTGGGGACGGTAAAACTTGGACAGCAGCCCCTTGTCCTGCTGTCACCATAGTTACCCAGTGCCCAGTCAGCGACATGTAACGCCCCTGTCCATGCCTTCTCGTCCAAGTGTCTGTGGTGAAGTGCACCCTGTCACACACAGAGTTTCTCAAAGAAGCGGTGATGTTGTGTGCGACATGCTAGTGGAGCGCAGGCACACCTTTCTTTGAGAAGTAGTGCCGACTGGGCATCTGGTACTGGGGCACTGTGACGGACATAAGGTCTTGAAAATCCTCTGTGTCCTCCAGGTGGAAAGGCAGCATTTCTGTAGCCAACAGCTTGCAGATGGTGAAATTCAACCTCTTAGCTTTCTCATGGCTAGGAGGAAATGGTCTTTTACTTTTCCACATCTGAGGGACCGAGGGCTGGCTGTTGTGCTTAGACGGTGTTGAGTAGGGTGTCCCCGGCAACTGCCGGTCTGTGAGAAAGATGCAGGCGGACATGTTAGGTTGCCTTGATCCAAAGGTGGTGCTCTCGATGTCGGAGAGCGCTCAACACTAGCAGGTGTTTCCACTTCCCAATGAACTGACGACCTGCCAATCACACTGGCTGTTGCGGGTAAAGAGGTGGCAGGTCTGCGTCCAAAAACATGTGTGACTGCTGTCCCCCCAGTCACAGAGGATGAAGAGGCTGCGGATGCACAAGATGGGGCAGACGGTGGTTGGCCCAGCCGGCTAGGCCGCATTGTAGCACAGTGAGCTTCCCACTGCAACTTATGCTTCATATCCATGTGACGGTACATGCATGAAGTACTCAAACTATGTATTTTTTGGCCTCTACTTAGCTTTTGCTGACAAATATTACAGATAACACGAGTTGGGTCATCCTTATCGATCTGAATAAATGCCCAGGCTATGCAAGGCTTAGAGCCCATGTGACCTGAAGAGCCACTACGACTTGTGGTCAGAGGCAGAGTTGTGGTTGAGGATGCAGTTGTTGACGTGCTTCCAGTACTCCGTCTCTGTTCAGGAAGGCGCAACCTAACCTCGTCGTCAATAGCATCTGTGATGCCCCGCTGCGCTTGGTATCACAGATCCTACAAGAGTGCATTGATGGAATCCTCCACAAGAGGCCCCCATAAACATTCACACATCTCCACCTTCCACCTCAGACCAGCAGAGGGAGCCCGTTAGGGATATAAATAGGGAAGGTGGAGCTAGGCAGTTCAGTTCCTCTGAAGAGTTCCTGCAGTAGAGAAGCCTAAGAGAGGTCAGTCTGCAGTGGAGCTCAGTCTAGTCTAGAGAACGCAGTTAATAGTTCAGCAGTGGAGCACGAGGCTCCTGCTTGCTAGATTCAGGGAGCCCAGATAGAGCTTAAGGTGTGCCGGTGCCGTAAGATCAGTGAAGCGCGGCAAGCTGCCGTTAGTGTGTATAGCCTAGTGAGGGCCCGAGTAGGCCGAAGGCGAGTGGCGAGTTAGTACATAAGGGGCAGAGGAGCTTAACCAGCTCACCCCGAAGCATTTACCGGACACAGGATCCGAGCTTACCGGTATCTCTATGACCCAGTAAGGCATAACCGGAATCCCTGGAGAACTACAAGTCCCAGGATCGCTAAGATGCTGATATGTAACAGAGCCAGGAGACGCTTAGGCCCCGCATACTGGGAGCGTGAACTCCAAGAGAAGGCCCTACCACAAGTTCAGCCAGCGCAGGACAGAGACAAAGTTAGGCCTAGCTCCAGGCAGGTCAGAAACTTACTACGCAGAGGCAAGAAACAGGCCCTACACCCGCTCATTGGGGAGGATCCTGATATGCACCCTTCACCCTACAGTGCTCCGGGATGTGCCTGAATTTCCACCAGTAAAAGGTACTGAAGTGACTACCGTGTCCGTTCCCGTTCTTGCTCTGACCCAGCTGGGTCTCGCCTGTCCTGCATTCCCCCTGCATACGCTGCCCTGAGACCTAGCTCCACCTGTGGGGAGCTATACCATCGAGCTGCCTTATCACCGGCCTCAGTGGACTGCTGCAGCGCTGGTGCTTGTCACCAGATACCACAGGTGGCGTCATGAACTCTTATAAAATTAACAATTATCCACCCTTTTAAAGAGAGACCCCAGGGTACGGGCCAGGGAGCCGACCACCGCGACATCCCCAAGGCCAGGCAAATGCCCGGGTACCGAGTCATCCCCATCCCCAGGGCTAGTCACATCCTCCTCCACCTCCTCTGCTGACCTCATCGACTGTTTGACTGTGGGTTGACAGTAAGTGGGATCTCCAACCTCGTCATCATCACCCTGTGTGTTATCACACCCGTCGCCCTCAGAGCCAACCTCTTCCTGCCCTGACCGAAAAGTCAAGTTGTCGCTCCAATCAGGTATTTGAGTCTCATCATCGTCTTCATCATTGTCTCCACCAACAGGAGTTACAGTTTGGGAACAAGGGTCTACATTATGCTCAGAACCTTCTTCATCTGGTCCTGGATCCAACTTATAAAGATTCTGGGCATCGGATCAGATCATTTCCTCATCTGGATTAACAGAAGCTCTGGAGCAGACCTCCGTTTCCCAGGCTATAGTATGAGTAAACAGCTGGGCAGACTCAGCCATCTGTGTTACCCCATACTCAGATGGGCAGCTGGAGACTTGGGAGCTGTGAGGAAGCAAGTGCGATTGGGGTGACACCTCTGAGGACTGGAGTATTTGTGATGTTGAAATTGAGGTGATGGAGAGCCCACTTGAAGGAGCACTTGATATCCGTTGAAGCATCTGCTGTTTTTGTGCCTCATCTAGAATTTGTAGCGATGGGCGTGTCCGTAAGAATGGGATCGTATCACATTGTCCACGAAAAGAAGTCGACATCTTAGTTTGGCTGGAAGATGGTCTTTCTTCTGCAGATGTTACTCCCCCCCCCACCGTGGGGGGCCTCGACCCACCGGCGGACAGGCACCAGTATTGGGATAGGGGGGCTGGCCGTCAGGGTCCACCGCGGCTCTGGCACAAACCCGGCGACACAGAGGTGGCACAGGCAGGAACGGACTGGCCGTGTCGGCTTCTCACTTTTTGGATTTTAGAAGGGCATGACATGCCTATATCTGTGTCTCCCCCTCCTTTTACTCCTCTACCTCCTTTCCTTTCGCATGACTATATGTACTTGTCACTTTTCCATGTGTTAGTTGTGTCTTCTGAGCAGTTTGTCAGCTTTTGGACACCTTTGAAGGTGTTTTCTATGTGTTTCTATGTGTTTTTGTTTGCCTGCCATTGGTTTTAACGGTGTTCGACGAACAGTTCGGCGAACACACGGGTGTTCGACGAACCGAACCGAACTCGAACACTACGGGGGTGGCTCAACACTAATTATCACGCACTTCTCTACCCTTAACGAAGCCAACCTGAACGTTGCTAACAATTGAGGGTAAGTAGTGGGAGAGCCATGATACAATTATATTAGAGAATATGGTGACATCTACACTAATTAATGAAATTGGATGAACATTAGGGCAGGCATTTAGTTCTTTTCCAGGCTTTGGTAAAACTGTTATGTGAGCATCAAGTGATTGGGGGGCAAAGTGGAGTCTTCTGAGATATTATTGAACACTAATGGTAACAACAGAGGTGCAAACATGTTATAAAATCTATTATTGAATCCATCTGGCCCAGGGCTCTTCCCGATAGGACAGGCCATTAAATCATTCCCTACCTGTTGTTTAGTGAAAGCTTTGTCTAGTATCTCCTGCTCAGGGGTCTGTAAGGAAGGAACGGCAGTGTCCATAATATATTTGTCAATTTTTGTTTCAAGAAAATTAGGTGGCATGTCGTGGTATTTTCCATGAATATTATGTAGTGAGCTATAACAGCAATGAAATGCGTCAGCTATGTCAGTGGGGTTATGAATTTACAGCAGTCGTGCTCCTTTTGTTTTGGATACATACAGCTCTGGCAAAAATTAAGAGACCACTGCAAAATTTTCAGTTTCTCTGATTTTTCTCTTTATAGGTATATTATAGAGTAAAATGTACATCGTTGTTTTAGTCTATAAACTACTGACAACATGTCTCCGAAATTGAAAGCGAAAAATGTTGAATTTATTTGCAGCAAATGATAGAGCGTCAAAATACTAAAAAAGAAACAAGTGTTTTCAGACCTCAAATTACTCATGTTTTAAATGTGAAATCAATATTTGGTGGACTAACCATGATTTTTAATCACAGCTTTCATTCGTCTTGCCATGCTTTCCACCAGTCTTTCCATGCTTTCCAATAGAAAACTGTTCAGTGGTCTCTTAATTTTTGCCGGAGCCGTATGTCCTTTGTATCCGTGGATGTAACTTCCTTGTCAATGAGAGACCACATTTATCTACGAATTCATACGAGTACCTTCACATGCGATCTTGATATTTTGTATACGTTTGATCTATTAAAGATCTTCGCTCCCTTCTTTTTTTTCAATCAGATCATTTTTATTTAACAAAAGAAAGAAAGACCAACATTTTGTTTTTGTCATATAAACTTTGTGACAAAAATAAAAAGAAAGAAAAAACAGTAAACAATACAAGAACCGGTTTACAATGATATAAACCCTAATATCGCTCTATACTACAATGTTTTGGAATAGTAATTTTACATTTGTACATGAATATCTGAATACTTCCTGACGGTTTTTTTTTCCCTATTGGGACGTCAAAAGAAAAAGAATATCTCTAAGAAGGGGCAATTGTGTGGACTGAGACAATTATTATTTGCTGACACCTTAGGTATAAGGATATAAATTCCTGGTTTTCTGCAGGGATATGTACAAATGGTCCAGTATAGTATTTCTGAAGCAATACCTGGGGTAATTAACCATTGCTCCCATATGTGTATGGATTTCTTGAGAGCGTTCCTTTAATATAAGCTCCACTTTCCAAGCATAGAGTGTTATTTATCCTGGATCTTAGTTCTGTTATCGTTAGGGGAGAATTGTCTATCCAATGTAGTGCCAACAACTTTCTGGCTTGGAATAATATTCTTGAGCTAGCTACTGCCATATGGGAGTCTGGATCTACGACATCTCCCAGGAGTCCTAGGATACAGATTTTAGGTTCCAACTGAAGTTGTATCCCAGATACAGATAGTACAAGAGCGATTGGTACGTTCCATTAGTCGCCAATATTTACACATTCCCACGTCATATGCATCAGGTGGGCGTCCTTTTGACCACATCTAGGACATGTGTCATCCGTTTGTATTTCAATTTTAAATAAAATACTTGGGGATCTATATACCCTATGAATGAGAAGAATTCGGGACAATCTTTGTGACTCTGACAATGAAAGTTTCGGTGTCAAATCCAGTATTTCCCCCATTGCTCCTCAGATAAGGGACCCAACCCACATCCTCCTCCCATTTTGTCTTAACTATCAAAGGATATTTATCCAAATGTAGGGCCAGTAACTGCCTATAAATAAGGGATATTAGACCTTTTGTATCCATTGATGTAGTAATGGTATCTATTGGGTGATGTCAATCAGTATGGCGTTTATTCTAGTTGTGTACTATATGCAAGATGTATTTGCAGATATTGATAAAACACCCTATGCGGGAGGTTAAAATCTGCCTTTATTTGTTCAAACATCTTGAATAATCCATCCCTCAAGAGTTCTGACACCAAACATATACCCATATCCTTCCACTCACTAACATTTTTTAGTTTATGTAGCTCTGGTAAGTTATAGTTGTGCCATAAAGGAGTATAATTTGTGTACTTTCCAATTCCCAGAATATTTTTACCCCTATCCCACGCCTTATATATTAACTTTAATGTACGACATTTTAAGTCATTTTCTCGAGGAGGCTCCATATCTAGTACCGAGAATGGAAGCTTCCACTTCCTTCCATAAGTAGGTGCCCTGAAATTACACAATATTTGCGAGTACCCCATCCATGAAACTACTTTAGCTCCCTTCTAGCGTTAAGCAGGTCTACGTATACCTGGAGGGAAGCAGATTGTTTATGTTGTTTGTCAAGTAGATCAATCCGCTCAAGCAAATGAGACTTTAGCTGTTCTCTCCTTTTTTTAACCTTTATCTATGTTATATTATTATCCCTCTGAGGACGCATGTGAGTGCTTCCCATTTAAATGGTAAGGCAGTTTCATCATGCTCATATATGTGAAGCAGTCTATAGTCTCAAGAAGGTCTGAGCACAGAGTGAATCTTTCAGCAGATTATCATTTAGGTTCCAACATGTGAAGCCTTGGTGGAGTGCGGCATAGTCAGATTACAATATACAGGAGCAAGACTTCAAAACATTAATAATCTTGGCATCCCAGAAAAATGCTATCTATTAGTAAACTGAGGTACAGTATATGATCACCTCTAAAGTGTGACTCCTGAAGAAATAGAAAATGTACGTGCTGTTTATGCCTACGATAAAACACTTGAGCTCCTTTCTCTGGAACATTAAGTCCTCTGACATTTAATGAACAAGTTTTGAGTTGTGCCATATTATATGAAAAAAAGGGGGAATGGAAGAGAGAAAGGTTAAAAGAGGAAGTATAGACGGTAGATAGTAACGTCTACCTCTCAGTGTCTAAGAAGTATAGATTATGAATATATCAAAACAGTAGGAAATTGCGAAACAAGCAGATCCCAATGCAAGTCCCTAACTGGGGGTTGTCTTTACAGGTGTAAGTGAAACCTTCAGCCCTAGGATTCCTATTAGGTGGAACCATGGAATATATAGCGAGTAAAGTAATACAGCCTGATATTACAGAAATATAATGTGAACTCAACTTAAATGCCGTACTAACATATGAACTGAGACATTCTATATAGTGGAAGAGTGGCACCTAAAACTCTCTTTAGATATATCTAATTATATGCAGAAAGAAATAAGTATCTGCAAACTGTCTCTCATCAGGGAAGACAAGATTCATTTCAGGAGCTCATATGATTGGCAGGTTCCTTTCCCATCGGGCTGCATCACCATCAAGTTCCTGATCCATTGAACGTCTTCTGTGACGTGCTGGACCTCTCTGTGGCAATGGTGGAGCAGGTGGCCAGTCAGATATATGGAATGTCCAGGGCATCACAGAAAAGCCTCATGTTGCTTGGATCTTTGAAAATATACAGCTGGAATGGGTACCCCCAGGAGTACATCAGGCCATTTTCCCGGATGGCATCAAGTAGTGGTTTCAATACCCTTCTTTTAGCAAGTGTCATTCAGGATAGATATGTGAGCAATTATATGTGTTTTCCATTTAAATCACCAGGATCCAACTCCTCGGCTTTCCTCACAATGGCCTCTTTTACATTGAAAAAATGTATGTGACAGATAATGTCCCTTGGATGCTCAAGATCTGGGCCATGATTGCCTATTGTGCGGTGCGCCTTTTAAATCTCCACCTCCTTATCAATAGGATCACCAAGAATATTATTGAATAATGATCGCAGTGTTGGCATAATCACTTGTGCATTGATGCTTTAAGGTATACCCCTTATCCAGATATTATTGTGATTTTCTTGATCATCAACCATATTAAACAGATAGTTTATTTACTGGCTGTGACGATCCAGTGTTAGTTTCTGAGCATTATGATGGCCTCCAACTTGGATGACATTATCCTCTAATCTCTGTACCTTGTCAGTAAGCTGTGACAGGACAGACGTGAGGGGACGTATTTCAGTATTGTATGTGGTCTCCAGCCTCTGAATATATTACTCCATATCTTCTTTAGTAGGGATAGGTGAGGCGCCCAGCTGCGCTTGGTACCACAGATCCTAGAGGGGTGCATTAGGGGATTTCTCCACAAGAGGCCCTTATAAGCATTCACACACCTCCACCTTCCACCTCAGACCACCAGAGGGAGCCTGTTAGGGATATATAAAGGGAAGGTGGAGCCAGGCAGCTCAGTGAGTGATTCAGCAGTTCCTGCTCAGACACAGAAGGAGTCAGTGCAGTCAAGCCAGAGCCTAGCAGTTCCTGCAGAAAGAGTTCAGTACAGTCTCTAGAGTGAGTCCAGACTAGAACTCACAGAGCTCAGGATAGAGAGTGTTACGCGTCCGGGTGGTGGAACCTCTGTGCCGCGGTGCAAGGAGGGACCCAGAGGAGCGTAACTAAGTATCAACTCAGACCGACCCTGGTCAGACGGCGGCTAACGACTCCGTGACCAGGGAGGGACCGAGCAGAGGGACCAGGTGCTACTCTGGGGACGACCTTGTAAGAGAGCAGGCGGCTCCCACGGGTCAGATGGCTGGGACTGACCGGTATAGCGGATGGACACAGCAAGCAGGCAGAAGTCTCTGGGTTAGCAGACAGGTGGTCACGGCAAGTGACAGCGGGAGCCTCCAGGTAGGCTATCAGGTGGTCATGGCAAGTGACGGCTAAGCCTCCAGGTAGGCTAACGGGTAACAGGCAGGTAACAGACGAGTGCTCCCAAGTGAGCGGGCTAGCAGGCACGGCAGGTAGCAGGCAGGTAACTGGCTGGTGCTTCCTGGTAAGCAGGTGGACTTGCCCATAGACAGACTGGCGGATGACCGGAAGACAGACTGTCGGGCTGGAGAGTAGTCAGACTGGAACAGTAGTCAGGCTGGCAACTGGACCTGAGGGCTGAAGCAGAAGTAAGTACACTGTGCAACAACTATTGCTCGGGCACCTCCATTTTGGAGGAGGTGCCTTATATATGGGAGGTCCTCCGGCTATTGGCCGGGGACTCCTTAGGACGGCGCGCGCGGCCCCTTTAAGAGAGAGGGAGCGCGCGCGCGCCCTAAGCACAGTGCCTAGGAAGGAGCGCGCGCCGGCAGTAGCAGGGAGAGGAGCGCTGGAGGACGCCGCGCGGGGAGCGAGGAGGTGAAAGGGACGGCGTCTCTGTCTGGCAGGGGGCAGAGACGCCAATGCTACAGAGAGCTAGGAGTGTGCGGCGAAGAAGAGCAGCGTCCCGGCTGCAGTGTGTGTGTAGCCTAGTGAGGGCCCGAGCGGGGCCGAAGGCGAGTGGAAATTGAGTAACATAGGGGGCAGAGGAGCTTAACCAGCTCACCCCGAAGTATATACCGGACACCGGGTCCGAGTCTACGTGGATCTTCATGAGCAGTAGAAAACGACTTTAACCCCTGGCGAACTACTTGTCCCAGGATCACCAAAAGCTGATACGTACCAGGGTCAGGAATCACGGAGACCCCAAAGAATAGGGAGAGTGATCTCCAACAGAAGGCCCTACCACAATGTCGGCAGGTGCAGAACAGAGACAAAGTTAGGCCTAGCTCCAGGCAGGTCAGAAACTTACAATGCAAAGGCAAGAAACAGGAGGCCCTACACCAGCTCACTGGGGAGAATCCGTTAGTGCACCCTTCACCCTACAGTGCTCCGGGATGTGCCTGAATTCCACCAGGAAAAGGTACTGAAGTGACAATCGTGTCTGTCCCTGTTCTTGCTCTGACCCAGCGGGTCCCGTTTGTCCTGCATCCTTGCATCCCCGCTGCCCTGAGGCCTAGCTCCGCCTGTGGGGAGCTATACCACCCGAGCTGCCTTACCACCGGCCTCAGCGGCCTGCAGCAGCGCTGGTGAATCTCACCAGACACCACAGGTGGCTTTACAAACTATCCCATAAACTTTATTCCCCTTTTTACTGACCGCCCTGGGTCACGGAACGGGCCAGCCACCGTGATATCCCTCAAAAGCAGCCACAAGACCCGGCTGCCGAGTACCCCACGACCCTGGGGGCGAGTCATAGACACAATATGATATACAAATAAGTTATGTTGTTCCCCATATCAGAATAACCTGTGGATAGGGGGTAAATGTCCCTGTGAAGCAAGCACTGCTTAGTATGTGGGCTTTGGTGAGAGTACAGGAAGATTGGTGGTGTTTTCTTGTGAGGCCTACATTAAGAGAGAAGTTGGTGCAGGACTTACAGGCTGGAGCTGTCTGACATCATGAGGGTTAAGACTGCTTCTTTTTCCATGCTGAGGTGAGGCAGTAATAGCTCCAGAGAAGGATGATGAGACCTTCCATAAGAAACGCTGCATACCAGACATGCTGACAGAGGTGGAGGACTTCAGATTAACCTCTGATCTTTCTTTCCCATATCGAAAGTCATGTTTGAGGCTGTAAATTGCTTATAATTCCCCCAAGAACACGGTCTGAAGAGAGTGCTTTCAATGTGTGCATTCTCTTGGTGCTATGTCTGTGTGCATTCTCTTGGTGCTATGTCCAGGCCATGTCCTTCCTGTTGATGTACAATACGTCTGAAGGCGGCGTTGATTGGCAGCAGGATTGTGTGATGTAACAATCTTGTGTGATGTAACAGCCTTACGGAAACGCAAGTTGTGACACCAATGGAACGGCGCCAGAACAGTAAGTGCGTATGAGTGTTTTTATTTTAACAAGGCCAAACATGAGGAATGAGAAGGAGTTGTCCTAGTAGTGGACAACCCCTTTACGAAGATACAATTTTCGGTTAAAAATGTAAAAGGCTTCTCCCCTGTGTGACTTCTATGAAGTTTGTTAAGAGTTGATTTCCGTGTAAAACATTTCCCACATTAAGAACATGAAAATGGCTTCTCGTCTGTGTGAGTTCTCTGGTGACTAACAAGTGATGATTTCTTCACAAAACATTTCCCACATTCTGAACAGGAAAAAGATTTCTCCCCTGTGTGAGTTCTCTGGTGGTTAACCAAATCTGATTTATCTTTAAAACATTTCCCACATTCTGAACAGGAAAAAGGCTTCTCCACTGTGTGAATTCTCTGGTGCCTAACAAAATATGATTTCTGGATGAAACATTTCCCACATTCTGAACAGGAAAAAGGCTTCTCCCCTGTGTGAATTCTCTTGTGCGTAACAAAACCTGATTTCCAGCTAAAACATTTCCCACATTCTGAACAGCAAAAAGGCTTCTCCCCTGTATGAGTTCTCTTGTGCTTAACCAAACCTGATTTCCGGCTAAAACATTTTCCACATTCTGAACAGGAAAAAGGCTTCTCCCCTGTGTGATTTCTCTGGTGTATAACCAAATCTGATTTCCAGCTAAAACATTTCCCACATTCTGAACAGGAAAAATGCTTCTCTCCTGTGTGAATTCTCTGGTGCTTAACCAAATCGGATTTCCAGTTAAAACATTTTCCACATTCTGAACAGGAAAAAGGCTTCTCCCCTGTGTGAATTCTCTGGTGCTTAACCAAATCTGATTTCCAGCTAAAACATTTTCCACATTCTGAACAGGAAAAAGGCTTCTCCCCTGTGTGAGTTCTCTTGTGCTCAACCAAATGTGATTTCCAGTTAAAACATTTTCCACATTCTGAACAGGAAAAAGGCTTCTTCCCTGTGTGAATTCTCTGATGCTCAACCAAATCTGATTTCAAGCTAAAACATTTTTCACATTCTGAACATGAAAATGGCTTCTCCTCTGTGTGACTTCTCTGGTGATTAACAAGATCTGATTTCTGGTTAAACAATTTCCCACATTTGAAACAAAAAAATCTATTCTCTGCTGTGTGAATGCTTTGATGTTTAAGAAAAGACTTTTCAAGGGAAAAACTAATTCCATATTCAGAATGTGAAAATGGCTTCTTTGCTTTAGGAGTAATTTGTTTTTTAATGCTTATTTTGTGACTTTGATTTTCCTTAGTAGTCGGTAATGAAACAGAAGACAGGACCTGTTTCATAGGATCAGATGACAGATCTTTGCTGTGAAGGGATGATGGTAAATCTGGAATAATGGCATTCACTTCAGTTGTATCTTGTTTGATCTCAAGATCATCTGATTTAAAAATTGAAGATGTCAGCTGTCTCTCTGATCTCCTGGTACAGTCATCTGCCAAGAATAAAACCAATTATTATTTATGAATAACATATCCTTAAAATTTATATTGTTGAATATTTCTACTTAAACTCTACGTAAAAATGCACTTTATGTAAAAGTATCATTATTTACCAAGAAAACATCACAGAAAAAATCAGCCTTACCAACACCAAATCAGATAGCAAATGCATTAGCATTTTAGTGTTGGTTGGGTGTACTGGGGTGTCTGTCCATGTGGGGTGCACTTATATATTCCTTGGCAGCCCCCTGATCTAATAGTATGGGCATCATCACTATTCTAAGCCAGACACTGCATCACACCTACCTGTGTGACTGGCGTCCTATGCAAGCTTCATCTGTGTTCATCTTTAATACTAGGCAACCACCCCCTCCATGAATTGGTACGATTATTGGTGTTGGTAAGGCTGTATCTTTTTCTGTGATTTTTTTTAATTTTGCCCTATGTTAGCCGTCATTATTCACCAAGACAATAACAGTTCACAGTCTAATAGAAAAGCTCATAGGATGAACCAGTAGAGCGTGGTGTCCAACTGTTTGTTAATTCTGCCTCCCAAATATAGAATAAAAAGCCACCAAACAATGTTATGTAGGCGAAAATAATATCAATAAAAACTTCTACTCATCCCACAAAAAACAAGTCCCCACTCAGGTTCATCATCTGTCAATGGAAAACCAGAGGTTTCCACATTATTAGATTCTCAAAGGCTTTTGAAAAGCAACATGGCTTCCATAAACCAATCCAGCAATATCCGCTCTCCCAAAGTCAGATCTCCCCCTCGCTTCTGAGCCTTGCAGTGCGCCCAAAGCACATTGTGCATCCATGTATTTGACATTACTATAGTGAGAAGAACCCACTTAATTTACGGTGTGTGTCTCCTGGAGCACAATCTGGGCACTATGTGTTGGGTAATGAAATTATATATTTGTAATTTTCACTCTCCATCATCCTGCGTGCTAATTTCCGGAAAGTGCCTGTGGAGTCAAAATAGTCACTACACCTATAGATTATTTCACCGAGGGTTATAATTTCCAAAATGGAGTCACTTTATGGGGATTTCTACTGCTCTGGTTTTCGGCATTTTGGTCACATTAGGGCTTCTGTAAATGGTGGGTCCCATCTCCTCTGGGATCTGCTCCTGTGACGTCTGCTTCCCTCACCATCTTATTCATCCTGCAGGCGGCGCTGGTGATGGAGGAGACGATAGAACCAGAAGCTCTGGGCGGCCCAGGCTCTGTCCAGCCACTAAGATTAGGGTTGCTGGGACCTGTAGTACCATCCAGTCTGGCAGTATGGGTGTGTGTGTTGTCCAGCTGGAGTAATCTGCTCCCTGCTTCAGCCATTTGGAAAGCACCGCACCCTACTAAAGCTGGAAGCATATTGCCGGAAGCTGCCAGATACAGCCTTGTTCTCCTCTGGATCAGTCCTCTGTGCTCAGCTCCCGGCTTGTGTATTTGATTCCTGTTGTGACCTCGGCCCGTTTACTGACTACTTTTGTGTGATTTTGTATTTTCTCTGACCTCCTGGTTCTGACCCGGCTATCTGACTATTGTTCTTCCCATCTCACACCACAGAACATTAGGTAACACTGTGGCCCAAGCTTAGGGGGGTCTCTGTCTAAGTCCAAATCCATGTAGAGGGGTTAAAGGATGATGAGCAAGGCAAACCCTGGGATCTGGAAAATGCAGCAGAAAGCGCTAATCCTGTTTGTGGTGACCATCTTTTGAGCTGCCAGGTGACCATGAACAGTGTCCCCAATGCATTGTGTCTGCACACCATCCCAGCAAAATCTGCATTCAAATAGCTAAATGGCGCTCCTTCCCTTCTTAACCTGCCATGTGCCCAGACAGCAGTGTACAATTGCATACAGGGTATTGTCGGATTCAAGAGAAGATGGAATATTATTTGTAAGGTCCATTTGTTTCCTATTATCCTTTGTGAAGAATTCCAACACTTATCACCACATAAAGTGACACACGTCAGATTTGAAAAATGTCAGAGATAGGTGCTGGGAAAGGAAGTTGTTTCTGCGTTCTCTGGAGTCATGACAAACCATTAGTATGGATAAAAATGTAGGTTTATTGGCTACGCTTTTCAGAGACCACCGACTCCTTCCTCAGGACAACCGTACATAACCTCTTTAACGGGTTTAGTGGTTTAATAACATAGCGGGTTTGGGGGAGCAGATGAAGCTCTCCATTTTTCAGCTCTTTGTGGTTGTTTTTTTCTTTCCATTTTTGGAGCATCCTTCAGTTAAGGGTAAAAAAAAAAAGCAAAAGCATCCAGTCAACGCCCAGAAAATAAATACCCCGATACCACAAACCATTCAGCAGTTTTGCAGACATTCTGTAAAATCAAAGTAAAATTTCCCGCAATCTCTCAATTTGTGTTTAAAAAAAAAAAATAGAAAAAATATCTTCACAAAACTCAGTTTTGCTTCTCTCCACGGAAATCTTTAGTAAAAGGCGAAAGATTTTTACGTTCTGAAGAGAAGCCAGAGTATTTTTCTATAGATTTGAAAAATGGGCCCAGATAGGAACACAAAACTGGCTGCAGGAAGGGGTTAAATCAGAGTATTTTGGGCACTAAGTACTATAGTCAAAACTGTGAGTATAGACAATAACATCTACTGAAATGACCAATCTCAACAGTCTTCATCAGTAAGTAGTGAGTAACTAGTGGTGAAACCTCTCTAGGGTAATTAGAGTATGGGGCTCGGTGGCTCTTGGCAATCTAAACTATCATAAGGGACAATATTTTCTGTCAGATGAGTTTCAAGAAATATTAGACATTCAAAGAGAATTTTTTATAATAGTGCAGAGCTGGGGTGTCTTAAATTTATCTTAGAGAGATATCATGTCACAGGTGAAATGTTTGCTTTTGTTTAGTTTATCACAATCCTGTTTGAAGTTAGTCGGTTTTAAAAGAAACTGAAAAGTCAGGATAAAAGGGAAACTCTTGTTATTGTACAGAAATTCACACTTGGCCTTACTGCACATTTAATGTTGTAGATCATAAATGTGAAGTTTGGCCAGAAAGACTGGACCTGGTCTTGTAGGGACCATATGAGCACATTCAGCAGCACAGAAGGGAGAGAAGGTAGATTCATCCAATAAGATATCAGGGTTCTAGGAAGCCAACAGCATCATTACCCTCCACTTTCTCTTACAGGCCCATCATAATATTATTCTTCATGTGATTTTCTGGCTTTGTGGTTTACAGATCTGGGCAGGTAACGTCTCCTAATCACAGGTAGTAAGTGGATCCTCCAGGTTGTAAGTTCTATGGAAAAGGGTTTCAATACCCAAAATCATTTGAACAGTTTTAGGTGGAAGAGAATATTGTGTTCTAGAGGCAAAATGGTGATCACACGATTGTGATACGGCCGGACTACACAACAGATAAAGCAGCCACAGCCGATGACTGAGAAGAATCTGTAACTTCTGTGCATTTAGTGGTTACTACTCACCTGGGTAGTCATATGTAGAATTCTCCTCTTTACACCGCTCATCACCCCTCACATATGTCTCTGTAGTATTAATATGGGTCAGATCTTCACCCTGAAACAAATATTATAAAAGTCACAAACAGATGGAGAAGTCACATCTATGATCAGCTCTAATCCTGCCATCTCCACCGTTCTCATTACACAAGTATAAAACATATAATACTGGTGGATAAAACAAGACTGAACACAAGACCTTCACAGCCGTCTACACATCATAGGGGAGATCTCATGACACCTTCTCTCCATCTACCTGATGATCCTGAGGAACATTGGGATCTTCTTGTTTGCAGTCCTGTGGAGGAAGAGGACGGGGACATCTCTCTGGTGTTGTCCTCTTACTGGATAGATCTGGAAGAAACACATACAGGGACTGAATTCATTCTTTACATACAGATAATTATGGGCCGTGTGTATTTAGTCCTGTCTATTACCTGGTGATGTGAGGGGATGGGGAACCTCAATCATGACGTCTTTATACAAATCTTTGTGTCCTTCTAAATACTCCCACTCCTCCATGGAAAAATAGACAGTGACATCCTGACATCTTATAGGAACCTGACACATACAAGGACAGTCATCCCCCCGATCCTTTCATAGTGTTACTGTATAATGTCCCAGCATCCCCAGCAGTGTCACCTCTCCAGTCAGCAGCTCAATCATCTTGTAGGTGAGATCTAGGATCTTCTGGTCATTGATGTCCTCATGTATCAGGGGGTGAGGTGGAGGCCCTGTGATTGGGCTCAGGGGTCTTTCCCATCCCTCAGACACATGGACCTGACAGCGCTCACTAGAGGTCTTCACTAATATGTAATCCTGGTTATGGAAAGACATATAAATAAATCTCCCTCCAGACATTTCCAGAGTCCTCACCTCTCCAGTTCTGTCCATCTGTTATTCCCATAGATAAGAATGATGTAATGTGACGTCATCAGAATCTCTCACCTCTCCAGTAATCCGGAAGAGGATCTCTAGGGTGAGGTGTAATATCCTCTCCACCATCTTGTCTCTGTCCATATCCATTTTTGATGGGTCCATAAGGAAAAGTCTCTTAAATAGAAGATCTTCACTGAGAGGATCCGATATTGTAGAGACCTGAATGAGAAGATGATGAGTCGATGTAACAACATAAAAATCCTGTGTAATAATACAATTACTGGAGATAATAAGGGGAAACCTATGAGGACATATATTATTTTACAGTATTTAGTTTTCTTCTTTACATGTACTAATAAAACCTATATATTTTAGGCCACAGACAACAAGCAGTTTCTTCCTTGGAGTCTGTAGCTGAACACGTTTCTCAAAGACTCATCTTCCATAAAGTTAATTCTCGTCTCATTTACCGACACTGCAATAGGCATTAGCAATACTGCAGGAGATATTCATTACACGTGACATGAGAAATAACTACAGTACAGACCAAAAGTTTGGACACACCTTCTCATTTAAGGATTTTTCTGTATTTTCATGACTATGAAAATTGTACATTCATACTGAAGGCATCAAAACTATGAATTAACACATGTGGAATTATATACTTAACAAAAAAGTGTGAAACAACTGAAAATATGTCTTATATTCTAGGTTCTTCAAAGTAGCCACCTTTTGCTTTGATGACTGCTTTGCACACTCTTGGCATTCTCTTGATGAGCTTCAAGAGGTAGTCACCGGAAATGGTTTTCACTTCACAGGTGTGCCCTGTCCGGTTTAATAAGTGGGATTTCTTGCCTTATAAATGGGGTTGGGACCATCAGTTGTGTTGTGCAGAAGTCTGGTGGAAACACAGCTGATAGTCCTACTGAATAGACTGTTAGAATTTGTATTATGGCAAGAAAAAAGCAGCTAAGTAAAGAAAAACGAGTGGCCATCATTACTTTAAGAAATGAAGGTCAGTCAGTGCGAAAAATTGGGAAAACTTTGAAAGTGTCCCCAAGTGCAGTTGCAAAAACCATCAAGCGCTACAAAGAAACTGGCTCACATGAGGACCGCCCCAGGAAAGGAAGACCAAGAGTCACCTCTGCTTCTGAGGATAAGTTTATCCGAGTCACCAGCCTCAGAAATCGCAGGTTAACAGCAGCTCAGATTAGAGACCAGGTCAATGCCACACACAGCTCTAGCAGCAGACACATCTCTACAACAACTTAAGAGGAGACTTTGTGCAGAAGGCCTTCATGGTAAAATAGCTGCTAGGAAAACATTGCTAAGGACAGGCAACAAGCAGAAGAGACTTGTTTGGGCTAAAGAACACAAGGAATGGACATTAGACCAGTGGAAATCTGTGCTTTGGTCTGATGAGTCCAAATTTGAGATCTTTGGTTCCAACCACCGTGTCTTTGTGCGACGCAGAAAAGGTGAACGGATGGACTCTACATGCTTGGTTCCCACCGTGAAGCATGGAGGAGGAGGTGTGATGGTGTGGGGGTGCTTTGCTGGTGACACTGTTGGGGATTTATTCAAAATTGAAGGCATACTGAACCAGCATGGCTACCGCAGCATCTTGCAGCGGCATGCTATTCCATGCGGTTTGCGTTTAGTTGGACCATCATTTATTTTTCAACAGGACAATGACCCCAAACACACCTCCAGGCTGTGTAAGGGCTATTTGACCAATAAGGAGAGTGATTGGGTGCTACGCCAGATGACCTGGCCTCCACAGTCACCAGACCTGAACCCAATCGAGATGGTTTGGGGTGAGCTGGACCGCAGAGTGAAGGCAAAAGGGCCAACAAGTGCTAAGCATCTCTGGGAACTCCTTCAAGATTGTTGGAAGACCATTTCCGGTGACTACCTCTTGAAGCTCATCAAGAGAATGCCAAGTGTGTGCAAAGCAGTCATCAAAGCAAAAGGCAAAAGGTGGCTACTTTGAAGAACCTAGAATATAAGACATATTTTCAGTTGTTTCACACTTTTTTGTTAAGGATATAATTCCACATGTGTTAATTCATAGTTTTGATGCCTTCAGTGTGAATGTATAATTTTCATAGCCATGAAAATACAGAAAAATTTTTAAATGAGGTGTGTCCAAACTTTTGGTCTGTACTGTACTTCATGAGGAGGACGACGACTCCTTCATCTTCTACTGCGGCTCTTGAAACATATTTGGCCAGAGTCCATCACCACCCGTCTATATGACTGTTTCCAGTCTTCCCCGGACTGTAATCTTCTATCAAGTTAGATCTCATGTCTTAACAGAAAAAAGCCCTCTATCCTGTGTGAGTTCTCTTGTGCTCAACCAAATCTGTTTTCCGGCTAAAACATTTCCCACATTCTGAACAGGAATAAGGCTTCTCCCCTGTGTGAGTTCTCTGATATTTGATTAAACTTGATTTCTCTGTAAAACATTTCCCACATTCTGAACAAGAAAATGGCTTCTCCTCTGTGTGACTTCTCTGGTGATTAACAAGATTTGATTTCTGGTTAAAAAATTTCCCACACTTGAAACAAAAAAATCTATTCTTCGCTGTGTGAATGCTTTGATATTTAAGAAAAAAGTTTTCGAGGGAAAAACTATTTCCATATTCAGAATGTGAAAATGGCTTCTTTGCTTTAGGAGCAGTTTGTTTTTTAATGCTTATTTTGTGACCTTGATTTTCCTTAGTAGTCGGTAACGAATCAGAAGACAGGACCTGTTTCATAGGATCAGATGACAGATCTTTGCTGTGAATGGATGATGATGATGGTATATCTGGAGTAATGGCATTCACTTCAATTGTATCCTGTGGGATCTCAAGATCATCTGATTTAAAAATTGAAGATGTCAGCTGTTCCTCTGATCTCCCGGTACAGTCATCTGCCAAGAATAAAACCAATTATTATTTATGAATAACATATCCTTAAAATTTATATTGTTGAATATTTTTACTTAAACTCTCCGTAAAAATTTACTTTATGTAAAAGTATCATTATTTACCAAGAAAACATATCACAGAAAAATCAGCCTTACCAACACCAAATCAGATAACAAATGCATTAGCATTTTAGTGTTGGTTGGGTGTACTGGGGTGTCTGTCCATGTGGGGTGCACTTATATAGTGCTGGGCAGCCTTCCTGATGTAATAGTATGGGCATCATCACTATTCTAAGTCAGACACTGTGCATCACACCTACCTGTGTGACTGGCGTCCTATGCAAGCTTCATCTGTGTGCATCTTTAATACTAGGCAACCACCCCCTTCATGAATTGGTAGGTTTGTGAGTGGTTGCTCCATCAGTATTTTGCACCTGCGCTGCCCCCACTTTTATCATGGGGGTCTGCGGCATCCTGCTAGTGCATTTGTTATATGATTTGGTGTTGGTAAGTCTGTATCTTTTTCTGTGTTTTTTTTTATTTTGCCCTATGTTAGCCGTCATTGTTCACCAAGACAATAACAGTTCACAGTCTAATAGAAAACCTCATAGGATGAACCAGTGGAGCGTGGTGTCCAACTGTTTGTTAATTCTGCCTCCCTAATATGGAATAAAAAGCCACCAAACAATGTTATGTAGGCGAAAATAATACCAATAAAAACTTCTACTCATCTCACAAAAAACAAGTCCCCACTCAGGTCCATCATCTGTCAATGGAAAACCAGAGGTTTCCACATTATTAGTGGCTCAAAGGCTCTTGAAAGGTTACATGGCTTCCATAAACCAATCCAGCAATATCCGCTCTCCCAAAGTCAGATCGCCCCCTCACTTCTGAGCCTTGCAGTGTGCCTAAACCACATTTAGCATCCATGTATATGACATTACTATAGTGAGAAGAACCCACTTAATTTATGGTGTGTGTTTCCTGGAGCACAATCTGGGCACTATGTGTTGGGTAATAAAATGGTATATTTGTAATTTTCACTCTCCAACATCCACTGTGTGCTAATTTCCAGAAAGTGCCTGTGGAGTCAAAATAGTCACTACTCCTATAGATTATTTCACTGAGGGTTATAATTTCCAAAATGGAGTCACTTTATGAGGATTTCTACTGCTCTGGTTTTCTGCAATTTGGTCACATTAGGGCTTCTGCAAATGGTGGGTCCCATCTCCTCTGGGATCTGCTCCTGCGACGTCTGCTTCTCTCACCAGGAGCCTTATTCATCCTGCAGGTGGAGCTGGTGATGGAGGAGACGTCAGAACCAGAAGCTCTGGGCGGCGCAGGCTCTGTCCAGCCAGTAAGATTAGGGTTGCTGGGACCTGTAGTACCATCCAGTCTGGCAGTATGAGTGTGTGTGCTGTCCAGCTGAAGTAATCTGCTCCTTGCTTCAGCCATTTGGAAAGCACCACACCCTACTAAAGCTAGAAGCATATTGCTGGAAGCAGCCAGATACAGCCTTGTTCTCCTCTGGTTCAGTCCTCTGTGCTCAGCTCCCGGCTTGTGTATTTGTTTCCTGTTGTGACCTCGGCCCATTTACTGACTACTTTTGTGTGATTTTGTATTTTCTCTGACCCCCTGGTTCTGACCCGGCTATCTGACTATTCTTCTTGCCATCTCACACCACAGAACATTAGGTAACACTGTGGCCCAAGCCTAGGGGTCTCTGTCTAAGTCCAGATCCATATAGAGGGGTTAAAGGGTGATGAGCAAGGCAAACCCTGGGATCTGGAAAATGGAGTAGATGACGCATAGCCTGTTTGTGGTAGCCATCTTTTGAGCTGCCAGGTGACAACAAACAGTGTCCCCAATACATTGTGTCTGCACACTATCCCAGCAACATCTGCATTCAAATAGCTAAATGTCGCTCCTTCCCTTCTTAACCTGCCATGTGCCAGACAGTAGTGTACAACCATAGATAGGGTATTGTCGGATTCAAGAGAAGTTAGAAAATAATCTGTAAGGTTCATTTGTTTCCTATTATCCTTTGTGAAGAATCTCAAAGTTATCACCACATAAAGTGACACAGATAAGATTTGAAAAATGGGCCCAGATAGGAACACAAAACTGGCTGCAGGAAGGGGTTAAATCAGAGTATTTTGGGCACTAACTACTATAGTCAAAACTGTGTCTATAGACAATAACACATCTACTGAAATGATCAAACTCAACAGTCTCCATCAGTAAGTAGTGAGTAACTAGTGGTGAAACCTCTCTGGGGTAATTGGAGTATGGTGCTCGGTGGATCTTGGCAATCTAAACTATCGTAAGGGACAATATTTTCTGTCAGATGAGTTTCAGGAAGAAATATTAGACGTTCAAAGAGAACTTTTTATAATAGTGCAGAGATGAGGTGTCTTAAGTTTAGCTTAGAGATATATCATGTCACAGGTGTAATGTTTTTATTGTTTAGTTTATCACAATCTGGTTTGAAGTTAGTCGGTTTTAAACGAATTTGAAAAGTCAGGATAAAGGGAAACTCTGCTGTTATTGTACAGAAATTCACACTTGGCCTCACTGCACATTTAATGTTGTAGATCATAAAAGTGAAGTTTGGCCAGAAAGACTGGACCTGGTCTTGTAGGGACCATATGAGCACATTCAGCAGCACAGAAGGGAGAGAAGGTAGATTCATCCAATAAGATATCAGGGTTCTAGGAAGCCAGCACCATCATTACCCTCCGCTTTCTCTTACAGTCCCATCATTATATTTTTTTAAGTGAATTTCTGACTTTGTGATTTACAGATCTGGGCAGGTAACGTCTCCTAATCACAGGGAGTAGGTGGATCCTCCAGGTTGTAAGTTCTATGGAAAAGGGTTTCAATGCCCAAAGTCATTTGAACAGTTTTGGGTGGAAGAGAATGTTGTGGTCTAGAGGCAAAATGGTGATGACACGATTGTGATACAGCTGGACTACACCACCGATAAAGCAGCCACAGCCGGTGACTGAGAAGAATCTGTAACTTCTCTGCATTTAGTGGTTACTACTCACCTGGGTAGTCATATGTAGGAATCTCCTCTTTACACCGCTCATCACCCCTTACATATGTCTCTGTAGTATTAATATGGGTCAGATCTTCACCCTGAAACAAATATTGTAAAAGTCACAAACAGATGAGAAGTCACATCTATGATCAGCTCTAATCCTGTTATCTCCACCGTTCTCATTACACAAGTATAAAACATATAATACTGGAGGATAAAACAAAACTGAGCACAAGACCTTCACAGAGGTCTACACATCATAGGGGAGATCTCATGACACCTTCTCTCCATCTACCTGATGATCCTGAGGAACATTGGGATCTTCTTCTTTACAGTCCAGTGGAAGAAGAGGACGGGGACATCTCTCTGGTGTTGTCCTCTTACTGGATAGATCTGGAGGAAGCACATACAGGGACTGAATTCATTCTTTACATACAGATAATTATAGGCCGTGTGTATTTAGTCCTGTGTATTACCTGGTGATGTGAGGGGCTGGAGAACCTCCATCATGACGTCTTTGTACAAATCTTTGTGTCCTTCTAAATACTCCCACTCCTCCATGGAGAAATAGACAGCGACATCCTGACATCTTACAGGAACCTGACACATACAATGATACAGTCATCCCCCCAATCCTTTCATAGCATTACTGTATAATGTCCCAGTATTCCCAGCAGTGTCACCTCTCCAGTCAGCAGCTCAATCATCTTGTAGGTGAGATCTAGGATCTTCTGGTCATTGATGTCCTCATGTATGAAGGGGTGAGATGGAGGCCCTGTGATTGGGCTCAGGGGTCTTTCCCATCCCTCAGACACATGGACCTGACAGCGCTCACTAGAGGTCTTCACTAATATGTAATCCTGGTTATGGAAAGACATATAAATAAATCTCACTCCAGACATTTCCAGAGTCCTCACCTCTCCAGTTCTGTCCATCTGTTATTTCCATAGATAAGAATGATGTAATGTGACGTCATCAGAATCTCTCACCTCTCCAGTAAGACGGAAGAGGATCTCTAGGGTGAGGTTTAATATCCTCTCTGTCATCTTGTCTCTGTCCATATCCATCTTTGATGGGTCCATAAGGAAAATTCTCTTAAATAGAAGATCTTCACTGAAAGGATCTGATATTGTGTAATAATACAATTACTGGAGATAATAAGGGAAACATTTGAGGAGATTTATTATTTTACAGTATTTAGATTTCTTCTTTACATCTACTAATAAAACCTATATATTTTAGGCCACAGACAACAAGCAGTTTGTTCCTCGGAGTCTGTAGCTGAACACGTTTCTCATAGACTCATCTTCCATAACGCTAATTCTCGTCTCATTTACCGACACTGCAATCGGCATTAGCAATACTGCAGGAGATATTCATTACACGTGACATGAGAAATAACTACTTCAGGAGGAGGACAGCATCTTCCTCTTTTACTGCGGCTCTACAAACATATTTAGCCAGAGTTCTTCACTGACTACATCTCCACCGGCCGTCTATATGAATGTTTCCCGTCTTCCCTGGACTGTAATCTTCTATCACGTTAGTTCTCATGTCTGATTCACACACAGAAGTTTGAGGCTTTGATATATGGTAAGGTTTTTAATATTAAAGAGAGTAGGACTATCCCGAATGGGTTCATTTTACCATGGTGGGATAGCTTTTATGCTATTTTTGATCAAAAACAGTGTTACTAAGAACCCTATTTTATTTAAATGCACGTTTGGTTTTTATTTATTTACAGCAGGGTTTATGATCATTTTTTTCTTATAGTTTTTTTCTGATTTATGGCCATAGTAAACATGCATTTATGTGCTGCATGGATACCAACTTAAACCAAGCTCAAAATCTGTGTTTTTTTCACGGGCACCATAGTGGCCCTGTGGGCTGCTGCTATGGATGATACACCCCTAACTATCCAACTATCATATGGTAAAAATCTCATAGGTCCTGGATTTATTAGTATCTGCACGAAGAATGGGGCTAAGTGAGTATTTATTAAAGGGAATCCACTCCACCGACTACCCCACGGCCAGCAAGCATCAGAATCTTCACTGAATAAAAAGCCATTTCTTAGCAAACAGACCTCTAAAATGAGGCATACAGGTATGTATAGATTCACATTTCTATCACCTGTATGCCAATATGAGAGGTCAGATAAGTCCCAGGGGGTGACAGATTCCCTTTCATCAGCCGTGGGGTAATCATAAAACCAGATATGTATCAAGGTATTCTAAGGTGGTTAATGGTTGCGTAGTCAATGGGAGGCATGTGTCACAGAAATGGCTGGTCTCTGTGATGTAACCCGGAGTGTTTCTCTAGGACACATAAGCACTAAGAGGATCGTTTGGTGCACCTGGGAGCCGGGTTACGGGTAGCTAGGAAAGAATGGGCGAGTCCAGCTACCCACATACCTCACCTCTGGGTGTGGTTAACAGCCTATAAAATGGAGGCTGTTGTTTGGCACATGGTCTGTGTGTTTGGAGGGAGAAGGCCTCCTGTGTATGTTTGTCTTCAAACCAAGCCAGGACACTGGACGCTACCGCAGCTTGTGTGCCACACAGGCCTGGCTGAGCAGAGACCTGCTAGGGACATTTACTTTGTTTGCCTGATCTAAAGGCTATTTTCTTTTCTGTTTGGCTTCTGGGTTTATGAAGCAAGCAGCATCAACAGGAGACCAACACGCTGTAGTTACAGCAGATCCAGCAGTACTAGCAGAAACAACGTCAGCAGATGCAGCTTCTGGCAACCGCCATCCAGGAGAGGATGAGCGCTCCAACCCCAGGTCCGACTGATGATTCCCAAGTCCGGAAGGCGGCATGACGGGCTTTGCAGAAAATGACCCTGGGGGGGATGACGTTGAGACCTTCCTGATGGTGTTTCAAAGGGTCACCGAGAGGGAGAAATTTCCACAAGAGCAGTGGGCAGAGGTACTGTCGCCATACTTGACTTGGAGAGCCCCAGAAGTACGCGCAGTAGGCATACTATGATTTATCTTTGCAGGGCACCCTATTTAGCTTTGCATAGTACGCCCTATTTAGCTCTGCATAGTACGCCCAAAAGGCGTACTATGATTTAGCTTTGCAGGATGCCAAAGAGTATGACAAGCTAAAAAGTGAGATTCTCGCACGCTTGGGGTTGACAATGACTATCAGGGCACAGCGGGTTCGTATCACCAGAACAAAACCACCTCCGTCCCAAATGTTTGACCTGCGGCACCTGGTCCAGAAGTGGCTGCAGCCAGAGTCCTCAATGCCTGAGCAGATGGTAGAGTGGGTGGTGATGGACCGGTTTGTGCACTCCCTGCCGAGGCCCATACAGCCTTGGGTTGCCCAGGGTGATCCCCGGTATGCGGATGAACTGGTCGGACTGATCGAGAGATACCAGGGGTTTGAAGGTTCCTTGGGAAGGCAGCCCACTACATACTGGAGTTCCCAACAGGGGGTGGAGGCCCAAAAGGTGGTGGGACTTCCAAGGTCCAAATGGATGAGGGAGGTGGTGCCCAAGGTCCATACAGGTGATGTTGTTTGCTGGAGATGCCACGGCCCAGGCCATATAGCCGCTCGTTGTCCCCTGGCCCTTGAGCCGATGGACAGCAGCATAGGACAACGTAGTTCATATTATGCTTATCCGCCCTGCATTGTGAACTGTCCACCCAGCGAGGGGCCACAAGCATGTCACGTGAAGGTGAACGATGGGAGGTAACGGCACTGCTAGACTCCGGGAGCCTGGTGATCCTTATGAGGGCCACCCTTCCTCTCCAAATTATCCCGGGGAAAAAAGTCGGCGTTCAGTGCATTCATGGTGATGCTAAAGACTACCATAAGGGCCAGAGTGGACATTGAAATGGCCCACGGTACAGAGTCCCACGAGGTCGGCGTTGTTCAGGACTTGTTGCACCCTATTATTATAGGCTGGGACTTTTGCTTGCTTTGGGATCTGTGGGGGAAGGGTTCTGGGTTCGCTGGCTCAGATAAGAAAAAAATTAACCCTAATGAAGTATCACCACACCCAGAGTCAGACAGGTTTCCTTTTTGTGTACTTGTGGGGGATGAGGAGGTAGTGCCCCCTGAGTCTGCCATTCCAGAGTTAGGGGTGACCAGCGAGAATTTTGTGTCTGCCCAACATAGGGACCTAACTCTGAAGGAAGCCTTTAATAATGTCACTATTATAAATGGAGTTGCACAGGAGTCGGGGGCTGACACAAGGTTTCCCCATTTTATGATGAGTAAGGAGTTGTTGTACCAGGTCAAGAAAGTGAGGGAGGAGAGTGTGGAGCAGTTAATACAGCCGGGCCCCTTCAGACGGAAGGTGTTGGACATGGCCCATTCACATGTCTTGGGGGGACATCTGGGAGTGGAAAAAAACGCAGGAACGGATCGTGCATAGGTTCTATTGGTGAACATTGAACATAATTTAAAAAAACATCACAGTAAAAGATAATACCTTACCAACACCAGGTCAGATTGCCAATGCACTGCAGGATGCAGCAAGCCTGCATGATAAAGGCAGGGCCAGCACATGTGCAAAATACTGAAGCAGACAGCCACTCACTAACCTACCAAATTCATAGAGGGGGTGGCTGTGTAGTATTATACATGCACACCAATAGTCTGCATAGGGCGGACGCCAGTCACACAGATATGTGTGAAGCACAGTGCAAAAAAATGTGCAAAAAAGATGAAAAATAGTGTATAAGATAAATACACCACATGATAAATACCCCACCAGGCCTCTTTAGTGTTGGCTGGGTGAATTGGGGCATATGTCTTGTGGGCTTGCATGTATATAGTGCTTGGCAGCCCGTCTGATCTAATAGTATGGGTGTCATCAATAGACTGCAAGCCAGACAATGTGCATCACACATATCTGTGTGACTGGCGCCCTATGCAGACTCCATCGGTGTGCATGTATAATACTACACAGCCACTCCCTCCATGAAATGGTAGTTTAGTGAGTGACTGTCTGCATCAGTATTTTGCACATGTGCTGGCCCCGCCTTTATCATTGAGGCTTGCTGCATCCTGCAGTGCATTAGTAATCTGACCTGGTGTTGGTAAGGCATTATCTTTTAGGCTATGTGCCCACGATGCAGAAATACTCCGGAGTTTTTCCTGACCGTTTCTGCATCTCCCTGGCAGAAAAAAAGCATGCGGATTGTAAGCGTTCTTCACATGCATTTCCGCGTGCGGGTTGTCAAGCGCTTTCCAAGCGATTTTAGCATCACTTGGAAAGTGCTTGACAACTTGGTCACACTATATAAATCCATGCAACCGGCATGGATTTATATAGGGTGACTGAAAGAATGGTAAAAAATAAATATATACTTACCTTCTGATGGCCCCCGGTGTCTTTATCCGATGCGTCCTGGTTTGCCGGCAGCTCGCAGTAGACTAAACGACCTGCCGACGTTAGCGGTCGCGTGACCCGTCACATGACTAATTGACGTCATGGCAGGTCCTTTTCAGACCATCGCGAGCTGACGGCAAGCTGAGACGCATCGCTAAGGACACCGGGGGCCATCAGAAGGCAAGTATAATGTATATTTTTTATTTTATTCATTTTTTTTTTACAGGTTCTATTGTACCCGGGTCCGGAGGAGAGTCTCCTCTTCTCCAAACCCGGGTACCATCCGCACATTGAAACGCATGGATTCTGCATGTACAGATGCAGTGATGCGGATTCCATGAGTTCCAATGCAAGTCAATGGCGGCGAAAACACCGCGCTAACGCAAAATAATTGGTAGTGCTGCGGATTTTTCCGCAATGATAATCCGCAGCGAAAATTTCCGCAGCATGTGCACAGCACATGGGATTATCATTGGAGAACATGGCAGACCTTCTACCAAGCGTTTAAGCATTTCTGCAGCGGAATTGCCGTGGCGGAAACGCTTAAAAAACGGATAGTGGGCATACAGCCTTACTGTGATGTTTTATGTTCACCATTTTTAATGTTTAGTGTTAGGACTGACAAGTATGAGGACCCTTGACGTTTGGGTTGCGAGCTTGTGTATTTTGGCCAAAATATCGAGCAATAGCTCATGTGGTGTATTTATCTTCTACACTATTTTTCATCTTTTTGCACATTTTTTTGCTGCAGGATGCGGCCAGGCCTCCTGAGTGTTGGCTGGGTGAATTGGGGCGTCTGTCTTGTGGGGGTGCACGTATATAGTGCGGGGCAGCCCGTCTGATCTAATAGTATGGGAGTCATCAACAAGCTGCAAGCCAGAAACTGGGCATCGCACATATCTGTGTGACTGGCGCCCTATGCAGACTCCATCGGTGTGCATGTATAATACTACACAGCCACCCCCTCCATGAATTGGTAGGTTAGTGAGTGGCTGTCTGCATCAGTATTTTTCACATGTGCTGGCCTTGCCTTTATCATGGAGGCTTGCTGTATCTGGTGTTGATAAGGCATTATCTTTTACAAAGGTTCTATTGGCCCGGATGTCACCGGGAAATATTTAAGTATTGCAGGTCTTGCACTACGTGCCAGTTAACTGCCCCCACCTCTCACTTTTGAAGTCCCCTCGTGCCATTGCCCATTATTGAAGTGCCGTTCGAGAGAATTGCTATGGACTTGGTCAGTCCCCTGGTTGAATCTGCTCGTGGGCATCAATTTATATTGGTTATCCTGCACTATGCCACATGCTATCCAGAAGTGATTCCACTGAGAAACTCCTCCGCAAAGAATATATCCTGTGAGTTGGTCCACGTTTTTTCCCCAACAGGCTTACCAAAGGGACATAGAGGGAATTTCCTGGTCGGTGACTATGAGTAAGGTGATGAGGGAGTTATGCAAAGCCCTCCAAATCTCCCAACTGAGGACTTCAGTATACCATCCTCAGACAGATAGCTTAGTCGAAAAGTTTAACAAGACTCTGAAGAGTATACTGAGGAAGGACATAGAAAGGGACAGTAGAGACAGGGACTGTCTCCTACCGTATCTGTTGTTCTCCAACCGAAAGGTTTCACAGGCCTCTACAGGGTTCTCGCCATTCGAACTTCTGTATGGCCGACATTCGCGGGGTCTTCTGGATGTCACAAAGGAAATCTGGGAAGCCGAATTCACTCCCCACAGGATTGTCATCGAGCACGCTGCTCTGATGCAGGAGAGGATTGTGAAGGTGATGCCCATCGTAAAAGAACATCTCCTCCAGGCACAAGAAGCTTATGCCAAAGTCTACAACCGGTCAGCCAGAGTGAGGCAATTCAATCCGGGAGACCGGAGTCCTCATGCTAATTCCTATGGTGGAAAGTAAGTTCTTGGCCAAGTGGCAAGGGCCGTATAAGATGGTGGTAAAAGTGGGTGATGTGAACTACAAGGTCATCAACCGGGACGACGTAAGCCGTACCAGATATACCACATCAACCTCATCAAGCCGTGGCAAGACAAAGAGGCTGTGGAAGCTCCATGCTTGCTGGGCAAGCTAGAAGGTGACGTTGGAGGAGTCGCAATAGCGGAAACGCTAATGAAGGCCAAGAAACAGCAGTGTCGGGAGTTGATGCAGAAGAACAGGGATCTGTTCTCGGAATTGTCGGGCTGCACAAGGGTCATAGAACACAAGGTTCTGACGGAGCCACATGTGCGGGTGAACTAGAAGCCCTATCTGATACCTGAGGCCCGACGAGAGTTGATATCCAAAGCGGTAGCTTGTATGCTGAAGCTCAGTGTCATTGAAGAATCCAAGAGCAGTTGGTCGAGCCTGATCGTCTAGGTCCCAAATCCCAATGGTGAGTGGAGATTCTGCAACGACTATCTGAAGTTGAATGAGGTTTCCAAATTTGATGCATATCCAATGCCACGCGTCGTCGAGCTGATCAAGAGGCTTCGGCCAGCAACGCACATAACCACCTTGGATCTGACGAAGGGATATTGGCAGATACCCATGGCACAGATAGCCAAAGAGAAGACTGCGTTTTCTACGTATGCCTGGATGCCGTTTGGACTGCAGGGGGCCCCTGCAAAATTCCAGAGAGCTATGGATTGCATCCTTGCATCCCATAAGAAATATGCCACAACATACCTGGACAATACTATCCTCAGTCCAGACTGGGAGAGTCATCTGGAAAAGATTCAGGCTGTGTTTGATGCTCTGAGGAAGGTGGGGTTTTCAATAAACTCGAAGAAATGTGGCATGGGGAAATAAGAAGCCAAGTAATTCGGATATGTAGTGGGTAGAGTCGAGCTAAACCCCCAAAATACTAAAGTAGAAGCAATCCAAAATTGGCTGAGACCAGGGTCGATAAAGCAAGTCAGAGCCATCCTGGGAATCGTGGGATACTACAGGAAATTCATCCCAAACTTCGCCATGATGGCCGCACCCCTGACTGACCTCCTTAAAGGGACAAAAATCAGCCAAGGCCAAGTGGACTGCAGAGGCGGAGACATCCTTTCAAAAGATGAAACTGGCTCTGTGTAGGCAACCGGTCCTGGTTGCCCCGGACTTCAAGAAAGAGTTTATACTCCAGACGGATGCCTCAGATGTCGGGTTAGCAGCAGTCCTTTCCCAGGAGATACACGGGGAGGAGCAACCTGTCTTCTACCTGAGTAGAAAGCTGTCCTCCTGCAAGAAAAATTATTCGGTCATAGAGAAGGAACGCTTGGCTATAAAGTGTGCGGTGGACACCTTATCGTACTATCTGTTAGGTCGAAAATTTAGATTATTATCCGACTATGCTCCACTCAGATGGATGAGGGAAAAAAGAGAAAAAATGCCAGAGTCACCCTCGGGTTTTTAGCCCTACAGGACTCCTACTTCCCTGTAGAACATAGAGCAGGGAAGCTACATAGTAATGCCGATGCTCTCTCGGGAATCCCCTGTCTGGTAATAAAAGGTGTCAAGCCCACGGCTTTAGGCAGAGGGGGGGGGGGGGTATGTAAGGTGGCTAATGGTCGCATAGTAAATGGGAGGTATGTGTCACAGAGATGGCTGGTCTCTGTGATGTAACCCGGAGTGTTTCTCTAGGACAGATAAGCACTAAGAGGATCGTTTGGTGCACCTGGGAGCCGGGTTACAGGTAGCTAGGAGAGAATGGGCGGGTCCAGCTACCCACATACCTCACCTCTGGGTGTGGTTAACAGCCTATAAAATGAAGTCAGTTGTTTGGCACATGGTCTGTGTGTTTGGAGGTAGAAGGCCTACTGTGTATGTTTGTCTTCAGACCAAGCCAGGACACTGGACGCTACCCCAGCTTGTGTGCCACACAGGCCTGGCTGAGCAGAGACCTGCTAAGGACATTTACTTTGTTTGCCTGATCTAAAGGCTATTTGCTTTTCTGTTTGGCTTCTGGGTTTATGAAGTAATAAACGCACATGAACTTTTAAAGGAACATGCCTCCTGGTTTCCTCCCATTGTGCCCTAGTGAGTAAAACCCCTACAATATGTATAAAGGAAAGGGTATGGTACTCAGAGAATGTTTCAATAATCCGCCTGAACGCATTTTCCCAACAGGTTCATTAGGAGGCTTGATAGAGGGATGATAATTCATGATGTTCAGCATAGTGTGCCTAATAGCCAGGTGTCCATGTTTAAATATCCCACTTCATCGAAAACCCCTCCCAGACTAGGAGGCCCATTCCCATTCCTAGAGGTGAACTGTCACAGGATATACAGAATAGAGTCTGTCTACAATAATATACTGCGCCTACGCTACTTCTCATGAGCTAGAGGTTCGATAATGTCCATCACCTAGTGTGCATGTCCGGAAGTGACGTTCTTTATGCTGAAACACCAGATAGGTACGAGTTGCGCGGCGGCAATCAGTTTGTGACTGCGCATGCCCGTAGTTATCATTCCATCTAGGATCATTGTCCACAAATGCGCATGCCCACATGTCTCTGGAGAGCATATGGTATTGCATTGCATTCCACCAACAGAAAAATCCTCTCTGAGATCAATATCATGGGAGACTAAAAATAAGTATTGCACATCCCCCCATCATGCAATCGGCATGTGGATCTACTTTATCACTACAAAATATATGGGATGGTGGCCCACAGTATACTCCTAATTGGTCATATTTGACCCCTATTGCATAATTAGAGATACACAAGGAACACCACACTTGTTAGTTACTTAATAGTATAACTGATAAGAAATAATTCTGATATAGAAGCTCAGATCTCTTGATGAAGTAAAACAATATGTGAACCTCGTTCACAGGGAACTGAGTAGCAATGGGTAGAGTATAAAATCCTAAAATGTAATCCGGAATGGGTCTGTATTCATACAAAACAGGCATAGGAAATTTGCTCAGTCACTTAGGGCCTTGTGAATCCAGTCTGGAAATCCACTCACTTTCCTTTTTGAGGATACATCTATTGAGATCACCACCTCTCACATTGGGTTTAACCACCTCAATGATGCAAAAGGAGAAGTCTCTTGTTTCACCTCAATGTGCACTGTTCATATGTCTCACTAATGGGGTGTACCGATGTCAAGCCAGGTTTGAGTGCAACACAGAGGAGAAAGGGAAAGGGAGCCCAGACACTAGGGAAAAGGGGGAAGAGGTGACCTCCTAATCTGGACTAGCATCATCCAGTCTCCCCCTAACGTCCCTATACAGCCTCCGCAGCTGTTGCCCATCACATGCCTCACCCAACTATCCCTGGCATAAGGTTATAGCTAGGGGTGGAAGGAGATGAGCGCTAGTCAACCTCCGCTAGCACTCTAAAGACAAAAGGGGAAGACAACACAGGGGAATTACAACTTCGCTTTAGAAGAAACTCCAACAGGGCACACGGCCTAAAGACTCCAAAGAGAACGTGATGCTGCTTCAGCCAAGTTCCAAGTAGAAATGAGTATACCCGGCGACGTCAACATAGACACACCAGGTATATATACACCCAGACTAAATGGAGGTAGAATCTGGGTCCTAAACACAGCCTCCCATCTAGGCAGCTGCCTGCATTGCCAAACGTGGAGATCTCCTGCAAACCCCTGCAGGGCAACTGTCACCTCTGACACACCCGTGGCACCCAACCATGGCGTATTTTGCCCAAATGCCCCCTCCACACTCCTCTAAGACGGCCTCTTGGTCGTGCATACATAATCTAGGGGGCAGGTGCATGTGGCCACATATACAAGTCCTGAGGTTTTACAGTTGGAATAATCCCTCTGGAAAAAGGTTTCACCTGTAGAGGAACTCAAGAAAGATTTACATGGTCTCATCCAATTACATGTACAACTTTCTACACATCTAAAGAAACCACAGATTCATCTATCTAGCCATGTCCCCTTGGGTGCAGTTTTTTCAGAAACTATGCGCTAAACGGTCCCTAATTGACCAACCCTTTCTGAAAGTTATTGTGGGAGTAGATCACACAGAACCCTCAGGTCCAGGTCGGCCACAAGTACATCCTAGTGTTTTCTGAGGATATTAAAGATATGGTCACTCTGATTGTCACAAATTCCTATTACTTGTGTTATCCCATATTTTTCTTGGTGTCTTGGTTAGGTATGTAGGAGTGTCTGTCTCTCCTGTTTTTCTGCAAACAATCATGCGGAATCCAAAATGTACTGTGGGTACCTTTTTCCCTGAATCTGGTGTTTATGTCTATTGCCTGTATATTAAGATCTGTGACAGAGCAGTTTCTTCTCAACTGTAAACATTGGCCCTTGGATATTGTTTTTTTTTTTTTTTTTTTTTTTTAAGTAGGATGCGGTGGTGGCTATGCCACTTTAATAGTTTATGGTAGATGAGTGTCCCTAGGGTCCAAACAAGGGCTGTGGAGTCAGTGCCCATTTTGGTGGAGTTGGAGTCGGTATAAAATTGACCCACTCCGGCGCCTAAAATATGTAATAAATTGGGTACAATAGTTCAATGCAGTTTGTGAGGAATATTTTTTCATAAGAATTTGGGAAAGTTATGAAATGTCCTATAAATGTCTTTCCTATTCCTGATCTAAGGGTCTAGACTTTTAGCTGAGAAAAATTTGTCCTACTGTAAATTTATCACTTAAACATGAGCCATGTATGAGGGAGTCGGAGTCGTGAAGTCGGAGACAGTGTCATGGAAATTTAGGAGTAGGAGTCGAAGGTTTGGCTTACCGACTCCACAGCCCTGGCTCCCATCCCGTACTTTCTTGATTGGTACATCAAGGAAAGGCAACTGGTAATAATTAAACTCTGATATAAATCTAAGGCCCACTCTATGGATATTGAGTTCCAAATTCAAGAAACTGTTCACTCGTCCCTGACCGGATGATAAAAATGTTGTCAATATATCTATATCATGCCCCAATATATGGATGCCACCACTTATAATCATCCCTGAGTATGTTGGTTTCCTCCCACCAGCCCAGGAATAGATTAGCAGATGAGGGGGTACAGGGGCTCCCCATCGCAGTAACCCTGAGCTCGGGTAAGTACTTCCTGTCAAAAAGAAAGACGTTATGAGTAAGAATGAATTTTAGAAGATTGTCCATGAAGTCATTATGTCTTCTACACTCTACTGATCTCAATTTCTATAAACATCTTACTCCTCTGATATAATCCTCATGCGATATATTACTGTACAAAGCCTCGATATCTGGTAAGGCCTGCTCCCCTACATGCATGTATACATGCTCAAGGGTCTACATGTAGGGGAGCAGGCAGAGGAAAAACCAAGTGCAGCGGGATTATTCCACTGCAGAACCTCAGGCGGTACTGTGGGAACATTATACTGTGTGAGGGCATCATCCATACTGCATAAGGGGCATAATGGGGGGCATTACACTGTGGGGGCATCATACATCCTGCATAAGGGGCATAATGGGGGCAGTACACTGTGTGGGGCATCATACATACTACATAAGGGGCATAATGGGGGGCATTACACTGTGGGGGGGCATCGTACATCCTGCATAAGGGGCATAATGGGGCATTACACTGTGTGGGGGCATCATACATCCTGGATAAGGGGCATAATGGGGGCATTACACTGTGTGGGGGCATCATACATCCTGCATAAGGGGCATAATGGGGGCATTACACTGTGTGGGGGCATCATACATCCTGCATAAGGGGCATAATGGGGGCATTACATTGTGTGGGGGCATCATACATCCTGCATAAGGGGCATTACACTGTGTGGGGGCATCATACATCCTGCATAAGGGGCATAATGGGGGCATTACTCTGTGGGGGCATCATACACCCTGCATAAGGGGTCATAATGGGGGCATTACACTGTGGGGGGCATCATACATCCTGCATAAGGGGCATAATGGGGGCATTACACTGTGTGGGGGCATCATACATCCTGGATAAGGGGCATAATGGGGGCATTACACTGTCTGGGGGCATCATACATCCTGCATAAGGGGCATAATGGGGGCATTACTCTGTGGGGGCATCATACACCCTGCATAAGGGGTCATAATGGGGGCATTACACTGTGGGGGGCATCATACATCCTGCATAAGGGGCATAATGGGGGCATTACACTGTGTGGGGGCATCATACATCCTGGATAAGGGGCATAATGGGGGCATTACACTGTCTGGGGGCATCATACATACTGCATAAGGGGCATAATGGGGGCATTACACTGTGTGGGGGCATCATACATCCTGCATGAGGGGCATAACGGGGGCATCATACATCCTGCATAAGGGGCATAATGGGGGCATTACACTGTGTGGGGCATCACACATCCTGCATAAGGGGCATTACACTGTGTGGGGCATCATACATCCTGCATAAGGGGCATAATGGGGGCATTACACTGTGTGGGCATCATACATACTGCATAAGGGGCATAATGGGGGCATTACACTGTGTGGGGGCATCATACATCCTGCATAAGGGGCATTACACTGTGTGGGCATCATACATACTGCATAAGGGGCATAATGGGGGCATTACACTGTGTGGGGCATCATACATACTGTATAAGGGGCATAATGGGGGCATTACACTGTGTGGGGGCATCATACATCCTGCATAAGGAGCATAATGGGGGCATTACACTGTGTGGGGGCATCATACATCCTGTATAAGGGGCATAATGGGGGCATTACACTGTGTGGGGCATCATACATCCTGCATAAGGGGCATAATGGGGGCATTACATTGTGTGGGGGCATCATACATCCTGCATAAGGAGCATAATGGGGGCATTACACTGTGTGGGGGCATCATACATCCTGTATAAGGGGCATAATGGGGGCATTACACTGTGGGGGGCATCATACATCCTGCATAAGGGGCATAATGGGGGCCATTACACTGTGGGGGGGGAGCATCATACATACTGCATAAGAAGCATAATGGGGGCATTACACTGTGGGGGGGCATCATATGACGCGCCCCTGGGCCTGTGTCGCGCTGCGTTGCGCACGAGGGAGCTTACCCGGAGCCGGATCTCTTGAGGGTTGTAGTCTCGTGGCGGTGATCCGGTCCGTGCCCAGGGAGTCAGACTAAGTGGCGCTGTATTAGCGGTAGATGTTGGACGACTACGCCACCCGTTGAGTACAGCTAAGGAGCTGCTGCTGCAGGGCAGACCGCTGAGGCCAGTGGTAGGATTGTGCAGCGTGATAGTATCACCCCCAACGGGAGGGGTATGGCCTCAGGGCAGCCGACGTGGATGATGGGGGTAGCAGGAATCACTCAAGAGACGATGCGGTGTAATTCAGGGTCTTTACTGGTGATAAATATAGACCCTCCCGGAGTACTGGCTAGCGATCGGGGCCTGGTCAGTCCTTGAGCAGATGGGATCTCCCCTGGCCAGGCGGAGTTGTAGGCCTCCCAAACTGACTGTACTCTTCTGGCTACCTTGCTAGAGGCGGGTATAAGTAGCCCACGTCCCTGAGTGTACCGTGTGGTGCTCACCCGTATGGCCGGTGACTCGGGGCCTTCTAGTGGCGTCCGCTCCACGACGGCGGTGCTGGTCCCACGCGTGTGACCGTGCCTTCGGGTTTCTGGGCCAGAGGACCTGCAATCCCCTGCCGGTCGGTTTCTGCTGCTGGATAGGAGTTAGTCCCCACAGCCTCGGACTCCGGGTCCGGTGATAACTTCTCAGTTAGGGCGAGCTCTGCAGCTGCCAGCCCCTGACTCCTTGTAGCACTGCTCCCACAGAGCTCCTGATGTTCTTTTCCTATATCTGCTTCTCTGTCTCTACTTCTTCTCTACTCACTAACCCTGCCTCAGCCCTAGGTTTATATAGGAGAAGTTCTTCCCCTCCCAGGACTGGGCAGGAGGTGTGGCATGCACAGGATCCCTGACCAAGAGACCTCCCACCTGCTCTCAGACATAACATTGCTGTTACTGTGGAAACCAGACCCCTGGGGTGCCACATTCCCCCCTAGTGAAATTTAGTACTCCGGGACTAAACATATTTTTAAACATAACAAGGTATAAACAATAATAGTACAATAAGAAAAACACAAAGATGGTTACGGCGTGTCCGCAACCGGGTGCAGTTTTTGAAGAAAAGCAAGGTGTCCATTTCACCAAAACAGGGAGACGTAACCAGGTAGGGGTCTGTCCTGCCCCGAGTCCTTAACAGTCTTTAGTCCATTCCTAGGTTACGCTCCAACCATGTACAAGGATTCCCGGTAAATCCACCAAGGACTCCTATAAATAACTAGAAACACATAATTATACACAAGCAACAAGAAAAACAGGTAACCACAAATAAAACAATTTATACACTTCAAATCCTCCAACGTGCGGGTAACTGGCCTCTAGTGGCCCTAGTGGACCTACGGAGCTGACTGTCTAGCCCTGAACTACAGGGTGTAGGAGCTGTCAAGGGTAAACTGGGCAGCTGTCTACCGGCTCTTTGGCTCACTAGGGATATGGCAGGCTCACTGCAAGCAGAGGGTTGATCCTCCTGTTCTGCTTGTGTGGAGTCTTCTGCCTCCTGGACCGGCTGCTCTTCCAGTTCTACCTGTTGCTCCGTAGGCACTTGGGATGCTGGTTGGAGGAACGTGAGGACGGGTACCACAACTGCGCCATTGACTTGAGTCCAAGACCGAGGGAAGTCTCCGAGCACAGTACTAACCATATCTTCCCTTTCCTCTACGGGTCGAGGGTCTTCTTGTTCCTCTTCAGGGTTCCGTAGCTGTTCGGGACACTTCTTCAGGTGATCCCGGGATACAATGGTTGTGGTTTCCCCTCCGTCTTTACTGATGGTACAGACCTTTGGGTTGTCGTGGCTTGAGGGCAGTACGATGTACGGGTCCTTCTCCCACTGGTCGTCCAACTTGTGGAGCCGCCTTTTCCTCTTCAAGACCTGCTCTCCGGGTACCAGGGGAACAGCGGGAGCATACTGGTTGTAAGTTTTCTCTTGTCTTTCCCTAGCTTGACAGAAACTTCGCTCCACGCTCTCCTGTACTTTCCGGTACTGCTGCTGCCTCTCTGTGTCCCAGTCTGCTTCTGGTGAAGTGTCCTCGGGTGTCAGGACTCCCATCTCCAGGTCAACAGGTAGCTTACCAGGTCTTGCCCTCATCAGGTAAGCCGGGGTACAGTTGGTGGAACCTACCGGGATGTGGTTGTATAGGTCCACTAGGTCGGGCAGCCTCTCAGGCCACAGACTGCGTTCTTCCAGGGGCAATGTTTTCAGAAGATCTATCACCACCTGGTTCATTTTCTCACAAAGTCCATTAGTTTACGGATGATAGGGTGTCGTCCTTATCTTCCGGCAGCCATACAGAGTGCAGAATTCTTGGAAGACCTCCGCTTCAAAGGCAGGTCCCTGGTCTGTCAACACTTGGTCCGGGTACCCGTGTGGACGGCAGAAATGCTGCTGGAAGGCTCTAGCTGCTGTTCGAGCTGTTAAGTCCTTGACGGGGACGACAACCAAGAACCGGGAGTAGTGATCCACGATGGTTAGTGCGTAGACGTAGCCACTTCTGCTTGGGGTCAGTTTTACATGATCCAAGGCTACCAGTTCCAACGGCTGCCGGGTGACGATGGACTGCAGGGGAGTCTTCTGGCTGGCACGGTCCTTCCTTCTTAGGTTGCACGGGCCACAGTCTCTGCACCACCTCTCGATGGTTCCCCTCATGCCTACCCAGTGGAACCGCCCGCGCAGCAGGAACTCCAGCTTCTTCCATCCGAAGTGTCCAGCCCCGTCGTGGTATGCCTCCATCACCACGGCTGCGTCTCTTCGTGGCACCACTACTTGCCAGATTAGTTCATGCGTCCGGGAGTTAACCATTCGGCGGCACAACTTCCCCTTATAAAGGAACAGTCGACTCTTCTCAGCCCACAGTTGCTTGGCTTCCTCCGGAGCGTCTGGGTCAAGGCGAGCCTCTGGCCGAGTCAGCATCTCCTTCACCAGTCGGACGGCAGGGTCACTGTCTTGCGTTTCCGCCCAGTTGTAGTGAGGCAAGGGATTAAACGTAGCAGCTTGCTTACTCCTTACCCGGTGGGAATACTGGATAGTCCCATGACGGTGGAACGCGGGGAGTTCGACTTCTTCCAGTCCCTCTGGATCTTCTCCTACGTCCAGTAGGTTTGGCATCCTGGACAGGGCGTCCGCGTTGGTATTGGAGCGTCCTGCCCGGTATTTGATTGTGAACTCGTAGTTGGACAGACGGGCCATCCATCTCTGCTCTAGGGCACCGAGTCTTGCTGTGTCCAGGTGTGTCAACGGGTTGTTATCCGTGTACACGGTGAACCGGGAGGAAGCGAGGTAATGCTTAAAGCGTTCGGTGACTGCCCACACCACTGCCAGGAACTCTAGCTTAAATGAGCTGTAATTCTCAGGGTTTCTCTCGGTGGGTCGCAGTTTTCGGCTGGCGTAAGCAATTACTCGTTCTTTCCCCTGCTGGATCTGGGACAGCACGGCTCCTAGCCCGATGTTACTTGCGTCGGTGTAGAGGATAAAGGGCTGGCTGTAATCAGGGTACGCCAGGATTTCATCCCCCGTGAGGGCCATCTTCAGCTGGCGGAAGGATTCTTCTTCTAACTTCTTCCATCTGAAGGGTGGCTTCTGGTTCTTGGCCTTCCGGGACTGGCCTATCAGGAGGTCCTGCATAGGAGCTGCCTTTTTGGTGAAACCGGGGATGAATCTGCGGTAATAGCCTACCAACCCGAGGAACTGCCGCACTTCCTTTACACTGGAGGGACTTGGCCATTCCTTAATTGCGGTGATCTTATCAGGGTCGGGAGCCACTCCATCAGCGCTCACCACGTGTCCCAGGTACTGCACCTTTGGTTTCAGGAGGTGACACTTGGAGGGTTTCACCTTTAGGCCGTAGCTTGCCAGAGCTTCGAACACTTCCGCCAGGTGTTTCAGGTGGTCCTCATACGTCTTGGAATATACGATGACATCGTCCAGGTACAGCAGGACCGTCTCGAAGTTTCTGTGGCCCAGACAGCACTCCATTAATCGTTGGAAGGTTCCTGGTGCGTTGCAGAGTCCGAACGGCATGCAGGTAAACTCGCTAAGTCCCATCGGGGTGGTGAATGCGGTCTTCTCCCGGTCCGCCTCTGCTACAGGAACCTGCCAGTACCCACTAGTGAGATCCAAGGTAGAGAAGAAGTTAGCAGATCTTAAAGCAGCCAAAGACTCCTCTATCCTTGGTAAGGGGTACGCATCCTTGTGTGTGATACGGTTGATTTTCCGGTAATCTACACACATCCTCATGGTGTTGTCTTTCTTTTTGACTAAGACTAGTGGAGCTGCCCAGGGGCTACAGCGATCCCTGATCACCCCAGCCTCCTTCATGTCTCTAAGCATCCCCTTGGCGTGTTGGTAGTGTGCAGGGGGTACGGGTCGATACCTCTCTTTTATGGGAGGATGGTCTCCCGTGGGGATGTGGTGTTCTACCCCCTTGACTCGCCCGAAGTCTAACGGGTGTTTACTAAACACTCTCTCGTACTCTTGAACCACCCGATAGACTCCCTGTTTCTGGTGTGAGGGAGTCAGTACCCAAATGTAGTTGCTGACACCAGTCCTCCATTGTTTTCTGAGAGCCGTTACCTTCCTCCGGGGAAGATGGAGGCAAGGGTTCTACGGACTGTATGGAATCTTGATTGATGGTATACAATTTGGCTAGCGTGGCATACCGGGGCAGGTACACTTCCCTCTTCCCGATATTTATTATGCGAACGGGCACCCTCCCATGGCGTACATGGACCACCCCCCGTGCTGTCAAAATGGTGGGCCTACTGTCTGAGTAAACTGGTTCTACCATTGCCTGGTAATCTCTACCTCTCAGACCAATAGCTGCCCGGCACCAAATCATCATTTCACTTTTCGGGGGCATGGCAATAGGGAAAGGGTCACACATTCGCACGCTACCAATCTCACCACCGGAGAGTTCCACCTGTTGCCGTCGCATCAGTGCCCGGATCTCTTTCTGGAGCACTCGCTGCTGGCCGGAGCTGGCGTTCTTGGCAACCTGCTGTAAAAGGAAAATCACCTCTGCAAGACAATTTTCAATTACATTAGTTCCTAGAGTTATCTTTGGGTGACTCTCGTGTTTGTCAATGTCTACAATGATCAGTCCCTGTGCTGCCAGTTCGACTCTACCAATTTTAATGGTCACCTCTTTAAATCCAATCTGTGGCACGGGCTGACCATTGCTGGCGATGATACTCAAGTCGTCGTCAGGGTAGCGGGTGATATCCGAGTCATTCCAGTACTGCTTGAAGAGCACGTACGGGATGGTGGTGACCTGTGACCCGGTGTCCAGTAGGGCACTCATAGGAATGCCATCCAGTACCACGGGTAAGACTGGACGTCCTCCCACATATTTGTCGCGCCAGTTCGATGGGCCTGGTGATCTTTTTCCTGGGGGTTGGCCCTCTACCCCAGGTTGTGCCAGTTTAAAGGACAGTACCTTGCCATATGTCCGGGTTGATTGCAGCGGCGGCAGATGGGTCGTCCGTCCTCGTTGTATCGGTCGCTGGGTCTTCCTCTGGCCGGTGGGGTCCTCCTTGGTCGACGCCACGGGATGTCCTCCGGTCCGGATGCCAGCTGGATCTTCCCTGGAGTGGAAACCTGTAAAGACTGCACAGTTCGGGTTAGCGCAGCAACGCTTTTAGCTAGCTCTTGGACCTGATGGTGCAGGTCTGGAGCCGGGTCATTGTTCAAAGCCTGCGCACCAGCTCCCACAGGCCCTGCCGACAAGGGCGCCGCCTCCTGGTGGTAAGTGGTAGTGGGGCGTCTGGGGGTCACAACGCCACCTGGTGCCGGTTCTCGAAGCACCCGGATGGCTCTGTCCTTGAACTGTGCAAATCCCAGATGAGGGTCCTGTAAGGCCATTGCCCGCAACTGGGTTCGGTGGGCATTGCAATATAAACCCTCTATAAATTGTTCAGTCAACAGCCTGTCCTCGTCTCCCACGCCGTCAGGGTCGGTCTGCTTAATGGCTCTCAGGGCCTCTTGTAGGTTCAGGGCATAGTCCCTTATACTCTCATGTGCCCGCTGTTTGCACCCGTAGAATCTAAGCTTGATCTCAGCTGAGGTGCGGGTATCAAAGGTGTCCCTCAGCCGGGTTAGTATCCCTGCGACAGTCCTCCCTCCAGGTGGCCAGGACTTTACCTCCCTTTGGGCTGCCCCGGTTAATTGGGCCACCAGGATGCTCACTTTTTGCTCCTCTGTGAGGGGGTACACGTGGAAGAGGCTATCCAGCTTTTCTCTAAAGTCATGCAGGGTATGTGACTCCCCAGAGTACTGGGGTAGCCAGGCTGCCCCCGGGATATAGGGCATGGTGAAAGGCATGACCGCAACGGCGGTGGCGCTGGCGGGGGTTGAAGCGGTGAAGCTCTCCTCCGTATCCGACATCCTTCTCCCCCCTAGTGGACCGTGGCCTACCTTGCGATGATCCTCTTCCGTAGGCCGCGGCTCCGCAGTGGATCGTCAGGGTTGAGGACCTTCCGTCGCGCTCCTGTGACGTCAGCTGGGCTCCTTCCAGGACCTTACGCGACGTCTGGACGTGAGGCGGGGCTTCAGTTCTCGCGCGCTTTTGGAGTCCACGCCCCTCTTTTTCCCGCGCGGCGTCTTCAAGATGGCGTCCAACGGCGGGAAAACTCCACGGAAGGCGGGAAGAAGGCTGAAAATGGCGCCGGATGGCGGGAATCTTCACCGATGGCGGGAGGAAGGCTGAAGATGGCGCCGGATGGCGGGAATCTTCACCACTGGTATGTTTGAACAGTCTTTTTCAGGCACGCAGTACCCGGTGGTTGCGGGCACGAAATCCTGCCGACTACGCCAAAAGTTGACGCACCCCTGGGCCTTGGTCGCGCGGTCTGTTGAGGGTTGTAGTCTCGTGGCGGTGACCCGGTCCGTACCCAGGGAGTCAAACTGAGCGGCGATGTATTAGCGGTAGATGTTGGACGACTACGCCACCCGTTGAGTACAGCTAAGGAGCTGCTGCTGCAGGGCAGACCGCTGAGGCCGGTGGTAGGATTGTGCAGCGTGATAGTATCACCCCCAACGGGAGGGGTATGGCCTCAGGGCAGCCGACGTGGATGATGGGGGTAGCAGGAATCACTCAGAGACGATGCGGTGTAATTCAGGGTCTTTACTGGTGATAAAGATAGACCCTCCCGGAGTACTGGCTAGCGATCGGGGCCTGGTCAGTCCTTGAGCAGATGGGATCTCCCCTGGCCAGGCGGAGTTGTAGGCCTCCCAAACTGACTGTACTCTTCTGGCTACCTTGCTAGAGGCGGGTATAAGTAGCCCACGTCCCTGAGTGTACCGTGTGGTGCTCACCCGTATGGCCGGTGACTCGGGGCCTTCTAGTGGCGTCCGCTCCACGACGGCGGTGCTGGTCCCACGCGTGTGACCGTGCCTTCGGGTTTCTGGGCCAGAGGACCTGCAATCCCCTGCCGGTCGGTTTCTGCTGCTGGATAGGAGTTAGTCCCCACAGCCTCGGACTCCGGGTCCGGTGATAACTTCTCAGTCAGGGCGAGCTCTGCAGCTGCCAGCCCCTGACTCCTTGTAGCACTGCTCCCACAGAGCTCCTGATGTTCTTTTCCTATAGCTGCTTCTCTGTCTCTACTTCTTCTCTACTCACTAACCCTGCCTCAGCCCTAGGTTTATATAGGGGAAGTTCTTCCCCTCCCAGGACTGGGCAGGAGGTGTGGCATGCACAGGATCCCTGACCAAGAGACCTCCCACCTGCTCTCAGACATAACATTGCTGTTACTGTGGAAACCAGACCCCTGGGGTGCCACACATACATACTGTATAAGGGGCATAATGGGGGCATTACACTGTGGGGGGCATCATACATCCTGCATAAGGGGCATAATGGGGGCATTACACTGTGTGGGGGCATCATACATCCTGCATAATGGGGGCATTACACTGTGTGGGGGCAACATACATCCTGTATAAGGGGCATAATGGGGGCATTACACTGTGGGGGGCATCATACATCCTGCATAAGGGGCATTATGGGGGGCATCATACATACTGCATAAGGAGCATAATGGGGGCATTACACTGTGTGGGGGCATCATACATACTGCATAAGGGGCATTACACTGTGGGGGGCATCATACATCCTGCATAAGGGGCATAATGGGGGCATTACACTGTGTGGGGGCATCATACATCCTGCATAAGGGGCATAATGGGGGCATTACACTGTGGGGGGCATCATACATTCTGCATAAGGGGCATAATGGGGTAATTACACTGTGTGGGGCATCATACATCCTGCATAAGGAGCATAATGGGGGCATTACACTGTGGGGGGCATCATACATTCTGCATAAGGGGCATAATGGGGGCATTATACTGTGGGGGGCATCATACATACTGCATAAGGGGCATAATGGGGCATTACACTGTGGGGGGCATCATACATCCTGCATAAGGGGCATAATGGGGGCATTACACTGTGGGGCCAGTAAAGGGGTCCTGTACTATGAGAACAATACGTTTCCTCCCTTCCTGTCTCCATAGTTGGGTCGTATGTATCTATTACAGGAAACAGAACAGAAACCTTATGAATCTTATAAAGGGGCAACACAAGACCCCAAAAGAGTCTCCGTGCTGAAGGGGTTAATGCCCCCTGCGCCCAGTAATGGGGGTCTCCACATACCTGCACGTGCAGAGCCGCCACCACATATATGGCTGCTCTGTGTCTGTGCGCACAGGAGCTGTGATGAGGTCACAGGAGGGGAGGAGTCAGGGATCACATGATCAGGGGCCTCAGTGGATGCAGGACTCTGCTGTGCTGGTTGTCATGGTGCTGGATGAGCTGAAGTTTATGTGTGGGGTCAGGAGGGGTTTACAGTGTGGATGTAGCAGAGCCGCGTGTGTACAAGGTGTACGGAGCAGAGCCGTGTGTGTACGAGGTGTACGGAGCAGAGCCGCGTGTGTACGAGGTGTACGGAGCAGAGCCGTGTGTGTACGAGGTGTACGGAGCAGAGCCGCGTGTGTACGAGGTGTACGGAGCAGAGCCGTGTGTGTACGAGGCGTACGGAGCAGAGCCGCGTGTGTACGAGGTGTACGGAGCAGAGCCGCGTGTGTACGAGGTGTACGGAGCAGAGCCGCGTGTGTACGAGGTGTACGGAGCAGAGCCGTGTGTGTACGAGGTGTACGGAGCAGAGCCGCGTGTGTACGAGGTGTACGGAGCGGAGCCGTGTGTGTACGAGGTGTACGGAGCGGAGCCGCGTGTGTACGAGGTGTACGGAGCGGAGCCGCGTGTGTACGAGGTGTACGGAGCAGAGCCGCGTGTGTACGAGGTGTACGGAGCAGAGCCGCGTGTGTACGAGGTGTACGGAGCAGAGCCGCGTGTGTACGAGGTGTACGGAGCGGAGCCGCGTGTGTACGAGGTGTACGGAGCGGAGCCGCGTGTGTACGAGGCGTACGGAGCGGAGCCGTGTGTGTACGAGGTGTACGGAGCGGAGCCGCGTGTGTACGAGGTGTACGGAGCGGAGCCGCGTGTGTACGAGGTGTACGGAGCGGAGCCGCGTGTGTACGAGGTGTACGGAGCGGAGCCGCGTGTGTACGAGGTGTACGGAGCGGAGCCGCGTGTGTACGAGGTGTACGGAGCGGAGCCGCGTGTGTACGAGGTGTACGGAGCGGAGCCGCGTGTACGAGGTGTACGGAGCGGAGCCGCGTGTACGAGGTGTACGGAGCGGAGCCGCGTGTGTACGAGGTGTACGGAGCGGAGCCGCGTGTGTACGAGGTGTACGGAGCGGAGCCGCGTGTGTACGAGGTGTACGGAGCGGAGCCGCGTGTGTACGAGGTGTACGGAGCAGAGCCGCGTGTGTACGAGGTGTACGGAGCAGAGCCGCGTGTGTACGAGGTGTACGGAGCAGAGCCGCGTGTGTACGAGGTGTACGGAGCAGAGCCGCGTGTGTACGAGGTGTACGGAGCAGAGCCGCGTGTGTACGAGGTGTACGGAGCAGAGCCGCGTGTGTACGAGGTGTACGGAGCAGAGCCGCGTGTGTACGAGGTGTACGGAGCAGAGCCGCGTGTGTACGAGGTGTACGGAGCAGAGCCGCGTGTGTACGAGGTGTACGGAGCAGAGCCGCGTGTGTACGAGGTGTACGGAGCAGAGCCGCGTGTGTACGAGGTGTACGGAGCAGAGCCGCGTGTGTACGAGGTGTACGGAGCAGAGCCGCGTGTGTACGAGGTGTACGGAGCAGAGCCGCGTGTGTACGAGGTGTACGGAGCAGAGCCGCGTGTGTACGAGGTGTACGGAGCAGAGCCGCGTGTGTACGAGGTGTACGGAGCAGAGCCGCGTGTGTACGAGGTGTACGGAGCAGAGCCGCGTGTGTACGAGGTGTACGGAGCAGAGCCGCGTGTGTACGAGGTGTACGGAGCAGAGCCGCGTGTGTACGAGGTGTACGGAGCAGAGCCGCGTGTGTACGAGGTGTACGGAGCAGAGCCGCGTGTGTACGAGGTGTACGGAGCAGAGCCGCGTGTGTACGAGGTGTACGGAGCAGAGCCGCGTGTGTACGAGGTGTACGGAGCAGAGCCGCGTGTGTACGAGGTGTACGGAGCAGAGCCGCGTGTGTACGAGGTGTACGGAGCAGAGCCGCGCGTGTACGAGGTGTACGGAGCAGAGCCGCGCGTGTACGAGGTGTACGGAGCAGAGCCGCGCGTGTACGAGGTGTACGGAGCAGAGCCGCGCGTGTACGAGGTGTACGGAGCGGAGCCGCGCGTGTACGAGGTGTACGGAGCGGAGCCGCGCGTGTACGAGGTGTACGGAGCGGAGCCGCGCGTGTACGAGGTGTACGGAGCGGAGCCGAGTGTGTACGAGGTGTACGGAGCGGAGCCGCGCGTGTACGAGGCGTACGGAGCGGAGCCGCGCGTGTACGAGGCGTACGGAGCGGAGCCGCGCGTGTACGAGGCGTACGGAGCGGAGCCGCGCGTGTACGAGGCGTACGGAGCGGAGCCGCGCGTGTACGAGGCGTACGGAGCGGAGCCGCGTGTACGAGGCGTACGGAGCGGAGCCGCGCGTGTACGAGGCGTACGGAGCAGAGCCGCGCGTGTACGAGGCGTACGGAGCAGAGCCGCGCGTGTACGAGGCGTACGGAGCAGAGCCGCGCGTGTACGAGGCGTACGGAGCAGAGCCGCGCGTGTACGAGGTGTACGGAGCAGAGCCGCGCGTGTACGAGGTGTACGGAGCGGAGCCGCGCGTGTACGAGGTGTACGGAGCGGAGCCGCGCGTGTACGTGGTGTACGGAGCGGAGCCGTGTGTGTACGAGGTGTACGGAGCAGAGCCGCGTGTACGAGGTGTACGGAGCTTAGCCGCGTGTGTACGAGGTGTACGGAGCAGAGCCGCGTGTGTACGAGGTGTACGGAGCAGAGCCGCGTGTGTACGAGGTGTACGGAGCAGAGCCGCGTGTGTACGAGGTGTACGGAGCAGAGCCGCGCGTGTACGAGGTGTACGGAGCGGGCCGCGCGTGTACGAGGTGTACGGAGCAGAGCCGCGTGTGTACGAGGCGCGCGGAGCCGCGTGTGTACGAGGCGTACGGAGCGGAGCCGCGTGTGTACGAGGTGTGCGGAGCGGAGCCGGGTGTGTACGAGGCGCGCGGAGCGGAGCCGGGCGTGTACGAGGCGCGCGGAGCCGCGTGTGTACGAGGCGTACGGAGCGGAGCCGCGTGTGTACGAGGTGTACGGGGCGGAGCCGCGCGTGTACGAGGCGTGCGGAACTGAGCCGGGCGTGTACGAGGCGTGCGGAGCGGAGCCGGGCGTGTACGAGGCGTGCGGAGCGGAGCCGGGCGTGTACGAGGCGTGCGGAGCGGAGCCGCGCGTGTACGAGGCGTGCGGAGCTGAGCCGGCGTGTACGAGGCGTGCGGAGCTGAGCCGGGCGTGTACGAGGCGTGCGGAGCGGAGCCGCGCGTGTACGAGGCGTACGGAGCGGAGCCGCGCGTGTACGAGGCGTACGGAGCGGAGCCGCGCGTGTACGAGGCGTACGGAGCGGAGCCGCGCGTGTACGAGGCGTACGGAGCGGAGCCGCGCGTGTACGAGGCGTACGGAGCGGAGCCGCGCGTGTACGAGGCGTGCGGAGCGGAGCCGCGCGTGTACGAGGCGTGCGGAGCAGAGCCGCGCGTGTACGAGGCGTGCGGAGCAGAGCCGGGCGTGTACGAGGCGTGCGGAGCAGAGCCGCGCGTGTACGAGGCGTGCGGAGCTGAGCCGGCGTGTACGAGGCGTGCGGAGCAGAGCCGGGCGTGTACGAGGCGTGCGGAGCTGAGCCGCGCGTGTACGAGGCGTACGGAGCAGAGCCGCGCGTGTACGAGGCGTACGGAGCAGAGCCGCGCGTGTACGAGGCGTACGGAGCAGAGCCGCGCGTGTACGAGGCGTGCGGAGCAGAGCCGGGCGTGTACGAGGCGTGCGGAGCAGAGCCGCGCGTGTACGAGGCGTGCGGAACTGAGTCGGCGTGTACGAGGCGTGCGGAGCAGAGCGGGGCGTGTACGAGGCGTGCGGAGCTGAGCCGCGCGTGTACGAGGCGTGCGGAACGGAGCCGCGCGTGTACGAGGCGTACGGAGCGGAGCCGCGCGTGTACGAGGCGTACGGAGCGGAGCCGCGCGTGCACGAGGCGTACGGAGCGGAGCCGCGCGTGCACGAGGCGTACGGAGCGGAGCCGCGCGTGTACGAGGCGTACGGAGCGGAGCCGCGCGTGTACGAGGCGTACGGAGCGGAGCCGGGCGTGTACGAGGCGTGCTGAGCGGGGCGTGTACGAGGCGTGCGGAGCGGAGCTGAGCCGGGCGTGTACGAGGCGTACGGAGCAGAGCCGCGTGTGTACGAGGCGTACGGAGCAGAGCCGCGTGTGTACAAGGCGTGCGGAGCGGAGCTGAGCCGGGTGTGTACGAGGCGTGCGGAGCTGAGCCGGGCGTGTACGAGGCGTGCGTAGCGGAGCCGGGCGTGTACGAGGCGTGCGGAGCGGAGTCGGGCGTGTACGAGGCATGCGGAGCGGAGCCGGGCGTGCATGAGGCGTACGGAGCGGAGCCGCGAGTGTACGAGGTGTACGAGGCGTGCGGAGCTGAGCCGGGCGTGTACGAGGCGTGCGGAGCGGAGCCGGGCGTGTACGAGGCGTACGGAGCGGAGCCGGGCGTGTACGAGGCGTGTGGAGCGGAGCCGGGCGTGTACGAGGTGGACGGAGCGGAGCCGGGCGTGTACGAGGCGTGTGGAGCGGAGCGGTGTGTGTACGAGGCGTGCGAAGCGGAGCCGCGCGTGTACGAGGCGTGCGGAGCGGAGCCGTGTGTGTACGAGGTGTACGGAGCGGATGCTGCCCCTCTCCAGGAGCGATCACAGCAGCATTCACGGCATGAGACATTCTTGTACTACACTGACTGTCCTGACAGAACATGGCTCGTCAGGGCATAGCCCCGACCTCCAGCGACAGCCGGACAGTCCCATTGGATCGGGGACGGTTGGGAGGTTTCTGTATATAAGTTGTGTGTGATAATTGTAGAATTATTAATGTCTTAGCATAAAAGGATGTACCTGAGTGTTTGTGCCGGGGTCCACATGCATGGAGGGGTTGAGGCGGTGCTGGCTGTATTATGCAGACGGCATCTGCCTGTAACAGTAGCAACCAGAAACTACTAGAAACTCTGCACCAAAATGAAGCAAATCCTTATTCTGGGAACTTTTCCTTGTACGTAACACCCCCGGATCCTGTACAAGCCGGCCAGATGTTCTCATTCATGTCATTTTCTGCTTAAGGTTCTGCGGTTTTCTGGCCAACTATAAAAAAGAAAAAGCGTAAAACAATATTTGTTACTGCTGCATTGATTTAAGTACAATCTTTCAAAATATGTACACTGTGTTCCAAATTATTATGCAAATAATATTTTCTCAGATTTTCCCAAATTACCTATATGAATTGCAGTCATTGTAATTTTCCAGTCAAATAACTATTAGGGTATGTGCACACGATGCAGAAATGCTCAGGATTTTTTCCTGAGCATTTCTGCATCTCCCTGGCAGGAAAAACCACATGCGGATTGTACATGCGGTTCCCTGCCAGGGACATGCGGAAATGAAGCGGTCTTCACTTTCATTTCCGCATGCGGGTTAACAAGCGCTTCCCAAGCGATTTTAGCATCACTTGGAAAGTGCTTGTCAACTTCACACTATATAAATCGATGCAGCCGGCATGGATTTATATAGTGTGTGAATGTCAAAAAAATAAATATATACTTTACCCTCTGATGGCCCCCAGTGTCCTGCTTCGCTCGATCCCGGCTGCCGGCAGTGAAGACTGAAGGACCTGCCGACGTCAGCGTCACGTGACCCGTCACATGACTCTGACGTCAGCGAAGGTCCTTCTTCATTCAACCGCGAAGTGCCGGGAACCAAGCAGGAGCGCTGCGCGGGCCGTCAGAAGGTAAGTATATATATATTTTTTATTTTATTCTTTTTTTTTTAATGGTACCTGGGTCTGGATGAGAGTCCTCTCATCCACACCCGGGTACCATCCGCACATTAGACCGCATGGAATGCGCATCAACATATACAGTGATGCGGATTCCATGCGGTCTAATGCAAGTCAATGGCGGCAAAAAAGCAGCGTTTCCGCAAAATTAATTGACATGCTGCGGATTTTTGAGCGCAGCGTTTACGCTGCGGAAAAATCCGCATCATGGACACAGCACATGCGGATTTCAATTGGGGAACATTGCTGCCCTTCTACCATGCGTTTTTAATGCGTTTCCGCGGCGTTTCCGCAGATGCAAAACCGCCGCGGAAACGCATTAAAAACGCATCGTGTGAACTCAGCCTTAGAGTACAATTGAAAGGTTTTTGTACAAGCTGCCTATGACAACAGTATATTTTTTAAAAAATAAATCACTCAAACTGCACTCAAAATGCATGTTCCAAATTATTATGCACAGCAGAGTTTTCAACCTTTTCATTTTAATAAAGAACAAAAAAATTGTCATTTTTGAAATTATAAGCATTAGCAGCTTATTAGAAACTGAAATCAAACAGTTTTCAACTCAAACTTTATTCTAGGTGATGTTACATTTGCACATAGGACCCCTTGTTCGAAAGGAGCTTCTGAACTCTCTCGTCCATTGAATTTGTCAGGTTTTGGATGGTTTCTGCTTCAATTGTTTTGCATGAGGACAGAATACCCTCCCAGAGCTGTTGCTTAGATGTGAACTGCCTCCCGCCATCATAGACACTCCTTTTGATGATGCTCCAGAGGTTCTCAATGGGGTTGAGGTCAGGGGAGCATGGGGGCCACACCATAAGTTTGTCCCTTTTTATGCCCATAGCAGCCAGAGATGCAGATGTGTTATGTGCAGCATGAGACGGGGCATTATCATGCATGAAAATGATCTTGCTGCGGAATGCACGGTTCTTCTTGAACCATGGAAGGAAGTGCTGTTTGAGAAACTCCACATACATTATGGAGTTCATCTTTACCCCTTCAGGGATCCTAAAGGGGCCGACAATCTCTCTCCCCATGATTCCAGCCCAAAACATTACTCCACCTCCTCCTTGTTAGCGCCGTAGCTGTATTTGCATGGGGTGTCCATCAACCAGCCATCCTCCACTCCATCCATCTGGACCATCGAGATCATTTCATGCATGATAATGCCCCGTCTCATGCTGCACATAACACATCTGCATCTCTGGCTGCTATGGGCATAAAAGGGGACAAACTTATGGTGTGGCCCCCATGCTCCCCTGACCTCAACCCCATTGAGAACCTCTGGAGCATCATCAAAAGGAGTGTCTATGATGGCGGGAGGCAGTTCACATCTAGGCAACAGCTCTGGGAGGGTATTCTGTCCTCATGCAAAACAATTGAAGCAGAAACCATCCAAAACCTGACAAATTCAATGGACGAGAGAGTTCAGAAGCTCCTTTCGAACATGCGGTCCTATGTGCAAATGTAACATCACCTAGAATAAAGTTTTGAGTTGAAAACTGTTTGATTTCAGTTTGTAATAACCTGCTAATGCTTATAATTTCAAAAATGACCATTTTTTTGTTCTTTATTAAAATGAAAAGGTTGAAAACTCTGCTGTGCATAATAATTTGGAACATGCATTTTGAGTGCAGTTTGAGTTTTTTATTTTTTTTTAAATATACTGTTATCATAGGCAGTTTGTACAAAAACCTTTCAATTGTACTCTAATAGTTATTTGACTGGAAAATTACAATGACTGCAATTCATATAGGTAATTTGGGAAAATCTGAGAAAATATTATTTGCATAATAATTTGGAACACAGTGTAAATCTATAAATCTATTACACGTCGGGTCAATGCTGTAAAGGACAGTAAAGTGCCATGGTTGTGGTTTTTGGGTCACTCTGCTTCCCTCCCAAAAATGCAATCAGAAACTTGTAACTACTGATCGCTCCACAAGAAAAAGCCGACAACTCCATCAATGGGATCATTTTATAAAATTAGGTCTTCGCAAGATGAAAATGGGGTCACAAACCACATTTTTTTTAAAAATGTTCATAAAAAAACCCAAACAAACAAAAATAATAACCTTACTTTGATTTTTTCCCCATTTTTCAATACTTTATGTGCTAAATTGAATGTTGTCATTCCAAATAACAACTAGTCCCACAAAACACAAGCCCTCCGTCTATGTGAATGAAAAAACAAAGTTATTATTTTTGGGAAAAAGGGGAAGAAAAAAACAAAAAATTGGTCTTGTCAGAATAATGTAATTGCTATATATATATATTTTTAAAATTGAATATTTTTAACCCAAAATTGTGATCTGTTATAATATTATCATTCTTCATGCGAGATTAATCATTAGTCTGTAGATAAATCCAAACATCTGGAAGATGTAGAACAATATATCTGTGATTCTCTTCTGCCAGGATAAGCGCCTCCTTTCTGTCCTTTCTGTGATGGAGAAAACGCTTGAAAGATTCAGAAAGTCCGATGAGTTTTTGGAGCTTATTGTAAAGGGCCTTAATGACGACCTGGGAAAGAAACCACCAGAAACAAAGGATCCAACCAGGTAAGTTCTAATGATCCCATCTGATAAAATGATCAGCTTTATTTCCATGGGATTGTTCTGTAGAAGAGATGGGACCTGCAGCATTCTGATCCTGAACTTCACTATGTATAGATGTAGCAAAGCTTAATGTGACAATTCACACACCGCAGTGATAAATTGTCTCAGAAGGTTAGCTCTCATAACAGAATTAACATCACTTATAGTGGAACTAAACTTACAATTTATTTTCAGAATTGTGAAAATTATGGCACTTTGCAAAGCACTTCATTAGTTTCTTTGGCGTCATATCCATAAAATGATGATATTAAAGTGGCCTCCAGACCCTGCTTTTCCCCAGTGCAGGAGCGTTGCTGGGGTCCTAAGAGATCAGGGACCCCAGCCCCAAAGTACATGTTTCCCCATATAACCTCCCTGCCACTTAAAAGAGGATTTATACATATATAATTACAGTATACCACTGTTACTAATCTAAAATACACTATACAAAGACCAATATTCCCAAAATTACTACTATACAAGGCCAAAATGATCCTGCTACACAATGTCCTCTACCTTCACCACCACACAGTGAGTCCATATATGAAAGAAAACCTCCGCAGGGTAAAAGACCATCAAAGGAGTCCAGGGAGTATAAAATCTATCATATCTATTCAGCCATAGAAAAATAGGATGATGGGGGAAGGGACACAACACATATGTGATTGTTAGACATGTAAGCCAAAAAAAGCAAGGCACGCAAGGAAGGGGCCATTCCAGGTATAATGGCTGTCTATAGTATCATCATGGGTATACTAAAATATCCCAAAATAGACACCGCATATATTCCACTGGGGACAACAGTCATCATATGCAGGTGCATCTCACTAAATTAGAATATCATCAAAAAGTTATTTTATTTCAGTTCTTCAATACAAAAAGTGAAACTCCTATATTATATAGAGTCATTACACACAGAGTGATCTATTATATAGAGTCATTACAGACAGAGAGATCTGTTTCAAGTGTTTATTTCTGTTAATGTTGACGATTATGGCTTACAGCCAATGAAAACACTAAAGTCATTATCTCAGTAAATTAGAATAATTAACAAAAAACACCTGCAACGGCTTCCTAAGTGTTTAAATATGTCCCTTAGTCTGTTTCAGTAGGCTCCACAATCATGGGGAAGACTGCTGACTTGACAAATGCCAAGAAGGCAGTCATTGACACCATCCACAAGGTCCCAGAGTTCCAATTTTCCTTTGGAAATCAAGGTCCCAGAGTCTGGAGGAAGAGTGGAGAGGTCACAATCCAAGCTGCTTGTGGTCTAGTGTGAAGTTTCCACAATCAGTGATGGTTTGGGGAGCCATGTCATCTGCTGGTGTAGGTCTACTGTGTTTTATCAAGACCAAAGTCAGCGCAGCCGTCTACCAGGAAATTTTACAGCACTTCATGTTTCCCTCTGCCGACGAGCTTTTTGGAGATGGAAATTTCATTCTCCAGCAGGACTTGGCACCTGTCCACACTGCCAAAAGTACCAATACCTGGTTTAAAAACAACAGTATCACTCTGCTTAATTGGTCAGCAAACTCACATGACCTTAACCCCATAGAGAATCTATTATAAAGAATATATGGGGTATTGTCAAGAAGAAAATAAGAGACACCAGACCCAACAAAGCAGATGAGCTGAAGGCTGTTATCAAAGCAACCTGGGCTTCCATAACACCTCAGCAGGACACAGGCTGATCGCCTCCATGCCACACCGCATTGATGCAGTAATTGATGCAAAAGGAGCCCTGACCAAGTATTGAGGGCATTTACTGAACATACATTTCAGTAGGCCAACATTTCAGATTTTAAAAACATTTTTCAAGCTGATGTTATAAAGTATTTTAATTTACTGAGATAATGACTTTTGTGATTTCATTGGCTGTAAGCCATAATTAGTGGCGTACCGCCAATGGTGGCAGGCCACACCACTGCTATGGGGCCCGTGAGCCTTGGGGGAGCGAGGAGGATAGGTGAGTATTGGGGGGGTGGGAGGTTGCGGCGGAGGAGCGGGCACACGCAGTAGCGGCTGCTGTAGGTACCACGTGTGCCCGCTGCTAAAGGGACATGAATATTCCCTCTTGTCCACTTCCATGGGCGTGGAGAAGAGGGAATATTCATTCTCTTTAGTAGCGGGCACGGAGGAGCGCTGAGCCGTGGCTCCTGCTTACAGTGCCCGCTACTAAAGAGAATGCATATTCACGCTTGTCAACACTCATATTCCCGGCGTGGAGAAGAGTGAATATGCCGGCAGCAGCAGCGGCTCACCTCGACAACTGAGAGCACGCGCTGCTCAGTTACCAACATGAGCTGCTGGCAGACAGAACACAGCAGCTCTGGAGCAGAGGTGAGGAAGGAAGGTGAGTATAAGTGTTTATTTTTTGTGTGTGCAGTGATGGGGCCACACATACCAGGATTGGGGGGTGAGGGGGCCACACATACTAGGATTAGGGGATGAGGGGGCCATCATACAGAGTATAGGGAGATGTGGGGACCATCATACAGTGCGCCGGGAGCTGTGGGGACCATGATACCAGTGCATATGGAGCTGTGGGGACCATCATATAGTGCATAGGGAGCTGTGGGGACCATCATACAGAGCGTAGGGAGCTGTGGGGACCATGATACAGTGCATATGGAACTGTGGGTACCATCATACAGGGCATAAAGAGCTGTGGGGACCATTATGCAGTACATAAGGAGCTGTGGGGACCATCATACAGGGTATAGAGAGCTATGGGGATCATCATACAGTGCGTAGGGAGCTGTGGGGATCATCATACAGTGCGTAGGGAGCTGTGGGGACCATCATACAGTGTCTAGGGAGCTGTGGGGACCATCATACTGTGTGTAGTGAGCTGTGGGACTATGATACAATATACAGGATGCTATGGGGGCACTCCGGACATTATTTCTTTTAAATGGGTGCATCATCAGAAATTTCTTCTTTCACCACCCCGAAATCATCGTCCATAGACTTGAAAAAGAACTTTGTAGTTGGGTGTAGTTTGATTGTGGCTTTAAGGGGGCATTATTACTTAAAGGGGATACTCAACGGTATTTGTTGCTTGGAGGGAACACTTCAGATATTGAAACTTTCATAAGAGCATATCTGGCATTATTACTTGCTAGGTAGCACAGTGGGGTCTTTACTACTTTCTATGGGACGCTATTATTTTTATAGGTCCCCTCTATCTGGCACACAGTCTTTGTAGCATTAATTGGTGGAGGGTAATCATAGTAATGACATAATTTTTGAAGTATTGAGGTTCCTATTCCACGTCGGAAGAGCAGGCAGCATGGGGAGGTTGTGCAGGGTGGGAATAGATGGGGACGGTGCTGGAAATGTGAGAAGTCAGATGGTCTTTGTACAGTGTGTTTTTTATGTAGAGGCAATGGTCATATCATAATACTATGTACTCACTGTGTAGTGTTGATGGTAGAGGGCATTGTGTAGCGGGATTATTATTGCCTTGTATAGAAGTAATTTTGGGAATATTGGTCTTTCAGTTGTGTATTTTAGTTTAGCAACAATGGTGTACTCTAATTATATATGTATAGGTCCTCTTTTAAGTGGCGGGGAGGTTGTATGGGGAAACACCTACTTTGGGGCTTTGGCCCCTGATCTTTTAGGACCCTAGCAACGTCCCGGCATACAAGGGATATCGGGGGGCACAAAGTGTTCTGTAGGTTTCCTTTACAGTATGAAGCATTTTGCACACAGTATCCTTCCTGTGTAATATACTCCAGGACTGGTGAGGCGCACTGTCGCTCCCTATTTCGCCATAACTCGGCCTCAGCACTGCAGTGATGATCAGCAGGTCTGCTTACTTGTTCTTCGGTTTCGCGCACTATGTCTTCCACTACTGGCTACCTTGAACCCTTGCACTCGGGACTCCCACTAGTACATCATATTCAGTGCTGCTTTGGGGTCCATAACTCGGCGTCCAATCCAAGGACCCTTCTCTGTAAGGCCACTCTGTCTCATCGGTCCAAAAAAGTCGGGCGCACTTCATGGCCTCCTCATATAGAATGAATGGAGCAGCATTTTAGCATGCGGACCACCGTTCCAATCTAAAGGGGATGAAGGTTCCTGTAGATTGGAGCTTGTTTTCATTGGACAACCCCTTTAATTTTTCACACACTGTTTCTGCATTTAAGTCTATTTTTGGTAAATATTCGATGACCTGGTGTAATTTGTGATGTGTTGTTCTTCACCTGAGGTTGTATTGACCTCATTTTATAACTTCTAAGGACCAGACTTTTTTTAATATATCCTGAATAGAACACAATAGAATTGTATGGAAAACATTATTGTGTTCTTCACAATTCAAGGCGACGTGTCCTTATGAGATCTTTTTCTTGAAGGTATATGGCCCTCAGGTTCTTTATCACCATGCAATCTGAAGAGCCAACTTAGACTAAGAGTGGCCACCACTGGGCATACACCATGGTGCAGCAAGGGCTAGCAATCTGTCCCTCCAATTGTGCGGGTACTTATTGCTTAGGGAATGTCAGCCCAATTCTTCTTTTTAAGAGGGTTCACTGTCTGTGCATCTCTGTGCCCGAAGAATATTAACCTGGTGTTACTGTATTACTGCTGTTCCAAGTGGAAAGCACATGGTTCTCTTAGAGACAGGACCCTTGTATAAACCCAAGTAGACTTGAATTGGAAAAGCCACTGGTCTGGACCAGGACTCTGGTTGTGTCCGGTGATGGCGGCATGCACGGTTTCTATGTACGTGTCTGTGTGTAGTCAGAAAAGAATTTCAGTGGTGGCCTAATAACTGCAAGGAGCGACGGAGGTGTTGGACAAAGGTAAACGAGTGACTGCAGAACGGTTGGTAAATGTGGCCACTTCATGGGAATATTGGCCACTGATGACTGAGGCCTCCCTCCTGGTTTGGTCCTGGAGCCCCCCGGCCACTTGTTGAACATCTTTCCTGTTTTTTACTGTTACACAAGACCCTGTGTCTCCTGTATTCTGCAGCTGCGTCCCGTTCTTCAGTCTTCTTTCTGTAGCATGGTGTGTACGACGTCCTGGATACAATGTTACTGCTCCATCACAGACTGAACCCCAGAACAATTGTCATGGAATTTGATACCAGAGTTCTCTCTGTGTATGGAGCCCCCATATTTTGTGATTACTCTTATTCTCACTGTGTAAGGTGAAATCCAGGAAAAAAAACCTCAAAAAACAATATATATATATATAATTAATTTTTTTATTGAAATAGCAATAAGCAACATTGTAATGAAAATATTACTGGTCCTATAAGAAATTAAACTATGGTCACAGTCACTCTCAGATTGGCCCCGGTGGAGACCACAAAACGAGCTGCGGTCATTGGGGACCACCTGAGAGTCATTGGGACCCAAAGATCCAGAAGAAGGCAAAGAAACCCCCCAAAAGAATTCTGATTCAGGGGAGAAAAAAATTCCTTCCTGACCCCATTTCTGGCGATCGGATATTTCCCTGGATCTCGTGTATCCTGCTGCATATTGCTGTATATAACATAGGCTTATGTCATGTGAACAATGGCCAAATAGCTGTTGGCTGAGAACTCGTCCTGTATGATAAAATCTGCGATGGAGGTTCCTAATACGGCTTCCAACGAAGATGTGACATCATCCAAATGTGTATAAGAACTAGCGAGTGATAAAGGAGACAATGGCTGGTAGGTAATAAGTCATTACCTGTCTGCCAATATCTTCTTCTGGAAGACTTCAAGATATCATGTATTACATATTACATATTATTCTGAAAGAGCACCATGTAATACCACATGTGCCCTGGAGAGGCCGCTACGTCCAGCAAAACACAGCTGATTGCTGAGGGGGTTCACTGCCAGACCCCCGACTATCAACTGATCGCCTGCAAGTCCTCATTTGGGGACAGGAGTTGTTCACACTTGGCATATTTTGTGATTCATGAGGGGAGGACAGTAGCCGGATATAGACTTTTTCTATAAAATCAGATTAAAGGGGTTTTCAGGAATGTTTTTATGTAATATATAGGAGGTTCCCAGTGGTAGAGAAAACACACAGAGCTTTACTTTCTCCTGCGGCTCCAGCTCTGGATCTTCAGCGCTTCCTGTGCTCTATTGTGACAGGCTGCAGGGGTGATGGCTCAACTTCAGCACACTTCATTGCTGCAGCCAATCACTGAGCTTAGAAGCTCTGTCAGCGTGGCCCACTGAGCCAAGTGATTGGCTGCAGAACTGCAGTCATGATGTCACCCTTGAAGCCAGTGACTAAAGATCAGCGGCAGCGGTGAAGTGCTGGAGCTGGAGCAGGAGGTAGTAAAGCTTCATCTGTTCTACTTAAGTGACGATTTATAGGATTTATATTTAAGTGATGAAAAAAAAATTCAGAAATTTCTAAAAAAAATAATAAAAATAATTTGCTTGTGTCGCCACTTTCCGAGATCCGAAAGCCGCGGCGTTTTCATGTTTCGGGAATGGGGCTGCGTGAGGGCTCGTTTTTTGCACCACAGACTGATGGTTATATTGATATCATTTTGGGGTATATACAATGTTTTGATTGTCTGTTATTATATTTTTTTTTCTTGTTGCATCGACTGAAAATCTGTAATTCTGGCATTTTATGTAATGTTCTAGTTACGCCGTTTTCTAAATGGATTAATTTATTTTATATTTTGATGAATCTGACTATTACAAACGCAGCGATACCAAATATGTGTATTTTTTAAATGTTTTATATTTCTTAATTTTTAATGGGGGGAAAACTGGGATGATTTGAACTTTTATACTTTTTTCATTTTTTGCTACTTTTCACTGTATTTGTTCGTCTCTTTAGGGGGCTTGAACCTGCGATCATCTGATTGCTTGTGCTATATACAGCATTGCTATATATAGCAGAGATCACGGTCTCCTATGAACACTAGGAACAGGCTGGCTGTCACAGGAATCCAGTGATGACAGACACAGGGATCTTCAGTGATCAAGTCACGTGTGCGCCAATGAAGAAATGGAATGGTGCACCCCCTGCTGGCGCACATTAAATGCCGCTGTCACACACTGATAGCAAGATTTAATAGGCTAACTGTCGTGGGCAGAGCTCCGCTCAACCTGCGACTGTTAGAGGCATATGATTGCTGAATAACACAGCCATCATCTGCCGAGAAAGATGCAGACTCGGCGTGTGAGCCTGCAAGAAATGCGGGGAGCAGAATTATGACGGATATAGTCCTTCATAAGTTAAGATGCATTTCTTAGTTAAAGAGTGACCGTCATTAACTGTATTTTCTAGACTATATGATGCACTTTTTAACAACAAAAAATCTTGCTCAGTATTGTGTGCGTCCTATAGACCAGAAGCAGCGTCCTATCAAGTATGCTTATCATGTGTCTGGCACCTGCCGGAGCAGATTTCAGCTGATCGTGGGGGTGCCAGGTGTCAGACCCTCCGATCTCATACTGATCAGCTATCTTACAGATAGGTCATCAATTCTTAAGTCCCAAATAACCCTTTAAGGGGACTGGGAATGAAATCACCACCAAGGCACCAACAGAATAATAAATATGTCCTTGTATAAACTGTTGGTTCATTATAAGCTCATTGTCTACACAATGCAGAAATGAATGATTTATACAGGGGCATCTTTATAAACTCATTACACAGTGGTATTTCACAATGGTGGTGGTTTAGGGGCCTGAAATGAAGTGATGGGTTACCTTTAATACATACATGAACATTCACACACATACACACTCACCTCAACACACACATACATACACACACAAACACACAGACACATATACACACTCACCTCTATACACATACAATAATCACACGTGCACACACCCCTTCAGTGCTGCAGTGCTCAGTACACAAACACACAGACCGTTAGTCCAGGGACACACAAACCATCACACAGCCACCCCTTTATTGAAGGGGTCACAGATACACACCCCTTCAGTGCTGGGATCACAGACACACATCCCTTTGGTGCTGAAGTCACACAAACAGACACAGACACACACTTTCAGTGCTGGAGCCACACACACAGCCCTTCAGTACTGCATTTGTGGAGACATGTACATGTGTGCCAAACACACATGCACACACCCCTTCAGTGCAGCAGTGTTGAGGACACAAACACACACCCCATTAGTGCAGGGACACACAAACCATCACACAGCCACCCCTTTTTTGATGGGGCCATAGAGACACAACCCCTTCATTGCTGGGGTCACAGACACACATCCCTTTGGTGCTGAGGTCACACAAACAGACACACACCTTCAGTGCTGGGGCCATCCACACGGTCCTTCAGTGCTGCATTTCAGGGGACATATACACGTGTGCCAAACACAGGTGCACACACCCCTTCAGTGCTGCAGTGTTGAGGACACAAACACACACCCCATTAGTGCAGGGACACACAAACCATCACACATCCACCCCTTTATTGATGGGGTCACAGAGACACCCCTTCATTTCTGTGATCACAGACACACATCCCTTTGGTGCTGAAGTCACACATACAGACACACACCTTCAGTGCTGGAGCCACACACACAGCCCTTCAGTGCTGCATTTCAGGGGACATGTATACATGTGCCAAACACACGTGCACACACCCCTTCAGTGTTGCAGTGATGAGGAAACAAGCACACACCCCATTAGTGCAGGGACACATAAACCATCACACAGCCACCCGTTATTGATGGGGCCATAGAGACACACATCTTTATTGCTGGGGTCACAGACACACATCCCTTTGGTGCTGAGGTCACACAAACAGACACACACTTTCAGTGCTGGGGCCACACACACAGCCTTTCAGTGATGCATTTCTGGAGACATGTACATGTGCGCCAAACACACGTGCACACACCCCTTCAGTGCTGCAGTGTTGAGGACACAAACACACACCCCATTAGTGCAGGGACACACAAACCATCACACAGCCACCCCTTTATTGATGGGGCCATAGAGACACAGCCCTTCTTTGCTGGGGTCACAGACACACATCCCTTTGGTGCTGAGGTCACACAAACAGACACAGACACACACCTTCAGTGCTGGAGCCACACACACAGCCCTTCAGTGCTGCATTTCAGGGGACATGTACACGTGTGCCAAACACACGTGCACATACCCCTTCAGTGTTGCTGTGTTGAGGAAACAAGCACACACCCCATTAGTGCAGGGACACGCAAACCATCACACAGTCTCCCCGTTATTGATGGGGCCATAGAGACACACATCTTTATTGCTGGGGTCACAGACACACATCCCTTTGGTGCTGAGGTCAAACAAACAGACACACACCTTCAGTGCTGGGCCACACACACAGCCCTTCAGTGCTGCATTTCAGGGGACATGTACACATGTGCCAAACACACGTGCACACGCCCCTTCAGTGCAGCAGTGTTGAGGACACAAACACACACCCCATTAGTGCAGGGACACACAAACCATCACACAGCCACCCCTTTATTAATGGGGCCATAGAGACACAGCCCTTCATTGCTGGGGTCACAGACACACATCCCTTTGGTGCTGAGGTCACACAAACAGACACAGACACACACCTTCAGTGCTAGGGCCACACACACACAGCCCTTCAGTGCTGCATTTCAGGGGACATGTACACGTGTGCCAAACACACGTGCTCACACCCCTTCAGTGCTGCAGTGTTGAGGACACAAACACACTCCCCATTAGTGCAGGGACACACAAACCATCACACAGCCACTCCTTTATTGATGGGGCCATAGAGACACAACCCCTTCATTGCTGGGGTCACAGACACACATCCCTTTGGTGCTGAGGTCACACAAACAGACACCCACCTTCAGTGCTGGGACCACCCACACAGCCCTTCAGTGCTGCATTTCAGGGGACATGTACACGTGTGCCAAACACATGTGCACACACCCTTTCAGTGCTGCAGTGTTGAGGAAACAAGCACACACCCCATTAGTGCAGGGACACGCAAACCATCACACAGCCTCCCCGTTATTGATGGGGCTATAGAGACACAACCCCTTCATTGCTGGGGTCACAGACACACATCCCTTTGGTGCTGAGGTCACAAAAACAGACACAGACACACACCTTCAGTGCTGGGGCCACCCACACTGCCCTACAGTGCTGCATTTCAGGGGACATGTATACGTGTGCCAAACTCACGTGCACACACCCCTTCAGTGCTGCAGTGTTGAGGAAACAAGCACACACCCAATTAGTGCAGTGACACGCAAACCATCACACAGCCTCCCCGTTATTGATGGGGCCATAGAGACACTCATCTTTATTGCTGGGGTCACAGACACACATCCCTTTGGTGCGGAGGTCACACAAACAGACACAGACACACACCTTCAGTGCTGGGGCCACATACACAGCCCTTCAGTGCTGCATTTCAGGGGACATGTACACATGTGCCAAACACACGTGCACACACCCCTTCAGTGCTGCAGTGTTGAGGACACAAACACACACCCCATTAGTGCAGGGACACACAAACCATCACACAGCCGCCCCTTTATTAATGGGGCCATAGAGACACAGCCCTTCATTGCTGGGGTCACAGACACACATCCCTTTGGAGCTGAGGTCACACAAACAGAGACAGACACACACCTACAGTGCTGGAGCCACACACACAGCCCTTCAGTGCTGCATTTCAGGGGATATGTACACGTGTGCCAAACACACGTGCACACACCCCTTCAGTGCTGCAGTGTTGAGGACACAGACACACACCCCATTAGTGCAGGGACACACAAACCATCACACAGCCACCCCTTTATTAATGGGGCCATAGAGACACAGCCCTTCATTGCTGGGGTCACAGACACACATCCCTTTGGTGCTGAGGTCACACAAACAGATACAGACACACACCTTCAGTGCTGGGGCCTCACACACAGCCCTTCAGTGCTGCATTTCAGGGGACATGTACACATGTGCCAAGCACACGTGCTCACACCCCTTCAGTGCTGCAGTGTTGAGGACACAAACACACTCCCCATTAGTGCAGGGACACACAAACCATCACACAGCCACTCCTTTATTGATGGGGCCATAGAGACACAACCCCTTCATTGCTGGGGTAACAGACACACATCCCTTTGGTGCTGAAGTCACACAAACAGACACCCACCTTCAGTGCTGGGGCCACCCACACAGCCCTTCAGTGCTGCATTTCAGGGGACATGTACACGTGTGCCAAACACATGTGCACACACCCTTTCAGTGCTGCAGTGTTGAGGAAACAAGCACACACCCCATTAGTGCAGGGACACGCAAACCATCACACAGCCTCCCCGTTATTGATGGGGCCATAGAGACACAACCCCTTCATTGCTGGGGTCACAGACACACATCCCTTTGGTGCTGAGGTCACAAAAACAGACACAGACACACACCTTCAGTGCTGGGGCCACCCACACTGCCCTACAGTGCTGCATTTCAGGGGACATGTATACGTGTGCCAAACTCACGTGCACACACCCCTTCAGTGCTGCAGTGTTGAGGAAACAAGCACACACCCCATTAGTGCAGTGACACGCAAACCATCACACAGCCTCCCCGTTATTGATGGGGCCATAGAGACACTCATCTTTATTGCTGGGGTCACAGACACACATCCCTTTGGTGCGGAGGTCACACAAACAGACACAGACACACACCTTCAGTGCTGGGACCACATACACAGCCCTTCAGTGCTGCATTTCAGGGGACATGTACATATGTGCCAAACACACGTGCACACACCCCTTCAGTGCTGCAGTGTTGAGGACACAAACACACACCCCATTAGTGCAGGGACACACAAACCATCACACAGCCGCCCCTTTATTAATGGGGCCATAGAGACACAGCCCTTCATTGCTGGGGTCACAGACACACATCCCTTTGGAGCTGAGGTCACACAAATAGAGACAGACACACACCTACAGTGCTGGAGCCACACACACAGCCCTTCAGTGCTGCATTTCAGGGGACATGTACATGTGTGCCAAACACACGTGCACACACCCCTTCAGTGCTGCAGTGTTGAGGACACAGACACACACCCCATTAGTGCAGGGACACACAAACCATCACACAGCCACCCCTTTATTAATGGGGCCATAGAGACACAGCCCTTCATTGCTGGGGTCACAGACACACATCCCTTTGGTGCTGAGGTCACACAAACAGACACAGACACACACCTTCAGTGCTGGGGCCTCACACACAGCCCTTCAGTGCTGCATTTCAGGGGACATGTGCACATGTGCCAAACACACGTGCACACACCCCTTCAGTGCTGCAGTGTTGAGGACATAAACACACACCCCATTAGTGCAGGGACACACAAACCATCACACAGCCACCCCTTTATTGATGGGGCCATAGAGACACAACCCCTTCATTGCTGGGGTCACAGACACACATCCCTTTGGTGCTGAGGTCACACAAACAGACACACACCTTCAGTGCTGGGGCCACCCACACAGCCCTTCAGTGCTGCATTTCAGGGGACATGTACACATGTGCCAAACACACGTGCACACACCCCTTCAGTGCTGCAGTGTTGAGGAAACAAGCACACACCCCATTAGTGCAGGGACACGCAAACCATCACACAGCCTCCCCGTTATTGATGGGGTCATAGAGACACACATCTTTATTGCTGGGGTCACAGACACACATCCCTTTGGTGCTGAGGTCACACAAACAGACACAGACACACACCTTCAGTGCTGGGGCCACACACACAGCCTTTCAGAGCTGCATTTCTGGAGACATGTACATGTGTGCCAAACACACGTGCAGTGCTGCAGTGTTGAGGACACAAACACACACCCCATTAGTGCAGGGACACACAAACCATCACACATCCACCCCTTTATTGATGGGGTCACAGAGACACCCCTTCATTTCTGGGATCACAGATACAGATCCCTTTGGTGCTGAGGTCACACAAACAGACACAGACACACACTTTCAGTGCTGGGGCCACACACACAGCCCTTCAGTGCTGCATTTCAGGGACATGTACACATGTGCCAAACACACGTGCACACACCCCTTCAGTGCTGCAGTGTTGAGGACACAAACACACACCCCATTAGTGCAGGGACACACAAACCATCACACAGCCACCCCTTTATTGGTGCGGTCACAGGCACACATCCCTTTATTGGTGGGGTCACAGACACACATGCCTTTATTGGTGGGGTCACAGACACACATCCCTTTATTGGTGGGGTCACAGACACACATCTTTTTAGTGCTGGGGTCACAGACACACTTCCCTTTAGATCTGGGGTCACACAAACCTTCAATGCTGTGCCTACATACACAGTCACATTCACACACACCTACCTTCTTGCTGAATCCCAAAAAGTCTTCTCAGTTGATAATTGCCGGACGCATGATAGTTACTGCACAGATCTCAGAACAGCCTTGAGGAAGGTCTGGAAGAAAGAAAACAATGCAGCTAATCATCATCTGGAAATATCATGGGGATGAGGACACAGTCCATACAGCACACACTGCAGATCTCTTCCTGATCCTACTCTGCTGTTTGTGCTGTGACACAATGCTGTACAGCCTGTCCTCCTCCCTTTCCGATGTGACCCGATCCCCAGCGTTCAGTGATGAGCTACTTACCTGGACTGGTTCTCTTCAAGCTGTGACACAAGATGGCTCAGGAATAGAACTTTGTACATTCTGTAGCAGTTATGATGTCATGTGAGGTCTATGATGTCATGTTCTCGGTGCTGTCATGTGCTTTGTGATGTCATCATAACGGACACTGCTGTTTTATGTATCAAGTTTACACTTCAGGAAATAAATTACTAAACAAAAAAGTCACAGACTGCAAATATCCCACAGCCCCATGTTATAATTCATGACAGCTATTTAAATGAACCTTTATTTTAATCCATATAATCTACTGCTATATGAAAAAAACCTCGAGATCTGAACTGGAATTTAAATTGTCGTGCATGCAGCATGTAAGAGCATGTTCACACATGGCCACTAACCAGAAAAAAACTAAGACAGAAATACAATACTCAAACACCCTGCAGTAAATAAATAAATCGCAATAGTGCATGAAAATAATAAAGCGTACTTAGTTAACATAATTTTGATCTAAATAATGCGAAAGCCATTCCGCCTCGTCACGGCGACCCTTATGGGACAGTCCTAACTCTAATATTTAAAACTTTACCGTTATTTGTGTATTGTGTTTCTGTCTTTGTCTTCTACTGCTATGTGAGTTAAAGGAAAACACTGGACTAAAATCACTGACTGCGGTGGAATCCCCAATAAAATGTACATTTTATTTCCTTAAATAACATTTTCCTATACACACCTTACCTAATAATCGTGACATTTTGTGGAGCATGCCAAATATTACCCTCCATTTAAAGTCTGCCAGCTGTGTTTTGTTGAACCTATTCACACTTGGTTGCAGACCAATACCACACTACAAGGCCAGTGCCTAAAACCGTGGTCATCAGACGTGATCCCATATCACTGCCGTAAAAATCCTGAAATTTTTGGGAGCTGTCAAATATTATACTCCATTTAACCCCTTTAAAGCATGGGGCGTAATAGCCTAGTGCGTACTATCACCCGCACTGAACCGGCACATGTCAGCTGATTTATACAGCTGACATGTGCCCCCAACAGTCGCGGGTGGAATCGCGATCCACCCGCGGCTGTTAACATGTTAAATGCCGCTGTCAATCTCTGACTGCGGCATTTAACAGCGCCGCGCCGGAAGCGCGTAACTTACCCCGCCCATCGGTGACCCGGTCACGTAATCGCGGGTCACTGATGTGTGGGCAGGACAACCCTGGGTCTGCAGCAGACCCCAGTGATTGTCATGGACTGACGCTATGAGCGCCACCTAGTGGTTGGCGCTCATAGCACAGGAGCATTTCTGCTACATAGAGCTGATCTGCTCATCCCCTGTATGCAGCAGAGATGATTGGACAGTTGCTGCTTCTAGCATCCTAATAAGACTATAGAAGCAAGCAAAAAGTGTAAAAAAAAAAATGTTTTTAAAAATATAAAAAAATTTAAAAATATATAAAAGTTTAAATCACCCCCCTTTCGCCCCATTCAAAATAAAATTTAAAATTACCACCCGCAAACACATATTTGGTATTGCCGTGTTCAGAATCGCCCGATCTATCAATATAAAAAAAATAATTAATCCGATCGGTAAACGGCGTAACGAGGAAAGAATTCTAAACGCCAGAATTACGTTTTCTGGTCGCCGCAACATTGCAATAAAATGCAATAACGGGCGATCAAAACATCGGATCTACCCCAAAATGGTATCAATAAAAACTTCAGCTCGGCGTGCAAAAAATAAACCCGGCCCCACATCCCGAAAAATGGAGACGCTACGGGTCTTGTAAAATGACGCCATTTTATTTTTTTAATTATGGCACTTTGCAAAGCACTTCATTAGTTTCTTTGGTGTCATATCCATAAAATGATGATATTAAAGTGGCCTCCAGACCCTGCTTTTCCCCAGTGCAGGAGCGTTGCTGGGGTCCTAAGAGATCAGGGACCCCAGCCCCAAAGTACATGTTTTCCCATATAACCTCCCTGCCACTTAAAAGAGGATTTATACATATAGAATTACAGTACACCACTGTTACTAATCTAAAATACACTATACAAAGACCAATATTACCAAAATTACTACTATACAAGGCCAAAATGATTCTGCTACACAATGTCCTCTACCATCACCACCACACAGTGAGACCATATATGAAAGAAAACCCCGCAGGGTAAAAGACGATCAAAGGAGTCCAGGGAGTATAAAATCTATCATATTTATTCAGCAATAGAAAAGTAGGATGATGGGGGAAGGGACACAACACATATGTGATTGTTAGACGTGTAAGCGAAAAAAAGCCAGGCACGCAAGGAAGGGGCCATTCCAGGTATAATGGCTGTCTATAGTATCATCATGGGTATACTAAAATATCCCAAAATACACACCGCATATATTCCACTGGGGGCAACAGTCATCATATGCAGGTGCATCTCACTAAATTACAATATCATCAAAAAGTTAATTTATTTGAGTTCTTCAATACTAAAAGTGAAACTCATATATTATATAGAGTCATTACAAACAGAGAGATCTATTTCAAGTGTTTATTTCTGTTAATGTTGACAATTATGGCTTACAGCCTATGAAAACACAAAAGTCATTATCTCAGTAAATTAGAATAATTAACAAAAAACACCTGCAACGGCTTCCTAAGTGTTTAAAAATGTCCCATAGTCTGTTTCAGTAGGCTCCACAATCATGGGGAAGACTGCTGACTTGACAAATGCCAAGAAGGCAGTCATTGACACCATCCACAAGGTCCCAGAGTTCCAATTTTCCTTTGGAAATCAAGGTCCCAGAGTCTGGAGGAAGAGTGGAGAGGCCACAATCCAAGCTGCTTGAGGTCTAGTGTGAAGTTTCCACAATCAGTGATGGTTTGGGGAGCCATGTCATCTGCTGGTGTAGACGTAAAATAACCTGGCACTCAATTGACATAGGAGTTATTATTTTTTAAAGAATTTTAATAATAAATTGCACTAGAACAAGCAGACGTTTCGGTCACAAGGACCTTCATCGGTGTACTACAAAAATAAGTGTCACATGGACAAGTGTAAATACAGAATACATGGTACAATATAATCAAAAAGTCATGTAAACATGATACAGAGTATACAACATGGGAAAAGGATGGGAAAGAGGACTAGGACGACAAAAGGAAAGGATGGGATGAAATGAGAGGAGGAAACCTACCAAGTATATTATGTTGGGAGGAGTAAGGCTGTGGCCGGGTATGGCACAGAGTACTGTCGAAGAAAAGAAATGTGAGTAGAGGGACAGATGCCACAAGTACTCATGGAGTAGAGCTAGAGGTGGAAAATACCTGTGGGATGCAGTGTCCAAGTGCAGCTGCATGGGGAGATGCACTTGGACACGGCATCCCACAGGTGGCATCTGTCCCTCTACTCACATTTCTTTTCTTCCACAGTACTCTGTGCCATACCCGGCCACAGCCTTACTCCTCCCAACATAATATACTTGGTAGGTTTCCTCCTCTCATTTCATCCCATCCTTTCCTTTTGTCGTCCTAGTCCTCTTTCCCATCCTTTTCCCATGTTGTATACTCTGTATCATGTTTACATGACTTTTTGATTATATTGTACCATGTATTCTGTATTTATACTTGTCCATGTGACACTTATTTTTGTTTTCTTCACTTTTGTAGTACACCGATGAAGGTCCTTGTGACCGAAACGTCTGCTTGTTCTAGTGCAATTTATTATTAAAATTCTTTCAAAAATAATAACTCCTATGTCAATTGAGTGCCAGGTTATTTTACGTCTACACCAGCAGATGACATGGCTCCCCAAACCATCACTGATGGTGGAAACTTCACACTAGACCTCAAGCAGCTTGGATTGTGGCCTCTCCACTCTTCCTCCAGACTCTGGGACCTTGATTTCCAAAGGAAAATTGGAACTCTGGAACCTTGTGGATGGTGTCAATGACTGCCTTCTTGGCATTTGTCAAGTCAGCAGTCTTCCCCATGATTGTGAAGCCTACTGAAACAGACTATGGGACATTTTTAAACACTTAGGAAGCCGTTGCATGTGTTTTTTGTTAATTATTCTAATTTACTGAGATAATGACTTTAGGCTATGTGCCCACGATGCAGAAATGAAGCAGAAAATTTCTGCAGCATTTCTGCATCTCCCTGGCAGAAAAAACGCATGCAGATTGTGCATGCGTTTTCCTGCAGAATACATGCGGAATACATGCGGATTCACATGCGTACCCACATGCGTTAATGCATGTGTTTCCGCATGCGGACTGACAAGCACTTTCCAGGCGATAGCATCACTTGGAAAGTGGCTGACAACTAGGTCACACTGTATAAATCCATGCAAACGGCATGGATTTATACAGTGTGACCGTAAAAATAAAAAAAATAAAGCTATACTTACCGCCGATGCCTCGCCCCGTGTGCTGTCGCGCTCCTTCCTGGCTTGCCGGCATCTCGCGAGACAGGCTGCGGTCACATGACCGCGACGTCATCTCAGGTCCTGGAAGGAGAAGCGCTGCAGGGGCCGCCGGACAGGTGAATATAAACTTTATTTTATTCTTTTTTTCACAGGTACAATGGTACCCAGGTCTGGATGAGAGTCTTCTCTCCTCCAGAACTGGGTACCATCCGCACATAGAGACGCATATAATCCGCGTGTACAAATGTATAGACACGGATTCTATGCGCCTCAATGCAAGTCAATGGCGTGGCTTCCGCAAAATTAATGAACATGCTGCGGATTTATGAGCGCTGCAGAAACGCTGCGGAAAAATCCGCAGCATGTGCATTGACATTGCGGAATGCCATTGGGGACCATGGGGTGCGGATTACCATGCGTTTCCGCTGCGGAATTTGGAAACGCATGAAAAACGCATCGTGTGCATGCAGCCTTAGTGTTTTCATTGGCTGTAAGCCATAATCATCAACATTAACAGAAATAAACACTTGAAATAGATCTATCTGTGTGTAATGACTCTATATAATAGATCTCTCTGTCTGTAATGACTCTATATAATATATGAGTTTCACTTTTTGTATTGAAGAACTCAAATAAATTATCTTTTTGATGATATTCTAATTTAGTGAGATGCACCTGCATATGATGACTGTTGCCCCCAGTGGAATATATGCGGTGTCTATTTTGGGATATTTTAGTACACCCATGATGATACTATAGACAGCCATTATACCTGGAATGGCCCCTTCCTTGCGTGCCTTGCTTTTTTTGGCTTACATGTCTAACAATCACATATGTGTTGTGTCCCTTCCCCCATCATCCTATTCTTCTATTGCTGAATAGATATGATAGATTTTATACTCCCTGGACTCCTTTGATGGTCTTTTACCCTGCGGGGTTTTCTTTCATATATGGACTCACTGTGTGGTGGTGATGGTAGAGGACATTGTGTAGCAGGATCATTTTGGCCTTGTATAGTAGTAATTTTGGGAATATTGGTCTTTGTATAGTGTATTTTAGATTAGTAACAGTGGTATAGTGTAATTATATATGTATAAATCCTCTTTTAAGTGGCAGGGAGGTTATATGGGGAAACATGTACTTTGGGGCTGGGGTCCCTGATCTCTTAGGACCATAGCAACACTCCTGCACTGGGGAAAAGCAGGGTCTGGAGGCCACTTTAATATGATCATTTTATGGATATGACGCCAAAGAAACTAATGAAGTGCTTTGCAAAGTGCCATAATTTTCACAATTCTGAAAAAAAATTGTAAGTTTAGTTCCACTATAAGTGATGTTAATTCTGTTATGAGAGCTAACCTTCTGAGACAATTTATCAATGCGGTGTGTGAATTGTCACATGAAGCTTTGCTACATCTATACATAGTGAAGTTCAGGATCAGAATGCTGCAGGTCCCATCTCTTCTACAGAACAATCCCATGGAAATAAAGCTGATCATTTTATCAGACGGGATCATTAGACCTTACCTGGTTGGATCCTTTGTTTCTGGTGGTTTCTTTCCCAGGTCGTCATTAAGGCCCTTTACAATAAGCTCCAAAAACTCATCGGACTTTCTGAATCTTTCAAGCGTTTTCTCAATCACAGAAAGGACAGAAAGGAGGCGCTTATCCTGGCAGAAGAGGATCACAGATATATTGTTCTACATCTTCCAGATGTTTGGATTTATCTACAGACTAATGATTAATCTCGCATGAAGAATGAGAATATTATAACAGATCACAATTTTTAGGTAAAATTATTCAATTTTAAAAAAAAATATATATATATAGCAATTACATTATTCTGACAAGACCAATGTTTGTTTTTTTTCCTCCCCTTCTTCCCAAAAATATAACTTTGTTTTTTCATTAACATAGACGGAGGGCTTGTGTTTTGTGGGACTAGTTGTTGTCTGGAATGACAACATCCAATTTAGCACATAAAGTACTGAAAAATGGGGAAAAAATCAAAGTAAGGTTATTATTATTTTTTTTATGAACATTTAAAAAAAAATGTGGTTTGTGAGACCATTTTCATCTTGCGAAGACCTAATTTTATAAAATGATCCCATTGATGGAGTTGTCGGCTTCTTCTTGTGGAGAGATCAGTAGTTACAAGTTTCTGATTGCATTTTTGGGAGGGAAGTAGAGAGACCCAAAAACCACAACCACAACCATGGCACTTTACTGTCCTTTACAGCATTGACCCGACGTGTAATAGATTTATATGTAATGAAAGATTGTACTAATGTCAATGCAGCAGAAACAAATATTGTTTTACGCTTTTTCTTTTTTATAGTTGGCCAGAAAACCGCAGAACCTTAAGCAGAAAATGACATGAATGAGAACATCTGCCCGGCTTGTACCGGATCCGGGGGTGTTACGTACAAGGCGTAGTTCCCAGAATACGGATTTGCTTCATTTTGGTGCAGAGTTTCTAGTAGTTTCTGGTTACTACTGTTACAGGCAGATGCCGTCTGCATAATACAGCCAGCACCGCCTCAACCCCCTCCATGCATGTGGACCCCGGCACAAACACTCAGGCCTATCCTTTTATGCTGAGACATTAATAATTCTACAATTATCACACACAACTTATATACAGAAACCTCCCAACCGTCCCCGATCCAATGGGACTGTCCGGCTGTCGCTGGAGGTCGGGGCTGTGTCCTGACGAGCTGTGTTCTGTCAGGACAGTCTGTGTAGTACAAGAACGTCTCATGCCGTGCATGCTGCTGTGACCGCTCATGGAGAGGGGCAGCATCCGCTCCGCACGCTTCGTACACGCCCGGCTCCGCACGCCTCGTACACGCCCGGATCCGCTCCGTACGCCTCGTACACACGGCTCCGCTCCGTACACCTCGTACACACGCGGCTCCGCTCCGTACGCCTCGTACACACGCGGCTCCGCTCCGTACGCCTCGTACACGCGCGGCTCCGCTCCGTACGCCTCGTACACGCGCGGCTCCGCTCCGTACGCCTCGTACACGCGCGGCTCTGCTCCGTACGCCTCTTACACGCGCGGCTCCGCTCCGTACGCCTCGTACACGCGCGGCTCCGCTCCGTACGCCTCGTACACGCGCGGCTCCGCTCGGTACGCCTCGTACACGCGCGGCTCCGCTCGGTACGCCTCGTACACGCGCGGATCCGCTCGGTACGCCTCGTACACGCGCGGCTCTGCACGCCTCGTACACGCGCGGCTCCGCTCCGTACGCCTCGTACACACGCGGCTCCGCTCCGTACGCCTCATACACGCGCGGCTCCGCTCCGTACGCCTCGTACACGCGCGGCTCCGCTTCGTACGTCTCTTACACACGTGGCTTCGCTCCGTACGCCTCTTACATGTGCGGCTCCACTCGGTACGCCTCGTACACGCGCGGCTCCGCTCCGTACACCTCGTACACACGCGGCTCTGCTCCGTACACCTCGTACACGCGCGACTCTGCTCCGTACACCTCGTACACGCGCGGCTCTGCTCCGTACACCTCGTACACACACGGCTCCGCTCCGTACACCTCGTACACACGCGGCTCTGCTCCGTACACCTTCTATACACACGGCTCTGCTCCGTACACCTCGTACACACGGCTCCACTCCGTACACCTCGTACACGCGTGGCGCTGCCCCGTACGCCTCGTACACGCGCGGCTCTGCCCCGTACGCCTCGTACACATGCGGCTCTGCTCCGTACGCCTCGTACACGCACGACTCCGCACGCCTCGTACACGCGTGGCTCGGCTCCGCACGCCTCGTACACGCGCGGATCCGCACCGTACGCCTCGTACACGCGCGGCTCCGCACCGTACGCCTCGTACACACGCGACTCCGCTCCGTACGCCTCGTACACACACGGCTCCGCTCCGTACACCTCGTACACACGGCTCCGCTCCGTACACCTCGTACACACGGCTCCGCTCCATACACCTCGTACACGCGCGGCTCCGCACCGTACGCCTCGTACACGCGCGACTCCGCTCCGTACGCCTCGTACACGCGCGACTCCGCTCCGTACGCCTCGTACACGCGCGACTCCGCTCCGTACGCCTCGTACACACGCGACTCCGCTCCGTACGCCTCGTACACACACGGCTCCGCTCTGTACACCTCGTACACACGGCTCCGCTCTGTACACCTCGTACACATGGCTCCGCTCCGTACACCTCGTACACACGGCTCCGCTCCGTACACCTCGTACACGCGCGGCTCTGCCCCGTACACCTCGTACACATGCGGCTCTGCCCCGTACACGCGCGGCTCCGCACCGTACACCTCGTACACATGCGGCTCCGCTCCGTACACCTCGTACACACACGGCTCCGCTCCGTACATCTCGTACACGCGCGGCTCCGTACACCTCGTACACACGCGGCTCTGCTCCGTACGCCTCGTACACACGCGGCTCTGCTCCGTACACCTCGTACACACGCGGCTCTGCTCCGTACACCTCGTACACACGCGGCTCCGCTCCGTACACCTCGTACACACACGGCTCCGCTCCGTACACCTCGTACACACACGGCTCCGCTCCGTACGCCTCGTACACCGCGGCTCCGCTCCGTACGCCTCGTACACGCGCGGCTCCGCTCCGTACGCCTCGTACACGCGCGGCTCCGCTCCGTACGCCTCGTACACGCGCGGCTCCGCTCCGTACGCCTCGTACACGCGCGGCTCCGCTCCGTACGCCTCGTACACCGCGGCTCCGCTCCGTACGCCTCGTACACGCGCGGCTCCGCTCCGTACGCCTCGTACACGCGCGGCTCCGCTCCGTACGCCTCGTACACGCGCGGCTCCGCTCCGTACGCCTCGTACACGCGCGGCTCCGCTCCGTACGCCTCGTACACGCGCGGCTCCGCTCCGTACGCCTCGTACACACGCGGCTCTGCTCCGTACACCTCGTACACACACGGCTCTGCTCCGTACACCTTGTACACACGCGGCTCTGCTACATCCACACTGTAAACCCCTCCTGACCCCACACATAAACTTCAGCTCATCCAGCACCATGACAACCAGCACAGCAGAGTCCTGCATCCACTGAGGCCCCTGATCATGTGACCCCTGACTCCTCCCCTCCTGTGACCTCATCACAGGTCCTGTGCGCACAGAGCAGCCATATATGTGGTGGGGCTCTGCAGGTGGAGGTATGTTGAGACCCCCATTACTGGGCGCAGGGGGCATTAACCCCTTCAGCACCGAGACTCTTTTGGGGTCTTGTGTTGCCCCTTTATAAGAATCATAAGGTTTTTGTTCTGTTTCCTGTAATAGATACATACGACCCAACTATGGAGACAGGAAGGGAGGAAACGTATTGTTCTCATAGTACAGGACCCCTTTACTGATCCCACAGTGTAATGCCCCCATTATGCCCCTTATGCAGGATGTATGATGTCCCCACAGTGTAATGCCCCCATTATGCCCCTTATGCAGGATGTATGATTCCCCCACAGTGTAATGCCCCCATTATGCCCCTTATGCAGGATGTATGATGCCCCCCACAGTGTAATGCCCCCATTATGCCCCTTATGTTGTATGTATGATGCCCCCCACACAGTGTAATGCCCCCATTATGCCCCTTATGCAGTATGTATGATGCCCCCACACAGTGTAATGCCATTATGCCCCTTATGTTGTATGTATGATGCCCCCCACACAGTGTAATGCCCCCATTATGCCCCTTATGCAGTATGTATGATGCCCCCACACACAGTGTAATGCCCCCATTATGCCCCTTATGCAGTATGTATGATGCCCCCACACAGTGTAATGCCACCATTATGCCCCTTATGCAGGATGTATGATGCCCCCCACAGTGTAATGCCCCCATTATGCCCCTTATGCAGGATGTATGATGCCCCCACACAGTGTAATGCCACCATTATGCCCCTTATGCAGTATGTATGATGCCCCACACAGTGTAATGCCCCCATTATGCCTCTTATGCAGGATGTATGATGCCTCCCACACAGTGTAATGCCCCCATTATGCCCCTTATGCAGTATGTATGATGCCCCCACACAGTGTAATGCCCCCATTATGCCCCTTATGCAGGTTGTATGATGCCCCACACAGTGTAATGCCCCCATTATGCCTCTTATGCAGGATGTATTATGCCCCCCACACAGTGTAATGCCCCCATTATGCCCCTTATGCAGTATGTATGATGCCCCCCACACAGTGTAATGCCCCCATTATGCCCCTTATACAGGATGTATGATGCCCCCCACACAGTGTAATGCCCCCATTATACCCCTTATACAGGATGTATGATGCCCCACACAGTGTAATGCCCCCATTATGCCTCTTATGCAGGATGTATGATGCCCCCCACACAGTATAATGCCCCCATTATGCCCCTTATGCAGGATGTATGATGCCCCACACAGTGTAATGCCCCAATTATGCCCCTTATGCAGTATGTATGATGCCCCCACACAGTGTAATGCCCCCATTGTGCTCCTTATGCAGTATGTATGAAGCCCCCACACAGTGTAATGCCCCCATTATGCCTCTTATGCAGGATGTATGATGCCCCCCACACAGTGTAATGCCCCCATTATGCCCCTTATGCAGTATGTGTGATGCCCCCCACACAGTGTAATGCCCCCATTATGCCCCTTATACAGGATGTATGATGCCCCACACAGTGTAATGCCCCCATTATGCCTCTTATGCAGGATGTATGATGCCCCCCACACAGTGTAATGCCCCCATTATGCCCCTTATGCAGTATGTATGATGCCCCCACACAGTGTAATGCCCCCATTATACCTCTTATGCAGGATGTATGATGCCCCACACAGTGTAATGCCCCCATTATGCCCCTTATGCAGTATGTATGATGCCCCCACACAGTGTAATGCCCCCATTATGCTCCTTATGCAGTATGTATGAAGCCCCCACACAGTGTAATGCCCCCATTATGCCTCTTATGCAGGATGTATGATGCCCCCCACACAGTGTAATGCCTCCATTATGCCCCTTGTGCAGTATGTATGATGCCCCCCACACAGTATAATGCCCCCATTATGCCCCTTATACAGGATGTATGATGCCCCACACAGTGTAATGCCCCCATTATGCCTCTTACGCAGGATGTATGATGCCCCCCACACAGTGTAATGCCCCCATTATGCTCCTCATGCAGTATGTATGATGCCCCCACACAGTGTAATGCCCCCATTATGCCCCTTATGCAGGATGTATGATGCCCCACACAGTGTAATGCCCCCATTATGCCCCTTATGCAGTATGTATGATGCCCCCACACAGTGTAATGCCCCCATTATGCTCCTTATGCAGTATGTATGAAGCCCCCACACAGTATAATGTTCCCCCAGTAGCGCCTGAGGTCCTGTAGTTGGAACAATCCCTCTGGAGTTGGTTTTCCCTTTGCCTGCTCCCCTACATGTAGACCCTCGAGCATGTATACATGCATGTAGGGGAGCAGGCCTTACTAGATATCGAGGCTTTGTACAGTAATATACCGCATGAGGATGGTATCAGAGGAGTAAGACATTTCCTGAAATCGAGATCAATAGAGTGTAGCAGACATAATGACTTCATGGAGGATCTTCTAAAATTCGCTATTACTCATAACTTCTTTCTTTTTGACAGGAAGTACTTCCACCAGTTCAGGGGTACTGCGATGGGGAGCCCCTGTGCACCCTCACATGCTAAAGTATTCCTGAGCTGGTAGGAGGAAACTACAATATTCAGGGATAATCATAAGTGGTGGCATCCATATATTGGGGTATGATATAGATATATTGACTACATTTTTATCATCTTGTCAGGGACGAGTGAACAATCTTTTGAATTTGTCAGAGAACTCAATATCCATAGAGTGGGCCTTAGATTTATATCAGAGTTTAATTTTTACCAGCTGCCTTTCATGGATGTACTAATCAAGAAGGATTGCAATGGGACCCTAGGAACACTCATCTATCATAAACCTTCAAGCACTAATAAACTATTGAAGTGGGATAGCCAACACCCCATCCCCATAAAAAGAAGAATACCCTGGGGCCAGTTTTTACGGTTGGGTACTGCTCTAATGTCACAGATTTTAATATACAGGCAATAGACCTGAACATCAGATTCAGGGAAAAAGGGTACTCATGGTACATTTTGGATTGCACATCATCGTTTGCAGAAAAATGGGAGAGACAGACACTCCTTCATACCTAACCTAGAGACCAAGAAAAAACTGGACAACACGAGTAAGAAAAACTTACGACAATCAGAGTGACTGTATCTTTCATATCCTCAGAAAACACTGGGATATACTTGTGGCTGATCCGGACTTGAGGGTGCTGTAGGATCTACTCCCACATTAACTTTCAGAAACGGTCAGACAATTAGGGACCATTTAGTGCATAGTTACTGTCAGGGAAATATTGAGAAAGTATTAACAATTTCTCTCTGTCCCTGAAACCCCTCTTCATCCCTCCCTTATCCACCATTTGTCACCAGAGGAGAGCTGACACTCCAGCTGTTGGTATGCAAAAAACAGTACAAGAAGTTCAGTAACCTATTCTACTTAACATACAAATGCATCTCCTCTTAGCACAGACCTGGGATAGATTGACACCTTCCAGCATAGGGGCAGAGATGGAAGAAAAGAGGAAATGACTCGTTTAGGCTCAAAAGGGGTTTAACAAAGACTGCAGAATCTTCAAAATAACTAAAGTTTCATAATTCTCAAAATGAAGGGACCCATATTTTTAGTGACAGGGTCAGCTTGGGAATGATATGGATATTTTCCTGTCTCTGTAGGTCCCAAAATAACAGATCGCAGCTATACCGTGTGAGGTCTCTTGAGAAAGGTAAAATCATAACGAAAAAATTGTATCACTTTCGGGCCTCTACGATCGACCCACAATAAGTTATCACAAAAAACAGATATCTAATAAAGATATGAAGGCTGGAGACCAGCCCCCATAATGTCATCCCAGGGGGTGTGTGGGCCGGTCTTTCACTTCAGCATAAAAGAATCTGCTGAGGTTGGAGTAGTATTCATTGCGGGAGTATATATTTATTATAGCAACGGATCTTGCTCGATAACAGTCAAATCAAGCTTAGTGTCTCCCCTTCACCTATATTGAATTGTCTCAGCGATCATTATAGTAAGTCTTCTTTAATCCTGTTTATTTTGTGTAACTACTTATGTATTGTATTGTCCACTTTTGTAAAATCTTGTATATTTTTCATAATACTGCCTCCCTTTTGGATTAAATATAAAATGTAATAATTCTTTTTCTTTTTTGCTGTAATTGTTCCCTCCCCCGAAGCCATACGCTATCAGAACGCAAGCGTCCGCCCATTCCTGTATTATATTTCAAATCTGGACAGCGGTGGCAACAATTTATATTAACCCCTTGAAAGCCTGAGGCGTTTTAGAACGCCCCAGGCCATCACCCCCGGTCCAGTTAGGGCTCCGGCTGTGAGCCTGCATTCAACCGAGCACATGTCAGCTGATTCTTAAAGCCCATCGGTGACCCCGTCACATGATGGGTGGGCATGACAACCCTTGGTCTGCAGCAGACCCCAGTGGTTGTCATGTAATTATCACTATGAGAGCCACCTAGAGGTCGGCGCTCATAGCACAGGAGCATTTCTGCTACATAGAGGTGATCTGCTCATCACCTCTATGTAACAGAGGCGATCGGACAGTTGCTGCTTCTAGTCTCCTATGGAGACTATACAAGCAAGCAAAAAGTGTTAAAAAAAAGTTTTTAAAAATATTAAAAAAATATAAAAGTTTAAATCACCTCCCTTTTGCCCCAATCAAAATAAAATAATAAAAAAACCAACCCACATGCACATATTTGGTATCGCCGTTGTTCAGAATCGCCCGATCTATCAATATTAAAAAAGAATTGATCCGAACGGTAAACGGCGTAACGAGAAAAAAATTCTAAACGCCAGAATTACGTTTTTTGGTCGCCGCAACATTGCAATAAAATGCAATAACGGGCGATGAAAACATCACATCTACTCCAAAATGTTACTAATAAAAACGTCAGTTCGGTGTGCAAAAACTAAACCCTCACCCGGCCCCAGATCCTGAAAAATGGAGACACTACAAGTCTTGGAAAATGGTGCCTTTTTTTTTTTTAGCAAACTTTGGATTTTTTTTCACCACTTAAAAAAAAAAGAACCTATACATGTTTGGTGTCTACGAACTTGTAATGACCTGGAGAATAAGAAGGGCAGGTCAGTTTTAGCATTCAGTGAACGTGGTAAAAAAAACAAAAACATCTGTGGTATTGCACTTTTTTTGCATTTTCATTGCGTTTGGATTTTTTTCCTGGTTTCCCATACACGATATGGTAAAACCAGTAATGTCGTTCAAAAGTACAACTCATCCCGCAAAAAATAAGCCCTCACATGACCATATTAAAAATAAAAACGCTATGGCTCTGGGAACAAGAGAAGCAAAAAGCGAAAATGCAAAAAGGAAAATCCCAGGGTCCTTAAGGGGTTAATGGGCTATCGTGAAGCTGACAGTGACCGTACGGGGGCGTAGACACACATTCCATGCGTTGGAATCTGGAGGTGTGATGCCATACGCTCACTGGTCGTTTGCCGATACGTACTTAGTGGGTAGTCGGGATCGTGTGCTCGCCACTCCCTGACGAAATCCGGACAGAGTAACGGCAACGGTGAGATATTGTGTGATCTCCCCGGTGTCGTCACTGTGGAACCCTGACAACTTCTATAAAAAACCTGCACCCAAGGGGACTTGGCTAGATAGAGGAATCTACGGTTTCTTTAGATTTGGAGAACATTGTCCATTTAATTGGATGAGACCATGTAAATCTTTCTTGAGTTCCTCCATGCTTAAAATCTTTTTCTAGTGTGATTATTCCAACTGTAAATCCTCAGGACTAGTATATATGGTCACACCTGCCCCTAGATTATGTAGGCAAGATCAAGAGGGAGTCTAGGAGGAGTGTGGGGTGGCATTTGGGCAGTATACGCCATGGTTGGGACACCCCATTAGCGAGACATATGAACAGTGTACATTGAGATCAAACTGGAGACATCTCCTTTTGTATCATTGAGATGGTTCAACCCAATGTGAGAGGAGGTGATCACAATAGATGTATCCTCAAAAAAGAAAGTAAGTGGATTGTTAGACTGGATTCACGAGCCCCTAAGGCAGGGCTCGACAAACCCAGGCGCCTGGTCGCCAGTGGCGCCTAGAAAATGTTGTCTGGCGCCTAGAAAATGTTGCCTGGTGCTTGAGGAGTTGAGAAGAAAAAAAAATACTCTCAATCCAATCCCACCTCCTGCACGGAGTCATCCAATCGGAGGAAGCAGGGACAGTATCGCTCAGGCCGCCTTCTCCACTTTGCTCCGCCCCCCTTATGCTCCGGGACTGGACAGGGAGAGTTGGGTTACGGGGGAAGGATCGCTGTGGCCGGGGGCCCGTTCTCATCTCCCGCTACCTGTGTAAGTACATACAAAGGCCGTGCTCCCCGGGGAGACGCCGTGTGTGAGGGGGTCTATATGTACAGTTTGTCAACAAAAAAACGGAACAGGCATTTTTTTAAAAAAATTAGTTTCTTTGATTTTTCTGAGAAAAAAACTGAGAATATAAAAAATTTATAAATGTAATGACATCTATTTATTTTTTTTTAAAAAGCAATTTTTAAAGCATTCGTAAAAATTTAAAAAAAAATGTCAAGAAAAAAACGGAACAACAATTTATCTTTACTTTTCCGTCCAAAAAACATTTAAGGTGAGTATGTTGTTTCATTGATTTAGAAAAGTGTTGTTCCTACAAAAAAGGATTTGAAGCTTCTTATGGTTAGAAAATAAAATATATGGATAATAAGGCAGATTGATTTTTAATCTTCTCTAGAAGTGCTGAGAGACCCTATCCTGCTGGACCACCACTGAATGGAGTTTCCTACATTGCTAAATCTTTTTGTAAGTAGGGTATAGCAGTATATACACAGTATATGCTGTAATTATATGGTTACTATATGGCAGTATATTCACAGTGTATCCCATTATTATATGGCGGACTGCGGAGTGCTGCTGGAAGAACAAAGTCGGGTGCCGCTGGGAGAACGAAGCCGGAGTACTGCCTCGTCCACTCGGACAAAGAAGGGTAAAGAGATCATGTGTAAGTTATAATTGGCATAGCAGAGCAAAGTGCACATTTTTTTTTCTTTTCTGGGTTCAGGAAAAAAATGAAGCGCAGAGCAACAGAGAGAATACCAGAAAATGAAAAGCAACTGAAAATGACACAGTTCTTTACAAAGACCTCTCTTGAAAGCGCAGTGCAACAGGTAGAAAGTGCCGGGCAACAGGTAACTGAAGAAACAAGAGTTGACCCACCAGCAGAGGAGTCCCCATCAACAAGCCGTTGCCAAACTGCTGGACCCAGGAGATTTAGGCAAGAGTGGTGTAAAGAACTCGCATGGCTTAAATTTGACCATACAACTGGTATAGCTATATGCGAGATTTGTGCTTCCTTCCCTGGCATTGCTGACCAAGCATCTAGGATCGTAAAAGGATTTTCAGGACCCTTTAAACTTGAAACCTTCAAAAAGCAGCAAAGTCTCTCCAGCATCTAAATTGTGTGGAGGCTAAACATGCAGCGTTGGCTCCAGAAGCTACTCCATTGGCTGCTTGTATAAGGAAAATGGATGAAGACATTTTTAAACATATGACCATTCTATTTAATGTGGCCTATTATATTGCCAAAAACAACAGACCTTTCACAGATTTTGAAGGGTTGCTAGAGTTGACGGAGAAATTAGGGAGTGCTGTGCGACAGGAATATGCAAACGATAAAAGATGCAAAGAATTCATTTCCCATATTGCAGAAATAATCAGGAAAAACCTAATCAGTGAGCTCAAAGAGGCAAAATATGTCAGCTTGATGCTAGATGGCTCAACTGACAAAGCAGGGGTTGAACAACTGATTCTGTATGTCAGGTACATCAAGGACAACAGGGTCAAAGAAGTATTTCTTTCTGTTTCTCCTCTTGAAATGGCTACTGCAGATGGATATTTAGAAGCGCTCACAGAAGAACTTAGAACACTTGGTCTTGTAGGCTGGCTTTCTTCAAGTCACTTGATTGCCATTGGTACAGATGGTGCTGCCAGCATGATTGGGACCGAAAATGGCTTGGTGCAGAAAATACGCCAAAACATAAGTCATTTAATTGGCATTCACTGTGTTGCACACCGATTGAACTTAAGTGTATTAAGTTCAGTAAAACAAGCTAAATTAATTGATGATTTTGACTCTATTTTAAAGAAACTCTACCAATTTTATCAATACTCACCTAAGAGAATGCGACAGCTGAAGCAAGTAGCAGAAAACCTGCAGCTTACAATTGTGAAATTCCAATACTTGCATAATGTCAGATGGGTAGCAAGCAAAGTCGGTGCTCTGTCTGCACTTGTCAAAGACTGGAAATGCGTGACAATCCACCTAGAAAGTGTGGCTGCGGAAAAAGACAGTGCCTCTGCAGCTGCCCATGGTTTACTGAGAAAGCTCACAGATTTTAAATTTGTTCACATGCTCCATTTTCTACTGGACTATCTGGAAATTCTTAAAAACTTGTCACTTATATTTCAAAGGGAAGAGCTTTTTTTAAGCACAATTGAGTTGCATGTGAAAAGCACAATTTCAACAATCAATTCACTTAGAGATGCACCAAAACAACATGAGGCCAGATTTGTCTCAGGAACATCTCTTCAAGGACTGTTTCAAAATGTACAGCTACATGGACTGAGCAACACTGTAGCTGCATCAATTCAGCAGGAAAAAGCTAATTTAATTAATCATGCAGTTAAATACTTGACAGTGCGATTTCTAAGTGATATAAATATTGAAAGATCCACCGCAGTGTTTGACACCTTTGCCTGGCCAGCAGGAACAACATTGCAAGACTACGGTGTGGTTGAGATTACTGCATTGGCTCATCATTTTCGTAAACAGCTATCTCCACCTGAAAGTGATGACCAGTGCATTCACTCACTCCTCAATGAGTGGTATGAGTTTAAGGTCCTTGGAAAAGGAAAGAAACTGTGTGAGCTTCTGGATTTGGCACTCTCCAACACCGAGAGATTTCCAGTTCTGGGAAACCTGTTGTCGATTTTGGCGGTGCTCCCTGTCTCAACCTCATGTTGTGAAAGAGGATTTAGTTTGATGAACATGGTCAAAAATAAATTCAGATCAAGGATGCAAGAAGAAAGTTTAAGTGACTTGTTTATGATCACCATGAATGGGCCATCTGTGAAGGCGTTTGATCTTGCCAAGGCTGTGGACCACTGGTACTTCAGCTCTAAAATCACAAGGCATGTTCATGGCCACAAAAAGCAAAGTGAAAAACACTAGAATGTTGCCTAAAATCTAAAATATCAAAATATAATATTTATTATCTTTAAAAGTAAAATGTTGTTTATAACGTTTGTAATGTTTTTTTTGTTAAATTAAAAACCAAGTTTGCTTAAAAAAAATTCTGGCTCCTAAATTTTTTGGCTGGCTCCTAGATTCTGAACAACTTTGTCGACCCCTGCCCTAAGGGACTCAATGAGCAAATTTCTTATGCTTGTTTTGTGTGAATACAGCCCCATTCTGGATTATATTTTTAGATTGTATACTCTACCCATTGCTACTCAGTTCCCTGTGAATGGGGTTCACATAGTATTGTACTTCATCGAGATATCTGAGCTTCTATATCAGAATTATTACTTAGCAATTATTCCACATATACTATTTATTAATTAACAAGTGTGGTGATCCTTGTGTATCTCTAATTGTGCAATAGGGGACAAATTTGACCATTTAGGAGTATACTGTGGGCCATCATCCCATATCTTATGTAGTGATAAAGTAGATCTACATTCCTATTGCATGATGGGAGGATGTGCAATACTTGTTTTTAGTCTCCCATGACGCTGATCTCAGAGATAGAAAAATCCTATGTTGGTGGAATGCAATCCAAAACCATTATGTGCTCCGGTATGGAACGCATGCTTCCGGACATGCGCATTCGCAGATAGGAGACCGTGATGCACTCCGGCGTGGAACGCACATGTCTGGGCACGTTTGTGCTTTCTGCCCGCCTGTCTCCGTTGTTTTGTGCTGGATTTTGGGGAATACTTGAGAATTTATTTTTGTTCCATCTGTCTTTAATTGATCCATCAGATTTGTCCTCAGAGAATCATAATTAGAGGAACCCATGGACACATTGGGATTTGTGAAGCTGACCTCCACTCTCCTCTATTTCCTTTGAATTTATTGTGTGACCTGTATTTCAGAACAGTAGCTCTTGGTTTGTTTCACTTCCATGTGTAAATTGAATTTGACTCGTAGTCTTTGATATCTCTTTCAAACTTAGCTTTTTTGATGTCTGAGATCCATCCTCCAGACTTTGTAAATTCTTTTGCATATTTTGTTTGATTTTTGTATCCAAAAAGGCTTCTACACTTGGCGGAAAACTTTCAACTAGTTATTTTCAAGAAACAAATATCAAACGTAATGTGACTTGGTTATCCTTGGTTAGGTTTTTTTTTTATTTAGATTGTGAGCCCCAATGGGGACAGCGATGATAATGTATGTAAAGCTCTGCGGAATATGTTGGCGCTATATAAAAATAAAGAATATATATATATATATATATAATATAATGTGGACATACACCCTGTAAAGCATGCAACTATGTTAACCGCTTCCCGACCGCCCACTGTACATAAACGTCCGCGCTGCCTGGGCTCTGTGCAGCGCTCAAGACCCCCAGGGTCCTGCAAGCGCGGCGAGAGCGGTGCAGAGCGTTAGCTCTGACAGGGAACATCATCGGGACCTGATTGGATCAGGTCCCAGTGATGTTAACCCTTTGCTGTCTTCTATATGCCGCGATCTATAGTGATCGCGGCATATAGAAGACAGCAGGAGGAGAGGAGGTGGTATACTTACCTCTCCGAAGACCCCTGATACCTTCCAGGACCTTGTGTTGCTATGGCAGCTGGAGGTCACATGACAGCCTCCAGCTCTGACATATATGGTGTCCTGCCAGTGTCAGCCTGCAGCTGAAGCCTGGCAGGACACACTGACTGTGTGAAGATCTCATGTAATGTAATATATGTTTATTACATTACATGAGATCAGCGATCAGAAAAATAAAAATTAATGTCCCATACAGGGACTAAGTAAAAATGTAAAAAAAAGTAAAAAAAAATGTTTTGAAACTGTTAAAAAAAAAATACAAAATAAATTAAAATAAATAAATAAAATATTAAACCGATAAATCCGTATATTTATGCAAAAATAAAAAAAGTACACATATTTGGTATCGCCGCGTCCGAAACAACCCGAGCTATAAACCTGTCACACTAATTAACTCCTTCTGTGCACACCGTATTAAAAATAAATAAAAAACGGAGGAAAAAACTATGCTTTTTCCTCATATCGCCAAACAAAAAGTGGAAAAAAATGCGATCAAAAAGCAAAATGGAAATAAAAATGGTACCGCTGAAAACGTCATCTTGTTCCGCAAAAAAGTCGCCATACCGCTCCATCAGCCGAAAAATAAAAAAGTTATAGCGCTCAGAATAAAGCAATGCAAAAAAATATTTTTTATATAAAATTGTTTTATTGTGTAAAAGCGCCAAAACATAAAAAAAATATACAGTAAGTGTAATATCGCTGTAAACGTACCGACCCGAAGAATAACGCTGCCTGATCACTTTCACCACACGCAGAACGGCATAAAAAAAAACCCTCAAAAAACAATTCCTGAATTGTTGGTTTTTGTTAATTTTACCTCCCAAAAAATGGAATAGAAAGCGATCAAAAAATGTCACGTACCCAAAAATGGTACCAATAAAAATGTCAACTCATCCCGCAAAAAACAAGCCGTCACATGACTCTGTCGGCCGAAATATGGAAAAATTATAGCTCTCAAAATATGGTGATGCAAAAACTAGATTTTGCAAAAAAAAAAGCGTCTCTTAGTGTGTGACAGCTGTCAGTCATAAAAACCCGATATAAATCTGGTATCTCTGTAATCGCACCGACCCGAAGAATAAAGTAATCTAATCAGTTATATCACACGAGGAACGGTGTAAAAAAATAAATAAAACCAATTCTTCACCTGCTACTGATTTGTTTATTATGTCTCCCAAAGATCGCAGTAAGGCTCTGCTCACATTTATCCTGCGCTCTGCGCTGAGCACTCACGCCAGAGTTTCCGTGTAAATCTCTGAAATACGTGATTCAGACGAAACCCATGACGGAAGATTCCCTGTAATGAGGCAGATATAGGCCACTGTGAATGCCGTCTGGCCTGTGATCCCACGGTGTCATTTGTTTTAGGCGTGCATAAAAGTGCGGTTGGCCACAGTTTTGTGCACTTCTGAAAAAAAGGACACCACTAAACAGAGGCCAGACGGAGTCCAGAGTAACTCTGCTGCCTCATTACAGTGAATGGATCCTGCAGGGGTTTCATCTGAATTACATCACTTGGAAATTTAGATGGAAACCCCGATGTAAGTGCTCAGCCTAGAGCACCGGATAAATGTTACGTAAAATGTTCCCAATAAATAGCTTCAACTCAGTCCTCAAAAAAAGCTAGTCCCCACTCAGGTCCGTCATCTGTTAAAAATATAAGGGACTTCCAAGTTACTGGTAGCAGAAAAGCTCTGGAGAAGCGAAATGGCCCTTGCCCCCCAAAAGAAATTCAGAAAATATTGTGCTCCCAAATCCAAATGCCTATTCTACAATAATTTGTTATCCAATTGTCAAATAGCACTCCGTCCCCCCCAGATCTCGCCGTATGGCTGAGCGGTACGATACAGCCACATATGGGGTATGGCCACTTTTAGAAGAAATTGTGTGACTCATTTCGGCACCATTTTTACCCATTGTGTGAAAATGTAAAATCTGAGGGTAAAACATTTTTTTGTGGTAAAAATATAATTAGGCTTTTTTCACTGCCCAATGGTATAAATGTAAAAATTAAAAAATACTCACTACTTCCCTAGATAAATTCCTTGAGAGGTGTAGTTTATAAAATGGGGTCACTTGTGGGGGTTCCTGCTGTTTCGGCATGTAAGCGACTCTTCAAATGTGACATGGTGTCTGCAACCTATCCCAGCCAACATAGCGCTCCTTTCTCTTCCGAACCCTGCCGTACACCAAAGCAGTGGTTTTCCCCCACATATGGGGTATCGGCGTACTCAGGAGAAATTGTACAACAAATTTCATGGTGCAATTTATCCTATTACCCTTATGATAATGCAAAATTAAGGGATGAAAAACGTTTTTGTGGGAAAAATGTGAAAATTTTATTTTTACGGCTCAATATTATAAACTTCTGTGAAGCACCTTGGGGTTCAAGGTGCTCACCACACATCTAGATAAGTTCCCTAAGGGGTCTAGTTTCCAAAATGGTGTCACTTGTGGGGGGTTTCCACTGTTTAGGAACATCAGGGGCTCCCCAAATGCAACATGGCGTCCTCTAATTATTCAAACAAATTTTACATTCAAAAAGTCAAATGGCGCTCCTTCCCTTCCGAACCCTGCCGTGCACCCAAACAGTGGTTTTCCCTCACATATGTGGTATCATCGCGCTCAAGAGAAATTGCACAAAAAATTTTGGGGTCCATTTTTTCCTGTTACCCCTGTGAAAATAAAAAAAATTGGGTCTAAAGTAACATTTTTGTGAAAAAAGTTAAATGTTAATTTTTTTCTTCCACATTCCAAAAATTCCTGTGAAGCACCTGAAGGGTTTAATAAAGTTATTGAATGTGTTTTTGAGCACCTTGAGGAGTGCAGTTTTTAGAATGATGTCACTTTTGGGTATTTTCTGTCATAAAGACCCCTCAAAGTGACTTCAAATATGATGTGGTCCCTAAAAAAATGTTTTTGTAAATTTTGTTGGAAAAATGAGAAATCGCTGGTCAACTTTTAACCCTTATAGCTCCCTAACAAAAACAAATTTTGGTTCCAAAATTGTGCTGATGTAAAGTAGACATGTGGGAAATGTTATTTATTAACTATTTTGTGTGATCTATCTCTCTGATTTAAAGGCATGAAAATTCAAAGTTTGAAAATTGCTAAATTTTCAAAATTTTCGCCAAATTTCCGATTTTTTCACAAATGAACGCAAGTGATATCGAAGAAATTTTACCACTATCCTGAAGTACAATATGTCACGAAAAAACATTCTCAGAATCAGGGGGATCCGTTGAAGCGTTCCAGAGTAATTACTTCATAAAGTGACAGTGGTCAGAATTGTAAAAATTGGCCCGGTCACGAAGGCAAAAACAGGCTCTGGTGCGAAGTGGTTAATAAAACCAACACATTTGAAGAAAACCTAACAGGACTACAATTTGCAATACACAATTTCATCAGTTGTACCACTATAGGGGTCATCTACTTAATAGAGTGTATAGAGAGTTAACTACAATATGTGGGATGGATGTCAGATCCGCTATAAACATGTATTAGAAGACATTTATCTGACGCAATCAATCCCACAACATTAAACCTGTCTGTGGTTTCAAGACACTTTTCACAAAAACATAAAGGGGATATCAGATCCTTCAGATATTAGGAATAGAAAAGGTTTATAAACCATTAAGAGGTGGAGATATGAAAAGAAAAATCTTAAATAGAAAGTCATATTGGATATTTAATTTACAAACTAGAGCCCCACAGGGAATGGACATCAGACAGGATTAATATTACAGTGCAATTAATTGTATTTGTCTTTGATTTCCAGTGATTTTATTGAATGTCTCATGTATGAGTTGTATTTGTGTATTATCTTTTTCTTCCATACAATACAGGGTTAAATTGTCTGAGAAGTGCTCAGTAATCAATGGACACCCAGGAAAGGGAAGGATATAAAAGTATCACAGAGACTCACATGTTGTAAATCAGGAATAAGCATTGGTTTCCTATGCGGGCACTTGGTGGTATGCCATCACAACAGTTTTATGAACTCACAATAAGGCTATGTGCCCACGTAGCAGATTTGATCCAGAGCGTTTTTGCCTCTCTCTGGCAGAAAAAAACGCATGCTGATTTACATGCGTTTTTTCTGCCAGAGAGAAGCTTTTTTTCAGCGTTTTCGCATGCGTTTTTTCAAGCAGTTTTCCAAGCGATTTTGAGCATCTCTTGGAAAGTGCTTGACAAGTTGGTCACACTATATAAATCCGTGCAACCGGCATGGATTTATATATTGTAACCAAGTAATAGTTAAAAAAAGAATAAGAATGGTAAAAAATAAAAAAAAAAAGATTATACTCACCTTCCGATGTCTTCCCGGTGTCATCTCTGCTGCGTCCGGTCTCTTGCAATGCTCGCGCTGTTGTGAAGGACCTGCGGTGACATCATTGAGTCATGTGATGGGTCACATGACTCAGTGACGTCATGGCAGGTCCTTCACAACAGCGCGAGCATTGCAAGAGACCGGACGGCGTGGACAAAACACCGGAGGATATCGGAAGGTGAGTATAATCTTTATTTTTTGTTTTAAATTCTTTTATTTACAGATTCTATGGTACCTGAGTCTGGAGGAGAGTCTTCTGTCCTCCAGGCCTGGGTACCATCCACACATTAGAACGCGCCAATTACGCAAGTACAGATGCGGAATTGGCGCGTTCTAATGCAAGTCAATGGCGGTGATTACGCTGCGTGTCCGCAAAATTAATGGACATGCTGCGTATTTTTGAGCGCAGCATAAACGCTGCGGAAAAATACGCAGCATGGGCATTGAAAGTGCGGATTTGCATTGGAGACCATGGGGGAAGGTTTACCAAGCGTTTACGCTGCGGAAATTCCGCAGCATAAACGCTTGAAAAACGCATCGTGGGCACACAGCCTCAATGTGAGGTTTTAACAATATAGACCATGCTGGAGAATCCATCTCTCCTCCTTGCTCTACTTGAACCTTGAAATGTCCCTGACCAGGGCGGCTCCATGTGGTGATCTTCAGACAAGGTGCATTGAATAAATAGTGAGCTGACCTCCCTCTCCATTTTCCCATTATATCCATGTTTTCTCTATAGTGATGAATATTTATTTTTGCTAAAACTGTGATATTTTCACTTTAAAACTTTTTTTAAACCTTTTTTATAAACTTTTTTTAAACAACTCTCCTTAGTGCGATCATACAACACAGAAGCCTCTGATTGCTCAGATGATGCACTGTACTACTGTAGTGCCGTGTATTATCACTACCTGTGCAATAGTAACGTCCCCATACTCATGAGCTAAGTGTTGCCTGATCGGTCATTTGGCAGACGGTTATCTCTCCCGACTCCCCCATACACACAAATATTCCCGCTTTCCTCTGGTCTGAGAGAGTCGCCTCCAGACTCCTCTAGCGGAGGATTATCTACAGGAAGAACAAACATTTTAGCCTCTGAAATTCTGGATCATAGATCCTTCTCTGCCCTGACATTATCTGTTGGGAGGCCCCCAAAAACATTATATAGTTTACCAAACCCCCCTGAAATCAGTGCTTTCATGCAGCTTTAGTCTAATGTGTCTGGGGGCGTTAAAAGGTAACTTATTGAATGCTGCCTCTGGCCCGGCCTAATAGACTTTCGTACATTGCAGGCCCAGACACCATTATTAGGCATTTAAGTATCATAGTAACTAGGCAGCCCCATACTATTGAGTACTTGGGGGAGGAAGGTCATTCAGCCGAACTCTGTCAAACCTTCTTAGATGCCATGTTTGCTTTTTGCAGGAGCAAGTGGTTAAACTGCCAGGGATTTTATTGCAGCCGCACCCATGCCATCCCTGCGGTGTACATCTATGTTCTGGTGCTCAAAACAATTCATATAAGAACAAACACAAATGTTTAACATGTTAAAAAATGACAATGTGTCTTCTGCTTTTTGCATGTTTTTTTTTTTACAAGAATTGTTGGTGACAGTTTTCTTTTGAAACTTTTTAATATCTGCTTTTTTCTGTTTTTTTTTTCTTGTAATATAGGAAAGCCTAAGGCCAGAAGTAAACCCCATAATACACTGTACATGTAGACTTTAGTATCAAATCATTTCTGTCCACGGTGTTTGTGCAAACAAAACAGCTTTTATAAAAGCCTCACACTTCTGTGTGTGAATCAGACATGAGATCTAACTTAATAAAAGATTACAGTCTGGAGAAGACGGAAAACATTCATATAGACGGCCAGTGGTGCAGTAGTCAGTGACGGACTCTGGCCAAATATGGTTTTAGAGCCGTAGTAGAAGATGTTGCCTCATCATGACGTAGTTATTTCTCATGTCACTTGTAATGAATATCTCCTGCAGTATTGCTAATTCCAATTCCATTGTCGGAAAATGAGACAAGAAGTAGCGTTATGGAAGGTGTCATGAACTCACAAAGAGACGACACTGGGAAGATCACACAATCTCTCACCATTGCCGTCACTCTGTTGGGATATGTATATACACCCCCGTACGGTCACTGTCAGCTTCACGATAACCCAATTATTATTGTTCGCTGCCACCACCGTCCAGATTTGAAATATAATACAGGCCTGGTCGGACGCCTGCATTCTGGTAGGGTATAAGGCTTCGGGGGAGGGAACGATTATAGAGCAAAAGAAACAGGACTATTACATTTTATATTTAATCCAAAAGGAAGGCAGTGTTATGAAAAATATACAAGGATTTTACAAAGGGGACAATACAGTACAGAATATACAGTTACACAATATAAACAGGATTAAAGAAGACTTACGTAATAGATCGCAGAGACAATTCCGTTTAGCTGGAGGGGGGCGCCTCACTTATTGATTTGACTGTTATCGAACAAGATCCGTTTATTATAGTCTCTATACCCCCCTGGCAATGAATACTCATCCATCCTCCTTGGATTCTTTTATGCCTAAGGGGAGACCTGCCCACACAGCACCTGGGATGACATTAAGGGGGCTGGCTCTACCATTTTTTCCGTTATGAATTTACCTTCCTTTAGAGACCACACATGACATAGTTGTTGTCTGTTATTTTGTTACTTTTGCACCCCAGCTACCCGGAGGGACTCACAGCTACGATAAAATAAGCATATTGTTCCTTGGCTGACCCTGCCACTAAAAACATGGGTCCCATTATTAGCGGAGTTATACAACTTACAATATTTCTTATTTCGTATCAGCTCCGGACATCCTGGAGTTTGTGTTAAACCCCTTTGAAGCCTAAATGAGTTTTCCTTCAATCTCTGCCCCTGCTGGAAGGTGTCAGCCTATCCCAGGTCTGTGCTAAGGGGAGATGCATTCCTATGTTAAGTGGGTCAGTAGCACCTTTTGTGCTGCATTTGTCTACAAGTGACTTCTGCTGTGTGTGTTAAATTGCATGGAAACAGTTGGTTTGGTCCAAATGGTGGATAAGGAAGAGGTGAGAGGGAAGAGGGGCTTGGGAGAAATTGTTAATATTTTCTCAATATTTCCCTGACAGTGAGTCTATGAGAAACGTATTCAGCTGCAGACTCTGAGGAAGAAACTGCTTGTTGTCTGTGGCCTAAAATATATAGGTTTTATTACTAGATGTAAAGAAAAAACGAAATACTGTCAAATAATAAATCTCCTTATATGTTTCCCCTCGTTATCTCCAATAGTTGTATTATTGCACAGGATTTTTATGATGTTCCATTGGCTTATCTTCTCCTCATTCAGGTCTCTACAATATCAGATCCTCTCAGTGAAGATCTTCTATATAAGAAAATTTTCCTGATTTACCCATCAAAGATGGATATGGACAGGGACAAGATGGAGATGGCGGAGAGGATATTACATCTCACCCTAGAGATCCTCTTCCGGCTTACTGGAGAGGTGAGAGATTCTGATGACATCACATTTAATTATTCTTATCTATGGGAATAACAGGTGAACAAAACTGGAGAGGTGAGGACTCTGGAAATGTCTGTAGTGAGATTTATTAATGTGTCTCTCCATAACCAGCGATTAATCACAGGACCTCCACCTCACCCCCTGATACATGAGGACATCAATGACCAGATCCTACAACTCGCCTACAAGATGATTGAGCTTCTGACTAGAGAGGTGACCTTGCTGGGACATTATACAGTAACGCTATGAAGGGATCGGGGGGATGACGGTATCATTGTATGTGTCAGGTTCCTATAAGGTGTCAGGATGTCGCTGTCTATTTCTCCATGGAGGAGTGGGAGTATTTAGAAGGACACAAAGATCTGTACAGGAACATCATGATGGAGGTTCCCCAGTCCCTCACATCACCAGGTAATAGACAGGACTAAATACACACAACCTATAATTATCTGTATGTAAAGAATGAATTCAGTCCCTGTATGTGTTTCCTCCAGATCTATCCAGTAAGAGGACAACACCAGAGAGATGTCCCCGTCCTCTTCTTCGTCAGGACTATAAACAAGAAGATCTCAATGTTCATCAGGTAGATACAGAGAAGATGTCATGAGATCTCCCCTATGATGTGTAGACGGCTGTGAAGGTCTTGTGCTCAGTCTTGTTTTATCCACCAGTATTATATGTTTTATATTTGTGTAGTGAGAACGGAGGGGATGACAGGATTAGAGCTGATCATTAGTGTTGAGTATTCCGATACTGAAATATCTGGTATCGACCGATATTTGCAGTATCGGAGTTCCGATACTGAGTTCCGATACTTTTAGAATATCGAATACCGGAATCGGAAGTTCCCATAATGCCTGTGCTCTGCAGTGTCTCTGAAGGATGACAAGCTGGATGGCAGCGCTCAGCTTACTGTACTTGTAATTTAGTGTTAAAGGATTTATTAAAAAAAATAATAATGTTTTCATGCACCGTCTCTTTAAAAAAGCCGTCCGGCAATTCAGCAGCGGCATACATCGGTACCCGACGATTTAGAATAGAAAGAATAGAGCATCACACATAGATTAGATGCATAGAAACATGTCAGTCACATATATAAGAAGTACAGTGACAGTGTTGATTACTGTACTTGTCATTTAGTGTTAAAATAAAGGATTTATTAAAAAAAAAAATTGGCGTGGGGTTCCCCGTAATTTTAGTCTCTAGCAGAGGTTAAGCAGACGGCTGGGGCAGATGTTTGAAGCCTGGGAAGGGGGTAATACCCATGGAGCTTCCCAAGCTACTAATATCAGCCCCCAGCTGAATACCTAGCCTTTACTAGCTATTAAAATCGGGGACCCCCCAAAAAATGACGTGGGGACCCCCCTATTTTAACAGCTTGCAAAGGCTAGGCAGACAGCTGGGGGCTGATATTAATAGCCCAGGAAGGGTGCCATGAATATTGGCCCCCTCCCAGGCTAGAAACACCAGCCACCCCAGAAATGGCACATCCATAGGATGCGCCAATTCTGGCACTTAGCCTCGCTCTTCCCACTGCCCTGTAGCGGTGGCAGTGGGGTAAAAGGGCTGGGGTTGATGTCAGCTTATAATGCCTGCTGACATCAAGCCCAGGTTAGTAATGGAGAGGCGTCTATAAGACACCCCCATTACTAACCCCAAAGTCAAAGTTAAAAAAAACCACAAACACCCAGAATAAAGTCCTTTAATTGAAATAAAGACACAATTCTTTATTCTAAATTAAACCATACTTACCATCACACCCATTCCAGCTGAAGCCAACGATCTCCTGCAATAAAAGTAAAATAATAAAGCAACCTCATCCTTACCTTTCCATGGTTCCCACGACGGCTCCAGCTCTGCTACATTCACATGACAGACTGGATCGCAGCCGAAAGCTGCCATCCAGCTTGCCATGCCGCAGACACTGAGAAGCTCCTCAGTGAAGCTCCTCAGTGTCTGGCTGTGACGGCATAAAGATGAGCTGAGGTCATGTCCAATGAACTCAGCTCACCTCATGCACGTTACTGACAGCGTTGGAAAATTCTCCTGCGCATGCAGTGAGCGTGAGAGAATTCTCTTGCTGAAGCGCTGAGCGCAGGAGAATTTTCCCACGCTGTCAGTGACGTGCATGAGGTGAGCTGAGTTCATTGGACATGACCTCGGCTCATCTTTATGCCGTCACAGCGAGACACTGAGGAGCGCAAGCATGCCTGCGCTTCTCAGTGTCTGTGGCTTGGCAAGCTGCATGGCAGCTTTCGGCTGCGATCCAGCCTGTCATGTCAATGTAGCAGAGCTGAAGCTGTCGTGGGAACCATGGAAAGGTAAAGATGATGTTGGTTTATTATTTTACTTTTATTGCAGAAGACATTGGCTTCAGCTGGAATGGGCGTGATGGTAAGTATGGTTTAATTTAGAACATTAAAAAATTGTGTGTTTATTTCAATTAAAGGACTTTATTCTGGGTGTTGTGTTTTTTTAAATACTTTACTAGAAATTTATGGCGGTCATGTCTAATATTGGCGTGACCCCATGAATTTCGGGCTTAGGTCCAGCTGATAATGCCAAGCTGGCCCTAACCCCTTTATTACCCAGTGAGCCACCGCACCACCCGCTTCTATGAACGCGCCATTTTCTGGGGTGGCTGCGGACTGCAATTTGCAGCGGGGGGGGGCATAAAGCTTGGGCCTCCCTGCGCTGCGGATTCCAGCCCCCAGCTGCCTAGATGTACCTGGCTGGACACAAAAATAGGGCGAAGCCCCACGTATTTTTGTTTTTAATTATTTCATGAAATTCATGAAATAATTTTAAAAAAAAGGGCTTCCCTATATTATTGTGTCCGGCCAGGTACAAATAGACAGCTGGTGGTTGGGGGCAGCCCGTTCCTGCCTGCTGTACCTGGCTGGACACAAAAATATGGCGAAGGACACGTCAAATTTTTGGTGAAAAATTCAATAAAATTAAAAAAAAAAAAACACATTTAGGGACTGCATCTTTATTAAGCCATCCACGTAAGGGGTTAATAAAGATGCAGTCCCTAAATTATTATTTGTTTTTATTATTTTTTAATTTATTTTTCCCAAAAATTTTGACGTGGGCTTCGCCATAATTATGTATGCCAGCCAGGTACAGCATCCAGTAACGGGCTGCCCCCAACCACCAGCTGCCTATTTGTACCTGGCCGGACACAACAATATAGGGAAGCCCTTTTTTTTTAAATTATTTCATGAATTTCATGAAATAATTAGAAAAAAAAAAACGTGGGTCTTCGCCCTATTTTTGTGTCCAGCCAGGTACAACTAGGCAGCTGGGGGCTGGAATCCACAGCGCAGGGAGGCCCAAGCTTTCTGCCCCCCCCCGCTGCAAATTGCAGTCCGCAGCCACCCCAGAAAATGGCGCGTTCATAGAAGTGCCATCTTCTGGCGCTGTACCCAACTCATCCAGGGCCCTGGTGCGGTGGCTCACTGGGTAATAAAGGGGTTAGGGCAGCTTGCCATTATCAGCTGGCCCTAAGCCTGAAATTCATGGGGTCACGCCAATATTAGACATGACCGCCATAAATTTCTAGTAAAGTATTTAAAAAAACACAACACCCAGAATAAAGTCCTTTAATTGAAATAAACACACAATTTTTTAATGTTCTAAATTAAACCATACTTACCATCACGCCCATTCCAGCTGAAGCCAATGTCTTCTGCAATAAAAGTAAAATAATAAACCAACATCATCCTTACCTTTCCATGGTTCCCACGACAGCTTCAGCTCTGCTACATTGACATGACAGGCTGGATCGCAGCCGAAAGCTGCCATCCAGCTTGCCATGCCACAGACACTGAGAAGCGCAGGCATGCTTGCACTCCTCAGTGTCTCACTGTGACGGCATAAAGATGAGCCGAGGTTATGTCCAATGAACTCAGCTCAACTCATGCACGTCACTGACAGCGTGGGAAAATTCTCCTGTGCTCAGCTCTTGAGCAGGAGAATTCTCCCACGCTGGGATGGCATTGAGAGGACAGGCTGGATCACAGCTGAGCGCTGCCATCCAGCATGCCATCCTTCAGAGACACTGCAGAGCGCAAGCTTGCAGTGTCTCTGAAGGATGGCATGCTGGAAGAGAGCGCTCAGCTGTGATCCAGCCTGTCCTCTCAATGCCATACCAGCGTGGGAGAATTATCCTGCTCAAGCGCTGTGCGCAGGAGAATTCTCCCATTCTGTCAGTGACGTGCATGAGGTGAGCTGAGTTCATTGAACATGAGCTCACCTCATGCACGTCACTGACAGCGTGGGAAAATTCTCCTGCGCTCAGCGCTTCAGCAGGAGAATTCTCTCACGCTCACTGCAAGCGCAGGAGATTTTTCCCATGCTGTCAGTGACGTGCATGAGGTGAGCTGAGTTCATTGGACATGACCTCAGCTCATCTTTATGCCGTCACAGCCAGACACTGAGGAGCTTCACTGAGGAGCTTCTCAGTGTCTGCGGCATGGCAAGCTGGATGGCAGCTTTCGGCTGCGATCCAACCTGTCATGTGAATGTAGCAGAGCTGGAGCTGTCGTGGGAACCATGGAAAGGTAAGGATGAGGTTGCTTTATTATTTTACTTTTATTGCAGGAGATCGTTGGCTTCAGCTGGAATGGGAGTGATGGTAGGTATGGTTTAATTTAGAACAATAAAGAATTGTGTCTTTATTTCAATTAAAGGACTTTATTCTGGGTGTTTGTGGGGTTTTTTTTAAGTTTCGCTATGGGGTTAGTAATGGGGGTGTCTTATAGACGCCTCTCCATTACTAACCTGGGCTTGATGTCAGCTGGCATTATAAGCTGACATCAACCCCAGCCCTATTACCCCACTGCCACCGCTACAGGGCAGTGGGAAGAGCGAGGCTAAGTGCCAGAATTGGCGCATCCTATGGATGCGCCATTTCTGGGGCGACTGACGGCTGGTGTTTCTAGCCTGGGAGGGGGCCAATATTCATGGCACCCTTCCTGAGCTATTATTATCAGCCCCCAGCTGTCTGCCTAGCCTTTGCTAGCTATTAAAATAGGGGGGACCCCACGTCATTTTTTTTGGGGGGGGGTCCCCCATTTTAATAGCTAGTAAAGGCTAGATATTCAGCTGGGGGCTGATATTAGTAGCCTGGGAAGCTCCATGGGTATTACCCCCTTCCCAGGCTTCAAACATCTGCCCCAGCCGTCTGCTTAACCTCCGCTAGAGACTAAAATTACGGGGAACCCCACACCAATTTTTTTTTTAATATATCCTTTATTTTAACACTAAATGACAAGTACAGTAATCAACACTGTCACTGTACTTCTTATATGTGTGACTGACATGTTTCTATCTATCTAATCTATGTGTGATGCTCTATTCTTTCTATTCTAAATTGTCGGGTACCGGTGTATGCCGCTGATGAATTGCCGGCTTTTCATGTCATTCTACATTATTCTTAGTTGTTTTCCTTCATGTAGAATTAACCTACAAGGAAAGAAAGGGTTTATTTTTATTCCGATATTTGTGTCCCATTGACTTGCATTGGTTTCCGGTATTGGAATCGGCCATATCCGATATATTTTGGGTATCGGTCCGATCCAATCCGATCCGATATTTCCCGATATTGGAAGGTTTTGCTCAACACTACTGATCATACATGGGACTTCTCCATCTGTCTTTGACTTTTATAATATTTGTTTCAGGGTGAAGATCTGACCCATATTAATACTACAGAGACATATGTGAGGGGTGATGAGCGGTGTAAAGAGGAGATTCCTACATATGACTACCCAGGTGAGTAGTGACCACTAAATGCAGAGAAGTCACAGATTCTTCTCAGTCACCGGCTGTGGCTGCTTTATCGGTGGTGTAGTCCGGTCGTATCACAATCGTGTGATGACCATTTTGCATCTAGATCACAACATTCTCCTCCGTCCGAAAATGTTCAGTTTACTTTGGGAAATTGTGAAAGCCCTTTTCTATAGATCTTACAACCTGAAGGATCCACCTACCCCCTGGGTTTAGAAGACGCTGACCGTTACCTGCTCAGATCTGTAAACTACAAAGCCAAATGACAGCGTACGTAGAATGTGCTGACAAATTAGAAAATCACTTGAAGAAAAATATTATGATGGGCCTGTAAGAGAAAGCGGAGGGTAATGATGCTGTTGGCTTCCTAGAACCCTGATATCTTATTAGATGAATCTACCTTCTCTCCCTTCTGTGCTGCTGAATGTGCTCATATGGTCCCTACAAGACCAGGTCCAGTCTTTCTGGCCAAACTTCACTTTTATGATCGATAACATTAAATGTGCAGTGAGGCCAAGTGTGAATTTCTGTACAATAACAACAGAGTTTCCCTTTATCCTGACTTTTCAATATCTTTTAAAACCAATTAACTTCAAACAGGATCGCGATTAACTATACAAAAAGCATTACACCTGCACCATGATATATCTCTAAGCTGTGTGTGGCTGATGGCTGTAATATACATTTATTCACCCCTGCAGGAGATGTGTTGGCTCCAGCCCTGGTTTCATGGATTCACTCCACGTCATAAATTCCATTATGTTTTCAATCCTAAGGAATTCAGATTACTGCACAATCTCTCCAGAAATGGGGGCACTAATACATTCTCTACTCTTCTGGTCAGGACTCATAGTAGATCCAATGGTCCACCATAAATTAGTGTAACTCCAGTTTAGTGTTGGATTTCTCCCCTCATACATACGTTGTTGTTGGGGATGTTACATGTTTTTATATTCTTTCTTTTTTTACACCTTCACTCTCTATGATAGTTTCATTGTGGTGGGATCAGCCTGCCTCACTTATGTGAGTCTGTAACTCCCTGGTTTTCTTTCAAAAAGATCTCCATTGCCTCTTCCAAATGTCCGAGATCTAAATTTAAGACACCTCAGCTCTGCAGTATTATAAAAAAAGTTCACTTTAAATGTCTAATATTTCTTCTCATCTGACAGAAAATATTGTCCCATACGATAGTTTAGATTGCCAAGAGCCACCGAGCCCCATACTCTAATTACCCCAGAGAGGTTTCACCACTAGTTACTCATTTTTCTCTGATGAAGACTGTTGAGTTTGATCATTTTCAGTAGATGTTTTATTGTCTATAGTCACAGTTTTTGACTTCAGTAATCCTCTGCTTTAGCCCCTTCCTGCAGCCAGTTTTCTGTTCCTAATCAGGGCCATTTTTGAAATCTGACGTGTGTCACTTTTGTATGGTGATATCCTTTGTGAAGAATTCCAAAGTTAATAGAAAACAAATGGACCTTACAAATTATTTTCCAACTTCTTTTGAATCTGACAATCCCCTATATACGGTTGTACCCTACTGTCTGGGCACATGGCAGGTTAAGAAGGGAAGGAGCGACATTTAGCTATTAGGAATGCAGATTTTGCTGGAATAGTTCGCAGACACAATGTATCGGGGGAGCTGTTTATGGTCACCTGGAAGCTCAAAAGATGGCTACCACGAACAGGCTTGCCTTATCTACCCGTTTATAGATTTCAAAAATTACTTTGCTCATCACCCTTTAACCCCTCTACATGGATCTGGACTAACACAGAGACCCCTAGGCTTGGGCCACGGTGTTACCTGGTATTCGGTGGAGTGAGATGGGAAGAAGAATAGTCAGGTAACCGGGTCACAACCAGGAGGGCAGAGAAAATACAAAATCAGAAGACACAAGAGTAGTCAGTAAATGGGCCGAGGTCACAACAGGAAACAAATACACAAGCCGGGAGCTGAGCACAGAGGACTGAACCAGAGGAGAACAAGGCTGTATCTGGCAGCTTCCGGCAATATGCTTCCAGCTTTAGTAGGGTGCGGTGCTTTCCAAATGGCTGAAGCAGGGAGCAGATTACTCCAGCTGGACAGCACACACCCCCATACTGCCAGACTGGATGGTACTACTGGTCCCAGCAACCCTAATCTTAGTGGTGGACAGAGCCTGCGCCACCCAGAGCTTCTGGTTCTGACGTCTCCTCCATCACCAGCGCTGCCTGCAAGATGAATAAGGCGGTGCCTGGTTAGAGAAGCAGACGTCACACAAGTCGAAGCAGGAGGAGAAGTAGATGTCCCAGAGGAGATGGTACACACCTTTTGTAGAAGCACTAATATGACAAAATGGCAGAAAACCAGAGCAGTAGAAATCCCCATCAAGTGACTCCATTTTGGAAATTATAACCCTCAGTGAATTAATCTATAGGAGAAGTGACTATTATGACTTCACAGTCACTTTCCAAAAATTAGCACACGGTGGATGATGGAGAGTGAAAATTGCAAATATGCTATTTTATTACCCAACCCATAGTGCCCATATTGTGCTCCAGGAGACACACACCATAAATTAAGTGGGTTCTTCTCACTATAGTAATGTCAAATACATGGATGCTAAATCTGTTTTGGGCGCACTGCAAGGCTCAGAAGTGAGGGGGAAACTTAACTTTGGGAGAGCGGATATTACTGGATTGATTTATGGAAGCCATGTTGATTCTCAAGAGCCTAATAATGTGGAAACCTCTGTTTTTCTACTGACAGATGATGGACCTGAGTGGGGACTTGTTTTTTGTGAGATGAGTAGAAGTTTTTATTGTTATTATTTTTGCCTACATAACATTGTTTGGTGGCTTCTTATTCCATATTTTGGAGGCAGAATGAACAAACAGTTGGACACCACGCTCTACTGGTTCATTCTATGAGGTTTTCTATTAGACTGTGAACTGTCATTCTGTCAATAACTTGCCATTTCTACAGACATTTTAAGTACAATTAACACAAGAATCCCATAGAAAAATAAATAAAGATTGCATACCACTTCTAAATCAATCTAAACAAACACATCCCTGGGCTACATGCTAGTCCAGGAAAATGAAGAAATACATGCTCAAGTTTAAAAATCAATTTTATTAGACACAAATCTAAAAAATAGAGGAATATTTAAAATATTTTAAATATTCCTCTATATTTTAGATTTGTGTCTAATAAAATAGATTTTTAAACTTGAGCATGTATCTCTTCATTTCCCTGGATTACCATATAGCCCAGGAATGTGTTTGTTTAGACATTTTAAGTAGAAATGTTCAAAAATATAAATTTCAGGGACATTTTATTCAAAATTAATAATTGTTTTTTTTTCTTGGCAGATGACTGTACCAGAAGATCAGAGAGACAGGAGATTTTTAATTCTGACGATCTTGAGATCCCACAGGATACAATTGAAGTGAATGCCATTACTTCAGATATACCATCATCCCTTCACAGCAAACATCAATCATCTGATTCTATGAAACACATCCTGTCTGCTGATTCATTACCGACTACTAAGGAAAATCAAAATAAAATAAGCATTAAAAAACGAACTGCTCCTAAAGCAAAGAAGCCATTTTCACATTCAGAAAATGGAAATAGTTTTACCTTTGAAAAGTCTATTCTTAAGCATCAAAAAATACACACAGCGGACAATAGATTTTTTTGTTCCAAATGTGGAAAATGTTTTAATCAGAAATCAGTTTTTGTTGATCACCAGAGACTTCACATAGGGGAGAAGCCTTTTTCATGCTCAGAATGTGGGAAATGTTTTAATCGTAAAAAGTTTCTTGATAGACACAAGAGAATTCACACAGGGGAGAAGCCTTTTTCTTGTTCAGAATGTGGGAAATGTTTTAACCGGAAAGATCATCTTGATAGCCACCAGAGAACCCACACAGGGGAGAAGCCCTTTTCCTGTTCAGAATGTGGGAAATGTTTTAATCGTAAAATGAATCTTGATACACACAAGAGCACCCACACAGGGGAGAAGCCCTTTTCCTGTTCAGAATGTGGGAAATGTTTTAACCAGAAATCAGGTTTGATTAAGCACCAGAGAACCCACACAGGGGAGAAGCCCTTTTCCTGTTCAGAATGTGGGAAATGTTTTAATTATAAAATGATTCTTGATAGTCACAAGAGAACCCACACAGGGGAGAAGCCTTTCTCCTGTTCAGAATGTGGGAAATGTTTTAACCACAAATCAGGTTTGATTAAGCACCAGAGAACCCACACAGGGGAGAAGCCCTTTTCCTGTTCAGAATGTGGGAAATGTTTTAATCGTAAAATGATTCTTGATAATCACAAGAGAACCCACACAGGGGAGAAGCCTTTTTCCTGTTCAGAATGTGGAAAATGTTTTAACCTGAAATCCAATTTGATTAGGCACCAGAGAACCCACACAGGGGAGAAGCCTTTCTCCTGTTCAGAATGTGGGAAATGTTTTAACCACAAATCAGGTTTGATTACGCACCAGAGAACCCACACAGGGGAGAAGCCCTTTTCCTGTTCAGAATGTGGGAAATGTTTTAACCAGAAATCGGGTTTGATTAAGCACCAGAGAACCCACACAGGGGAGAAGCCCTTTTCCTGTTCAGAATGTGGGAAATGTTTTAATCGTAAAATGAATCTTGATAGTCACAAGAGAACCCACACGGGGGAGAAGCCTTTCTCCTGTTCTGAATGTGGGAAATGTTTTAACCACAAATCAGGTTTGATTAAGCACCAGAGAACCCACACAGGGGAGAAGCCCTTTTCCTGTCCAGAATGTGGGAAATGTTTTAATTGTAAAATGATTCTTGATAGTCACAAGAGAACTCACACAGGGGAGAAGCCTTTTTCCTGTTCAGAATGTGGAAAATGTTTTAACCAGAAATCCAATTTGCTTAGGCACCAGAGAACCCACATAGGGGAGAAGCCTTTTTTCTAATCTTTTTTTTTAATCCAATACATTTTTATTGAGATGTTTTTCATTAGTTTTTTTTTTTTTACAAAACAGGAAACCAGTACATACAATAATAAAATAACATACCATAGGATGACATACGTGCATCTCTCCTATATATCCTTTCAGCTTGCCCATTACCGTCTGATAACTTGCAATTACTATATCTTACAATTAACATTCTTGAAATCTCTTATATAACCATAATATTGTAATAAACATTATAATCCTATACACATATAGGTGTGCTATATTACCCATACCACATTTAATGAATTCCAATATACATTACAATGAAACATTAGACCTCGCCATTAGCCTCCTTCTCCCATAAGTCATTGTCTCTCCAACAATAACCCCCTTGATGGCATTCCAGGTGTATCCAACCATAAGCCCCATATTTTCTCAAATTTATTCATTGAGTTTCATTTTTTATATACCCCTTTTTCTAATCTGATAATATTATTTACCCTGTTTTTGCGTTCACTAATTTCTGGAGGTGAGGGGTTAATCCATTTGGATGCAATATGTTTCCTAGTTTTAAATAAAATATGTGAAATCCCTATTGAAATTGGGTCAAATTCCATATAATCTTCTAATATACCTAATAGGCATTTTTTGGGTCTGGTTGAATATCTATTTTATATACCCTCTGTTAGGCGTCAGTCTGGTGGTGGATTTGAAATGGGTCCAGGACCTTCTGTGGTCTCCCATTTCAGTCCAGCCAGGGCTGATGCTGCTCAGCATCACCATCAGCCTCAACACCTAGCTGGTCCGCAAGCACTGTTTATCTCCCAGGTAGCTGTGCCTAGCAATGTTACATAGTTAGTAAAGCCGAATAAAGACTTGCGCCCATCAAGTTCGACCTGTTAGTTCTGTAATTGCTAAAGTTGATCCAGAGGAGGGCAAAAACCCCAAATGATTTGGCCAATCTTCACCTGAGGAAAAATTCCCTCCCGACTCTGAAACCAGCAGTCAGAATAAATCCCTGTATCAACCTACTATTTTATTCTATTTTTAAGTATATGCTGAAATCTGCCTGGTATCTAGAAATGCATCCAGTCCCCGCTTGAACTGGTGTAGTGAATCCGACATTACCGTCTCCTCACTCAGTGAATTCCATATTCTCACTGCTCTTACCGTAAAGAACCCCTTCCTATGCTGGTGCTGAAACCTTTTCTCTTCCAGTCTTAGTGAATGCCCTCTTGTTACCGTAATATCCCTCCTTTTGAACAAATCCCGGGCAAGGTCTCTATACTGTCCCCTAACATATTTGTACACATTTATTATGTCCCCCCTCAACCTTCTCTTTTCCAGGCTGAATAGTCCTAGTTTTGCCAACCTCTCTGGGTATTGCAGTCCCTCCATTCCCCTTATTAATTTTGTTGCCCTCCTTTGTACCTTTTCCAGCTCATTTATATCCTTTCTATATATTGGGGCCCATAACTGAGCACAGTATTCCAAGTGTGGTCTGACCAGAGCTTTGTACAGTGGAAGAACAGTGTTCTCATCCTTTGCAGCTATACCTCTTCTGATACATCCCATTACCCTGTTTGCCCTTACAGCAGCGGCCTGACTTTGGGCACTCCAATTTAGTTTGCTATCAATCAAGATGCCCAAGTCCTTCTCCATCTCTGAATTCCCCAATGATTTCCCATTCAGTGAGTACTGGTGACTTCCATTTTTCCTTCCCATATGTATGACCTTACATTTCTCCTCGTTAAACCTCATTTGCCATTTAATGCTCCACCTACCCAGCTTATCCAAATCCCTCTGTAGGTCTTCACTATCCTCTTTTGTATTAATTGTTTTACATAACTTTGTGTCATCTGCAAATATTGCTATTTTACTATTTATCCCGTTGACTATGTCGTTAATAAAGATATTAAATAACATTGGGCCTAGTACAGACCCCTGTGGTACCCCAATAGTGACGCTTACACAATCTGAGTATATTCCATTTATAACCACCCTCTGCCTTCTATCCTTTAGCCAGTTAGCTACCCACTTGCAAACATTTTGCCCCAGCCCCATCATTCTCATTTTGTATACCAACCTATTATGTGGCACGCTATCGAATGCTTTTGAGAAGTCGAGATACACGACATCCACTGGTTCCCCCTGATCTACTCGAGAGCTAACCTCCTCGTAGAAGTCAATCAGGTTAGTTTGGCAGGAGCGATTCCTCATGAATCCATGTTGGTTCGGGGTTAATAGATTATTAGCATCAAGATGCTCCATAATTGCCTCATTAATAAAGCCTTCAAAAATTTTGCCCACAACGGATGTCAGACTCAACGGCCGATAGTTTCCGGTGTTACTTTTTGCTCCCTTTTTGAATATTGGCACTACATTCGCCTGTCGCCAATCAAGTGGTACAGACCCAGTCTCAACAGAGTCCTTAAATATAAGATATAACGGTCTGTCTATCACATTACTTAGTTCCCTTAGTACCCGTGGGTGTATGCCATCAGGTCCTGGTGATTTGTTTATTTTAATGTTACTGAGGCGTTTCTGTACCCCAGCTTGGGTTAGATTTGTCATACTTAGTGGAGGATTAAGCTTGTCACTTCTCATTTCGCCTGTTAGTTCTTTTTCCTTTGTGAAAGTTGACGAAAAAAATTTATTTAATAGATTAGCTTTATCCTCATCTTTCTCTATGATTTTGCCTTCCTCACTTTTTATCGGTCCAATATTATCCGATTTAATCCTTTTACTATTTATATACGTAAAGAACAGTTTGGGATTTGATCTACTTTCCCTAGCAATACGTCTCTCTGTTTCCTCCTTTGCTATTTTTATTTGTTTTTTGCAGGTTCTCGTTTTTTCCTTGTAACACATTAGTGCCTCCTTGCTGTTTTCCTGTTTTAATCTCTTGAATGCCTCTTTTTTGCTATTTAACGCCCCTTTTACGTTCTTGTTCAACCATATTGGTTTCCTCTTATTTCTGGCCCTTTTATTCCCATACGGTATATATCTCTCGCACTGAGTATTCAGAATTCTTTTGAAGGTTTCCCCATTTACTATTCGTATTCCTTTGATTAAGAACTTTGTCCCAGTCAATAAGTTGAAGGCTTTCTTTCAGCTGATCAAACTTCGCCCTCCTAAAGTTTAATGTTTTTGTTGTTCCCTTATTGATAACCCTACTGAAGGGCATTTTGAAGTCGATAATATTATGGTCGCTATTACCTAGGTGCCCCCCTATCTGTACCTCAGTTATTCTATCAGGCCTATTAGTCAATATTAAGTCCAACACGGCCTTCCCTCTCGTTGGTTCCTGCACTAGTTGGGAGAGATAATTATCCTTAATATTTGTCAAGAACCTTTTTCCTTTCTGAGATCTACAGGTTTCTGTTTCCCAGTCAATATCCGGGTAGTTGAAATCCCCCATTACAATCACTTCATTATGTTTTGCTACTTTGTCTATTTGTCCTAATAGCAGATTCTCATTCTCCTCTGTTATATTTGGTGGCTTATAGCAGACCCCCAGTAATATTTTATTATTATTTTTAGTTCCCTCTATCTCTACCCACATGGACTCAACCCCCTCTTCTCCCTCTCCTATATCTTCCCTTAGTCTGGGTTTTAGACATGACTTTACATATAAGCAGACTCCTCCGCCTTTCCCCTGTTTCCAGTCCCTTCTAAATAAACTATAATCTAATAAATTTACCGCCCAGTTGTAGCTATCATCTAGCCAAGTCTCTGTTATACCTACGATGTCATACCTCTCCTCCGATATAAGCGCCTGCAGCTCATCCGCCTTATTGGTCAGGCTTCTTGCGTTGGTCAGCATGCAAGATAAAACTTTGGGGTTATTTAGCATCCTATTCTTCTCTAACGATCTAACTGTACTATCCCCACCCCCCTCTCCACCCTCATTATATTCACTTCTCCCCTTCCCCCTTGCTTGCCTCACATCCCACCTATTTCCTTGGTTTCCCCCCTCCGTCTCTAGTTTAAAAACTCCTCCAACCTATTAGCCATCTTCTTCCCCAGCACCGCTGCACCCTCCCCATTGAGGTGCAGCCCGTCCCTACGGTAGAGCCTGTAGCCGACAGCGAAGTCGGCCCAGTTCTCCATGAACCCAAACCCTTCTGCCTTGCACCAACTCTTTAGCCACTTATTCACCTCCCTAACCTCCCGTTGGCGCTCCTGTGTGGCTCGCGGGATTGGTAGTATTTCTGAGAAAACTACCTTGGAGGTCCTTGCCCTAAGCTTCCTACCTAGGTCCCTGAAATCATTTTTAAGGACCCTCTATCTACCACTCATTTTGTCATTGGTGCCGATGTGGACCATGACCGCTGGGTCTTCGCCAGCCCCACCCAGCAACCTGTCAACCCGATCCGCGATGTGCCGGACTCGAGCGCCAGGGAGGCAGCACACCGTTCGGCGATCCCGGTCTTTGTGACAGATTGCCCTGTCTGTCCCCCTAATAATAGAGTCACCCACTACCAGAACCTGTCTTGCCTGCCCTACACTTCCCCCCTCCCCCTCATTACTGGAGCATACACTCCCCCGGCGGTCAGAGGATCTGTCGTGCTCCAATAATGCTGGTTCTGAACCTGCCTTCCTATACTTCTTCCCTCTATCCCTCCTAACTGTTATCCAGCTCCATGCCTGTTCAGCCTGCATTTCCCCTCTATGCTCCACCCCCAGTATTGACCTATTGAGTGTCTGCTCGGTGAGCAGCAAACTCCGTTCCATGTTGTCGATGCTCCTCAGTACCGCTATCTGAGCACTTAGATCCAGAATTTGGGCTTCCAAGTGCACGATATGCTCACATCTCTCGCAGCAGTATGGATCCTCGAGCGGTTGCTCACGGAATGCATACATTGCGCAAGATGTACACTGCACGGCTCCGGCCAACATGGACGTCATTCTAAATATGGGGATACAGTCAGTATATATATACAAGTACAAAACACAATTATTTATATATAGGTGTATGGACGGGGATCAATTAGTGATGTGCAAGTGTATCAATTAGATATCGGCGGGGGATCAGTTAATTATCAAGTATGGACGGGGGAATCAGATAAGTAGGTCAGGTGGATTAATTAAGTAAAAAGTAAAGTAAAGAAAGAATGAAATACAGTCAGCAATTCAGTCCTAAGTCCTCCCTTCCAAACTCCCTGAATCCAAAGTCACTGAAAAACAAGTCACACACTTACTTTCGTTCGCACTTACGCTCCGGACATACGCAGCTCGTTCACACTCGCAAACTAAGATTTAAAGAGGTTTTTTTTTTTTTTTCTCTTCCTTTTCCAGCAATGTACCCTTCACCTCAATGCACTTCCAAAGGACTTGATGTCCAACCAGCTGCCCCTTATAAACCCTTAATTATGACCCCTTCCCCTTAATTAACCCCTTGTGAGTAAATCTACACCTCAGGATTTTAGTGCAATGTAGTTAACCCTTAAATACACAGGTAGTAAACTAAGAAACTAAAACTGTAGTGAGAAAATAGGTTTTAAAAAGCCCAATAAATCTAAACAGGTAGAAAAGCACTCAGCAGGTCACAATGCAGCACTCACCGCAATTCACACAGGTATTTTCTGCAGGATTCCCAAATACCTCTTCACTGAAAAACAAGTCACACACTTACTTTCGTTCGCACTTACGCTCCGGACACACGCAGCTCGTTCACACTCGCAAACTAAGAGATTTAAAGAGTTTTTTTTTTTTTTTTTCTCTTCCTTTTCCAGCAATGTACCCTTCACCTCAATGCACTTCCAAAGGAAGTGCATTTTCTCAATCTTTTTTGCCTCTTAGACATCTACAGAAAAATCTTCTCCTCTCGATTCTGTGTTGCAGTATTGTGGGCTTTCTAGGCTCCAGCATTCAAGGTTCTGAATCTCTAGGCTCTGGTATTCTTGGTACTGGTGTGCTCAACTCTGGCGTTCTCGGCTCTGAAATTCTAGGTTATTGGTTATTGGTTTCATTCAAAGATCAGAAACCTCTTTTTGCTCTGTAGAACTTCGAGCTCTTCTTCTGCTGTAATATGGTACAGTATGGACCCAGACAATATCACTGAAACCCTCTTTATAGTTGCGTCTAGGAACTTTATTCGCATCCTATGGTGCAGGAGCCATGGATGGACCAGAACATTTGCCATTTGGCAGAACAGTTATTCTCCTGGAAACTTGCTCCTGAATCTGAGGGATACAAATTGGTTCCTTACAAGTACTTTGTTCTTCCAGAATGTTTTTGTTCTTAGGAGTGGGTTTTATAGTTGTTTCACCAGGTTTAGACTTTGCCTTCTTGCTCAGGACAAGCCTTAAAGCGCACATGTGAGCAGGACTGTGCTTAGTAAACTACATACACTGACCGGTGGGCGCCATTACACTGAGTAAAATGATACCTTTGTTGATGAAATCCGTCCAGAGGTTCTTTTGTAATCTTTATTTTCAGTTCTGCCATAATGATATGCTCTTGCTCTGGGGTGGGACTTTAGGGAGGGGCTGTAAGTGGTGCTCTCATTATGTATTCCTATCTCTGGCCTCTGACAGGTCACTGTGCTTCTGCTTATATTTTAAATATTGCCTTTGTAATTTCTCTGTCAATTTGAAATTTACATCCCCCAAAATGGCCGCCGGGGCCCGCGCATGCGCAGTAGCATCTTTCGGTTGCTGGGTGCCATATTGCTGCATGGAAGTTTCTTTTTCCTTTAGCAAAATGGCGACCGCGCGTGTGCAGTAGCATCTTTCGGCAACCGAAAGATGCTACTGCGCATGTGCGGGCCTTTGCGGCCATTTTGGGGATGTAAATTTCAAATTGGCAGAGAAATTACAAAGGCAATATTTAAAATATTAGGCCGGCGACTGAAAGCACAGTGACCTGTCAGAGATAGGCATACATAATGAGAGCACCAGCTACAGCACCTCCCTAAAGTCCCGCCCCAGAGCACGAGTATCTCATTATGGCAAAACTGAAACTAAAGATTATAAAAGAACCTCTGGACGGATTTCATCAACAAAGCTATCATTTTACTCAGTGTCATGGCGCCCACCGGTCAGTGTATGTGGTTTACTAAGCACAATCCTGCTGACAGGTGCGCTTTAAAGCCAAGTTCTCTAGTATTGTCACAAGTGTCATCAGCGCAACAAAAACTGTGGCACGGAAGATCCAAAGAGGAAGCTTGATGGAATCTTCAGAGGAATTTTTCCAGGGAACCACACGTAGTGGGTCATCCTGTAATAAAAAAAAAACATTTAGAAATTCTCTTATACATAATCTAATCAACCAGAGAGCCCTTGTTATTATACAGTCATGGATAAAATATAAAGCAGCTTCATGAATATCCCATAGAGAAGATCAGGGAGAAGTTTGGGATTTACCTTGAGGGTCCATGGAATATTGTTTATGGTTGGACTTTCATATGATGGACGGTGATGTATCCAGTATGAAAAGCCCTGCAGAAGGCGATAACATTAGCTGAACCTTTGTGACCCCATATGGATGAGACCATACTCAACGTCAGTGTACTGTGAAGTAGGGAGTAAAGCAACGTAAAGCTCAGAAATGGATAGTATAATACTCATCATCTTCAGAGGTCTCGCAGCAACAATTGAAAAAATGTAAAGCACTAAAGTTTTAATTAAAAAAAAAATCTTTTAATGGTAAAAAAATATAAAAATTGTAAAAGTTTTGATATTTTCAACTTTTAAACACTAGGGGGAGCAGCTGCAGACATTTCCCATGAATCTAGTGTAGTGTTAGATTGCATTAAGACTGCAGTAAAAGTGGGTGGGATGTGCTCACATGGTGGGATGTCTCCTCCCCTCTTTTTCTGGTCCTTTGCAAAAAGATAAGTGAGAATGTAGTTTAGGGTCACAGTGCGGAGACATTCTGTTGGCTGCTGCAAAGTGATACCAAGAGGTAAACAGTGTCACCAAGGACGGATAGCAGCGGGGGCGTTGTTAGGGTCTTAAAAGATCAGGTCCCAAACACCAAGGCATGTCCACCCTCTCCTCAGTATAGATAGATACAGGAGAATACAGCCGCCCCTGTAAGTGCTGCAAACATTGAATATATGACATTTGAACCGCATTAATGCTATATAGAATTTACTTATAAAAATTACAGTATTTAGCACATAAATTGGCAAATTCAGGAGAGCCCACTAGCCGTGACAAGGTGACCTTTCTTTGATGGGATCCTAATCCTAATATTTATCAGTCATGCCTCTCCCGGGCTATAAGCGTAAAAATGTAAAGGGCAGGTAGGATCCAGCATTAATTAAAAGCCTTAGGCACCTTCATAAATTCATATAAAACCTTTACCGGAAAAACACCAGCTATAATATAACACTGCAAGCCTGTCTCTGTCTGAAGCCTCGATAGACTGCGCATGCGCGACGCGCAGTCTGGCTCCAGACAGAATCACCCATCCAGCCGTTACAGGTAAGAGGAGTGTATGGCGCCGGAGATCGCGGTATGCGTAGGCACTGAACGCATACCGCGATCTCCGACGCCATACTTACATACTTACCTGACCGGGAGGAGCTTTGCCGCAGCGCCTCTCTTCGCCGGAGACTGGGGCAGGAGTGGGGCGCCGGATCGGCGCATGCACATAGCGCTATCTTGCGCCATTTTACTGAAGACACATTTGCAGTGTGTCTTCAGCAAAATGGCGCCGGACAGCGCGGTGCTCCGTCGCCACACTCCTCCCCCGGCCTCCGGCAGAATACGACGCAGCAGCGCTTGAACACAGAGAAGAAAGGTGAGTAAAACTGTTTATTTTTTTGTATGTGTGTACAGTGTGAAAGGGATGAGGGGGCCACACATACCAGAATTGTGGGGTGAGGGGACCATGCATACCAGGATTGTGGGGTGAGGGGATCAAGCATACCAGGATGAGGGATACCACGCATACCAGGATTGGGGGGTGAGGGGTACCACACATAACCAGATTGGGGGGTGAGGGGTACCACACATGACAGGATTGGGGGGTGAGGGGACCATGCATACCAGGATTGGGGGGTGAGGGGACCATGCATACCAGGGTTAAGGGGTGAGGGGACCATGCATACTAGGATTGGGGGGTGAGGGGACCATGCATACCAGGATTGGGGGGTGAGGCGACCATGCATACCAGGATTGGGGGGTGAGGGGACCATGCATACCAGGATTGGGGTGTGAGGGGTGCCATGTATAACAGAATAGGGATGTGAGGGGTGCCATGCATACCAGAATAGGGATGAGGGGTACCATGCATACCAGGATGAGGCGTACCATACATACCATGATAGGGATGAGGGGTACCATGTATGCCAGGATTGGGGATGAGGGGTACTATGTATACCAGGATTGGGGATGACGGGCCCATGCATACCAGGATAGGGATGAGGAGTGCCATGCATACCAGGATGGGGATGAGGGGTGCCATGCATACCAGGATGAGGGTGAGCGGCCCATGCATACCAGGTTCTGGGATACCATACATACCAGGATAGGGATGAGGGATGGGGTACCACACATACCAGGATTGGGGGTGAGGGGTGCCATGCATACCAAGATTGGGGGTGAGGGGTGCGATGCATACCAGGATTGGGGGTGAGGGGTGCCATGCATACCAGGATTGGGGGTGAGGGGTGCCTTGCATACCAGGATTGGGGGTGAGAGGTGCCATGCATACCAGGATGGGATGGTGGGGACAGGATGGGGGCAGCACAAATACCAGGAGGGGGGCAGCACATACCAGCATGGGAGTCCATATACCAATAAAAATGCTTGCCACCCGGGCGTAGAACGGGTTGAATAGCTTGTAGGTTATAATGGGCACGTGTGGTATCCATGGAAAAAACGGATGCCACACGTAACGCAGACACGTACATGTGAAGGGGGCCTTAGGCTGATCAGAGGAGTGCACAGTCAGAAAAGGAGGCTGTCACAACCTACAAAAGTAAACTATAAAAAAAACTTGACCAGCACCTCCGAACAGAATAAAGCAAGTGTGAACAGGTGCAAGCTGCCTTAAGCTACAAGACTGCAGTCACTTTATGTGACTGCAGACTTGTGAATCCTCACATTGCACGCCCTGCTCGCTGTGAGGATTTTCAGGTGTCGGGTGTGTGACCACAAGCATGTGATACGCATACTTCTACTTCTGGCCACATTCTGACTAGACTGTGTTCGGCTGCACTCAATTCACATCGGGCACCGACACCTGAGAATCCTCACAGCGCGCACAGAGAAATTGCAGGCTTGTAGCCTAAAGCTGGACAACCCCTTTAAGGTTGTTTTTCTTTTTCTTAAAACAAACCCTGTCCCCTGTAAAATTTTCAAGAAGGTTGGAAATTCTCTTTAAAGGAATTTTCCTTTAAATGTATGTAATTTACATACTTGCAGTCATGTGCGGATGAGACTCATCTTGCTCCACTCAATATAAGAGAATTGAAAGAATCTGGATGAGACTAGTCGGCATGTGACTGCAAGTATGTAAATTGCATACATGAGGTCAAGTGACCGCCCTCCCGCATTAAAATACAGGAAAATCGAGACAGTGTGCGCAAATCGTGACAGTGTGATAATTCAGCTGTCTGCAGTCAGAGTAACTGCAGACTTTTCTCTTGTGACCAGAAAACAACTATAAGAGAGTAAAGGATATTTCCGGGCATATGGGATTGATGACCCCTTTACATATACAGGATAGGTCATGAAAAGCAGATAGGTGGGGTCTGACAGCTGGTGCCCCCATCGGTCAGCTGTTACAAGCTCCGGAGCAAGCGCAGCTCTATCCAGAGTGTAGTGGCCTCTGCCAGTCGCTGCTGGTACTGTAGTCACTACTATTCAAATGAACAGGAGCTGAGCTGCAGAACCAGCAGCAGTCGCTCAGTAATGCCGCCTGAGCAAACAGCTGCTCTTGGGGGCGCCAGGTGTCGGACCCCCACTGATCTGCTATTGATGACCTATCCTGTAGATGTAGATAGGTCATCAATACTGTATGCCCGGACATCCCTTTATATCTTATAGGGTTTTCTGCTTGCAAAAGAAAAGTCTGCAGTCTCTCTCTGTGACAGCTGAATTATGACGCAGTGCGATATGGCAATACTGTATGCCCAGACATCCCTTTATATTTTGTCAAACTCAAATACCCGGAGGGCCAAAATGAAAAGCTTGGACAAAGTTGCAAGACAACCATGATATTTATTTAAAAAATGTCTACAATTGAGGAAGTTTTCCCTTATCAAATATAACATTGAATAGTCCTCCATACAGTATAATGGCCCCGCATAGTCCGTCATACAATATAATGGCCCTGCATAGTCCTCCATGCAGAATAATGGCCCACATAGTCATCCATACAGTATAATGGCCCTACATAGTCCTCCATACAGTATAATGGCCTCACATAGTCCCCCATACAGTATAATGTGTCCCACATAGACCTCCATGCAGAATAATGGCCCCACATAGTACTCCATACAGTATAATGGGTCCCACATAGTCCTCCATGCAGAATAATGGCCCGTCATAGTCCTCCATGCAGAATAATGGCCCCACATAGTCCTCCATGCAGAATAATGGCCCCACATAGTCCTCCATACAATATAATGGGTCCAACATAGTCCTCCATACAGTATAATGGCCCCGCATAGTCCTTCATACAGTATAATGGCCCCGCATAGTCCTCCATGCAGAATAATAGTCCACATAGTCATCCATACAGTATAATGGCCCTACATAGTCCTCCATACAGTATAATGGCCCCACATAGCCTGGTTTTTTGTCTTGTTTGCATTCTGTGCAATTTAAGGGTGTGGCATCCCCTTTGTTGAGCTGACTGGTATATATGTAGCTTACCACGGGCCTGGGTGGTCTGGAGTTGGGACCCGGTCCTATTTGTCTACCCTTTTATATGCATTGCTTCAACTTTGATATACAGTAAGGTTTTTAATATAGGCAGTATAGGTACCGTCCCAATTTAGGGTCACCTTGCCGCTGGTGGGACGGCTTGTATACTTTTTTTGATCAAAAATAGTTCACTAAGTACCCTATATTTATTATGCAACTTTGCTTTACATTTATATATAATGATGGTAGGGTATGAGATATATTTTTGTCTTTTGTAGGTTTTGTTTCTTTATTGCTAGTGTGAACATGCTCCTATTTCTTGCATGTCTACCATCTTAGACCTCAGTTCACATTGCCTGGTTTTTTGTCTTGTTTGCATTCTGTGCAATTTAAGGGTGTGGCATCCCCTTTGTTGAGCTGACTGGTATATATGTAGCTTACCACGGGCCTGGGTGGTCTGGAGTTGGGACCCGGTCCTATTTGTCTACCCTTTTATATGCATTGCTTCAACTTTGATATACAGTAAGGTTTTTAATATAGGCAGTATAGGTACCGTCCCAATTTAGGGTCACCTTGCCGCTGGTGGGACGGCTTGTATACTTTTTTTGATCAAAAATAGTTCACTAAGTACCCTATATTTATTATGCAACTTTGCTTTACATTTATATATAATGATGGTAGGGTATGAGATATATTTTTGTCTTTTGTAGGTTTTGTTTCTTTATTGCTAGTGTGAACATGCTCCTATTTCTTGCATGTCTACCATCTTAGACCTCAGTTCACATTGCCTGGTTTTTTGTCTTGTTTGCATTCTGTGCAATTTAAGGGTGTGGCATCCCCTTTGTTGAGCTGACTGGTATATATGTAGCTTACCACGGGCCTGGGTGGTCTGGAGTTGGGACCCGGTCCTATTTGTCTACCCTTTTATATGCATTGCTTCAACTTTGATATACAGTAAGGTTTTTAATATAGGCAGTATAGGTACCGTCCCAATTTAGGGTCACCTTGCCGCTGGTGGGACGGCTTGTATACTTTTTTTGATCAAAAATAGTTCACTAAGTACCCTATATTTATTATGCAACTTTGCTTTACATTTATATATAATGATGGTAGGGTATGAGATATATTTTTGTCTTTTGTAGGTTTTGTTTCTTTATTGCTAGTGTGAACATGCTCCTATTTCTTGCATGTCTACCATCGTAGACCTCAGTTCACATTGCCTGGTTTTTTGTCTTGTTTGCATTCTGTGCAATTTAAGGGTGTGGCATCCCCTTTGTTGAGCTGACTGGTATATATGTAGCTTACCACGGGCCTGGGTGGTCTGGAGTTGGGACCCGGTCCTATTTGTCTACCCTTTTATATGCATTGCTTCAACTTTGATATACAGTAAGGTTTTTAATATAGGCAGTATAGGTACCGTCCCAATTTAGGGTCACCTTGCCGCTGGTGGGACGGCTTGTATACTTTTTTTGATCAAAAATAGTTCACTAAGTACCCTATATTTATTATGCAACTTTGCTTTACATTTATATATAATGATGGTAGGGTATGAGATATATTTTTGTCTTTTGTAGGTTTTGTTTCTTTATTGCTAGTGTGAACATGCTCCTATTTCTTGCATGTCTACCATCTTAGACCTCAGTTCACATTGCCTGGTTTTTTGTCTTGTTTGCATTCTGTGCAATTTAAGGGTGTGGCATCCCCTTTGTTGAGCTGACTGGTATATATGTAGCTTACCACGGGCCTGGGTGGTCTGGAGTTGGGACCCGGTCCTATTTGTCTACCCTTTTATATGCATTGCTTCAACTTTGATATACAGTAAGGTTTTTAATATAGGCAGTATAGGTACCGTCCCAATTTAGGGTCACCTTGCCGCTGGTGGGACGGCTTGTATACTTTTTTTGATCAAAAATAGTTCACTAAGTACCCTATATTTATTATGCAACTTTGCTTTACATTTATATATAATGATGGTAGGGTATGAGATATATTTTTGTCTTTTGTAGGTTTTATCCCTTTATATTTTGTCAAACTCAAATACCCGGAGGGCCAAAATGAAAAGCTTGGACAAAGTTGCAAGACAACCGTGATATTTATTTAAAAAATGTCTACAATTGAGGAAGTTTTCCCTTATCAAATATAACATTGAATAGTCCTCCATACAGTATAATGGCCCCGCATAGTCCGTCATACAATATAATGGCCCTGCATAGTCCTCCATGCAGAATAATGGCCCACATAGTCATCCATACAGTATAATGGCCCTACATAGTCCTCCATACAGTATAATGGCCTCACATAGTCCCCCATACAGTATAATGTGTCCCACATAGACCTCCATGCAGAATAATGGCCCCACATAGTACTCCATACAGTATAATGGGTCCCACATAGTCCTCCATGCAGAATAATGGCCCGTCATAGTCCTCCATGCAGAATAATGGCCCCACATAGTCCTCCATGCAGAATAATGGCCCCACATAGTCCTCCATACAATATAATGGGTCCAACATAGTCCTCCATACAGTATAATGGCCCCGCATAGTCCTTCATACAGTATAATGGCCCCGCATAGTCCTCCATGCAGAATAATAGCCCACATAGTCATCCATACAGTATAATGGCCCTACATAGTCCTCCATACAGTATAATGGCCCCACATAGTCCTCCATACAGTATAATGTGTCCCACATAGACCTCCATGCAGAATAATGGCCCCACATAGTACTCCATACAGTATAATGGGTCCCACATAGTCCTCCATGCAGAAAAATGGCCCCACATAGTCCTCCATGCATAATAATGGCCCCACATAGTCCTCCATGCAGAATAATGGCCCCACATATTCCTCCATACAATATAATGGGTCCAACATAGTCCTCCATGCAGAATAATGGCCCACATAGTCCTCCATGCAGAATAATGGCCCCACATAGTCCTCCATACAGTATAATGGCCCCACATAGTCCTCCATACAGAATAATGGCCCCACATAGTCCTCCATACTGAATAATGGGCCCCACATAGCCCTCCATATCAGAATAATGGGTCCCACATAGTTCTCCATACAGTATAATGGGCCCCACATAGTGTTCCACACAGTATAGTGGGCCCCACATAGTGCTCCATACAGTATAATGGGCCCCACATAGTACTCCATACAGTATACTGGCCCCACATAGTGCCCCTTCAGTATAATGGCCCCACATAATCCTCCATACAGTATAATGGGCCCCACACAGTGCTCCATACAGTATAATTGGCCCCACACAGTGCTCCATACAGAATAATGTGGCGCCCCTGAGGGTTCAGTCGCCACAGGGGTACTGCACCTCAGACCGAGGTGTGGTATCTCCTCTCCAAGGTAAGAATGGAGTACTACACAGGACCCCTGCCACGGACTCATCACTACACCACTCCAGTTCAGGACGGGGATCTAAAGCACCATAGTGCAGCCCTGGGTCTGAATGGAGGAGTTGGGGGGAACCAAAGTAAGGGGGAACCAAGTAGTGAGTGAGGGTGGAGGAAGCACTTTATAACACACCTTAATAGAATCATATATAAACAGAGGCCATCTTTAGTACCGGGTCTTTGGTCGCAGTTCCCTGGAGTGGTTAGTCAGTACAAGCTGCAGCTGTTCTAGGATTCTGTGATTCCCGGTCTCAGGCCTCGAGACTGGGGATTGGGGCAGAGTTGAGTTATAGCCCGCTCTGTTCCTGGTCTTAGTCCACACAAGAAGGCAAAAGAGGGGAGCAGAGGAGATAGGCTCCACAGGCGAAAGGATCTCAGGGGGTGCAGACGGAGCGGAGTCGCCACCTGCATGCCTCATTCTGGCTTAGAGAGACCCTGCCGCAAGAGGGGGTATCGGTCCCCGATTATCTGACCTTGCACTTCACGTCTCTGTCAGAAAAGTCCGGAGGCTTATGTGGATCCCAGGGGGATACGGACGGAGCGGAGTCGCCACCTGTATCCTCTAATCTGCGTTTATCCAGAGGGACCCGGCCTTACACCAAGTTCTCACCACCAGTCACCAATAAGGGCACCCAGTCGGTCCGGGGGCTACACGCCACCCGTAAAGGGCATCGCAGTACCCGTATGGGACTCAGTGGGGAACACAAGGAGGGAGGAGAATTAAGAGAAGAGAGGAACACACTAGAGCATGGGGACCTGTCAAGTGCACCTGAAGTACTTGGAGTGTGCTGAACCCTGTGGCACCCAGGGGATGGGGACTACTTGGCGCCCGGGCCTTAATGCCTGTTCTTGGGGGATGTCGCGGTGGTCGGCTCCCGGGCCCGTACACTGAGGTCTCTCTTAAAAAGGGGAAAATGAAATGTCAAAGTTCGTGACGCCACCTATGGTGTCTGGTGAGGATCACCAGCGCTGCGACCTTCCACTGAGGCCGGTGTTGTGGCAGCTTAGATGGAATCACTCCCCACAGGCGGATTGGGGCTTCAGGGCAGCGTAGGAGTTGGGAATGCAGGACAGAGGGGACCCAGCCAGGTCAGAGCAAGAAGGGGAAGCACACACAAAAGTCACTTCTGTACCTTTACTGGAAATAGTTCAGGAACACTCCGGAGCGCTGTAGGGTGAGGGGTGCACGTCCGGATTCTCCCCAGTGAGCGGGTGTACGGCCTCCTGTTTCTTACCTCTCTGTAAGTTTCTGACCTGCCTGGAGCTAGGCCTAACTTATTTTCTGTCCTGCATCGGCTTATCCTGTGGTAGGGCCTTCTGTTAGAGTACACACCCCCTGGTATATGGGGCCTTGGTAACTCCTGACCCTGGTATAACAGTCAGCGTTTGGTATTCCTGAGACATGTAGTTAACCAGGTGTTCTGGTTGTCCTCTGCTGGGTGTAAAGAATCCCTGCAGACTCGGACCCGTTGTCTGGTATATGGTTTCTGGGGTGAGCTGGTAAAGCCCCTCTGCCCCCAATGCTACTCGCTGCTCTAGCCTTCGGCCTACTCGGGCCCTCACTAGGCTATACACACTGGCAGTTAGCTTGCTGCCTCTTCTACTGCTCTCTGAGTGTCAGCAACGCTCCTAGCTCACTTAACTCGAGATGCTTGAGTCTGACTGAGCTCCACTGCAGACAGACCTGTTTCTCTGTGTCTCAATCTGCAGGAACTGGCTGTGGACTCCAGACTGTTCTGTCTCCACTCACTTCCTGAGGAGAACTAACTCACAGACCGCCTCTGCCTAGCTCCACCCTCCGTATTTATATCCCTATCCGGACTCCCTCTGGTGGACTAAGGTAGGGTAGAGGTGTATGTATGCTCCGAGGGCCTCTTGTGGAGAAATCCTTTAATACACCCCTCCAGGATCTGTGGCTCCATGCACAGCAGGGCGTCACATTCCCCCCTAGTTGAACTCAGCACTCCCGGGCTGAAGCACATTTTGTAACAACAATAACAAGCTTCCCTTTATGGGAGGTTAGGACACTTGAACGTTGCATAACCAGAACATGGATAAATATACATATATAGTTCAATAAACAGTAGGCAATGAGCAACCAGAAAGTCCAAGTCACTTCCGGAGAGGTTGCACAAAGGGGCACTCAGGGAGTGCAAATATGTACAAATAAAGTCTTTGGGCTGCACATAGTCCTCAGCCACAGAGTTCTTAGATACCCAAGCGGGTAATGGGAAGCAAATAAGTAAAGTGTCCGTTTCACTTGGATTGTCCATTAGAGGGGCAAAATATAAGTTAAAGGCCTGTAAAAGGCAATAAATACATAGCAATACATACACAGGATAATGCAATAATATACAGTATTATACAATACAATACCTTACCCCAGGGATAACTATCTACATCTGTCGGGGTTTAACTATTTTACTTAGTGTACCTGACAGGGAGTTGACCTTTCATGCTACGTGTAGATCTGCGTAGTGCGGTGGTCTGTGTAGTGTGTTAGAACCTTGCTCTTAGGTTTTTTCCTTTGCTGGTCACATGACCTTGTTGGCCTATTTAATCCTGCTCCGCCCTTCTGGCTTTGCTGGACTTCATTGTATAACTACTTTCTAGCTAGCCTGTGCTCTGTATCTAACTCTGTTAGTTTGCTTGGTCTACGGACCTCAGTGTTCTATATATTTTGTTTGTTTATCTGTCTGCTACTATTTCTGTTAGGAGGTGTCCCATTTTCCTCCCAGTCCTTAGTACTTGTAGGGATTCCTTCCCCACATCTATAGGTCTCCGTACAGACTAGCTTAGGACTTTAGCAGGTCTGATCGCAGGATCAGGTCCCCTGTTACATCGTAGGGATAAAGCTGAGTTCTATCGTAGGGACAAATCTCCTCTCTTTCCTTAGCTCTGGTAGCAGAACATAACAGTAAGTCCAGCCTGCAAATTCTCTAAGGAAAGATTTTTCTGTTCCATCATGGTGTCGGTTCAGGATTTGGCTCATCGCCTGCAGGGACTCTCTCTGGAGGTGGCCGAGCTCCGTCAGCACGTGAGTAACTGTCCTGGAGCACATTTCTTGGAGCCTAAGGTATGTTTGCCGGATTTATTTTTTGGTGAACACCGAGAATTTTTTTCATTTAAAAATGCTTGCTTATTGTATTTTCGTTTGAGACCCAAGTCCTCTGGGGATGAATCCCAACGCATAGGGTTCATAATGTCACTTTTGCGCAAAGAGCCTCAGGAGTGGGCCTTTTCTTTGCAACCTAGTGATACATGCTTCAGATCAGTGGATAGTTTTTTTTCTGCTTTGGGGCTATTATATGATGATCCTGACCGTGTCGCATCAGCTGAGACTGAGTTAAGACGTTTGAGACAGGGATCAGGTAATGTGGAAAAATATTGTACTCATTTCCGTCGATGGTCTACTCAAACAGGGTGGAACGATTCTGCTCTGAAAAGTCTATTTCTTGCTGGGCTCAATGAAAGGGTTAAAGACCTGCTAATTGCTTATCCTACACCTGAAGATTTGCAACAGGCTATGCAATTAGCTATACGGGTGGATAGGAGACTGCGTGCAAGGGTTAATGAGAGCAAATCCTCTGCTATGTCAGTTTCTGGTTATGAGAATGTGTGTACTAACAGTGGTGAACCGAAGGAGATTGGATCGGTGGCACCTCGCTCTCAAGAAAAAGACCGTAGATTTTTTGAAGGCTTGTGTTTCTATTGCGGAAAATCTGGTCATTTGATTAAAGGCTGTGAGCTTCGTATGAAGAAAGAAAAAAAAATGGTCAGTCATGCCCGTATTGCCTGTTTAAATTCCAAGGGTGTATTTTTAGCTGCTTCCACGATTGCTCAGGAAAAATTAATGGAATTTCGGGTGTTTGTCGATTGTGGGTCTACTCTGAATGTAATTGATGGGGGATTCTTGGAAAGACTGAATTTAAAACCCGAACCTTTATCATCCCCCATTGCTGTGGTTTCTGTGGATGGTTCCCCTTTGAAGAATATTACTCTCAAGGTCTGTGAATTTCCTCTCACTATTAATGGTGTTCACCATGAGAAATTGGATTTGGTAGTTTTGAATAACTTGCCTTCTCCAGTAATATTGGGATTGCCCTGGTTAAAATTTCACAATCCTGTACTGGATTGGTCTACCAGTGAAATTAAATCCTGGAGCCATAAATGTTATGACAAGTGTTGTAACGGGCGTATTGCAGCTTTGGATAGGGGAGAATTGCCTGTTCCTATTCAGGATTTTTGGAGAGTTTTTTCTGAGAAGGAATCGCAGGTTTTGCCTCCCCATAGAGACTATGATTGTTCTATTGAATTTGTCCCTGGAGCGACTCTTCCTAAAAGTCGTTTATTTAACCTTACTATTCCTGAGAGGAAGGCTTTGGAGGAATACATACAGACAAGTTTGGCCGCCGGTCACATTAGGCCTTCTAAGTCTCCTGTGGCGGTTGGATTTTTTTTTGTAAAAAAAAAGGACGGCGGTTTACGTCCTTGTCTGGATTTTCGTGAGATTAACAAAATTACTGTACGCAATCCTTACCCACTGCCATTGATTCCTGATTTATTTAACCAGTTAATGGGGGCCAAGTGGTTCTCTAAAATTGACCTTAAGGGGGCATACAATCTGTTGCGCATGAAGGAGGGTGACGAATGGAAGACTGCTTTTAACACTCCTGTGGGTCATTTTGAGAATCTGGTTATGCCTTTTGGTCTTACTAATGCTCCTGCATTTTTTCAGAATCTTATTAATGACATCCTTAGACCTTTGATCGGCAAAAATGTGGTTGTGTATTTGGATGACATTTTGATTTATTCGCCGGATCTGGAGTCTCATTGGCGGAGCGTACGTGAGGTATTACAGTTGTTAATGGACAATTCGCTTTTTGCTAAGCTGGAGAAATGTGAGTTCGCTGTACAGAGAATTAGTTTTTTGGGTTACATTATCTCCAGCGAAGGTTTTGAGATGGACCCGGTTAAAGTTCAAGCTGTACAGGAATGGCCTAGGCCTATTGGTTTGAAATCGATACAGAGGTTTTTAGGTTTCGCCAATTATTACAGAAAATTCATAAAAAATTTTTCTAGTATTGTCAAACCTCTGACCGATCTCACCAGGAAAGGTGCTGATGCGGTTCAGTGGTCTTCTGAGGCTATTGAAGCTTTTGTGTATCTCAAGGAGAGGTTCACCTCTGCTCCCATCCTTATGCAGCCTGATGTGACTAAGCCGTTTTTGGTTGAGGTTGATGCTTCCTCTGTGGGGGTTGGCGCAGTATTGTCTCAGGATAACGGGGATGGATTACATCCCTGTGCCTTTTTTTCAAAAAAATTTTCGGAGACTGAACTGAATTACGATATTGGTAATCGGGAATTATTGGCTATTAAACTCGCATTTGAACACTGGCGCCACTTCTTGGAAGGTGCGGAATTTCCCGTTCAGGTTCTTACGGATCATAAAAATCTGATATATCTTGATGCTGCCAAGCGCCTGAATGCCCGTCAGGCTAGGTGGGCACTGTTTTTCTCGCGGTTTAATTTCTCCGTTACTTACATCCCTGGTACTAAGAATGTTAAGGCGGATGCCTTGTCTCGCAGTTTTTCTCCCATAGTCGGTGCTGAGAAAGAGGAGAACATTTTACAAGAAGGTGTTGTGATAGCTGCTTTGGACTCCGTTTTGGAAGATGAGATTCTTAAAGCACAGGAGAATGCCCCATCTAACACTCCTCATGGGAGGTTGTTTGTGCCTGGGACCTTTAGGAGAGATTTGTTTGTTGAGTGTCACGAATCTCGGTTGGCAGGTCATCCCGGAATCTCTGAGACCAAGAGACTGGTGGGTCGCAGTTTTTGGTGGCCTGGATGGCAGAAGGAAGTCATTAAGTAGGTGCGTCAATGTACTATATGTGCTAGATCTAAGTCCTCACATACTCCTGCTGCGGGGTTGCTTTGTCCTTTGGAGGTTCCCAGTGCTCCTTGGACATATTTGGCTATGGACTTTATAACTGACCTTCCCCCCTCTGAGGGTTTTACTGTCATCTGGGTGGTCGTGGACCGTTTTAGCAAGATGTGTCACTTGGTTCCCTTCGTCAAACTGCCCTGCGCTAAAACTCTCGCTAAGACCTTTGTCAAGGAAATTGTCAGACTTCATGGCGTTCCTACTGACATTGTTTCTGATAGGGGTCCTCAGTTCGTGGCTCGTTTTTGGCGTGCCTTTTGTGACAGGTTGGGAGTTCATTTATCGTTCTCGTCCGGATATCATCCTGAATCTAATGGCCAGACAGAAAGGAAAAACCAGGATGTTGAGCAGTTCTTGCGTTGTTTTGTGGCAGACAATCAAGAGGGGTGGTCTGAGTTTCTGCCACTTGCTGAATTTGCTCTGAACAATCATACATCTTCTTCTGCTGGTTGTTCGCCTTTTTTTTGTTGTTCTGGGAGACATCCGTCGTTTGGGTCGTTCTCCAAGTTGGGATCTGCCGTGCCTGAGGAGGAGAATTTTTCCGGTGATTTGGAGAGAGTTTGGACGGATGTGCGTGGTAATCTTCAGGAGGCCAACAGAAAATCTAAAGACTACTTTGATAGGAAACGACAGGAGGTTTTGTTCGCTGTTGGTGACATGGTTTGGTTGTCCTCTAGGAATCTGTGGTTGAGGATTCCTTCTAAGAAATTGGGTCCCAAGTTTGTAGGGCCCTTTAAGGTGCTTCAGGTTGTCAACCAATCTGCTGTTAGGTTGGAGGTTCCTACCTCCTGGAGAATTAATCCGGTATTTCATGTCTCTCTGCTAAAAAAAGCTGTTGTGTCGGATGGTGACGCCTCTGCCTCTGTTCCTCCGGTGGTGGAGGACGGGGAATATGAAATTTCTCGCATCCTTAACTCTAGACGGTATAGAGGTAGTTTGCAGTATCTTGTGACCTGGAAAGGTTTCGGACCCGAGGATAACTCTTGGGTGAGGTCAGATGATGTTTCCGCGTCCAGACTTATCAGAGCGTTTCACAGGAGATTTCCTGATAAGCCTGGTCCTAGGGGATCCGGAGGATCCTCTTAGAATGGGGGGTACTGTTAGAACCTTGCTCTTAGGTTTTTTCCTTTGCTGGTCACATGACCTTGTTGGCCTATTTAATCCTGCTCCGCCCTTCTTTCTTTGCTGGACTTCATTGTATAACTACTTTCTAGCTAGCCTGTGCTCTGTATCTAACTCTGTTAGTTTGCTTGGTCTACGGACCTCAGTGTTCTATATATTTTGTTTGTTTATCTGTCTGCTACTATTTCTGTTAGGAGGTATCCCATTTTCCTCCCAGTCCTTAGTACTTGTAGGGATTCCTTCCCCACATCTATAGGTCTCCGTACAGACTAGCTTAGGACTTTAGCAGGTCTGATCGCAGGATCAGGTCCCCTGTTACATCGTAGGGATAAAGCTGAGTTCTATCGTAGGGACAGATCTCCTCTCTTTCCTTAGCTCTGGTAGCAGAACATAACATAGTGTCAGTGTTTCTCTCAGCTACCCTGTTTGTTCTACTAGTGATGGTATTGAAAAACTGCCTTAACCTCGCTAATGGGCTGGCAAGTTCACCATTGGCTGGGCCTTCTTGCTCTGCTTCTGCCGGGGATCCTTCTTCTGGGGAACCTCTCAATGGAGCTGCGCATTCCCACCCAGTAGAATCGACACTTCAACAGGGTCTCTAGCTTTTTCCAGCCAAATGCCCCGCCTGATCGTGGTAGGCCTCCAACACCATCTGGATGTCAGTCTTGGGGACCATTATCTGCCATACCATCTCATGGGTTTTTGGATTGACGTACCTCCGGCACAGCTTCTCACGGTAGATAAACAGCCGGCTTCTCTCATTCCACAGCTGTTTTGCTTGGAGAGACGCATCCTTCTCCAGGGAGGAACCTTCTTGGGTTATCAGCTCTTTGATATGGCTGACAACCGGGTCACTGTCCTGGGTCTCTTTCCAGCTGTGGTGAGGCAAAGGGTTTAACGTCTTACCACGCTGCCTCCTGGAGGCTAGTTGCTCGTGGATCATCCCATTCCGATGAAAGGCAGGTAGCTCAATCTCTTCCAGGTCATCCACTTCTTCTTCTGTGTCTGACTTGTGAGGCATCCTGGACAAGGCATCGGCGTTGGCGTTCTTGCGGCCCGCCCAGTACTTTATTGTGAATTGGTAGTTTGACAACCGAGCCATTCATCGTTGTTCCATGGCTCCCAGCTTGGCTGTTTCAAGATGAGTTAAGGGGTTATTGTCAGTGTAGGCAGTGAACTTGCTGGAGGCTAAGTAGTGCTTGAACCTTTCTGTGATGGCCCAGACCAAGGCCAGGAACTCTAACTTAAAGCTGCTATAGTTCTCTGGGTTCCTCTCAGTCGAGCGGTGCTTCCTGCTTGCATATGTGATGACTTTCTCCTGGCCATTCTGCTTCTGACTTAGGACAGCTCCCAATCCTTCATTGCTGGCATCAGTATACAGCAGGAACGGTTGGCTGTAGTCAGGGTAGGCTAGGATCTCATCACCTGTCAGGATCTCCTTCATTTCTTGAAATGATTCAGCCTGTTCTTTACTCCAGTGGAATGGGGGATTTCTGCCCTTGGGGGACTGTACTACCAGGAGGTCTTGCAGAGGCGCTGCTTTCTTAGTGTAGTCTTGTACAAACCTCCGGTAGTATCCTATCAGTCCCAAGAACTGACGCACCTCTTTGAGGTTCTTCGGCTCCAGCCATTTCTGTATGGCAGTGACCTTCTCCGGGTCTGGTGCTACCCCTTCTGGGCTGACAATGTGCCCCAGTTATTGTACCTTTCTCTTGAGCAGGTGGCACTTTGAGGGTTTCAACTTCATCCCATACTGGGACAGTGACTCAAATACCTCTGCCAGGTGCTTCAAGTGGTCCTCATACGTCTTGGAGTACACTATCACGTCATCCAGGTATAGCAACACAGTCTCGAAGTTGCGGTGTCCCAGGCAGCTCTCCATCAATCTCTGGAACGTTCCAGGGGCGTTGCAGAGTCCAAATGGCATACTGTTGAACTCGCAGAGTCCCATTGGGGTGGTGAAGGCCATCTTCTCCCGATCCTCCTCAGCCACAGCTACTTGCCAGTACCCACTAGTAAGGTCAAGGGTGGAAAAGTAATTTGCAGACATTAAGGCAGCCAGGGATTCCTCAATATGGGGTAAAGGGTATGCATCTTTATGTGTAATGCGATTTACTTGTCTGTAATCTACACACATTCTCATGCTTCCATCCTTCTTCCTGACTAGAACTAGGGGAGCTGCCCAGGGACTACAAGTATCCCTTACTACCCCTGCCTTCTTCATGTCATGCAACATCTCCTTGGCTTTCTGGTAGTGTGCTGGAGGTATAGGCCTGTACCTTTCCTTGATGGGGGGATGGTTGCCTGTGGGGATGTGATGTTGTACCCCCTTAATCCTGCCAAAGTCAAGTGGGTGTTTGCTGAATACCTGCGCGTATTCCTGAACCACCCGGTGTACTCCCTGTTTCTGGTGGGCAGAAGTGGTGTCTGTCCCAACATGGAGCTGTTGACACCAATTGTAACATACCTGGCGGCGTCCGTGCATAGTGGTCCATCTTCCACTGTGCAAGAGCACGCACTTGATCTCCAGTCCAGTCTGCTAGCCTGGCTTCCCTCCATGCTGTCTGCTTACCTCTGTTTCTGCTGCTTAAGGGCAGCACCCGATCACGTCCTGTTTCTTGTACCTGCTGCGGGCACACCCCTTGTGCGTCCTCAGCCTATTGCTGTCTGTCACCTGGTATTTAACCCAGCTGCTCCAATGAATCCCTGCCTGAGCATTGTGTTTCATTCAGTGTGCTCTTTCACTCTGAATGTGCCAGGTCTCTTTCTGTGTTTGCTTGTCTGCCTTTCCTGGAGGCTGTATTTCCAGGCCTGTCTGAACACGCTCCTAGCCTGTTCCTCCCGCCTTCTAGGGGCTGCATACCTAGACCCGCTCCTGTATCTTGTCTGTCCTGTCTGAACACGCTCCTAGCCTGTTCCTCCCGCCTTCTAGGGGCTGCATATCTGGACCCGCTCCTGTATCTTGCTACTGTGTCTGTTCTTGTCTGTATACTCTTCTAGCCTGTTTCCTGTGTTTCTCTATGTCCGTACCTTTCCTTTTTCTGCAGAGTCTGAACTCATACCTAACTCCTGCTCGTTGTCTCTGTACTTCCGTTTGTGAGTTTGTGGTCCACTCGCTACTTCACTGCAAGTACCCTGTGGGTATCTGGTTCTGCCTTTCCCTTCCTGCCTGTTCCATGTGTACAGAGCCCTATCCCCCCTGCTCTGCCTTGCTCACCGCTCCGGCGGTTCTAGCCTGCTCTGCCTTGCTCACCGCTCCGGCGGTTCTAGCCTGCTCTGCCTTGCTCACCGCTCCGGCGGTTCTAGCCTGCTCTGCCTTGCTCACCGCTCCGGCGGTTCTAGCCTGCTCTGCCTTTGCTCACCGCTCCGGCGGTTCTGGCCTGCTCTGACCCTTTGCTCACTGCTCCGGCAGTCTCGCTCCGCTCTGACCCTTTGCTCACTGCTCCGGCAGTCTCGCTCCGCTCTGACCCTTTGCTCACTGCTCCGGCAGTCTCTCTCCGCTCTGACCCTTTGCTCACTGCTCCGGCAGTCTCGCTCCGCTCTGACCCTTTGCTCACTGCTCCGGCAGTCTCGCTCCGCTCTGACCCTTTGCTCACTGCTCCGGTAGTCTCGCTCCACTCTGACCCTTTGCTCATTGCTCCGGCAGTCTCGCTCCGCTCTGACCCTTTGCTCATTGCTCCGGCAGTCTCGCTCCGCTTTGACCCTTTGCTCACTGCTCCGGCAGTCTCGCTCCGCTCTGACCCTTTGCTCACTGCTCCGGCAGTCTCGCTCCGCTCTGACTCCTTTGCTCACTGCTCCGGCAGTCTCGCTCTGCTCTGACTCCTTTGCTCACTGCTCCGGCAGTCTCGCTCAGCTCTGACCCTTTGCTCACCCCTCCAGGCGGCCTCGTCCTGCTCTACTCTTGCTCACCACTCCAGGCGGCCTCGTCCTGCTCTACTCTTGCTCACCGCTCCAGGCGGCCTCGTCCTGCTCTACTCTCGCTCACCGCTCCAGGCGGCCTCGTCCTGCTCTACTCTCGCTCACCGCTCTTGGCGGTCTCGTCTTGCCCTGCTCTCGTTCACCACTCTGCCTTACTCTGCTGTGTTTGTCCGCCACATCTGTAGTTCTGTTCCTGAGTCCCAGTGTGTACTGGGTCCTATCCCGCCTGTGTTCCTACCTGCTAGTGCCTCCCTGTCTGCACTCTAGCCGTGCTTGCCTGTACCCCCCTGCCTGCATACCCGCCTGCCTGCATACCAGTCGTGCCTGCCTATACCCACCAGTCTGTGTGCCAGCCTAACCTGTCTGTTCCTGTATTCCCCTGTGTGGGTCAACAGCCGTGTCTGTCCTGGAGTAGCACCTGGTCCCTCTGCTCGGTTCCTTCTTGGTCCACTGGCGTCGTATGCCGTCGTGCGACCCTGGTCGGATCGGGTGAATACCTAGTTACGCCCCTCCAGGCATTCACTCTCCAGCACGGTCCAGTGGAATCACACGCACACGCCGCGCAGCCCGGGCGTGTGCATTACAGCATGCTCAGGCCATGGTTCCCGTTGAGCCCCACGGCCTTCGCTCTCTGAGACGTTTTCCAGCGAATACGTGCATTAAAAATAAATTAAAAAAATATATATATATATATATATTTTTCTTTAGCTGAGTTCCAGGCGAATTACGCACCCGTCCAGATGGATCTTTCTGCACTCGTTCCTGCGGATCCGCCACGGTACTATGGGGATCCAAGACAAAGTCGTGCATTTGTGGAGCAATGCATGCTACACTTCATGTTCTACCCTCTTTGTTTTCCCACCGATCGGGCTAAGGTGGGATTCATGATGTCTTACCTAGCGGGTGATGCCTTGAAATGGATCACCCCCTTATGGGACGCACAGGATCCTATCGTCCTGGACATAATGGCCTTCCTGGTGGCCTTTCTAATGGTCTTCGATGATCCTAACCCGGAGGCTCCTGCTGAAGCTTCACTCCCAATATCCCGGAGCAGCCCCGATGGGTAATGTGTGTGGGTAGCGCACTAGCCCTCCTGCCAGAAGAGACTACTGCCCATCCAGAATCCACACAGGATGACTGCGCTCTCCGGAATACTTCTCCCAACCTCAAGAGGCAGTCCAGACGTGCTAGGCGTAGAGGCAAGCCGTATAATCAAAGTTTCTCAGCAGGTGCATATTAACTAATAGTTAGAGCTCCATGGCTAGCACCTAATGACATTTATTGTAGGCAAATCGCTAATCATACATATACAACGAAGGGAACAATGCGATCAAAGCTACACAGCAGGTAGTTAATCATAAAATATAGTTTTTATTAAATATATGATATAAAAAGAATACATCACAAAGTATGGCAGAAACAGTGCACAACATACATAACAAAGAATATCTTAAAATACCATCATGCTCAATGGACACAAAAGTCCACATGTGAGACACCCACCAAAATATAGTATAGACACTAATGCTCCTGATCAACGGATCTCTACTGTATATGTCCAAGTAGTATATCATTGGTGGTCAGCTAGTGCTGCCCAACTGTAAGCAAGATACCCATGTCAGTGACCATATAATATAAAAGTAAAGTCTACCTGGACAGAGGGCTGGCGGCAGGAATGCTCACATGTGGACCGCGCGTCCACCCCGACGCGCGTTTCGGCGTTACCTTCTTCAGGGGGCGTGGTTACAAACCGGGGGTGTGTCCTTAAGAAGCTATCGCTGGCCAATAGGAAGGTGTGGGCGGACATCTAATGACGCGCCCGGCGTCTCTGCTGCCTCGGCAACCCGCGATGCCGGCGTCATGCGAAGGACCTCCCATTGCGTACATCTACTACCCCCCTGGCAGTTAAGAGTGTAGGTCTGTGTTCTGAGCTAAGGGGTTCTACTACAGCCTGGTAGCTATGTCCTTTAAGACCTATTGCTGCTCTACACCAGATAAGCATTTCACTCATTGGGGGAATCACAATGGGTACGGGGTCTGTTACCCGCACCACCGGTTAGCTTTACTTGTTGCTGGTACATCAGGGATCGAATCTCCCTCTGGAGTGCTCTCCGCTGGCCCGGTCTGGCGGTGTCAGTAAGCTGTTGGAGTAAAAACTCAACCTCCTCCAAACAGTTACCCACAATGTTAGTGCCTAGTACTACATTCAGTCCATTTTCCTCATTGACAGTCTTCACTACAATGAGCCCCTGGTCCTTTAACTCCACTCTCCCCACTTTTACTGCTACATTCTTAACCCCACGTAGGTCAAGAGGGAGGCCGTTAAAGGCATATACTGTAAAGTCTGGATTTGGGGGTTGGAGACTGTCCATGGACCAGTATTTGCTATAGAGGATATCAGGTATGATTGTTACCTGGGATCCGGTGTCCAGCAGGGCAGGTATCGCAATGCCGTCCAGTATGATGGATAGGAAAGGTCTTCCTCCCATGAACCTGTGGTGCCAGTCTGAGGGGCCTGCTGAGTCTATTCCTGGGTGTTGGCCCTCGGACCCAGGGTTTGCTTGTTTAAAGGACACTGGTGCACTGTGTGAACTGCCTTCTGGATGCGGTGGCAGACGAACTCTTGGTGAGGATGGTGCTGGTTGTTGGTCCTTCCTGGGGGCGGCGTTGTCCTCCTCCGGGTTGGCGATGTCCTCCTCCGGGGTGGCGACATTCTCCTTCTCCTCCGGTTCATCCAGGGGACATCCTCAGGGCAGTCGGCTAGCAGGATATTTCCCTCCGTCTCTGGCTCCGTCCGTAGTTGCAGGGCACTCATTACAGTGGCCAGGTTTTTGGTGAGCTGGCACACTTTTGAGCGCAGACAGTCCAGCTCAGTAGGGGGCGCTACCTGCACTTTGGCTTCAGCAGCCAGTGGGGAAAAGGTGGGTGCTGCTGGCGTTGGAGTGGCCCTACCCTGGTAACATTGGATTGCAGTATCTGCTGTCTCCAGGGGTTGCAGTCCCTTTATAGCCATATCCTTAAGGGTGTCAAAGGTAGCATCTGGATGATCCAAGGACCACCAACGCACAGTTCTGCTCTCCGCTTGGGACCTCAGACCCCGGACAAATTGTTCTTTTAGCATTTTACTCTCATTTGTTATGCTAATTGGACTAACCTGTTTTAGAGCTCGCAGGGCCCTTTGTAAACGGCAGGCATAGTCCCGAACGCTGTCCTCCGGTTTCTGAGAGCATTGGTAGAACCTCATCTGGAGGTCTGCTTCAGTGCGGTCCTCAAAGGCAGTCTGTAATTTTTTGAAAATTGCAGACACTGACTCCTGGTCTGCGGCCGGCCAGGTCTCTACTTCTCTGTCCGCAGCACCAGTCAATTGTCCCACAACAACTGCAGCTCTTTGTTTGCCCGTCATAGAATACATGTCCAGGATGCTGCATATTTTGTGCTTGAATCCAGACAGGATTACAGAATTACAGCAGATTAATAAACATCATAAAGCTGTAAAATTATCGAGTAATTTATTATAAAGAAATATAAATTATAATATATAGCTATAGAGGGCACATAAGACGACTAACTATAGAAAGCATGGTATCGCCTGATATATACTGTATATTCTAGATGGCGCTATTACACTAAATACATCACAACCTCCAGGGTGATATTACCGTACAATGCGAGATCACTAATAATGGCCACAGATTATGAGAAAATGACCAGCTCCATAGTCCTGGAGTTATTATAAATGTCTCTAGTGTGAGGCAGGGACTGGACGAGTGTTGGAGGGAGGTATATTCCCCCAGGACGTCCTTTATGTATCCATGCTGTAGAATCTGCCGTATACTTCTGTTCTAGCAGTCAGACATTTCACTCTGCAAATCACAGGCTCAACATTGTGTAAAACTACCACCGTATATAAGAGCACTCAGAATAAAAACTAGCGGCATGCCGTGCACTGCCCACGTCATGTGTACGGGATACAGGACCTGCAGGACCTGGTACGGCCATTATAGTTGATAGATTAATGATACCTGTGCAGATGAAGGGAAAAAAAATATGTGCAACAACAGGAGGAGAAAGTCTCAAAATGTAATTTGAAGAGTATGAGATGCAGATATGTGGTACCAGGGAGAAACGTAAGTGTAGTCAGACAACACAATGACCTGGAAACGGGTCAAGCAGAGCCGGGTATGTGGTAATAATAAATGGGCAGGGAAATGAGTCGAAGTTTTGGTAATCATGGTGTAACAGACCGGGCAGACTGACTGGGCAGGAGAGAATTTTATGTTCTTTTGATTATAGAATCATTCGGAGAATTCCTGCTCCTTAATATTTAAAGGGGTTGTCCGGGATTATTATTTTTTTTTTTACCGTGGACCTAAGAACTTACAGGCCGATCTTTGCCTGCTAACAGCGGTCACAGCCTGCTCCTGCTGGTGATTCTCCAGCTCCCGCTCTGCTCTGTTGATGGGGCATGACTGCTGGTGTCATGCTGACTGACAGCTGGCTCCCCGCTGCCTAACAGCAGGGAGCCGGCTGCCAATCAGCATGAAGTTGGCAGTCATGCCTCCATGACAGAGCAGATAGGAAAAGGAAGAGCTGTCCTGTTGACGTGAAACACCAGAATTGCTGTTAGGAGCAGTTCAGGAGCGATCTGAGTCGCCACCGGCTAAAACAGGCAGGTAGTTAGCAATTACCTGCCTGTTAGTTCTTAGTAATAACTCATAGGAAATAGTAGCATGTTAAAGCCAGTATAAAAAAATCAAAGGTTATATAATGGCATAATACACATGCAGGTATTGAAGGACTCAGGTGGACAACTCGTCATGAAATACATATATACGGAGACAAAAAATGACGAGCAATAGTTCAGGGTAATGTACAAAAGTAGGAAAAAAACAAGGAGTGATCCAGCATCCAAAAGTCTTCTTTAAAATCAATAATCCTATATTGGAAAACTATTTTAAAAATCATATGCAGAAAAGTCACATCATACAATGATTAAGGACCATAAGGTCTGAAACTCGTCTGTACATCACCTCCTCCTGTGGGGGCTGTGACTTCTCTGCATATGATTTTTAAAATAGTTTTCTAATATAGGATTATTGATGTTAAAGAAGACTTTTGGATGCCGGATCACTCCTTGTTTTTCCCTGCTAATCTCCCGGGGCACTGCCGGCTGTTCCATGCACCTGATGTCTGAGTAAGTTGAGCTGACTTTTTTTCCTCTTTTGTTTCAATGTTCAAAAGTAGAAAATTTATTGATGGATAAAAATATACATGAACAGGGCAGGGGGGAATAGGACACACATCCACGTGTGAAGACAAACTGTGGAAAAAAGGGGCACGCAATATAGGAACATTAATAATAGTATATATCAAATATCATATACATTATCATATGTACTATCATAACAGATATAAAGGAATACTATGTCATAAAAAAGAAATCCTGCCGTTATACCAATAAATAGCGTTATCAAGGTATATGTGACAAATGATCCCACTAGAACTATGCTAATGCACCAAACAAGAAGCATTATGAAATACTTTGGACACCAATGATGCAGGAGCTCTAACTATTAGTGCGTCCGCCCCTGACGCGCATTTCGAACCAGCCTTCGTCAGGTGGCACGGTCTCCACTTATTCCCTGACTTATACACTACGCCAGATGAAGAAAAAAGGCGATGTAGTGCAGCCCTGCACAGTAACAGGACCTCCCTTTTGTTTCCCCCATGGAACACCAATACATTTCAATTGAATGTGTGTCCTCGGATGTACATTCAGTTGAAACCAGTGGGCCCACTCTATGTCCTGCTCGGGTACACGCCAAAGATCTGGGCCCACCGAAGAGTTGTCCGATGTCCCATTGCTCCAGTCCGGCCCTGGTTACAGTTCATGCTAGTCCAGACAATAGATATCACGTCCATTGCACATGTATCCAGTCAGCAACTACAGTCTTCACATACATAGTTCATCACATACAGACGATGGATACCATGACCGTAGAACATCTATCTAACTCCAGCAACATATAGTACAGTCTCAACTGGGGTTCTCCAAACTTATTTGTGGGTTCAGTGTTGGGCAGAGGAGCAGACCTGTATTCCACCAGATGGAGCCATGGTGTTTTGGACTGTTACTGAAGAGACCCTCTGGAGTGGGAGTCAGAGACTTCATACCCACAGTTCCCATTCAAGACATTCCTCCACAGGATTGGAGAAGTTGGGGGGAGGTGATACTTCACTGTTCAACTAACCAGCATATTTGTCCTAAATTGTGTAATTAGTAAACTGCAGTGGGCTGATGCAATATATACTCAGCAGGCACTTACAAATGAACATACCACAAGAGTGAACGTGCAGTCTCATATGAAACAATGACTCAATTGAGGCCTCTGAGAGACTAACAAGAGTAATGGAATGATTGATTTACCTGATTACCAATTTTGTGTCTGGCCTTATGGATACATAAGATCCAGCTTGCATGTCTTTCTCTGCTTACTATTACTGAATGGAAACAGTGATTCCCGATGCTGAACGCTCTCCAGGAGAGACCCGTGCACCTCAATCTCATGAGCAAGCAAATCTCCAATAAAACACAACAATAACACCGACATAACCAGTGCTCCGTGCTGGAAAAAGTCTGTATCCCTTAGAGACGTGCACTCTGCTCTACGTCCATTGGTCCAATAGTCTTTAGTCCGTGGCCAGCTCCTCACACTGATAAAACTGGTGTAACGCCTGTACAAGAGATAGCAGCCATAACACTTATTACTCACATCTTCATCTGTTTTACATAGAGGCAGAATCATTTTATATCCTGGTGGTGGTGCTTCACTTGTAAATGACTTTAAAGCAGTACAGTTGCTGGGCCTGAAAACTCCATTCCTTTTTTTCTGCCCTTCACTGACCACTGCTCTTCCAGTAATTCCCTTGCCCCAGCCTGGAAAGTCCAGTATTTACTCACTATGACTCCCAGGTGTAGCCTACACGTTACCTTCTCTTCAGTCGTACTGTCCATTGACAATATGGAAAGGAGTCTGCTGCTCACTGAGCAGCTGCTCACTGGGGTAGATGTGGGGGAGGGTGGTAGTAGGGAGCTGCAGGACAGTGAGGGGGGGTAGAGGGAAGAGTACCAGGGAGGCTAGTCCTGATCTGGCACACCCCAATAAGTTTGCAAAGTTGGCATATGAGGGGGGTGACGGTACAGGGGTAGCACTGCTGCAGCAAGACATGTCCCCTGAAAGCCAGAGGAGTGTCAGCTCCAGTAAGGAGGGAAATAGGAGACCAGGGCAGGCCAGGCAGGTGCTGGTAGTGGGGGACTCAATTATTAGGGGAACAGATAGGGCAATCTGTCACAAAGACAGGGATCGTCGAACAGTGTGCTGCCTACCTGGCGCTCGAGTCCGGCACATCGCTGATCGGGTTGACAGATTACTGGGAGGGGCTGGTGAGGACCCAGCGGTCATGGTGCACATTGGAACAAATGACAAAGTTAGAAGTAGCTGGAAGGTCCTTGAAGATGATTTCAGGGAATTAGGCTGCAAGCTGAAAGCAAGGACCTCCAAGGTGGTATTCTCTGAAATACTACCGGTACCACGTGCCACGCCAGAGAGGCAACCGGAGATTAGGAAGATAAATAAGTGGCTCAAGAACTGTTGTAGGAAGAAGGGATTTGGGTTCCTGGAGAACTGGGCTGACTTCTCAGTTGGCTACAGACTCTACGCTAGGGACCGGCTGCACCTCAATGGTTGCTGGTGGAGAAAATGGCTAGAAGGTTGGAGGAGTGTTTAAACTAGGGATTGGGGGGAGGTTATTCATTTTATAGGTGGGGAAGATAGTGCAGATAGTGACCTGGGCACAAATAAAGAAATTGGGGGTGCGGTTAGAACAGTCAATAAAGTAAGAAGGAATAGAGGTACAGAGAGATACATAAAATGCATGTACACTAATGCCAGAAGCCTCACCAACAAAATGGAGGAATTAGAATTAATTTTGTTGGAAAATAATTATGACATGGTGGGGATATCTGAGACGTGGCTGGACGAGAACCATGACTGGGCAGTTAATTTACAGGGCTATAGTCTGTTCAGAAATAACCGTACAAACAATCGAGGGGGGGGGGTGTTTATATGTAAAATCATCCTTAAAACCCATCTTGCGGGAGGATATATGTGATAAATTACTGATAGGGGTTTGTTATAAGTCTCCAAAAATAATGGAAGCAGCGGAGAATATCCTCGTAAAGCAAATAGATGAAGCAGCGACTCAAGGAGAAGTCATTATTATGGGGGACTTCAACTACCCTGAAATACATTGGGGGACAGAAACCTGTAGTTCAAGCAAAGGTAATAGGTTTTTGACAACTATGAGAGACAATTACCTTTCACAACTGGTTCAGGACCCAACAAGAAGGGGGGCACTGCAAGACCTAATATTAACCAACAGGCCAGACCGCATATCAAATATACGAGTTGGGGGTCACTTGGGTAATAGTGGTCACAAAATAATACATTTTCATGTAACCTTTAATAAGATGTGTAGTAGAGAGGTTTCAAGGACACTAAACTTCAGTAAGGCAAATTTCCAACGGTTGAGAGATGATCTTAGTGCAATAAACTGGGACGATATCCTGAGACATAAAGCTACACAAAGCAAATGGGAGACATTTATTAGCATCCCGAATAGGACCTGTGCACAATATATACCCTATGGGAATAAACATGCTAGAAATAGGAGGAAACCACTATGGGTAAATAGAGCTGTAAGGGGCGCAATATGTGACAAAAAGAAAGCATTTAGAGAACTAAAGCAAGCAGGTAGTGATGAGGCATTAAATAAATATAGAAAATTAAATAAATTCTGTAAAAAAACAAATCAAGGCAGCAAAGATTGAGGCAGAGAGAATCATTGCCAGAGAAAGTAAAAATAACCCCAAAATATTCTTTAGCTACATAAATAGTAAAAAACGAAAAAATGATAGTGTTGGCCCACTTAAAAATAGTCTGGGGGAAATGGTGGATGAGGATGAGGAAAAAGCCAATATGATAAATCATTTTTTTTCAACCGTATTTACACAAGAAAATCGCATGACAGAAAACATGATCAGTGATAACAAAAATTCTCCATTAAATGTCACTTGCTTAACCCAGCAGGAAGTACGGCAGCGTCTAAAAATCAGTAAAGTTGACAAATCCCCGGGCCCCAATGGGATACACCCGCGAGTACTGCAGGAATTAAGTAACGTCATAAATAGACCATTATTTTTAATCTTTAAAGATTCCATAATAACAGGGTCTGTACCATAGGACTGGCGTATAGCAAATGTGGTGCCAATATTCAAAAAGGGGACAAAAACTGAAATTGGAAATTATAGGCTAGTAAGCTTAACCTCTACTGTGGGTAAAATCCTGGAGGGTTTCCTAAGAGATGCTATACTAGAGTATCTGAAGAAGAATAACCTCATGACCCAATATCAACATGGGTTTACGAGGGACCGTTTCTGTCAAACTAATCTGATCAGCTTTTATGAGGAGGCAAGGTCCGGACTGGACCGAGGAAATGTAGTGGATGTTGTGTATATGGACTTTTCAAAAGCTTTTGATACGGTTCCACACAAAAGGTTGATACATAAAATGAGAACAATGGGGATAGGGGAAAATATATGTATGTGGGTTAAGAATTGGCTCAGTGATAGGAAACAAAGGATGGTTATTAATGGAAAACACTCAGACTGGGTCTCAGTTAACAGTGGGGTACCACAGGGGTCAGTATTGGGCCCCCTTCTTTTTAACATATTTATTAATGACCTTGTAGGGGGCATACAGAGTAATATTTCAATATTTGCAGATGACACTAAACTCTGCAGGGTAATCAATACAGAGGAGGACAATTTTATATTACAGGAGGATCTATGTAAACCAGAAGCTTGGGCTGATAAATGGCAAATGAACTTTAATGGGGATAAATGTAAGGTAATGCACTTGGGCAGAGGAAATAAAATGTATAATTATATGCTTCATTGTAAAACACTGGGCAAAACTGTAACTGAAAAAGACCTGGGTGTATTGGTGGACGACAAGCTCACGTTTAGTGGCCAGTGTCAGGCAGCTGCTGCAAAGGCAAATAAAATAATGGGATGCATTAAAAGAAGCATAGATGCTCACGAGGAGAACATAATTTTACCTTATACAAGTCACTAGTGCAACCACACTTAGAATACTGTGTTCAGTTCTGGTCTCCGGCGTATAAGAAAGATATAGCTGAACTAGAGAGGGTGCAGAGAAGAGCGACAAAGCTTATTAGAGGACTGGGGGGTCTGCAATACCAAGACAGGTTATTACACTTGGGGTTATTTACTGTGGAAAAATGAAGGCTTAGGGGTGATCTTATTACTATGTACAAGTGACGCACCCCTGGGCCTGTGTCGCGCAGCGTTGCGCACGCGGGAGCTTACCCGGAGCCGGATCTGTTGAGGGTAGTAGTCTCGTGGCGGTGACCCGGTCCGTGCCCAGGGAGTCAGACTAAGTGGCGCTGTATTAGCGGTAGATGTTGGACGACTACGCCACCCGTTGAATGCAGCTATGGAGCTGCCGCTGCAGGGCAGACCGCTGAGGCCGGTGGTAAGATTGTGCAGCGTGATAGTATAACCCCCAACGGGAGGGGTATGGCCTCAGGGCAGCCGACGTGGACGATGGGGGTAGCAGGAACCACTCGGAGACGGTACGGTGTAGTTCAGGGTCTTTACTGGTGACAAAGATAGACCCTCCCGGAGTACTGGCTAGCGATTGGGGCCTGGTCAGTCCTTGAGCAGATGGGATCTCCCCTGGCCAGGCGGAGTTGTAGGCCTCCCAAACTAACTGTACTCTTCTGGCTACCTTGCTAGAGGCGGGTAAAAGTAGCCCACGTCCCTGAGTGTGCCGTGTGGTGCTCACCCGTATGGCCGGTGACTCGGGGCCTTCTAGTAGCTTCCGCTCCACGACGGCGGTGCTGGTCCCATGCGTGTGACCGTGCCTTCGGGTTTCTTGGCCAGAGGACCTGGAATCCTCTGCCTGACGGATTCTGCTGCTGGGTAGGAGTTAGTCCCCACAGCCTCGGACTCCGGGTCCGGTAAGAAATCTTCTCAGTCAGGGCGAGCTCTGCAGCTGCCAGCCCTTGACTCCTTGTAACACTGCTCCCACAGAGCTCCTGATGTTCTGTTCCTATATTTGCTTCTTTTCTCTGTCTCTACTTCTTCTCTACTCACTAACCCTGCCTCAGCCCCAGGTTTATATAGGGGAAGTTCTTCCCCTCCCAGGACTGGGCAGGAGGTGTGGCATGCATAGGATTCCTGACCAAGAGACCTCCCACCTGCTCTCAGACATAACATTGCTGTTACTGTGGAAACCAGACCCCTGGGGTGCCACATTCCCCCCTAGTGAAATTTAGTACTCCGGGACTAAACATATTTTTAAACATAACAAGGTATAAACAATAATAGTACAATAAGAAAAACATATAAAGATGGTCACGGCGTGTCCGCAACCGGGTGCAGTTTTTGAAGAAAAGCAAGGTGTCCATTTCACCAAAACAGGGAGACGTAACCAGGTAGGGGTCTGTCCTGCCCCGAGTCCTTAACAGTCTTTAGTCCATTCCTAGGTTACGCTCCAACCATGTACAAGGATTCCCGGTAAATCCACCAAGGACTCCTATAAATAACTAGAAACACATAATTATACACAAGCAACAAGAAAAACAGGTAACCACAAATAAAACAATTTAAACACTTCAAATCCTCCAACGTGCGGGTAACTGGCCTCTAGTGGCCCTAGTGGACCTACGGAGCTGACTGTCTAGCCCTGAACTACAGGGTGTAGGAGCTGTCAAGGGTAAACTGGGCAGCTGTCTACCGGCTCTTTGGCTCACTAGGGGTACGGCAGGCTCACTATAAGCAGAGGGTTGATCCTCCTGTTCTGCTTGTGTGGAGTCTTCTGCCTCCTGGACCGGCTGCTCTTCCAGCTCTACCTGTTGCTCCGTAGGCACTTGGGATGCTGGTTGGAGGAACGTGAGGACGGGTACCACAACTGCACCATTGACTTGAGTCCAGGACCGAGGGAAGTCTCCGAGCACAGTACTAACCATATCTTCCCTTTCCTCTACGGGTCGATGGTCTTCTTGTTCCTCTTCAGGGTTCCGTAGCTGTTCAGGACACTTCTTCAGGTGATCCCGGGATACAATGGCTATGGTCTCCCCTCCGTCTTTACTGATGGTACAGACTTTCGGGTTCTCGTGGCTTGAGGGCAGTACGGTGTACGGGTCCTTCTCCCACTGGTCGTCCAACTTGTGGAGCCGTCTTTTCCTCTTCAAGACCTGCTCTCCGGGTACCAGGGGAACAGCGGGAGCATACTGGTTGTAAGTTTTCTCTTGTCTTTCCCTAGCCTGACAGAGACTTCGCTCCACGCTCTCTTGTACTTTCCGGTACTGCTGCTGCCTCTCTGTGTCCCAGTCTGCTTCTGGTGAAGTGTCCTCGGGTGTCAGGACTCCCATTTCCAGGTCAACAGGTAACTTACCAGGTCTCGCCCTCATTAGGTAAGCCGGGGTACAGTTGGTGGAACCTACCGGGATGTGGTTGTATAGGTCCACTAGATCGGGCAGCTTCTCAGGCCACAGACTGCGTTCTTCCAGGGGCAACGTTTTCAGGAGATCCATTACCACCTGGTTCATTTTCTCACAAAGTCCATTAGTTTGCGGATGATAGGGTGTCGTCCTTATCTTCCGGCAGCCATACAGATTGCAGAATTCCTGGAAGACCTCCGCTTCAAAGGCAGGTCCCTGGTCCGTCAGCACTTGGTCCGGGTACCCGTGTGGATGGCAGAAGTGCTGCTGGAAGGCTCTAGCTGCTGTTTGAGCCGTTAAGTCCTTAACGGGGACGACAACCAAGAACCGGGAGTAATGATCCACAATGGTTAACGCGTAGACGTAGCCACTTCTGCTTGGGGTCAGTTTTACATGATCCAAGGCTACCAGTTCCAACGGCTGCCGGGTGACGATGGACTGCAGGGGAGTCTTCTGGCTGGCACGGTCCTTCCTTCTTAGGTTGCACGGGCCACAGTCTCTGCACCACCTCTCGATGGTTCCCCTCATGCCTACCCAGTGGAACCGCCCACGCAGCAGGAACTCCAGCTTCTTCCATCCGAAGTGTCCAGCCCCGTCGTGGTATGCCTCCATCACCATGGCTGCGTCTCTCCGTGGCACCACTACTTGCCAGATTAATTCATGCGTCCGGGAGTTAACCATTCTGCGGCACAACTTCCCCTTGTAAAGGAACAGTCGACTCTTCTCAGCCCACAGTTGCTTGGCTTCCTCCGGAGCGTCTGGGTCAAGGCGAGCCTCTGGCCGAGTCAGCATCTCCTTCACCAGCCAGACGGCAGGGTCACTGTCTTGCGTTTCCTCCCAGTTGTAGTGAGGCAAGGGGTTAAACGTAGCGGCTTGCTTACTCCTTACCCGATGGGAATACTGGATAGTCCCATGACGGTGGAACGCGGGGAGTTCGACTTCTTCCAGTCCCTCTGGATCTTCTCCTACGTCCGGTAGGTTTGGCATCCTGGACAGGGCGTCCGCGTTGGTATTGGAGCGTCCTGCCCGGTATTTGATTGTGAACTCGTAGTTGGACAGACGGGCCATCCATCTCTGCTCTAGGGCACCGAGTCTTGCCGTGTCCAGGTGTGTCAACGGGTTGTTATCCGTGTACACGGTGAACCGGGAAGAAGCGAGGTAGTGCTTAAAGCGTTCGGTGACTGCCCACACCACTGCCAGGAACTCTAGCTTAAATGAGCTGTAATTCTCAGGGTTTCTTTCGGTGGGTCGCAGTTTTCGGCTGGCGTAAGCGATTACTCGTTCTTTCCCCTGCTGGATCTGGGACAGCACGGCTCCTAGCCCGATGTTACTTGCGTCGGTGTAGAGGATAAAGGGCTGGCTGTAATCAGGGTACGCCAGGATTTCATCCCCCGTGAGGGCCATCTTCAGCTTGCGGAAGGACTCTTCTTCTAACTTCTCCCATCTGAAGGGTGGCTTCTGGTTCTTGGCCTTCCGGGACTGGCCTATCAGGAGATCCTGCATAGGAGCTGCCTTTTTGGTGAAACCGGGGATGAATCTGCGGTAATAGCCTACCAACCCGAGGAACTGCCGCACTTCCTTTACACTGGAGGGACTTGGCCATTCCTTAATTGCGGTGACCTTATCAGGGTAGGGAGCCACTCCATCAGCGCTCACCACGTGTCCCAGGTACTGCACCTTTGGTTTCAGGAGGTGACACTTGGAGGGTTTCACCTTTAGGCCGTAGCTTGCCAGAGCTTCGAACACTTCCGCCAGGTGTTTCAGGTGGTCCTCATACGTCTTGGAATATACGATGACATCGTCCAGGTACAACAGGACCGTCTCGAAGTTTCTGTGGCCCAGACAACACTCCATTAATCGTTGGAAGGTTCCTGGCGCGTTGCAGAGTCCGAACGGCATGCAGGTAAACTCGCTAAGTCCCATCGGGGTGGTGAATGCGGTCTTCTCCCGGTCCGCCTCTGCTACAGGAACCTGCCAGTACCCACTAGTGAGATCCAAGGTAGAGAAGAAGTTAGCAGATCTTAAAGCAGCCAAAGACTCCTCTATCCTTGGTAAGGGGTACGCATCCTTGTGTGTGATACGGTTGATTTTCCGGTAATCTACACACATCCTCATGGTGTTGTCTTTCTTTTTGACTAAGACTAGTGGAGCTGCCCAGGGGCTACAGCTATCCCTGATCACCCCAGCCTCCTTCATGTCTCTAAGCATCCCCTTGGCGTGTTGGTAGTGTGCAGGGGGTACGGGTCGATACCTCTCTTTTTTGGGAGGATGGTCTCCCGTGGGGATGTGGTGTTCTACCCCCTTGACTCGCCCGAAGTCTAACGGGTGTTTACTAAACACTCTCTCGTACTCTTGAACCACCCGATAGACTCCCTGTTTCTGGTGTGAGGGAGTGGAGTCAGTACCCAAATGTAGTTGCTGACACCAGTCCTCCATTGTTTTCTTAGAGCCGTTACCTTCCTCCGGGTGAGATGGAGGCAAGGGTTCCACAGATTGTATAGCATTTTGGTTAATGGTATATAATTTGGCTAGCGTGGCATACCGGGGCAGGTACACTTCCCTCTTCCCGATATTGATTATGCGAACGGGCACCCTCCCATGGCGTACATTAACCACCCCCCGTGCTGTCAAGATGGTGGGCCTACTGTCTGAGTAAACTGGTTCTACCATTGCCTGGTAATCTCTACCTCTCAGACCAATAGCTGCCCGGCACCAAATCATCATTTCACTTTTTGGGGGCATGGCAATAGGGAAAGGGTCACACATTCTCACGCTACCAATCTCACCGCCGGAGAGTTCCACCTGTTGCCGTCGCATCAGTGCCCGGATCTCTTTTTGGAGCACTCGCTGCTCGCCGGAGCTGGCGTTCTTGGCAACCTGCTGTAAAAGGAAAATCACCTCTGCAAGACAATTTTCAATTACATTAGTTCCTAGAGTTATCTTTGGGTGACTCTCGTGTTTGTCAATGTCTACAATGATCAGTCCCTGTGCTGCCAGTTCAACTCTACCAATTTTAATGGTCACCTCTTTAAATCCGATCTGTGGCACGGGCTGACCATTGCTGGCGATGATACTCAAGTCGTCGTCAGGGTAGCGGGTAATATCCGAGTCATTCCAGTACTGCTTGAAGAGCACGTACGGGATGGTGGTGACCTGTGACCCGGTGTCCAGTAGGGCACTCATAGGAATGCCATCCAGTACCACAGGCAAGACTGGACGTCCTCCCTCATATTTGTCGCGCCAGTTCGATGGGCCTGATGATCTTTTTCCTAGGGGTTGGCCCTCTACCCTAGGTTGTGCCAGTTTAAAGGACAGTACCTTGCCATATGTCCGGGTTGATTACAGCGGCGGCAGATGGGTCGTCCGTCCTCGTTGTATCGGTCGCTGGGTCTTCCTCTGGCCGGTGGGGTCCTCCTTGGTCGACGCCACGGGATGTCCTCCGGTCCGGATGCCAGCTGGATCTTCCCTGGAGTAGAAACCTGTAAAGACTGCACAGTTCGGGTTAGCGCGGCAACGCTTTTAGCTAGCTCTTGGACCTGATGGTGCAGGTCTGGAGCCGGGTCATTGCTCAAAGCCTGCGCATCAGCTCCCACAGGCCCTGCCGACAAGGGCGCCGCCTCCTGGTGGTAAGTGGTAGTGGGGCGTCTGTGGGTCACAACGCCACCTGGTGCCGGTTCTCGGAGCACCCGGATGGCTCTGTCCTTGAACTGTGCAAATCCCAGATGAGGGTCCTGTAAGGCCATTGCCCGCAACTGGGTTCGGTGGGCATTGCAATATAAACCCTCTATAAATTGTTCAGTCAACAGCCTGTCCTCGTCTCCCACGCCGTCAGGGTCGGTCTGCTTAATGGCTCTTCTGTAAGGGGGTACACCTGGAAGAGGCTATCCAGCTTTTCTCTAAAGTCATGCAGGGTATGCGATTCCCCTGAGTACTGGGGTAGCCAGGCTGCCCCCGGGATATAGGGCATGGTGAAAGGCATGACCGCAACAGCGGTGGCGCTGGCGGGGGTTGAAGCGGTGAAGCTCTCCTCCGTATCCGGCATCCTTCTCCCCCCTAGTGGACCGTGGCCTACCTTGCGATGATCCTCTTCCGTAGGCCGCGGCTCCGCAGTGAATCGTCAGGGTTGAGGACCTTCCGTCGCGCTCCTGTGACGTCGGCGTCTGCTGGGCTCCTTCCAGGACCTTACGCAACGTCCGGACGTGAGGCGGGGCTTCAGTTCTCGCGCGCTTTTGGAGTCCACGCCCCTCTTCTTCCCGCGCGGCGTCTTCAAGATGGCGTCCAACGGCGGGAAAACTCCACGGAAGGCGGGAAGAAGGCTGAAAATGGCGCCGGATGGCGGGAATCTTCACCACTGGTAAGTTTGAACAGTCTTTTTTTTCAGGCACGCAGTACCCGGTGGTTGCGGGCACGAGATCCTGCCGACTACGCCAAAAGTTGACGCACCCCTGGGCCTGTGTCGCGCAGCGTTGCGCACGCGGGAGCTTACCCGGAGCCGGATCTGTTGAGGGTAGTAGTCTCGTGGCGGTGACCCGGTCCGTGCCCAGGGAGTCAGACTAAGTGGCGCTGTATTAGCGGTAGATGTTGGACGACTACGCCACCCGTTGAATGCAGCTATGGAGCTGCCGCTGCAGGGCAGACCGCTGAGGCCGGTGGTAGGATTGTGCAGCGTGATAGTATAACCCCCAACGGGAGGGGTATGGCCTCAGGGCAGCCGACGTGGACGATGGGGGTAGCAGGAACCACTCGGAGACGGTACGGTGTAGTTCAGGGTCTTTACTGGTGACAAAGATAGACCCTCCCGGAGTACTGGCTAGCGATTGGGGCCTGGTCAGTCCTTGAGCAGATGGGATCTCCCCTGGCCAGGCGGAGTTGTAGGCCTCCCAAACTAACTGTACTCTTCTGGCTACCTTGCTAGAGGCGGGTAAAAGTAGCCCACGTCCCTGAGTGTGCCGTGTGGTGCTCACCCGTATGGCCGGTGACTCGGGGCCTTCTAGTAGCTTCCGCTCCACGACGGCGGTGCTGGTCCCATGCGTGTGACCGTGCCTTCGGGTTTCTTGGCCAGAGGACCTGGAATCCCCTGCCTGACGGATTCTGCTGCTGGGTAGGAGTTAGTCCCCACAGCCTCGGACTCCGGGTCCGGTAAGAAATCTTCTCAGTCAGGGCGAGCTCTGCAGCTGCCAGCCCCTGACTCCTTGTAACACTGCTCCCACAGAGCTCCTGATGTTCTGTTCCTATATTTGCTTCTTTTCTCTGTCTCTACTTCTTCTCTACTCACTAACCCTGCCTCAGCCCCAGGTTTATATAGGGGAAGTTCTTCCCCTCCCAGGACTGGGCAGGAGGTGTGGCATGCATAGGATTCCTGACCAAGAGACTTCCCACCTGCTCTCAGACATAACATTGCTGTTACTGTGGAAACCAGACCCCTGGGGTGCCACACAAGTATATGAGGGGACAGTACAAAGACCTGTCTACTGATCTTTTTACTCTGAGGCCAGAGACGGGGACAAGGGGCATCTTCTACGTCTGGAGGAAAGAAGGTTTAATCATAATCACAGACGGGGATTCTTTACTGTAAGAGCAGTGAGACTATGGAGCTCTCTACCGCATGATGTTGTAATGAGTGATTCACTAATAACATTTAAAAAGGGCATGGATTCCTTTCTTGAAAAGCATAATATTACAGGTTATATATACTAGATTCCTTGATAGGGCGTTGATCCAGGGAACTAGTCTGATTGTCGTATGGAGTCGGGAAGGAATTTTTTTCCCCAATGTGGAGCTTAGTGTTTGCCACATGGTTTTTTTTGCCTTGCTCTGGATCAACATGTTAGGCTATGGGTTGAACTAGATGGACTTAGTCTTCCTTTAACCTTAAAAACTATGTTACTATGTTACTTTGCCTGTGCTGTCTCAGGGTTACCCGCTAACCCACAGCTCTACCTCCTTAAGCTCCTGGTCGTATCCAGTGCAGCTGACCTCTTTCTGTCTATAGTCCACTTCACCACACAGGGTACAGGCTGCTCTGGCCATATTACTCTGCCACTGGATCCAGTTACAGAATCTTGCTATCTCTGTTCTGCTTCCTTCCAGTCTCACACTCCTCACTATGCGGCCTCATCTGTCACACTCTCTGTATTTGGCGTCACCTCACTACTCATTCCAGTGCTGACTTCTCTAAGCAGGAAGAAACTCTCTTCTTACTTCCAAACACTCCTCCCATCTGTAGGGCCAGCTGACTGTTAAGTCTTCCTTACCCAGTTGTCCAATCTACTACAGCTCTGATGGGAGATATTACATTAAATTCAGCATTTAACATTGCTCAACCATTATACATGTTATAATGACACAAACTGTAAAAGTCTTCTGAGACGGTGTCCGACATCTTCACACACTTTTACTGTATAACCACGAGTCACTTAAATGTCAGGGACATCGATCTGTCTAGTTAGGGGCAGAAGTGATTGTGAATCAATGTCACCTCTTCTGGTGCAGATGAAAGTGACAACAGGAGCCCGGGAGAGGAACAGCGAGACACCCCGAAAGAGGGAATGGTGCAGATAGTGGCCTATTATGACTGCACAAGCCCATGTACATTGGTAGCGTACAAACAAGGGGAACAAATACCTGAACCTGGTGGATCCAAATCCAAATTCCCTACATGATGGTGGAGGTTGGCACCCTAAGATAACGCAATGGCGCCCCCTATCAATGGTGGCTCACCCTGAATGCTCCTAACAACTCCTAGTTTATCTATGCTTGTGTAGCAACTTACTTGGGAAAATAGGTTAAACACTAAAAACTACAACTGACCCTGCTTGCTCCAGTACAGACTAGATACTTGACTACACAGTCCCCAGCGGTACCTGCGGGTGAAGAGATAGACCTAACCACAGACTAGGAGATGGCAACTATGGTCTAAACTGCCTAAAAGGCAGACAAGTTGCTTCACGTTCCACCTAAAGAACCAGAGGGCAGAGCAGAGTGTGACTTATCTAAAAGAAGAGAAGTGTGCTGAACAAAGGAATAATTCCAAAGCAAGTAAAGTAAGAAACAAAATACCAAACAAAGAATACAGCAAGTACTGTTAACAAATATACTGCCTATTTTCAAATGATAAAAAGAAGAAAAGTGCAAAGTATAGCAAATAAACAGCAAAGCGAAAAACCCTAGCTCCAAATAACAACAGAATGTCAGAATATCCAAATGAATCTATCACCAGCAGGAAACGCAGACTATAAAGCTGCACCCAAAATGTGATAGGCATCCAAATAAAAATACAAATGTGTAAAGCTAAGCAGGCTGCAGCCAGAAAAGCAGAACCCAAACACCCAGTGAAAAGGTGTGTGTCCTGTGACTCGGCAGAAAGAGAAGCCGACCACAGAACACAAACTGAAGGGATCAAATCCTGGAGCATGACATTGCTACAGACAATTCCTCTCTCTTCCTCCTCCCTGACTTCTCTTGTTTTCCATTTCTGTTGTGTCTTGGTAATTGTGGGTAACATGAGGTGGCCCATTCAGGTTGTACAGGTGGTCTGGCTCTGCCAGGACGGCATCCATACGTGCCGTCACAAGAAGGTTTGCTATATCTCGCAGCACAGTCTCAAGAGGACGGAAACAAACTCCATGTGGACGGCATGAGGGGCCAATATCCTGTAGTGGACAAGGGACAAATACCGCCACACCATGACCAGATCACATATTACCACCACATAGTGACCGAATACTACCATACTGAGCATTAATACAAAAACAGAATACTAATATTACCATTACTAATAGTGCCATTATTCACAGGAGCTCTGTGTATAGTATACAGTGTATAGTGTCAGTGTACAGATAACACACTGACTCACTGGTGATGTCTCTAGTTGAAGTCCTTCATCTCCACTTTTCCTCTTCATCCATCGCAGACCGCCATCACTTCTTCTCACCAGTACTCGTCTCTGCATAAAATAACACAGTTATTTAGAGCAGCTTACAGAGCACATTCCCCAATATTTCCCCAACTTCTACACTACACCAGATGAAGAAAAAAAGTGATATAGTGCCGCCCTGCACAGTAACATGAACCCCCCACAGAAAACAGTATCCTCAAAAATAAAATACATTACAGCAGTAATAATATCCTTTAATTAGCCCCTACAGTAATAATGTCCCACATCCTACTCCCATTGTCTTCAACCTGCCCCCATTGTCTCCATCCTGCCCCCAATGTCTCCATCCTGCCCCCATATTTCCATTTGTCTCCATCCTGCCCCCAATGTCTCTCCATTCTGCCCCAATGTCTTTCCATTCTGCCCCAATGTCTCTCCATTCTGCCCCCATTTCTTTCCATTCTGCCAATGTCTCTCCATTCTGCCCACGTCTCCATTCTGCCTCCATGTGTCTATTTTGCCACATGTCTCCATTCTGCCCCCAATGTCTCTCCATTCTGCCCCCAATGTCTCTCCATCCTGCCCCCAATGTCTCTCCATTCTGCCCCAATGTCTTTCCATTCTGCCCCAATGTCTCTCCATTCTGCCCCCATTTCTTTTCATTCTGCCAATGTCTCTCCATTCTGCCCACGTCTCCATTCTGCCTCCATGTGTCTATTTTGCCCCATGTCTCCATTCTGCCCCCAATGTCTCTCCATTCTGCCTCCAATGTCTCCATTCTGCCCCGTCTCAATTCTGCCCCGTCTCCATTCTGCCCCCAATGTCTATCCATTCTGCCCCGTCTCCATTCTGCCAGCATGTTTCTATTCTGCCTCCATGATTCTATTATGCATCCAATGTCTCCATTTTGCTCCCCTTTCTCCATTCTGCCCCCCTTGCCTCCATTCTGCCCCAATGTTTCTATTCTGCCCCAATGTCTCCATTCTTCCCCCTTGTCTCCATTCCGCCCTCCCTGTCTCCATTCTGCCCCCCTGTCTCCATTCTGCCCCCCCTTGTCTCCATACTACCCCCTGGTTTCTATTCTGCCCCCAATGTCTCCATTCTGCCCCCATCTCCATTCTGCCCCCCATGTTTCTATTCTTCCCTCCATGTCTCCATTCTGACCCCCTTGTCTCCATTCTGCCCCCATGTTTCTATTCTGCCACCCTTGTCTCCATCCATACTGCCCTCTGGTTTCTATTCTGCCCCCAATGTCTCCATACTGTCCCCATGTCTCCATTCTGCCCCCTATCTCCATTCTGCCCCCCGGTCTCTATTCTGCCCCGTCTCCATTCTGCCCCCTATCTCCATTCTGCCCCCTATCTCCATTCTGCGCCCCGGTCTCTATTCTGCCCCGTCTCCATTCTGCCCCCCTGTCTCCATTCTTCCCCCATGTTTCTATTCTGCCACCCTTGTCTCCATCCATACTGCCCTTTGGTTTCTATTCTGCCCCCAATGTCTCCATACTGTCCCCATGTCTCCAATCTGCCCCCTATCTCCATTCTGCCCCCCGGTCTCTATTCTGCCCTGTCTCCATTCTGCGCCCTGTCTCCATTCTGCCCCCTGTCTCCATTCTGCCCCCTATCTCCATTCTGCCCCCTGGTCTCTATTCTGCCCCGTCTCCATTCTGCCCCCCTGTCTCCATTCTTCTCCCATGTCTCCATTCTGCCCCGTCTCCATTCTGCCCCCCATGTCTCCATTCTGCCCTCAATGTGTTTCCATTCTGCCTCCAATATGACTCCATTCTCCCCCAATGTGACTCCATTCTGCCCCCCTGTCTCCATTCTGCCCCCCTTGTCTCCATACTACCCCCTGGTTTCTATTCTGCCCCCAATGTCTCCATTCTGCCCCCGTCTCCATTCTGCCCCCCATGTTTCTATTCTTCCCTCCATGTCTCCATTCTGTCCCCCTTGTCTCCATTCTGCCCCCATGTTTCTATTATGCCACCCTTGTCTCTTTCCATACTGCCCTCTGGTTTCTATTCTGCTCCCAATGTCTCCATACTGTCCCCATGTCTCCATTCTGCCCCCTATCTCCATTCTGCCCCCCGGTCTCTATTCTTCCCCGTCTCCATTCTGCCCCCTATCTCCATTCTGCCCCCTGTCTCCATTCTGCCCCCTATCTCCATTCTGCCCCCCGGTCTCTATTCTGCCCCGTCTCCATTCTGCCCCCCTGTCTCCATTCTTCCCCCATGTTTCTATTCTGCCACCCTTGTCTCCATCCATACTGCCCTCTGGTTTCTATTCTGCCCCCAATGTCTCCATACTGTCCCCATTCTGCCCCCTATCTCCATTCTGCCCCGTCTCCATTCTGCCCCCTATCTCCATTCTGCCCCCTGTCTCCATTCTGTCCCCTATCTCCATTCTGCCCCCCGGTCTCTATTCTGCCCCGTCTCCATTCTGCCCCCCTGTCTCCATTCTGCCCCCTGTCTCCATTCTGCCCCCTATCTCCATTCTGCCCCCCGGTCTCTATTCTGCCCCGTCTTCATTCTGCCCCCCTGTCTCCATTCTTCCCCCCTGTCTCCATTCTGCCACCCTTGTCTCCATCCATACCGCCCTTTGGTTTCTATTCTGCCCCCAATGTCTCCATACTGTCCCCATGTCTCCATTCTGCCCCCTATCTCCATTCTGCCCCCTGGTCTCTATTCTGCCCCGTCTCCATTCTGCCCCCCCAGTCTCCATTCTTCCCCCCTGTCTCCATTCTGCCCCATCTCCATTCTGCCCCCCATGTCTCCCATTCTGCCTCCATGTTTCCCATTCGACCCCCCCATGCCTCCATTCTGCCCTCAGTGTCCCTCACCCTGCCCCCACCCTGTGCGGTTTTGGTGATTTTTTTCCTCTATAGACTTCTATGTGGAGCATAAAAAAACGTCTGTAAGAAACTGCAGATACTTTTTTAAGTGCAGAATCAAAGCTTTTCTGTACTGTAAAAAACAATTAAAAACGCGGTTTGACATCTGCACCAAAATGCATCAAATAAGGGGGAAAAAGCCTAAAATTGTGCACCAAAGATGCAATAACCAGAGGAGATTGTTATTGGGTAGATTGGTGCACAGTATTTATGCTATGTGTGAACACGGCCTTACAGACACAAAAAAGCCAGATGTCATATAGTGAAACTACACAGAGATGAGAAAGTTCTGAAGGGTCCGACTGTGAATGAGGGAACAAAAAATAATCCACAGGTCCCAACTAGAGAAGAGCAGGACGCACAGATGATATTGCAGCAGCCTGGGCTAATCTAAAGCCGCGACAGGGCCTCCCGTCCAGCCACCAATTACCACTGACCTGGATGCTGGACCTGAGTCCCATGAGTCGATCCTCTCATCTCTAGTCCCAGCCGTCCTGGATACAGCAGACAGTCCCGGATTTAGGTCTATGCCCTGCAGTCCCGAGTTTCTGCTGAATGTCCCTCACTGCCACCGCCCCTCTGATAACTCTTCCTGCCGGGGGAGAAAGACATGGTAAATGGGCGTGGCTTGGGGTGTGGATAGGGGCGTGGTCAGACTACGCGTGCCGCATGGTTTCGCCCTCTTTCTAGTCCTCATAGGTTGGCGGTATGCTTGTACTGAGGAGATCTGGGATATCAGTGATTAGGTCCCATATTGTGCACTGTAAGGTCTGGAAAAGCTCCTTCTATCGGTCTCTGTAGCACCAGAGGAAGAACAGAGGGGAGAAGACAGGATTTTCTACATGTCGCGTTATGTAGATGTTCTGCAGATTTATCACAACCGTCCACTAGAAGAAACTGCCATCACAGAGCCGCCTTTAGCTGTTGGAAAAGTTTAACCTTAGTTTTGAATAGTTGCTATAGGCAACAGGGACCGTTTCTATTTTCGCTGGGACGCATGATGCTGGTGCTGGGTGATGTCATGTGACGGAATGTTGTGGGTGATGATGTCACAGAGGGCGTTGTGATGTCACCCTTGGGGTATATAAGGGGGCTCCATCCACCTGGAGCTCATTTCTCATTGGCCATATCTTGGTGCTGAGATACCCCCTGGAGACAATGAGGATCGCCATATTGTTTCTGTGCTGTACCCTGTTCTACCCTGTGAATTACCATAGGCTGCCGGTGAGTACCTGTCTATTATTACATATGGAGGACGTTTAGAATCAGCTGCGGCAGGGGAAGGGGATGGGGAGGGGGGTCCTGTAAGAATTTACCTGCGGGAATAAGAGGTTATGGCAGGGAAAGGAGCTTAGGAAGTGACAGTCAGAGGGGATATAAGTGTGGGGTGACCCCTCTGACTCCCACATTCCTGCCTTGTCCTTGTAGTGATTAATGACTTTGGTGTTGTCCCTTATATATCACTTTGCAGTCACCAGTGATCGCTCCGCACTGTGATCCTAAACTACAGTCTCATTTACCTTTTTGCAAACGCCCAGAAGGGGAGGAGTGACATCACACCCATGTGAGCAGATCCCGCCCACTTTTACTGCAGTCGTAATGCGAGCTAGCTGCATTCTGTTTTCATTGAAATGTCAGCAGCTGCTCCCCCTAGTGTTTACAAGATGAAAACATCAAAACAGTTAAAATATTTTTTCAGATTTTATACCATTAAAACCTTTTTAAATATATATGTGTATTTATATATAAATATAAATACTTTACAATTTTACAATTGTAAAAAAATTGCTGACACTTTCCCTTTAAAAGATCTAAAGACGTTCTGCTTCATGTGCCACTGTGACCAATCACAGCACAGATTATATTTTTTAAACTTTTCTTGAAAAACTGAAGCTGCTCCGTGATTGGAAATCATGTGGAAGGGTTCTCTTTTAGACATTTAGTTAGGTCCAAAGTATCAGTGACATGATGGATAGAACTGTGCAATGATGTCACAGAGGGCTTTGTGATGTCACCCCTGGGTATATTAGAAGCCTCGGCCCATCTGCAGCTTGTATCTCATTGACCATACCTTGGTGCTGAGAGACCTCTGGAGATGATGAGTATCATCCTATCATTTCTGTGCTTTACGTTGCTCTACCCCCCACATTACAGTACACTGAGGGCGAGTATGTTCTTATCAATATGGAGGTCACAAGGATCAGCTAATGAGAATATCGCCTCTTGCAGGACTTCTCATACTGGACACGTGACCGTCCGTCATATGAAAGTCCAACTGTAAATAATATTCCATGGACCCTGGAGGTGAATCCCAAACTTCTTCCTGATCTTTTCAATGGGATATTTCTGAAAGTTGCTTGATAATGTATCCATCACTGTATAATAACAAGGGCTCTCTGTTTGACTGGATTGGGTATAAAATATACAGGACTTTATTATGTTTTTTTTCTTTATTATAGGATGACCCACTACCCGTGGATCTCAGGAGAAGCACCTATCAAGCTTCCATCAATCTTCCTCTTTGGCTCTTCCGTGACGCAGTTTTTGTTGCGGTGATGACACTACTGACAATACTAGAGTATTTGGCCTTAAGTCTTGTCCTGAGCAAGTGGGCAATGTCTGAACCTGGTGAAACAATCAGAAAACTCCTGAGAACAAAACCATTCTGAAGGGACAAAGTGCTTGTAAGGAGCCGATTTGCATCCCTCAGATTCAGGAGCAAGATTCCAGGAGAACACCTGTCCTGCCCAATGGCAAATGTTCTACTCCATCCATGGCTCCTGCACCGCAGGATGCGAAAAAGGTTCCTAGCTGCAACTATAAAGTGGCGTTCAGTGATATTGTCTGGGTCAGAACGATCCCTCACAACAATATAGGAAGAAGAGCTCGAAGTTCCACGGAACATAAAGAGAGGTTACTGATTTTTCAGAGAAACCAACAACCCAGAATTCCAGAGCCAAGAGCACCAGAACCTAGAACACCAGAACCTACCATGTCAGAACCTAGTATGTCAGAACCTAGAATGCCAGAGCCTGAAATGCCTACAACACCTCCACCCAAAATCAAGAGGAGAAGATGTTTCCTTAGATGTCTTAGAGGCGAGGAAGATTGAGAAGGCAACTGCTTGAACTTTCCCATTGCTCGTGTTTTCATCACAGGTTAGTCCTATACATGCTGTCTGATGGGCACCATCTTACTACATACAATGCAGCATTGCACCTGAAATCGAATGGATATTTTGTCACACACTTGCACTTTAGCACCTTATCATATGGCGCATATATCTATGAACGCTTTGCTAAGTATCACTGTCTAGTATGTGCTTCTGATGAACCTATTTTAGGAAAACGTGTCGAGGTTTGGCATACTATGTACTTGAGTTTGGCGTACTATATGCTTGTTGGTAAATTCTATTGCCATCTATAATCTACTAGATATTATAATGTCTCTGGTGGGATGCCCCATGCCGAATTGTTGATAACTGACTATGAGCATTGTCCCCTATTTCTTATCTAATGTGGTTACAGGTTTATGTGAAGTAATGTTTAAGAGTAGTGTATGTTCTGTGAGCTAAATTGTCATACTTACCGTTTATACTCGAGCATAAGCCGACCCAAATATAAGCCGAGGCACCTAATTTTGCCACAAAAAAATTTGGATTACTTATTGACTGGAGTATAAGCCTAGGGTGGGAAATGCAGCAGCTACTGGTAAATTTCCCCATCATGGTAAGCATTGCCTACTCATCACCAATCCTCGTATGCATGGCTCCCCTCATCCCCAATCCTGGGATGCATGGCCCCCCCTCATTCCCAATCCTGGGATGCATGGCGCCCCTGTCCTGGTATACATGGTCCCCAATCACTGCACACATGAAAAAAATAAACACTTCTACTCACCTTCCTCCGATCTGCTTCAGCGCTGAATCCTGTTCTGCCAGCAGCTGATCTCAGCATCTGAGCAGCGCATGACATCACTGCCATGCGCCCTCAGACGCTAAGGTGAGCTGCAGGGATATTCACTCTTCAGCACTCCGAGACTATGGGCTTGGAGGGGAGTGAATATTCATTTTCTTCAATAGTGCAGTGTCAGCAGCAGCCACAGCTCCTGCTGAGGCTCAGCGATCCTGTATGCCCACTACTAAAAATGATGAATATTCACTCTCGTCCACGCCCATGGCAGTGGAGAAGAGTGAATATTTATACTCTCTAATAACGGGCACAGAGGATCGCTGAGCTGCAGCAGGAAGCAGGCGGCAGCGACTGATACTGCGCGCTATTAAAGAAAATGAATATTCACTTCTCTCCACTTCCATGGGCATGGAGAAGAGTGAACATTCATTTTTTTTAGCAGCGGGCTACTTGCCTGTGCCTCGCTCCTCTGCCGCCAAAACACCCCCACCACCTTTCACTGCCGGAATGTAAGTATACACTCGAGTATAAGCCGAGGTTTTTTTTTTCAGTATAAAAAATGTGCTGAAAAAGTCGGCTTATACACGAGTAAATATGGTATGTACTAGATAGATTATAAATTTTGATGCTTATGTACTAGATAGATTATTAGTTTAATTGGTGATTTTTTTTTACTCTTTATTCATAAGGAAGCTCGAGGATTGCATCTTACAGAAGACGAGAAGTCTAAATGCCAAAAGGTGATGGCCTCCAGCCAGAGGGTCATTACCTGTTGATGGCACACAGCCGGAGGGTGATGAACTATTGATGGCCATAGACAGAGGGTCATTACCTGTTCATGGCGCACTGCCGGATGGTCATTACCTCTTGATGGCACACAGCCGGAAGGTGATGACCTATTGATGGTCCATAGCCAGAGGGTCATTACCTGTTGATGGCACACAGCAGGACAGAAAATAAAAACATTTGACGGTACACAGCCGGAAGGTGATGACCTATTGATGGCCATAGCCAGAGAGTCATTACCTGTTGATGGCGCACTGCCAGATGGTCATTACCTGTTGATGGCACACAGCCGGAGGGTGATGGCCTATTGATGGCCATAGCCAGAGAGTCATTACCTGTTGATGGCGCACTGCCAGATGGTCATTACCTGATGATGGCACACAGCCGGAGGGTGATTGCCTATTAATGGTCCAAAGCTGGAGAGTCATTACCTATTGTTGGCCACAGTCAGAGGGTCATTACCTGTTGATGGCATACAGCTGGCCAGAGGATCATTATGTGTTTATGGCACACAGCCGGACAAAGGATAAGATCTTTTGATTGCATACACCGGATCCCTCCCTGATAACAAGGAACCCTGGGGAATATTGGTCATCCTGATCCCCCACTGACTATATACTTGCTCCACCTCACCCAATACCATCATGGAGGACACTTCCACCTGTGTCCACTATAACGTTGGACTTTCTTTTATAATTACAGCAGATTAATAAACATCATAAAGCTGTAAAATTATCGAGCAATTTATTATAAAGAAATATAAATTATAATATATAGCTATAGAGGGCACATAAGACGACTAACTATAGAAAGCATGGTATCGCCTGATATATACTGTATATTCTAGATGGCGCTATTACACTAAATACATCACAACCTCCAGGGAGATATTACCGTACAATGCGAGATCACTAATAATGGCCACAGATTATGAGAAAATGACCAGCTCCATAGTCCTGGAGTTATTATAAATGTCTCTAGTGTGAGGCAGGGACTGGATGAGTGTTGGAGGGAGGTATATTCCCCCAGGACGTCCTTTATGTATCCATGCTGCAGAATCTGCCGTATACTTCTGTTCTAGCAGTCAGACATTTCACTCTGCAGATCACAGGCTCAACATTGTGTAAAACTAACACAGTATATAAGAGCACTCAGAATATAAACTAGCGGCATGCCGTGCACTGCCCATGTCATGTGTACGGGATACAGGACCTGCAGGACCTGGTACGGCCATTATAGTTGATAGATTAATGATACCTGTGCAGATGAAGGGAAAAAAAATATGTGCAACAACAGGAGGAGAAAGTCTCAAAATGTAATTTGAAAAGTATAACAGAGAAATGGGAAACTTCTGGAGATGCAGATAAGTGGTACCAGGGCGAAACGTAAGTGTAGTCAGACAAGCCAATGGCCTGGTAACAGAGGCCAAGCAGAGCCGGGTATGTGGTAATACAAATGGGTGGTGGACTGAGTCGAGGTTTCGGTAATCATGGTGTAACAGACCGAGCAGACTGACTGGACAGGAGAGAATTTCATGTTTTCTTGATTATAGCATCATTCAGAGAATTCCTGCTCCTAATTATTAAAAGGGGTTGTCCGCGACTATTTTATTTTTTTTCTACCATGGGCCTAAGAACTAAAAGGTAAGTATTTGCTAACTATTTGCCTGTTGGGCCCGGTGCCGATCTCTGCCATTTCAGAGAGGTCACGGATCGCTCCTGCCAGTGATTTTGCAGCTCCCTCTCTGCTCTGTTGATGGGGTGTGACTGCCGATGTCATGCTGACTTGACAGCTAGCTCCCTGCTGTCTAACTGCAGGGAGCCATCTGTCAATGAGAATGAAGTTGGCAGTCTCGCCTCATTGACAGAGCAGCTGGGAAGAGGAAGAGCTGTTCTGTTGACGTGAAGCAGCAGAATCGCTGTTAGGAGCAGTTCAGGTGTGATCAGAGCCGCCACAGGGTAGAACAGGCAGATAGTAAGCAATTACCTGCCTGATAGTTCTTAGGCACATTGCATTTTTCTATCTCATCCTGTAAGAGTCACCTTCTCTTCAACGAAAAAGAGACACTGTGAAACCTACGCGTATCGAACACCAAAAGTTCTTAATCCTAGTATACAAATACATGTAGGGAGTTACAATTTACATGTTCGACTGCCCCATCATATGGGCGTGTTGATAGTTCCTCACGCCCAATTTTTCAAAGTAAAGAAATTATAGGTTGTCAAAATAACAGAATAAAAACAAATAATATTGAAAAATTGAGATTAAAATAACAAAAGAAAAAGAAAAGGTTATAATGTATAATATTATATATAAAAAAAAAAACATGGTATATACACCTCTGATTATAATGCATGGAATATACACGTACAGACCAAAAGTTTGGACACACCTTCTCATTTAAAGATTTTTCTGTATTTTCATGACTATGAAAATTGTACATTCACACTGAAGGCAGCAAAACTATGAATTAACACATGTGGAATTATATAGTTAACAAAAAAATGTGAAACAACTGAAAATATGTCTTAGAATCTAGGTTCTTCAAAGTAGCCACCTTTTGCTTTGATGACTGCTTTGCACACTCTTGGCATTCTCTTGATGAGCTTCAAGAGGTAGTCACCGGAAATGGTCATCCAACAATCTTGAAGGAGTTCCCAGAGATGCTTAGCACTTGTTGGCCCTTTTGCCTTCACTCTGCGGTCCAGCTCACCCCAAACCATCTCAATTGGGTTCAGGTCTTGTGACTGTGGAGGCCAGGTAATTTGGCGTAGCACCCCATCACTCTCCTTCTTGGTCAAATAGCCCTTACACAGCCTGGAGGTGTGTTTGGGGTCATTGTCCTGTTGAAAAATAAATGATGGTCCAACTAAATGCAAACCGGATGGAATAGCATGCCGCTGCAAGATGCTGTGGTAGCCATGCTGGTTCAGTATGCCTTCAATTTTGAATAAATCCCCAACAGTGTCACCAGCAAAGCACCCCCACACCATCACACCTGCTCCTCCATGCTTCACGATGGAAACCAGGCATGTAGAGTCCATCCGTTCACCTTTTCTGCATCGCACAAAGACATGGTGGTTGAAACCAAAGATTTCAAATTTGGACTCATCAGACCAAAGCACAGATTTCCACTGGTCTAATGTCCATTCCTTCTGTTCTTTATCCCAAACAAGTCTCTTCTGCTTGTTGACTGTCCTTAGCAGTGGTTTCCTAGCAGCTATTTTACCATGAAGGCCTGCTGCACAAAGTCTCCTCTTAACAGCTGTTGAAGAGATGTGTCTGCTGCTAGAACTCTGTGTGACATTGACCTGGTCTCTAATCTGAGCTGCGCTTAACCTGCGATTTCTGAGGCTGGTGACTCGGATAATCTTATCCTCAGAAGCAGAGGTGACTCTTGGTCCTCTTTTCCTGGGGCGGTCCTCAAGTGAGCCAGTTTCTTTGTAGCGATTTATGGTTTTTGCAACTGCACTTGGGGACACTTTCAAAGTTTTCCCAATTTCTCGCATTGACTGACCTTCATTTCTTAAAGTAATGATGGCCTCTCGTTTTTCTTTACTTAGCTGCTTTTTTCTTGCCATAATACAAATTCTAACAGTCTATTCAGGAGGACTATCAACTGTGTATCCACCAGACTTCTGCACAACACAACTGACGGTCCCAATCCCACTTATTAAACCTGACAGGGCACACCTGTGAAGTGAAAACCATTTCCGGTGACTACCTCTTGAAGCTCATCAAGAGAATGCAAAGAGTGTGCAAAGCAGTTATCAAAGAAAAAGGTGGCTACTTTGAAGAACCTAGAATATAAGACATATTTTCAGTTGTTTCACACTTTTTTGTTAAGTATATAATTCCACATGTGTTAATTCATAGTTTTGATGCCTTCAGTGTGAATGTACAATTTTCAAAGTCATGAAAATACAGAAAAATCTTTAAATGAGAAGGTGTGTCCAAACTTTTGGTCTGTACTGTATATAGATAACATATATTTTGCACCATTAATTTTGTTGTAAATACATATATATAGAAGTATTTAAGGTCATCACAAAGGAGATATGTATCATCAACTTTTAAACAGTTGGTGATGGAAACCCATATTTGTAACTACAGTGTCAAAGATGCTGAGAGACTTATTTGTCTTTTCACTGGGCTGGGTTTTTTGTGAACAGCTGAAGAGATGGGTGGGATGGCTGTTCACCATATCTCATCCTCTGGCTCTAATTCATGTGGATAGAGACATCGCTACATAGATATATATTCATATATATCTCTATTTATATCTTAAAAAATTGTAGATTTTAGACATATATTATACATAGATATATGATAGATATTATATACTTTAAATAATTCTATATTTTTAGTACATACAGTACATACATCATAGCTAAGCACATACATATATATGTTTGTTAATGTTGTTATATATATATATGCAAATTGCCTCTTCAGAGAAAAAGAGGACTTGTACTCTATAGCGCCACCTATTGGAAGCAGCAATCCTACAAGTCACAATCAACCCTTTAACGAGTCGTGCAATATGACTTAGGATAAAAGCCTAATCAGAATCTCAATTTGCAGACACGGCGTTTCGGGCTGTTGGCCCTCGTCAGTGCAAAGTATGAGAACTGATTTGGCGAGGTGAGAGGCTCTGGACTGAGGTCTTTTTCTCTGAAGAGGCAATTTGCATATTCAATTTCCCAGAGAAGCATTGCATGGCGAATAAGCCTCCTTACCTTGACGTGCCAGAGCCGGTGTGTCACTCTCCATAAGGAGAAACGCTACCCCTTAGACATATCATATATATATATATAGCTTGAGGAGACATTATAGATACATACTTACATAGTTTCACCATATATACATGAATAATATATTTATATAATATAATAATATTGATTCATTTATATAGCACTATTAATTCCATAGTGCTTTACATACATTTGCAGCACTGTCCCCATTGGGGCTCACAATCTAAACATCCTATCAGTATGTCTTTCAAGTTTCATAGTTCCATCTATCTATCTAATACATAAAAATAGAATCTAATAACATTTCTATGGATTGTCTTTCTGTTCCTATTATGTAAAGTATGAAGCTTTGCCATTATTTGTGACATGATAATAAATTGTTTCCTTTCACTTCCTTTCTGTTTTTTTGCTCCACCTTGGAAACGGACAATCACACACACATCAAACTCCACAAAACAATGGACCACATCCAATTATAGTCACAACAGCTTCCAAGAGACCATATAGTGTAAACCCGCACACAGGAGACACCACATAGTGACCATCACTCAAGAAACACAACACCAGATCCCAAAATACAGCACACAACAAGGAAGAGACAGTGCACAGGTGTGAACGACGTCAAATGATGCAACAAATACAAGACACAAATGCGGAAGGATGATATAGAACAGGGATGATGGAAAGCGCAAATGGTGGGACACATGGCCACTGCTCCTGTTAGCACCACTAAGGGTACACAGAGGTTCATTTCACCGCACTCCCCATGCAATAGCATCGGGCCTATTTCTAGTATATATATAATGCAAAATCAGATAAGAGGCAACGGAAATGAATTCTTGCAGCAGACTATAGATTATATTCTAAGCATCCTGTTTCTCCAAAGAAATGATTAGTGTCTCTACACATCTCAGAGTCAGTTGTTTCTGGCCGCAAAGAGAACATCTGTCTACTTTCCACTCATTCTAGGACCTTTCAGTAAAGCTATATATATACTATATATACTGTATATATATATATATACACACACATATATATACACACATTATATAGTGTTTACAAAAATGATTATAACATTCCCCCCTTTTGTAAATGTCAATATCACATCTCTGTACCCATCAGGGCTTTTGTTCTCTTATTACGGTTTTCACAGGACCCATCGGATTTCAGAGTCTTGGTTATTTTCGGGGAAGGTATAATGTTCAGAATCATTATCATCAGGTTCCATAGTCTCCATTCCTCCATACATAGTCTTTGTTATGGCAGAGTCAATAAGTCTTTGGGCGAGTCCTCTAATGCACAGTATAGCACAACAGCCACAAACAGGGAGTACACTGGCCACAATGGCCAGAGATATCAGCGCGGAAGTGACCTGGCCAGACCATTTCCCAAACCATCCTTCAATCCAGGAAGAAAAATTGTCAACATATCCAGAGTTCTCAGCCAGTTTATTAGATAGGGCAGTCAGTCCATCAAGGGCATTGGTGATGCTACCATCAGGAGCTGTAGTATTATTAGGGATGAAATTGCAACAAAATCCTCCAACATACTACATACATCTTCTCTTTCTGCTAAGAGGATGCCTAATGCCATTCTGTTCTGCCAAGCCATGAGGGAAGTTGGTCCTAGCTGCTCAGCTATCCCTTTAGCTGCATCTCGAGTGTAATTAACAAATCTCTGTTGGTTGTAGTATATGTAGTTTATCCAGTCTACATTTTTATTTATTGTCACCCACCATATGATGGACTCCCACCCAGCTGCTACCTGGTTCCTAGCCTTGTATTCGTTGGGCACTCCTCTGGGAACTCCAATGTCATCTATGTATACACTAAAATCTAAGGATTCTCGGGGGGGTGTCACGCTTCTGTCTACTCCCACCACATACCTTTGACCATGTTCCTGTTGACAATAGGTGGAAGGGCATGACTAGCTGGATAACCGCACAATCCCTTTTAGAACCATACGGCAATCTGGCTGGTATTCTTTTGTCACCACATGACCACCATATGTCTTCTCTCAGGGTGGTCCGTTTTGACCATATGACTGAGTAGTTGGTGTTGTGGGAAACATTGATTAGTTCTCTACAAAAGTCGTCCTGGAGTTCGTCATGTCCGTTCCCAGGAAGACTGAAACAAGTATAGTTACCAGGATAAGCAATCACCTGTTGTTGGATATCTGTTTTTTTTAAGTGGGGGAAATAAAAGTGATAATGTTTTGCATTTTCTTTCCTTATCTGAGGGGACAGGAAGTTTTCCATATAGTTTAATTATGTACTGTAACCCTTCTGGGTCCTCCTGATCTTGTAGGGGAAAAGGGACAGTACCTAGCTGTGGTCTGGCTGTTGCTCAAGTTACACAGTTTAGTTTGTTAAGGCTTTTTGCAGTATATCTAAGCAATTCTAACCATTCATTTTTCTCCTCATAGATTGTCTCTAGAGCTAGTTTATCTTCATAGATTAAGTTAGTGAACCCAACTGTGGGACCCATGGACTCCATTATGGTTCTTTCTGACATACTTTCCTTGGGGCGTGTTTTGGTATTATTCTGAACTTCTATGTAGAAATGTCCTATTGGGTCTGTTCCTGATGCATCAGATCCAATACCATATAACCTTTGGTCTCTCATCTTAGTTTTTTTTTAAGATTAATACTAATTTTGCTACAATCATCCTTTTTTGTGCAACGGGAAGTTTATTGTTTCCTAATGAGGAACCTGGATTTCAAATCTGTGTGGCCATAAATTTTATACCCATAGTCTTGGTTGTCCATCCAGCAAGGGACTAACTAGTAAACATTCGGACTCCCCTGCTATTTTGGTTTATAACACAAACATATTTTTCTGACCCAGTTAGTTTGGCAGCTTGTTCTCCATCTTCACGTCCTTTATATAACAGGCAGAAGTCCATCAAAAAGGTGACCGTCTGACCTACTTCAAAAGTGAGATTTAAATTATTAAATCCAAAACCTCTCCAACCCTCTGGACTTTCCCACCCTGCTGGATCTATTACCTTCCAATTTCCCATAACCATGTGTAGGATTCCCAAAATAACTGTCCCTAGTACATCTTTTTTTTCTTCTACTGCCTACCCTGTCTCCGTCCACCGGGAAAAGGGAAGTGGGTGTCTTCACCGGTTTGAGATGAATTCTCCCTTTTGGAGAACCCCCCTTTGTAGCCGGGTTTATGCTTCAGGAGACTGGGTTTGTTCCCTGCCTAACTTTCCCTAGACTTCCGTCAACCCTTTTAATAGTGGGACAGATGTATCCGTGATGTACGTTCAGCAATTTTGACAGCAGTGGGAGTGGTCAATAGGACTTGGTAAGGACCTTCCCACTTAGGCTGGTGTCAGTGTTTCTTCTTTATCACCTTCACAAGGACCCAGTCAGCACGTTTCACAACCTCAGGTTTCGGTAGCAGTTCTTCTGAGAAAAAATTAGGGGTAGAGACTTATTTGAGTGTTGTTATCTTAGCCAATTATTCTGCTAATGTACAGTCTGATTCCACATCTATTCTCTTGAAGGGTTTTCGCTGAGGTAACAGAAAGTAAGGTAACCAAATGTGTTGGAATAGGTGTAGGATCGGAGCAAAACCTTCAGTACAGTCAACATTGTCCCACCTGAGTGTATCATGACATGGGGTCTATTTATCCGGAAACAGAGAGACAACTTAACCCAGAGTTAGGTGATTTGGGTTCCAGTATCATCTCTATGCTGACGACACCCAATTATACACTTCTTCCCCTGACATCATCCCTACCCTAATACAAAATACCCATGATTGTTTGTCTGCTGTGTCTAACATAATGTCCTCCCTCTATCTTAAACTGAATCTCTCCAAAACTGAACTTCTGGTGTTTTCCCCCTCTACTAACCTAACTCTACCTAACATCGAAATTACCTTGGAGGGTTCAACCATAACTCTCAAGCAGCATGCCCGCTGCCTTGGGGTCATATTCAACACTAACCTCTCCTTTACTCCCTATATCCGATCACTCACTCGCTCTTGTCACCTGCATCTTAAAAACATCTCCAGAATCCGATCTTTTCTCACTTTTGAAACTGTTAAAACTCTTACTGTCGCTCTTATTCACTCTCATCTGGACTACTGCAACTCTCTTCTGATCGGTCTCCCTCTTACCAAAATTTCCCCTCTCCAATCTGTCCTGAATGCGGCAGCCAGGGTCGTATTTCTGTCCAGCCGCTTCACTGATGCCTCCACCTTGTGCCAGTCATTACACTGGTTACCCATTCGCTACAGGGTCCACTATAAACTCATTGCTCTCACCCACAAAGCTCTCCACAGTTCTGCACCACCTTATATCAACTCTCTCATCTCAGTCTATCGTCCTACACGTGCTCTCCGTTCCACAAATGACCTAAGACTAACATCCCCCATAATCCGAACCTAGCACCTCCGTCTCCAAGACTTCTCTCGTGCTGCGCCAGTTCTCTGGAATGCTGTAACCCAGACGATCCGATTGATGCCTAGCCCTGATGTCTTCAAGCACGCCTTAAAATGTGACTCCGCAGCTCCAGGCGTATTCTACTTCAACACTTACGACAGACAATGTTTCCAATAATGGACAAGAAAGCAGGTGAGACAAAACTTTGAGTAGTTAGTAAAGTCGCATGCTGTAAATACTTTATGATCTTTACCATCTCTCCTGTGCTATGGCTCAATACTGCAGCATATCTAAAGAGGTTACTGGGCAATATATATTTGTTTTCTGCAGATGCATATACGCCATCTTTGAAGATAGCACCTTTTATTACCCATGTAGTTTGTTCAGATTTTGGGGATGCTTGTTGCATCTCTTTGAGGATTTGTAGGTCAATAAGACTAGTCTCATGTAATGTCAGTATGTTGCGGTGGCTGCTTGTGTTGATAGGTGTTTCGGAGGGCTTTGGCCATCAGGACTTTATCCTGAGTTACTACTGCATATTCTGTGGCATTTGTGCCATCTGGGTTATTTTTTGTCTGTCAGGGCATTCTCGAAGAAAATGCCCAATCTTCCTGCAATGCCAACCAGATGTTTTGTGGCCCACTCCCCTACCTCTTCCTCTACCTCTCCCCTACCTCAGTAACCCTGTTCTTCATTCAAGTCTTTCTGTGTGAGGACAATATCACACCCATCCTGTATTACTAACACCAGTCCCTTTTTATCCTTCTTTTTGTCTTTATAATAGTTTTCTGCATGTCGGCCATTTTCTCTCTTTCAGGCTTCACACAACCATATATTTGCACTTGTAAGTCCAGACTTTTTTAATTTCTCACTGCACTTTCCTATTTCTTCCACCAAATTTTCACATTTCATTAAACTAAGTTTATCATCAAATCCAAACCTTTTCTACCATCTGTCCCCATACTTTGCACATTCTGGGTGTATTTTATGGATATACTTCACATCGCCTTCCAGTGGTCCATTCTTTTGATAACACCATAAACATTCACATTCATGACCCTTACCTGAGACATCTCCCATGTTTAGAGTAAAACCCTTTGTAAGGACGTCTAATTTGACTATGGCCGTACATTGTTCAGGCTGATCTATATTAAGAGGACTATTATCTTTTGGATAATATAATTTTCCTTCTTCGATTTCACATATTTTCAGGTGTTTCACACTTTTTTGTTAAGTATATAATTCCACATGTGTTAATTCATAGTTTTGATGCCTTCAGTGTGAATGTACAATTTTCATAGTCATGAAAATACAGAAAAATCTTTAAATGAGAAGGTGTGTCCAAACTTTTGGTCTGTACTGTATGTGCACACGTTAAGTACTTTCTGCAGACATTTCTGCACCAAAAACGTCTTGTGGCAGGAAAAACACAACATAACATAAATACGCACACTTTTACCGTATTTTTTACTTGCATTTCCCCCCCCATGCATCTGATGAAAATCGCTGAATGGATTGACAGGCTGCAAATATAAAACTGCTTCTAATCTGCGAGGAAAAAAGAAGCAGCGTGTGCACGAGGCCTCAGGAATCTCATTCACTTTGTTGGTACGAGGAAATGCTGCAACAAATACTTAAATATGCCCAAACCCAAAGCTCTAATCTCTCGGGCTCCAGAGTGCAGAAGCAGTTAACCCCTTCCTGACAGGGCCAATTTCTGTTTTTGAACTTTAGTTTTTTCCTCCCCTTCTTCCCACAGCCATAACTTTTTTACTTTTCTGTCCACATAGACATATGAGGGCTTGTTTTTTGGGGGACGAATTGTAATTTTGATTGACACCATTGATTTTACCACTTTGTACTGGAAAACAGGAAACAAAAATTCCAAGTTCGGTGAAATTGAGAAATACACGCAATCTGACATAGTTTCTTGGAAATTATTTTTACAGTGTACATTTTGTGGTAAAAATGACCTTGCAGTGTGATTCTGCTCATCGGAACGATTACACCGATACCAAACAAGTCCAGTTCTTTCATTATTTTACCGGTGAAAATAAATCAGAAGTTTGAAATAAAACCATTTTTGGGTTGTCGCCATTTTCCGAGACCCGTAACGTTTCTATATTTTTATTGATACCATTTTGGAATGGATATGACATTTTCATCACTTGTTACAGCATTTTTAGGGGTATTGCAGAAAATAATGTCATTTTGGCGTTTTTGAATATTTTTCTGTTTTATGGTGTTTGCGAATCGTGTTGCTTGTGGTTTTATTTTGATAGATCAGACTTTTCTGAATGCAGCGATATCTCATATGTGTATTTTTTAAATTTTTTAATATCTTTATTTTTAATGCAGGAAAATGGGGGCGATTGGAACTTTTATGTTTTTTTTTAAATATCTTTGAAAACTTTTTAAAATAGCTTTTAACTTATAGCTTGTGCTATATACAGCGATGCCACAGTATTGCTGCAGTTAGTGAAAATCACGGTCTCCTTTGAAGCACGGCTATAGTCAAGAATTCAAGGGAGGTCCGTAATGGAGCACTGTGTTGTGCCATTATACAGTATGGAGCACTATGTGAGGCCCATTATACAGTATGGAGCACTATGCGAGACCATTATTCTGTATGGAGGACTATGTGGGGCCATTATACTGTATGGAGCACTATGTGGGGCCCATTATACTGTATGGAGGACTATGTGGGGCCATTATACTGTATGGAGGACTATCTGAGGCCCATTATACTGTATGGAGGACTATGTGGGGCCATTATACTGTATGGAGGACTATGTGAGGCCATTATACTGTATGGAGGACTATGTGAGACCATTATTCTGTATGGAGCACTATGTGTGGTCCATTATACAGTATGGAGCACTATGCGAAGCCATTATACTGTATGGAAGACTATGCGAGGCCGTTATACTGTATGGAGGACTATGCGGGGCCCATTACACAGTATGGAGGACTATGTGGGGCCATTATACTGTAGGAGGACTATGCGGGGCCATTATGCTGTATGGAGGATGATGTAAGGCCATTATACTGTATGGAGGACTATGCGGGGCCCATTATACTCTATGGAGGACTATGTGAGGCACATTATACAGTATGGAGCACTGTGTGAGACCATTATACTGTATGGAGGACTATATGGGGCCATTATACTGTATGGAGGACTATGTGGGTCCATTATACTGTATGGAGGACTATGCGGAGCCCATTATACTGTATGGAGGACTATGTGAGGCCCATTATACAGTATGGAGCACTATGTGAGACCATTATACTGTATGGAGGACTATGTGTGGTCCATTATACTGTATGGAGGACTATTCGAGGCCATTATACTGTATGGAGGACTATGCGAGGCCATTATACTGTATGGAGGACTATGCGGGGCCATTATACTGTATGGAGGACTATGTGGGGCTATTATACTGTATGGGAGATGACACGCTCAGGGGATTGGGGGAGGGACGACTCGGTACCCGGGCCTTAGCTGTTGTTTGCCTGACCTTGGGGGGGGGGATGTCGCGGTGGTCGGCTCCCGGGCCCGTACCCTGGGGTCACTCTTTAAAAAGGGAAAAAGAAGGTGGGGGGTTTGTGTGGGAAAAAGGGGAATGTTCGTTACGCCACCTGTAGTTTCTGGTGAGGATCACTAGCGCTCCGGCAGTCCTCTGAGGCCGGTGTTCAGGCAACTTAGCTAGTGCAGCTCCCACAGGTGGAGCAGGGCCTCAGGGCAGCGTAGAGAAGAGAGAGTGAAGTAAAACGTTGGCGGGTGCAGGGCCGCGGAGGAAAGAGCAGACAGAGACAGTAGTTGCAGTCATCCAAGTCTTTACTCACAGATTTGATCGTTCAGCTCAGAGTTTCTCTCTGCTGTCACATGGCGAGCTGCGGCCGCCAGGGTGGGGCTCAGCACACTCCAGGTAGTTCAGGAGCACTTGACAGGACCCCCGCTCTAGTGTGTCCCTCTCTTCTCCTACTTCTCCTTCTCTCTCCTTCTCCCCACTGAGTCCCGTACGGGTACTGCAATGTCCTTTTTGGGTAACTTGAAGCTCCCGGACCGACTGGGTGCCCTTTTTGGTGACTTGTGGTGAGAACGTGGTGTAAGGCCGGGTCCCTCTGGATAAACTCAGATTAGGGAATACAGGTGGCGACTCCGTCCGTATCCCCCTGGGATCCACATAACCCTCCAGACTTTTCCGACAGAGACGTGAAGTGCAAAGTCAGAAAATCGGGGACCGGTACCCCCTCTTGCGGCAGGGTCTCTCTGGCTGGGCCAGAATGAGGTATGCAGGTGGCGACTCCGCTCCGTCCGCACCCGCTGAGATCCTTTCGCCTGTGGAGCTTGTCTCCTCTGTTCCCCTCCTAGGCCTTCTTAGTTGGACCCTGACCGGGGACAGAGCCAGTTATAACTCTGCCCCGACCCCCCCGTCTCGAGGCCTGAGACTGGGAACCGTGGACCCTCAGCCAGCCGCAGCCTTGTGCTGACTTGCCGACCGAAAGACCCACGAACAAAGACCTTGTTGCTAAAATGGCCTCTGATTATATATGATTCTAGTTAAGTGCTGTAGATTAATGCTTCCTCCACCCTCACTCACTACTTGGTTCCCCCTAATCTTTGGTTCCCCCCAACTCCTCCATTCAGGCCCGGGGCAGCACTATAGTGCATTAGGCCCCCTTCAGAACTGGAGTGGTGTAGTGTTGAGTGTGTGGTTGGAGTCCTGTGCAGTACTCCATCCTTACCTAAGAGAGGAGATACCACACCTCATTCTGAGGTGCAGTACCCCTGTGGCGACTGAACCCTCAGGGGCGCAACAAAAGCAATGTAGGGCCCTGTTATACTGTATGGAGGATTATGTGGGGCCCATTATACTATATGGAGAACTATGTGGGGCTCATTATTCTGTATGGAGCACTGTGTGGCCATTATACTGTATGGAAAGCAATGTAGGGCCCTGTTATACTGTATGGAGCACTGTGTGGGGCCCATTATACTGTATGGAGCACTGTGTGGGGCCATTATACTGTATGGAGCACTATGTGGGGCCAGTATACTGTATGGAGCACTATGTGGGGCCCATTATACTGTATGGAGCACTATGTGGGGCCCATTATACTGTATGGAGCACTATGTGGGGCCCATTATACTGTAGAGAGCACTATGTGGAGCCCATTATACTGTATGGAGCACTATGTGGGGCCCATTATACTGTATGGAGCACTATGTGGGGCTCATTATACTGTATGGAGGACTATGTGGGGCCCATTATACTGTATGGAACACTGTGTGGGGCCCATTATACTGTATGGAGCACTATGTGGGGCCATTATACTGTATGGAAAGCAATGTAGGGCCCTGTTATACTCTATGGAGCACTGTGTGGGGCCATTATACTGTATGGAGGATTATGTGGGGCCATTATACTGAATGGAGGACTATGCGAGGCCATTATCCTGTATGGAGTACTATGTGGGGCCCATTATTCTGTATGAAGGGCTATGTGAGACCATTGTACTGTATGGAGGATTATATGGGGCCATTATACTGTATGTAGGACTATGTGGGCCATTATACTGTATGGAGGACTATGTGGGGCCATTATACTGTATGGAGGACTATGTGGGGCCATTATACTGTATGGAGGACTATGTAGGGCCATTATACTGTATGGAGGACTATGTGGGGCCATTATACTGTATGGAGGACTATGCGGGGCCATTATACTGTATGGAGGACTATGTGGGGCCATTATTCTGCATGGAGGACTATGTGGGGCCATTATACTGTATGGAGGATTATGTGGGACCCATTATACTGTATGGAGGATTATGTGGGGCCCATTTTACTGTATGGAGCACTATGTGGGGCTCATTATTCTGTATGTAGCATTGTGTGGCCATTATACTGTTTATAATAAGCAATGTAGGGCCCTGTTATTGTGACGATCTAGCCCTCCCTGGGAAGGTGAACTCGGACGGCGGACCTGTAGTTGTGGGGGTTGTCATCGTGGCCTCGGTCTGGTCCGTGCCCAGGGCTGTCACATAAAAAATTATGGGCTTCTGGATGAGTGGTTGTTCGACTACGCCACCTGCGGTTTTTGGTGAGGGTCACCAGCGCTGCAGCCGTCCTCTGAGGCCGGTGTTCAGACAGCTCGGATGGTACGGCTCCCCACAGGTGGAGCAAGGCCTCAGGGCAGCATAAAGAGATAGAGAGCATGGAATAGAGCGTTGGCGGGTTCAGAGCTGTGGAGTAAGGAACAGACAGAGACAAAGGTTGAAGTCATCCAAGTCTTTACTCACAGGTGTAGTGGTTCAGCTCAGAGCTTCTCTCTGCTGTCACACGGCGTGTTGCGGCCACCATGATGGGGTTCAGCACACTCCAAGTGCTTCAGGTGCACTTGACAGGACCCCAAGCTCTAGTGTGTTCATCTCTTCTCTTACTTCTCCTTCTCCCTCCTTGTGTCCCCCACTGAGTTCCGTACGGGTACTGCGATGTCCTTTACGGGTGGCGTGTAGCCCCCGGACCGACTGGGTGCCCTTATTGGTGACTGGTGGTGAGAACTTGGTGTAAGGCCAGGTCCCTCTGGAAAAACGCAAATTAGATTATACAGGTGGCGACTCCGCTCCGTCCATATCCCCCTGGGATCCACATAAACCTCTGGACTTTTCTGACAGAGACATGAAGAGCAAGGTCAGATAATCGGGGACCGGTACCCCCTCTTGCGGCAGGGTCTCTCTGACTAGGCCAGAATGAGGCATGCAGGTGGCGACTCCGCTCTGTCCACACACCCCGAGATCCTTTCGCCTCTGGAGCCTATCTCCTCTGTTCACCTCCTGGGCCTTCTTGAGTGGACTAAGACTGGGAACAGAGCTGGCTATAACTCAACTCTGCCCCAATCCCCAGTCTCGAAGCCTGAGACCGGGAATCACAGAATCCTAGAACAGCTGTTTATATATGATTCTATTAAGGTGTGTTATAAAGTGCTTCCTCCACCCTCACTCACTACTTGGTTCCCCCTTACTTTGGTTCCCCTCCATTCAGACCCAGGGCTGCACTATGGTGCTTTAGATCCCCGTCCTGAAATGGAGTGGTGTAGTGTTGAGTGCGTGGCAGGGGTCCTGTGTAGTACTCCACCCTTACCTTGGAGAGGAGATACCACACCTCGGTCTGAGGTGCAGTACCCCTGTTGCTACTGAACCCTGAGGGGCGCCAAATTCCCCCCCAGTGAAACACAGCATGTCCGCGGGCTGCAATAGAGTAAATACATGGTATATTTCAGACTTCAAAAATTTTTAAATGCTTTTGTAAACAACAGAAACAATCTTCCCATTATGGGAGGCATTTTTCTTAAACGTTGCAGATTAAATATATATTAAGACATTATATAAATATAGAAAAACAGTAGAAATTCTTGTGCAAGTGCAGGCTCAGCAGCATGAGGGACCTGTCCAAAGAAAACCCTCCACGCAGGGCCTGGGGTGGCCGCAGGGCATGGCGATCCTGAGTTGGACCTCCAATGGTGCCACCCAAACAGGTTTTTGTTCTGAGGTCTGTTGTTGCACATATAAAACCAATAGGGAGCACCTGAATAGGTGCAAACTATTTACAATACAGTCTGTTGACTGCTCACCGTCCGCTGGCATAATGTCTTTTCAAAATGAACGGCAACAAGGAGAACAAAAAAAAAAACAATAACAAGGAAGTTCACCCGCCGGGGCCGCATTACAGGTGGTATCCCCACCGGGGGTACGGCTCATGCTTTCCCACTGATCCTGACCGGTCACTTGTGGGAATGCGCGGAGAGACGTCTTCCTTAAACACCCGGCGTACCTCCAGGGCGTACCACCCGCGCACCCCGTGGTGGCGGGTGTAGGAGACCAAGTCTCCCGGGTATAGGTTGGGGTCAGGGTGTCCTTCCTCCAGATGGGCCTCCACGTCCAGCTTATTTACAAACACGTCTTGAGCGAACTGGGGGCTGCGGATAAAGTCCCATCCCGACTCCTGGTGGAATCTGACTATGAGTCCTTCCTCCCGGGGGCTGAAGCGGAAGGCCTGCGCCTGGCAGGCTTGGGCCTTAGCGGCTTTTGACCGCACCTCCAACTGCTCGCAGCGGACCCTCCGTGCATGCCATTCTCGCTCTAGCTGGAGGAGCTCATGCCGGCAATACTCCTCCCGCTGTTAAGCCTCAGTTTGGGTCTCCCGGGGAAACCTCATTAGATCCCCCCCCGGTTGTCCCATCTAAACTCCTCTCCCTTTGGGCTTGTAACCGGGGGTGCTGGTAACGGTGTTAGCGGGGGCCGCTGTTGGTCCTCTATCTTGGCGGACCAGTTTGGGTTGGTGTGTGAGTACACCCAGGCGAGGGCAGGTGATGACAGCTCCGGGAGTGTGAGGGGCAGCAGGCTTCCGGAGGCTGCGACAGCTTGGGCGTAGGGGTCCGGGGTTAGGAGCTGCTCCCAAACGGTAGCGCCCAGGGATGGAGGTGGCGGCAGGAAGTCTAGGAGGAGGTTGATGCACTTGGCGCCCGGGGCAGGGGTTGTTTCCTTACACGCTACTGGGCTGGATGCGGCCTCCTGGTCTTGTTCCATTTCCACCGGGGCTGGAGTATCGGTGACAGGGCGTGGAACCTCCGGGTGTCGGGCTGCAAGCTTCTCCCACATCTCCTTCCTCCATTCCTCAACTGCTCTCCGCTGGGCTTCTTCCACTCTCCGGGTCAAGTTCTGCGTCTCGCCGCGGAGGAACTCGGCCTCCTCCGGTGCTAATCGAACGCTGTATCCCTCCAGGGTGAGGGAGGTGGTTGGCAGTGGGCCAGCGGCGGAGGGTGATTCCTGGTCTCCTTCCATTGCGGCCTCCAGGTGTGGTCTGTCTAGACTTGCTCGAACCACGCCTTGTCTCCCTCTCTCTCTCCTCCTCTTTCAGGGGCGGTTCAATGGCTGCTTGCAGACGGGCATTCCCTGGGACGTCTCATCTGTTTTGACGGACACATCCATGCGGACAGTCTCTGTAGCAAGGGGCGGTCTGTATTTTTGGCGCCATTTGAGAACCTTGCCCATGATGGGAGGTCTTAAGAGGTTGTTGTTTTCCCTGCACATAATGGCGTCCGTTCTTCTTGGGCGGGCGCCACATGGAATGTGGAAATACAGTCTTTAGAAAGGTGCACAGTACCCGTTGGCAATGGGTATAGACTTCTGCCTTTGCCACGGGCACGAAATCCTGCCGACTACGCCAAGTTGTGACGCTCTAGCCCTCCCTGGGAAGGTGAACTCGGACGGGGGGCCTGTAGTTGTGGGGGATGTCGTCATGGCCTTGGCCTGGTCCGTGCCCAGGGCTGTCACATAAAAAATTATGGGCTTCTGGATGAGTGGTTGTTTGACTACGCCACCTGCGGTTTCTGGTGAGGGTCACCAGCGCTGTGGCAGTCCTCTGAGGCCGGTGTTCAGACAGCTCAGATGGTACGGCTAACCACAGGTGGAGCAAGGCCGCAGGGTAGCATAGAGAGAGAGAGAGCGTGGAATAGAGCGTTGGCGGGTGCAGAGCCGCGGAGTAAGGAACAGACAGAGACAAAGGTTAAAGTCATCCAAGTCTTTACTCACAGGTGTAGTGGTTCAGCTCAGAGTTTCTCTCTGCTGTCACACGGCGTGTTGCGGCCACCAGGATGGGGTTTGTGGCGCCCTGCTGTGCATGGAGCCACAGATCCTGGAGGGGTGTATTAAAGGATTTCTCCACAAGAGGCCCTCGGAGCATACACACACCTCCACCCTACCTCAGTCCACCAGAGAGAGTCCGGATAGGGATATAAATACGGAGGGTGGAGCTAGGCAGAGGCGGTCTGTGAGTTAGTTCTCCTCAGGAAGTGAGTGGAGACAGAACAGTCTGGAGTCCACAGCCAGTTGCTGCAGAGTGAGACACAGAGAAACAGGTCAGTCTGCAGTGGAGCTCAGTCAGACTCAAGCATCTCGAGTTAAGTGAGCTAGAAGCGTTGCTGACACTCAGAGAGCAGTAGAAGAAGCAGCCAGCTAACTGCCAGTGTGTATAGCCTAGTGAGGGCCCGAGTAGGCCGAAGGCTAGAGGAGCGAGTAGCATTGGGGGCAGTGGGGCTTTACCAGCTCACCCCAGAAACCATATACCGGACAACGGGTCCGAGTCTGCAGGGATTCTTTACAACCAGCAGAGGACAACCAGAACCCCTGGTGAGCTACATGTCTCAGGAATACCAAACGCTGACTGTTATACCAGGGTCAGGAGTTACCGAGGCCCCATATACCAGGGGGTGTGAACTCTAACAGAAGGCCCTACCACAGGATCAGCCGATGCAGGACAGAAAATAAGTTAGGCCTAGCTCCAGGCAGGTCAGAAACTTACTACAGAGAGGCAAGAAACAGGAGGCCGTACACCCGCTCACTGGGGAGAATCCGGACGTGCACCCCTCACCCTACAGCGCTCCGGAGTGTTCCTGAACTATTTCCAGTAAAGGTACAGAAGTGACTTTTGTGTGTGCTTCCCCTTCTTGCTCTGACCTGGCTGGGTCCCCTCTGTCCTGCATTCCCAACTCCTACGCTGCCCTGAAGCCCCGATCCGCCTGTGGGGAGTGATTCCATCTAAGCTGCCACAACACTGGCCTCAGTGGATGGTCGCAGCGCTGGTGATCCTCACCAGACACCATAGGTGGCATCACGAACTTTGACATTTCATTTTCCCCTTTTTAAGAGAGACCTCAATGTACGGGCCCGGGAGCCGACCACTGCGACATCCCCCAAGAACAGGCATTAAGGCCCGGGCGCCGAGTAGTCCCCATCCCCTGGGCGCCACAGGGTTCAGCACACTCCAAGTACTTCAGGTGCACTTGACAGGACCCCAAGCTCTAGTGTGTTCATCTCTTCTCTTAATTCTCCTTCTCCCTCCTTGTGTTCCCCACTGAGTCCTGTACGGGTACTGCGATGCCCTTTACGGGTGGCGTGTAGCCCCCGGACCGACTGGGTGCCCTTATTGGTGACTGGTGGTGAGAACTTGGTGTAAGGCCGGGTCCCTCTGGATAAACGCAGATTAGAGGATACAGGTGGCGACTCCGCTCCGTCCGTATTCCCCTGGGATCCACATAAGCCTCCGGACTTTTCTGACTGAGACGTGAAGTGCAAGGTCAGATAATCGGGGACCGGTACCCCCTCTTGTGGCAGGGTCTCTCTGACTAAGCCAGAATGAGGCATGCAGGTGGCGACTCCGCTCTGTCCGCACCCCCTGAGATCCTTTCGCCTGTGGAGCCTATCTCCTCTGCTCCCCTCTTTTGCCTTCTTGTGTGGACTAAGACCAGGAACAGAGCTGGCTATAACTCAACTCTGCCCCAATCCCCAGTCTCGAGGCCTGAGACCGGGAATCACAGAATCCTAGAACAGCTGCCGCTTGTACTGACTAACCACTCCAGGGAACTGCGACCAAAGACCCGGTACTAAAGATGGCCTCTGTTTATATATGATTCTATTAAGGTGTGTTATAAAGTGCTTCCTCCACCCTCACTCACTACTTGGTTCCCCCTTACTTTGGTTCCCCCCAACTCCTCCATTCAGACCCAGGGCTGCACTATGGTGCTTTAGATCCCCGTCCTGAACTGGAGTGGTGTAGTGTTGAGTCCGTGGCAGGGGTCCTGTGTAGTACTCCATCCTTACCTTGGAGAGGAGATACCACACCTCGGTCTGAGGTGCAGTACCCCTGTGGCGACTGAACCCTGAGGGGCGCCACATTATACTGTATGGAGCACTGTGTGGGGCCAATTATACTGTATGTAGCACTGTGTGGGGCCCATTATACTGTATGGAGGATTATGTGGGGCCATTATACTGAAGGAGCACTATGTGGGGCCAGTATACTGTATGGAGTACTATGTGTGGCCCATTATACTGTATGGAGCACTATGTGGGTCCCACTATACTGTGTGGAACACTATGTGGGGCCCATTATACTGTATGGAGAACTATGTGGGACCCATTATTCTGATATGGAGGGCTATGTGGGGCCCATTATTCAGTTTGGAGGACTATGTGGGGCCATTATACTGTATGGAGGACTATGTGGGGCCATTATTCTGCATGGAGGACTATGTGGGGCCATTATTCTGCATGGAGGACTATGTTGGACCCATTATATTTTATGGAGGACTATGTGGGGCCATTATTGTGTATGGAGGACTATGTGGGGCCATTATTATGCATGGAGGACTATGTCGGGCCATTATTCTGCATGGAGGACTATGTGGGACCCATTATACTGTATGGAGTACTATGTGGGGCCATTACACTGTGTTCCAAATTATTATGCAAATAATATATTCTCAGATTTTCCCAAATTACCTATATGAATTGCAGTCATTGTAATTTTCCAGTCAAATAACTATTAGAGTACAATTGAAAGGTTTTTGTACAAACTGCCTATGATAACAGTATATTTTTGAAAAAATAAAAAACTCAAACTGCACTCAAAATGCATGTTCCAAATTATTATGCACAGCAGAGTTTTCAACCTTTTCATTTTAATAAAGAACAAAAAAATTGTCATTTTTGAAATTATAAGCATTAACAGGTTATTACAAATTGAAATCAAACAGTTTTCAACTCAAAATTTTATTCTAGGTGATGTTATATTTGCACATAGGACCCCTTGTTGGAAAGGAGCTTCTGAACTCTCTCATCCATTGAATTTGTCAGGTTTTGGATGGTTTCTGCTTCAATTGTTTTGCATGAGGACAGAATACCCTCCCAGAGCTGTTGCTTAGATGTGAACTGCCTCCCGCCATCATAGACACTCCTTTTGATGATGCTCCAGAGGTTCTCAATGGGGTTGAGGTCAGGGGAGCATGGGTGCCACACCATAAGTTTGTCCCCTTTTATGCCCATAGCAGCCAGAGATGCAGATGTGTTATGTGCAGCATGAGACGGGGCATTATCATGCATGAAAATGATCTTGCTGCGGAATGCACGGTTCTTCTTCTTGAACCATGGAAGGAAGTGCTGTTTGAGAAACTCAACATACATTATGGAGTTCATCTTTACCCCTTCAGGGATCCTAAAAGGGCCGACAGTCTCTCTCCCCATGATTCCAGCCCAAAACATTACTCCACCTCCTACTTGTTGGCGCCGTAGCCGTGTTTGCATGGGGTGTCCATCAACCAGCCATCCTCCACTCCATCCATCTGGACCATCGAGATCATTTCATGCATGATAATGCCCTGTCTCATGCTGCACATAACACATCTGTATCTCTGGCTGCTATGGGCATAAAAGGGGACAAACTTATGGCGTGGCACCCATGCTCCCCTGACCTCAACCCCATTGAGAACCTCTGGAGCATCATCAAAAGAAGTGTCTATGATGGCGGGAGGCAGTTCACATCTAAGCAACAGCTCTGGGAGGGTATTCTGTCCTCATGCAAAACAATTAAAGCAGAAACCATCCAAAACCTGACAAATTCAATGGACGAGAGAGTTCAGAAGCTCTTTTCCAACAAGGGGTCCTATGTGAAAATGTAACATCACCTAGAATAAAGTTTTGAGTTGAAAACTGTTTGATTTCAGTGTGTAATAACCTGCTAATGCTTATAATTTCAAAAATGACAATTTTTTTGTTCTTTATTAAAATGAAAAGGTTGAAAACTCTGCTGTGCATAATAATTTGGAACATGCATTTTGAGTGCAACTTGAGTGTTTTATTTTTTTAAAATATACTGTTATCATAGGCAGTTTGTACAAAAACCTTTCAATTGTACTCTAATAGTTATTTGACTGGAAAATTACAATGACTGCAATTCATATACGTAATTTGGGAAAATCTGAGAAAATATTATTTGCATAATAATTTGGAACACAGTGTATTCTGCATGGAGGTCTATGTGGGACACATTATACTGTATGGAGGACTATGTGGGGCCATTATACTGTATGGAGGACTATGTAGGGCCATTATACTGTATGGAGGACTATGCGGGGCCATTATACTGTATGGAGGACTATGTGGGGCCATTATTCTGCATGGAGGACTATGTGGGGCCATTATTATGCATGGAGGACTATGTGGGGCCATTATTCTGCATGGAGGACTATGTGGGACCCATTATACTGTATGGAGTACTATGTGGGGCCATTATTCTGCATGGAGGTCTATGTGGGACACATTATACTGTATGGAGGACTATGTGGGGCCATTATACTGTATGGAGGACTATGTGGGGCCATTATACTGTATGGATGACTATGTGGGCCATTATTCTGCATGGAGGACTATGCGGGGCCATTATACTGTATGAAGGACTATGCGGGGCCATTATACTGTATGGAGGACTATTCAATGTTATATTTGATAAGGGAAAACTTCCTCAATTGTAGACATTTTTTAAATAAATATCACGGTTGTCTTGCAACTTTGTCCAAGCTTTTCATTTTGGCCCTCCGGGTATTTGAGTTTGACAAAATATAAAGGGATGTCTGGGCATACAGTATTGCCATATCGCACTGCGTCATAATTCAGCTGTCACAGAGAGAGACTGCAGACTTTTCTTTTGCAAGCAGAAAACCCTATAAGATATAAAGGGATGTCCGGGCATACAGTATTGATGACCTATCTACATCTACAGGATAGGTCATCAATAGCAGATCAGTGGGGGTCCGACACCTGGCGCCCCCAAGAGCAGATGTTTGCTCAGGCGGCATTACTGAGCGGCTGCTGCTGGTTCTGCAGCTCAGCTCCTGTTCATTTGAATAGTAGTGACTACAGTACCAGCAGCGACTGGCAGAGGCCACTACACTCTGGATAGAGCTGCGCTTGCTCCGGATCTTGTAACAGCTGACTGATGAGGGCACCAGCTGTCAGACCCCACCTATCTGCTTTTCATCACCTATCCTGTATATGTAGAGAGGTCATCAATCCCATATACCCGGAAATATCCTTTACTCTCTTATAGTTGTTTTCTGGTCACAAGAGAAAAGTCTGCAGTTACTCTGACTGCAGACAGCTGAATTATCACACTGTCACGATTTCCGCACACTGTCTCGATTTTCCTGTATTTTAATGCGGGAGGGCGGTCACTTGACCTCATGTATGCGATTTACATACTTGCAGTCACATGCCGACTAGTCTCATCCAGATTCTTTCAATTCTCTTATATTGAGTGGAGCAAGATGAGTCTCGTCCGCACATGACTGCAAGTATGTAAATAACATACATTTAAAGGAAAATTCCTTTAAAGAGAATTTCCAACCTTCTTGAAAATTTTACAGAGGACAGGGTTTGTTTTAAGAAAAAGAAAAACAACCTTAAAGGGGTTGTCCAGCTTTAGGCTACAAGCCTGCAATTTCTCTGTGCGCGCTGTGAGGATTCTCAGGTGTCGGTGCCCGATGTGAATTGAGTGCAGCCGAACACAGTCTAGTCAGAATGTGGCCAGAAGTAGAAGTATGCATATCACATGCTTGTGGTCACACACCCGACACCTGAAAATCCTCACAGCGAGCAGGGTGTGCAATGTGAGGATTCACAAGTCTGCAGTCACATAAAGTGACTGCAGTCTTGTAGCTTAAGGCAGCTTGCACCTGTTCACACTTGCTTTATTCTGTTCGGAGGTGCTGGTCAAGTTTTTTTTATAGTTTACTTTTGGAGGTTGTGACAGCCTCCTTTTCTGACTGTACACTCCTCTGATCAGCCTAAGGCCCCCTTCACATGTACATGTCTGCGTTACATGTGGCATTCGTTTTTTTCATGGATACCACACGTGCCCATTATAACCTACTAGCTATTCAACCCGTTCTACGCCCGGGTGGCAAGCATTTTTATTGGTATATGGTCTCCCATGCTGGTATGTGCTGCCCCCCTCCTGGTATTTGTGCTGCCCCCATCCTGTCCCCACCATCCCATCCTGGTATGCATGGCACCTCTCATCCCCAATCCTGGTATGCAAGGCACCCCTCACCCCCAATCCTGGTATGCATGGCACCCCTCACCCCCAATCCTGGTATGCATGGCACCCCTGACCCCCAATCTTGGCATGCATGGCACCCCTCGCCCCCAATCCTGGTATGTGTGGTACCCCATACCTCATCCCTATCCTGGTATGTATGGTATCCCAGATCCTGGTATGCATGGGCCGCTCACCCTCATCCTGGTAAGCATGGCACCCCTCATCCCCATCCTGGTATGCATGGTACTCCTCATCCCTATCCTGGTATGCATGGGCCCCTCATCCCCAATCCTGGTATACATAGTACCCCTCATCCCCAATCCTGGCATACATGGTACCCCTCATCCAAATCATGGTATGTATGGTACCTCTCATCCTGGTATGCATGTTACCCCGCATTCCTATCCTGGTATGTATGGTACCCCTCATCCCTATTCTGGTATGCATGGCACCCCTCACATCCCTATTCTGTTATACATGGCACCCCTCACACCCCAATCCTGGTATGCATGGTCCCCTCACCCCCCAATCCTGGTATGCTTGGTCCCCTCACCCCCCAATCCTGGTATGCATGGTCCCCTCACCCCCCAATCCTGGTATGTATGGTCCCCTCACCCCCCAATCCTGGTATGCACGGTCCCCTCACCCCCCAATCCTAATATGCATGGTCCCCTCACCCCTTAACCCTGGTATGCATGGTCCCCTCACCCCCAATCCTGGTATGCATGGTCCCCTCACCCCCATCCTGGTATGCATGGTCTCCTCATCCCCCCCAATCCTGGTATACATGGTCCCCTCAACCCCCAATCCTGGTATGCGTGGTCCCCTCACCCCCCAATAATGGTATGTGTGGTACTCCTCATCCTGGTATGCATGGTCCCCTCACCCCCCAATCCTGGTATGCGTGGTCCCCTCACCCCCTAATCCTGGCATGTGTGGTACCCCTCACCCCCCCAATCCTGTTATGTGTGGTACCCCTCACCCCCCAATCCTGGAATGCATGGTCCCCTCACCCCCCAATCCTGGTATGCGTGGTACCCCTCATCCTGGTATGCTTGATCCCCTCACCCCACAATCCTGGTATGCATGGTCCCCTCACCCCACAATTCTGGTATGTGTGGCCCCCTCATCCCTTTCACACTGTACACACATACAAAAAAATAAACAGTTATACTTACCTTTCTTCTCTGTGCTCCTGCGCTGCCGCGTCCTGTTCTGCCGGAGGCCGGGGGAGGAGTGTGGTGACGGAGCACCGCGCTGTCCGGCGCCATTTTGCTGAAGACACACTGCAAATGCGTCTTCAGTAAAATGGCGCAAGATAGCGCTATGTGCATGCGCCGACCCGGCGCCCCACTCCTGCCCCGGTCTCCGGCGAAGAGAGGCGCTGCGGCAACGCTCCTCCCGGTCAGTTAAGTATGTAAGTATGCCGTCGGAGATCGCGGTATGCGTTCAGTGCCTACGCATACCGCGATCTCCGGCGCCATACACTCCTCTTACCTGTAACGGCTGGATGGGTGATTCTGTCTGGAGCCAGACTGCGCGTCGCGCATGCGCAGTCTATCGAGGCTTCAGACAGAGACACGCTTGCAGTGTTATATTAGAGATGGTGTTTTTCCGGTAACGGTTTTATATGAATTTATGAAGGTGCCTAAGGCTTTTAATTAATGCTGGATCCTACCTGCCCTTTACATTTTTACGCTTATAGCCCGGGAGAGGCATGACTGATAAATATTAGGATTAGGATCCCATCAAAGAAAGGTCACCTTGTCACGGCTAGTGGGCTCTCCTGAATTTGCCAATTTATGTGCTAAATACTGTCATTTTTATAAGTAAATTCTATATAGCAGTAATGCGGTTCAAATGTCATATATTCAATGTTTGCAGCACTTACAGGGGCGGCTGTATTCTCCTGTATCTATCTATACTGAGGAGAGGGTGGACATGCCTTGGTGTTTGGGACCTGATCTTTTAAGACCCTAACAACGCCCCCGCTGCTATCCGTCCTTGGTGACACTGTTTACCTCTTGGTATCACTTTGCAGCAGCCAACAGAATGTCTCCGCACTGTGACCCTAAACTACATTCTCACTTATCTTTTTGCAAAGGACCAGAAAAAGAGGGGAGGAGACATCACACCATGTGAGCACATCCCGCCCACTTTTACTGCAGTCTTAATGCAATCTAACACTACACTAGATTCATGGGAAATGTCTGCAGCTGCTCCCCCTAGTGTTTAAAAGTTGAAAATATCAAAACTTTTACAATTTTTATATTTTTTTACCATTAAAAGATTTTTGTTTTTTAAATTAAAACTTTAGTGCTTTACATTTTTTCAATTGTTGCAGCGAGACCTCTGAAGATGATGAGTATTATACTATCCATTTCTGAGCTTTACGTTGCTTTACTCCCTACTTCACAGTACACTGACGTTGAGTATGGTCCCATCCATATGGGGTCACAAAGGTTCAGCTAATGTTATCGCCTTTTGCAGGGCTTTTCATACTGGATACATCACCGTCCATCATATGAAAGTCCAACCATAAACAATATTCCATGGACCCTCAAGGTAAATACCAAACTTCTCCCTGATCTTCTCTATGGGATATTCATGAAGCAGCTTTATATTTTATCCATGACTGTATAATAACAAGGGCTCTCTGGTTGATTAGATTATGTATAAGAGAATTTCTAAATGTTTTTTTTTTATTACAGGATGACCCACTACGTGTGGTTCCCTGGAAAAATTCCTCTGAAGATTCTGTAGCACCCTGAGGATTCGGCTGCTACAGGGGTATTGCACCTCAAGCCAGAGGTGTGGTATTCCACTCCCGGGTAAGGATGGAGTGTGGAACTGAGCTCAGTAGGCTGCATACACTACATACATCCCATTTCCGGGGGACAGATCAACGGTACTCCCACCAGTTTATGTGCAGGTACGATAGTGTCTGTCCCTGGCTGGAGTGGGAGGGGGGTGGAACATCCCAGTAGTGTAGGGGCAGATAGGGGGAGCAGTCTGGGTAATGCTAGGAGCTCATTGGGTGCTGGTCACCTGAGCTCACACATAGAGGGAGTATATAAGGTGGGAACCATCTTAGATCAGGGTCAGACAGGCAGACAGCTACTAGTCAGTCTGTTGTAGAGGGTCAAGCAGTCCTGAAAGAAGAGAGAGAGGAGTCAGAAGGACCCAGAGGGGAAGAAGAGGGAACCCCAAGAGCCCAAATACAAGCAACAGGGTGAAGGGTTGGCACAAGGGTACCGGATCCCAAGCTGGTGGAGGGCACTAATCCTCAGCCAGAGACCGGAGGTTGTGGGCAGGATCTGCCACGACCCCCCACTATATCCACCAGGAAGGCAGACCAAGTATAGGGTCAGGGAACCCAGAGGAGGTGTACCCACCAAGAGACCCGAGGGAGCCGGACATAGGTGGATCCCTGGTGGGGAAGGCCAGAGAAAAGGAACGTCAGAAAGGGAGCTCAGGATCACGCTCCAGAATTACCTGGGGGTTGGCCGAGTCCAGGACCTGGTGGACGCAGCACGGCTCGGGCGGTCACTCAAGGCCGGAGTGACCAGAACAACAGCAGTAAGTAAAAACCCTGAACTGCACAGCCCGACTCTGAGTCTCAATACCATCCTCACTGCACCACCACAACCACCACCCTCTACAACTGACCCCCTGAGGCTATACCCCTCCCGTTGGGGGTTATACTACCAGAAGCTGCACACACACCACCAGCCTCAGCGGACCCTGCTGCAGCGGCGGCCGTATTGACCGCAAATCAACGGGTGGCGTAGTCGACACTAAAGAACATCCAGCAACATCTGTAGGACTGCCACACACTGAGCTTGACACCCTGGGCACGGACCGGGTCACCGCCACTCGGAGACTACGACCCCCATCTGATCCGGCTCCGGGTATCCCCCAAACAACACTGTCCCAGGGGGCGCGTCAACTTTGGCGTAGTCGGCAGGATCTCGTGCCCGCAACAACCGGGTACTGCGTGCCTGAAGAAAAGTTCATCGTTACCTCAAAAAGAAGTCTCCCGCCGGTTCCGGAGGGTCCCCGCCAACGGACCCCATCATAGGTCGTTTCCCGCCGGTTGTCCGCCATTTGCAGCTTTTTCCCGCCATCCATGGAGTTTCCCGCCACTGGGAGACGATTCCCGCCATTTCCAAAGATTTCCCGCCTTGGAAGAGCGGACGCCATTATGGGCGTGCCAGAGGGTGGCAAGAGGTCACCTCCCATCGTGGGCCAGGTCGAAGAATGGCGCCAAAAGCGGAAACCGCGCCCACCAACAGAGACTGTGATGCTGGAAGTGTCCATCAGCGTAAGAGAACTGCCCCTGGAACTGACAATCACAAAGTTGCCCCGGGACCACCCTCAATGTGGGCGGAGACTGAACAAAAGAACGAAGATGGGTGCAGCCTGGAGGAGTCTGGAGAGAGCGCACCCGGAGACAAGAAGTCTGGAGAGGACTCCGGAGAAGTCGTACCCGGAGATGGAGGGAGAGGCAGGCAGCACCGACCCAGTGGTCAGGAGCCTGTTGCAAGCAACAACCCCACTAGGTTTAGTGGAGATCCTAGCACAGCTCCCCCGAGACCGGGAGTGTGCACAGACCGCGCTGGAGGGCCTCGCACGGAGGATGGCCAAGGTGCAGCAAGACACGCTGACGGAGTGGAGCCGTGAGATGGCCCAGCAGACCGGAACCCGTCAGCGGAGCACGCCACCCGAGACGAGGAGACTGACCGCCTCTGAGGATGGTGCAGGAGGAGTGAAGGCCGGAGACGGTGCCGAGGAGGGAGCTGGACAACTGGAGGCAGGTAAAGGGGACGTCTCTACCCCGAGCCGAGAAACCGTGTACCTGTCCCAGCTCCCCGTCGCAGAGCCCGAAATTCCCCCTGCCGTGCCCGTCGCTGCATCGTCACCGTGCCAGACTAGGCCTCAAGTAGAAGCCGCGGCCGCGACCCCTGTGACGTCACACGCCTCGACCCTGAGCGCGATGAAACAGGAAATACCATCGGCCTGGTCGCAAGGTCTAGTACCTCCGGGCGCCGCAATTCCAACAGCGCCCCCTACCTCCGCGGAGCCACCGGCCTGGTCGCAGGGCCGAGTACCCCCGGGCGCCGCCGTCTTCACGGTGCCCTTTACGTTCAGGGTACCCCAGGCCTGGTCGCAAGGCCTGGTCAATCCGGGCGCCGCTACCATCACCGCGCCCTCAACATCTCGAGTGCCGCACCTGGGCGAAGATCTATTTGCCCAGCACACGTGCCCGGATGGGCAGCCCTTTGTATGGCCCCAGGAGTACTACCAACTGGAACTCCAAAGAGCAAGGCCCCTGTGCGAGCCCCTGATTCCGGCTCCGAAGCCCGTCAGGAGAACCCCGCTCCCGCTAGAAGAAGCACAATTCGAATGGGACCCCACCGGAGGAGACCTCATGGGGTTCACTCAAGAAACGCGGGCAGCTGCAGCAGAGCGAGTGGAGTGCTGCCGCCAGCAGTTGGCAGCCTTTGAGCAAGAGCGGAAAGAGAGGCGGATCCGAGAGCAGCGGCTGCAGGAACAGAGCGCAGGGCAGAAGAGCCGGACCAGGAGGAACCCCCGTGCAGCTCATGGTCCCCGTACCACCGGGACTGTGATTAAATTCAACCTGCAGCATGGGTGGGGCTTCATAAGAGACCATCATACCCCCGGCGACGTCTTTGTAACCCGCAGAGACGTAGAGAGCCATCTGCCGGAGGGACACAGAGGTCGTGACCTGTACGTAGGGGACGAGGTCACGTTCACCCGGCACAAATGTGCCAAAGGACCCTACGCCCTCCATGTACATCGCCTGACGGAGGAGGAGCTGCGGTGTGAGGAGGAGCAAGAGGACCCGGACGGGTCTGAAGATAAAGAAGGAGCAGGAGGACGCCGTCGTTAAAGTACGGTAAAGAGACTGTAAATAGTTACCTGTCGGGGTACAGTGAACTGTTGCTGCTTTAAATATGTCCCCGTTGGGACAAGTGTAAACTGTTAACCTGTGTGTCCCTTAATCCAACTGACCGAGGACTGAGAGCGGTCATTCCTTCCTTATACCTGGCCGAGGACTGAGAGCGGCCATATCCCCTTGTATATAGTTGCGCTTCCTAAGGCGCTCCCTACCGGTTTTATAGGAAACTGTTGTTTTTCTTGAAGAGACTGTCGCACTTTACCCGGTCACAAGTTGCACCGTGGCCGGAGGAACAAGAATGTTATTTATAAAAAGTTTTATGCTGATAGTATATATGATGTTTTATATGTTTATGTTTTATGGAAAAAAAAAATTGTATGTTTTGGATGTTTATTCTCTTACAGCCCAAGGACGTGCTGTGATTTACCAGGGGGGAATGTAGCACCCTGAGGATTCGGCTGCTACAGGGGTATTGCACCTCAAGCCAGAGGTGTGGTATTCCACTCCCGGGTAAGGATGGAGTGTGGAACTGAGCTCAGTAGGCTGCATACACTACATACATCCCATTTCCGGGGGACAGATCAACGGTACTCCCACCAGTTTATGTGCAGGTACGATAGTGTCTGTCCCTGGCTGGAGTGGGAGGGGGGTGGAACATCCCAGTAGTGTAGGGGCAGATAGGGGGAGCAGTCTGGGTAATGCTAGGAGCTCATTGGGTGCTGGTCACCTGAGCTCACACATAGAGGGAGTATATAAGGTGGGAACCATCTTAGATCAGGGTCAGACAGGCAGACAGCTACTAGTCAGTCTGTTGTAGAGGGTCAAGCAGTCCTGAAAGAAGAGAGAGAGGAGTCAGAAGGACCCAGAGGGGAAGAAGAGGGAACCCCAAGAGCCCAAATACAAGCAACAGGGTGAAGGGTTGGCACAAGGGTACCGGATCCCAAGCTGGTGGAGGGCACTAATCCTCAGCCAGAGACCGGAGGTTGTGGGCAGGATCTGCCACTACCCCCCACTATATCCACCAGGAAGGCAGACCAAGTATAGGGTCAGGGAACCCAGAGGAGGTGTACCCACCAAGAGACCCGAGGGAGCCGGACATAGGTGGATCCCTGGTGGGGAAGGCCAGAGAAAAGGAACGTCAGAAAGGGAGCTCAGGATCACGCTCCAGAATTACCTGGGGGTTGGCCGAGTCCAGGACCTGGTGGACGCAGCACGGCTCGGGCGGTCACTCAAGGCCGGAGTGACCAGAACAACAGCAGTAAGTAAAAACCCTGAACTGCACAGCCCGACTCTGAGTCTCAATACCATCCTCACTGCACCACCACAACCACCACCCTCTACAACTGACCCCCTGAGGCTATACCCCTCCCGTTGGGGGTTATACTACCAGAAGCTGCACACACACCACCAGCCTCAGCGGACCCTGCTGCAGCGGCGGCCGTATTGACCGCAAATCAACGGGTGGCGTAGTCGACACTAAAGAACATCCAGCAACATCTGTAGGACTGCCACACACTGAGCTTGACACCCTGGGCACGGACCGGGTCACCGCCACTCGGAGACTACGACCCCCATCTGATCCGGCTCCGGGTATCCCCCAAACAACACTGTCCCAGGGGGCGCGTCAACTTCATCAAGCTTCCTCTTTGGATCTTCCGTGCCACAGCTTTTGTTGCGCTGATGACACTTGTGACAATACTAGAGAACTTGGCTTTAAAGCGCACCTGTCAGCAGGATTGTGCTTAGTAAACCACATACACTGACCGGTGGGCGCCATTACACTGAGTAAAATGATAGCTTTGTTGATGAAATCCGTCCAGAGGTTCTTTTATAATCTTTAGTTTCAGTTTTGCCATAATGAGATACTCGTGCTCTGGGGCGGGACTTTAGGGAGGTGCTGTAGCTGGTGCTCTCATTATGTATGCCTATCTCTGACAGGTCACTGTGCTTTCAGTCGCCGGCCTAATATTTTAAATATTGCCTTTGTAATTTCTCTGCCAATTTGAAATTTACATCCCCAAAATGGCCGCAAAGGCCCACGCATGCGCAGTAGCATCTTTCGGTTGCCGAAAGATGCTACTGCACATGCACGGTCGCCATTTTTCTAAAGGAAAAAGAAACTTGCCTGCAGCAATATGGCACCCAGCAACCGAAAGATGCTACTGCGCATGCGCGGGCCCCGGCGGCCATTTTGGGGGATGTAAATTTCAAATTGACAGAGAAATTACAAAGGCAATATTTAAAATAGAAGCAGAAGCACAGTGACCTGTCAGAGGCCAGAGATAGGAATACATAATGAGAGCACCACTTACAGCCCCTCCCTAAAGTCCCACCCCAGAGCAAGAGCATATCATTATGGCAGAACTGAAAATAAAGATTACAAAAGAACCTCTGGACGGATTTCATCAACAAAGGTATCATTTTACTCAGTGTAATGGCGCCCACCGGTCAGTGTATGTAGTTTACTAAGCACAGTCCTGCTCACATGTGCGCTTTAAGGCTTGTCCTGAGCAAGAAGGCAAAGTCTAAACCTGGTGAAACAACTATAAAACCCACTCCTAAGAACAAAAATATTCTGGAAGAGCAAAGTACTTGTAAGGAACCAATTTGTATCCTTCAGATTAAGGAGCAAGTTTCCAGGAGAATAACGGTTCTGCCAAATGGCAAATGTTCTGGTCCATCCATGGCTCCTGCACCATAGGATGCGAATAAAGTTCCTAGACGCAACTATAAAGAGGGTTTCAGTGATATTGTCTGGGTCCATACTGTACCATATTACAGCAGAAGAAGAGCTCGAAGTTCTACAGAGCAAAAAGAGGATTCTGATCTTTGAATGAAACCAATAACCAATAACCTAGAATTTCAGAGCCGAGAACGCCAGAGTTGAGCACACCAGTACCAAGAATACCAGAGCCTAGAGATTCAGAACCTTGAATGCTGGAGCCTAGAAAGCCCACAATACTGCAACACAGAATCGAGAGGAGAAGATTTTTCTATAGATGTCTAAGAGGCAAAAAAGATTGAGAAAACAGCTGCCGGTAGTTTCCATCGCTTGCATCTCACCTATTCCCGATCCATCACAGATTTGAGGGATACCTCCTGATGTCATCAGCATCGTAATCATCTGTGGTTCACATCCTACAGATGACGATAAACTTGAAGTTCAGATTTCTGGGTGGTTAAATGCTGGAGGGTGATGACCTATTGATGGCCCACAGCCAGAGGTTCATTAGCTGTTGATGGTACACAGCTGGACAGTGGGTCAATAACTTTTGATGGGACACATCCCTGTTCCTCCCTGATTACAAGGGACCCTAGTGAATACTGATCATTCTGAACCCCCACTGACTATATACTTGCTCAACCTCACCCTATACCATCATGGAGGACACTTCCACCTGTGTCCACTGTAAGGTTGGACTTTCTTTTATTATTACAGCAGATTAATAAATATCATAAAGCTGAAAAAGTGTCGAGTAATTTTATTATTAATAAATATAAAGTATAATATATATCTATAGAGGGCACATAAGATGACTAACTATAGAAAGCATAGTATCGCCTGATATATACTGTATATTCTAGATGGCGCTATTACACTAAATACATCACAACCTCCAGGGTGATATTACCGTACAATGCAAGATCACTAATAATGGCCACAGATTATGAGAAAATGACCAGCTCCATAGTCCTGGAGTTATTATAAATGTCTCTAGTGTGAGGCAGGGACTGGACGAGTGTTGGAGGGAGGTATATTCCCCCAGGACGTCCTTTATGTATCCATGCTGTAGAATCTGCCGTATACTTCTGTTCTAGCAGTCAGACATTTCACTCTGCAGATCACAGGCTCAACATTGTGTAAAACTAACACCGTATATAAGAGCACTCAGAATAAAAGCTAGCGGCATGCCGTGCACTGCCCACGTCATGTGTACGGGATACAGGACCTGCAGGACCTGGTACGGCCATTATAGTTGATAGATTAATGATACCTGTGCAGATGAAGGGAAAAAAATATGTGCAACAACAGGAGGAGAAAGTCTCAAAATGTAATTTGAAGAGTATGAGATGCAGATATGTGGTACCAGGGAGAAAAGTAAGTGTAGTCAGACAACACAATGACCTGGAAACGGATCAAGCAAAGCCGGGTATGTGGTAATAATAAATGGGCAGGGAAATGAGTCGAAGTTTTGGTAATCATGGTGTAACAGACCGGGCAGACTGACTGGGCAGGAGAGAATTTTATGTTCTTTTGATTATAGAATCATTCGGAGAATACCTGCTCCTTAATATTTAAAGGGGTTGTCCAGGACTATTTTTTTTTTTTTACCGTGGACCTAAGAACTTACAGGCCGATCTTTGCCTGCTAACAGTGGTCACAGCCCGCTCCTGCTGGTGATTCTCCAGCTCCCGCTCTGCTCTGTTGATGGGGCATGACTGCTGGTGTCATGCTGACTGACAGCTGGCTCCCCGCTGCCTAACAGCAGGGAGCCGGCTGCCAATCAGCATGAAGTTGGCAGTCATGCCTCCATGACAGAGCAGATAGGAAAAGGAAGAGCTGTCCTGTTGACGTGAAACACCAGAATTGCTGTTAGGAGCAGTTCAGGAGCGATCTGAGTCGCCACCGGCTAAAACAGGCTGGTAGTTAGCAATTACCTGCCTGTTAGTTCTTAGTAATAACTCATAGGAAATAGTAGCATGTTAAACCCAGTATAAAAAAATTAAAGGTTACATAATGGCATAATACACATGCAGGTATTGAAGGACTCAGGTGGACAACTCGTCATGAAATACATATATACGGAGACAAAAAATGACGAGCAATAGTCCAGGGTAATGTACAAAAGTAGGAAAAAACAAGGAGTGATCCAGAATCCAAAAGTCTTCTTTAAAATCAATAATCCTATATTGGAAAACTATTTTAAAAATCATAAGAAGAGAAGTCACATCATACAATGATTAAGGACCATAAGGTCTGAAACTCGTCTGTACATCACCTCCTCCTGTGGGGGCTGTGACTTCTCTGCATATGATTTTTAAAATAGTTTTCTAATATAGGATTATTGATTTTAAAGAAGACTTTTGGATGCCGGATCACTCCTTGTTTTTTCCTGCTAATCTCCCGGGGCACTGCCGGCTGTTCCATGCACCTGATGTCTGAGTAAGTTGAGCTGACTTTTTTTTCCTCTTTTGTTTCAATGTTCAAAAGTAGAAAATTTATTGATGAATAAAAATATACATGAACAGGGCAGGGGGGAATAGGACACACATCCACGTGTGAAGACAAACTGTGGAAAAAAGGGGCACGCAATATAGGAACATTAATAATAGTATATATCAAATATCATATACATTATCATATGTACTATCATAACAGATATAAAGGAATACTGTGTCATAAAAAAGAAATCCTGCCGTTATACCAATAAATAGCGTTATCAAGGTATATGTGACAAATTATCCCACTAGAACTATGCTAATGCACCAAACAAGAAGCATTATAAAAAACTTTGGACACCAATGATGCAGGAGCTCTAACTATTAATGCGTCCGCCCCTGACGCGCATTTCGAACCAGCCTTCGTCAGGTGGCACGGTCTCCACTTATTCCCTGACTTATACACTACGCCAGATGAAGAAAAAAGGCGATGTAGTGCAGCCCTGCACAGTAACAGGACCTCCCTTTTCTTTCCCCCATGGAACACCAATACATTTCAATTGAATGTGTGTCCTCGGATGTACATTCAGTTGAAACCAGTGGGCCCACTCTATGTCCTGCTCGGGGACACGCCAAAGATCTGGGCCCACCGAAGAGTTGTCCGATGTCCCATTGCTCCAGTCCGGCCCTGGTTACAGTTCATGCTAGTCCAGACAACAGATATCACGTCCATCGCACATGTATCCAGTCAGCAACTACAGTCCTCACATACATAGTTCATCACATACAGACGATGGATACCATGACCGTAGAACATCTATCTAACTCAAGCAACATATAGTACAGTCTCAACTGGGGTTCTCCAAACTTATTTGTGGGTTCAGTGTTGGGCAGAGGAGCAGACCTGTATTCCACCAGATGGAGCCATGGTGTTTTGGACTGTTACTGAAGAGACCCTCTGGAGTGGGAGTCAGAGACTTTATACCCACAGTTCCCATTCAGGACATTCCTCCACAGGATTGGAGAAGTTGGGGGGAGGTGATACTTCACTGTTCAACTAACCAGCATATTTGTCCTAAATTGTGTAATTAGTAAACTGCACTGGGCTGATGCAATATATACTCAGCAGGCATTTACAAATGAACATACCACAAGAGTGAACGTACAGTCTCATATGAAACAATGACTCAATTGAGGCCTCTGAGAGACTAACAAGAGTAATGGAATGATTGATTTGCCTGATTACCAATTTTGTGTCTGGCCTTATGGATACATAAGATCCAGCTTGCATGTCTTTCTCTGCTTACTATTACTGAATGGAAACAGTGATTCCCGATGCTGAACGCTCTCCAGGAGAGACCCGTGCACCTCAATCTCATGAGCAAGCAAATCTCCAATAAAACACAATAAGACCGACATAACCAGTGCTCCGTGCTGGAAAAAGTCTGTATCCCTTAGAGACGTGCACTCTGCTCTACGTCCATTGGTCCAATAGTCTTTAGTCCGTGGCCAGCTCCTCACACTGATGAAACTGGTGTAACGCCTGTACAAGAGATAGCAGCCACAACACTTATTACTAACATCTTCATCTGTTTTACATAGAGGCAGAATCATTTTATATTCTGGTGGTGGTGCTTCACTTGTAAATGACTTTAAAGCAGTACAGTTGCTGGGCCTGAAAACTCCATTCCTTTTTTTCTGCCCTTCACTGACCACTGCTCTTCCAGTAATTCCCTTGCCCAGCCTGGAAAGTCCAGTATTTACTCACTATGACTCCCAGGTGTAGCCTACACGTTACCTTCTCTTCAGTCGTACTGTCCATTGACAATATGGAAAGGAGTCTGTTGCTCACTGAGCAGCTGCTCACTGGGGTAGATGTGGGGGAGGGTGGTAGTAGGGAGCTGCAGGACAGTGAGGGGGGGTAGAGGAAAGAGTACCAGGGAGGCTAGTCCTGATCTGGCACACCCCAATAAGTTTGCAAAGTTGGTATATGAGGGGGGTGATGGTACAGGGGTAGCACTGCTGCAGCAAGACATGTCCCCTGAATGCCAGAGGAGTGTCAGCTCCAGTAAGGAGGGAAATAGGAGAGCAGGGCAGGCCAGGCAAGTGCTGGTAGTGGGGGACTCAATTATTAGGGAAACAGATAGGGCAATCTGTCACAAAGACAGGGATCGTCGAACAGTGTGATGCATACCTGGCGCTCGAGTCCGGCACATCGCTGATCGGGTTGACAGATTACTGGGAGGGGCTGGTGAGGACCCAGCGTTCATGGTGCACATTGCAACAAATGACAAAGTTAGAGGTAGGTGGAAGGTCCTTGAAGATGATTTCAGGGAATTAGGCTGCAAGCTGAAAGCAAGGACCTCCAAGGTGGTATTCTCTGAAATACTACCGGTACCACGTGCCACGCCAAAGAGGCAACCGGAGATTAGGAAGATGAATAAGTGGCTCAAGAACTGGTGTAGGAAGAAGAGATTTGGGTTCCTGGAGAACTGGGCTGACTTCTCAGTTGGCTACAGACTCTACGCTAGGGACCGGCTGCACCTCAATGGGTGCTGGGGGAGAAAATGGCTAGAAGGTTGGAGGAGTGTTTAAACTAGGGATTGGGGGAGGGTATTCATTTTACAGGTGGGGAAGATAGTGCAGATAGTGACCTGGGCACAAATAAAGAAATTGGGAGTGGGGTTAGAACAGTCAATAAAGTAAGAAGGAAGAGGTACAGAGAGATACATAAAATGCATGTACACTAATGCCAGAAGCCTCACCAACAAAATGGAGGAATTAGAATTAATTTTGTTGGAAAATAATTATGACATGGTGGGGATATCTGAGACGTGGCTGGACGAGAACCATGACTGGGCAGTTAATTTACAGGGCTATAGTCTGTTCAGAAATAACCGTACAAACAATCGAGGGGGGGGGGGTTTTATATGTAAAATCATCCTTAAAACCCATCTTGCGGGAGGATATATGTGAATCTAATGGAAATGTAGAGTCCATGTGGGTGGAGATAAGGGGAGGGGGAAAAAATAATAAATTACTGATAGGGGTTTGTTATAAGTCTCCAAAAATAATGGAAGCAGCGGAGAATATCCTCGTAAAGCAAATAGATGAAGCAGTGACTCAAGGAGAAGTCATTATTATAGGGGACTTCAACTACCCTGAAATACATTGGGGGACAGAAACCTGTAGTTCAAGCAAAGGTAATAGGTTTTTGACAACTATGAGAGACAATTACCTTTCACAACTGGTTCAGGACCCAACAAGAAGGGGGGCACTGCAAGACCTAATATTAACCAACAGGCCAGACCGCATATCAAATATACGAGTTGGGGGTCACTTGGGTAATAGTGATCACAAAATAATACATTTTCATGTAACCTTTAATAAGATGTGTAGTAGAGAGGTTTCAAGGACACTAAACTTCAGGAAGGCAAATTTCCAACGGTTGAGAGATGATCTTAGTGCAATAAACTGGGACGATATCCTGAGACATAAAGCTACACAAAGCAAATGGGAGACATTTATTAGCATCCTGAATAGGACCTGTGCACAATATATACCCTATGGGAATAAACATGCTAGAAATAGGAGGAAACCACTATGGCTAAATAGAGCTGTAAGGGGCGCAATATGTGACAAAAAGAAAGCATTTAGAGAACTAAAGCAAGTAGGTAGTGATGAGGCATTAAATAAATATAGAAAATTAAATAAATTCTGTAAAAAACAAATCAAGGCAGCAAAGATTGAGGCAGAGAGATTCATTGCCAGAGAAAGTAAAAATAACCCCAAAATATTCTTTAGCTACATAAATAGTAAAAAAACTAAAAAATGATAGTGTTGGCCCCCTTAAAAATAGTCTGGGGGAAATGGTGGCTGAGGATGAGGAAAAAGCCAATATGCTAAATGATTTTTTTTAACCGTATTTACACAAGAAAATCGTATGACAGAAAACATGATTAGTGATAACAAAAATTCTCCATTAAATGTCACTTGCTTAACCCAGCAGGAAGTACGGCGGCGTCTAAAAATCACTAAAGTTGACAAATCCCCGGGCCCGGATGGGATACACCCGCGAGTACTGCAGGAATTAAGTAACGTCATAGATAGACCATTATTTTTAATCTTTAAAGATTCCATAATAACAGGGTCTGTACCATAGGACTGGCGTATAGCAAATGTGGAGCCAATATTCAAAAAGGGGACAAAAACTGAACTTGGAAATTATAGGCCAGTAAGCTTAACCTCTACTGTGGGTAAAATCCTGGAGGGTTTCCTAAGAGATGCTATACTAGAGTATCTGAAGAAGAATAACCTCATGACCCAATATCAACATGGGTTTACGAGGGACCGTTTCTGTCAAACTAATCTGATCAGCTTTTATGAGGAGACAAGTTCTGGACTGGACCAAGGAAATGCAGTGGATGTTGTGTATATGGACTTTTCAAAAGCTTTTGATACGGTTCCACACAAAAGGTTGATACATAAAATGAGAACAATGGGGATAGGGGAAAATATATGTATGTGGGTTAAGAATTGGCTCAGGGATAGGAAACAAAGGATGGTTATTAATGGGAAACACTCAGACTGGGTCTCAGTTAACAGTGGGGTACCACAGGGGTCAGTATTGGGCCCCCTTCTTTTTAACATATTTATTAATGACCTTGTAGGGGGCATACAGAGTAATATTTCAATATTTGCAGATGACACTAAACTCTGCAGGGTAATCAATACAGAGGAGGACAATTTTATATTACAGGAGGATCTATGTAAACTAGAAGCTTGGGCTGATAAATGGCAAATGAACTTTAATGGGGATAAATGTAAGGTAATGCACTTGAGCAGAGGAAATAAAATGAATAATTATATGCTTAATTGTAAAACACTGGGCAAAACTGTAACTGAAAAAGACCTGGGTGTATTGGTGGACGACAAGCTCACGTTTAGTGGCCAGTGTCAGGCAGCTGCTGCAAAGGCAAATAAAATAATGGGATGCATTAAAAGAAGCATAGATGCTCATGAGGAGAACATAATTTTACCTCTATACAAGTCACTAGTGCAGCCACACTTAGAATACTGTGTACAGTTCTGGTCTCCGGCGTATAAGAAAGACATAGCTGAACTAGAGAGGGTGCAGAGAAGAGCGACAAAGCTTATTAGAGGACTGGGGGGTCCGCAATACCAAGACAGGTTATTACACTAGGGGTTATTTACTGTGGAAAAACGAAGGCTTAGGGGTGATCTTATTACTATGTACAAGTATATGAGGGGACAGTACAAAGACCTGTCTACTGATCTTTTTACTCTGAGGCCAGAGACGGGGACAAGGGGGCATCTTCTCCGTCTGGAGGAAAGAAGGTTTAATCATAATCACAGACGCGGATTCTTTACTGTAAGAGCAGTGAGACTATGGAGCTCTCTGCCGCATGATGCTGTAATGAGTGATTCACTAATAAAATTTAAGAAGGGCATGGATTCCTTTCTTGAAAAGTATAATATTACAGGTTATATATACTAGATTCCTTGATAGGGCATTGATCCAGGGAACTAGTCTGATTGTCGTATGGAGTCGGGAAGGAATTTTTTTCCCCAATGTGGAGCTTAGTGTTTGCCACATGTTTTTTTTTGCCTTGCTCTGGATCAACATGTTAGGCTATGGGTTGAACTAGATAGACTTAGTCTTCCTTCAACCTTAAAAACTATGTTACTATGTTACTTTGCCTGTGCTGTCTCAGGGTTACCCGCTAACCCACAGCTCTACCTCCTTAAGCTCCTGGTCGTATCCAGTGCAGCTGACCTCTTTCTGTCTATAGTCCACTTCACCACACAGGGTACAGGCTGCTCTGGCCATATTACTCTGCCACTGGATCCAGTTACAGAATCTTGCTATCTCTGTTCTGCTTCCTTCCAGTCTCACACTCCTCACTATGCGGCCTCATCTGTCACACTCTCTGTATTTGGCGTCACCTCACTACTCATTCCAGCGCTGACTTCTCTAAGCAGGAAGAAACTCTCTTCTTACTTCCAAACACTCCTCCCATCTGTAGGGCCAGCTGACTGTTAAGTCTTCCTTACCCAGTTGTCCAATCTACTACAGCTCTGATGGGAGATATTACATTAAATTCAGCATTAAACATTGCTCAACCATTATACATGTTATAATGACACAAACTGTAAAAGTCTTCTGGGACGGTGTCCGACATCTTCACACACTTTTACTGTATAACCACGAGTCACTTAAATGTCAGGGACATCGATCTGTCTAGTTAGGGGCAGAAGTGATTGTGAATCAATGTCACCTCTTCTGGTGCAGATGAAAGTGACAACAGGAGCCGGGGAGAGGAACAGCGAGACACCCCGAAAGAGGGAATGGTGCAGATAGTGGCCTATTATGACTGCACAAGCCCATGTACATTGGTAGCGTACAAACAAGGGGAACAAATACCTGAACCTGGCAGATCCAAATTCAGACTGGTAGAAGCACTACTCTGACCCTGGTCTGTCCCTACATGATGGTGGAGGTTGGCACCCTAAGATAACGCAATGGCGCCCCCTATCAATGGTGGCTCACCCTGAATGCTCCTAACAACTCCTAGTTTATCTATGCTTGTGTAGCAACTTACTTGGGAAAATAGGTTAAACACTACAAACTACAACTGACCCTGCTTGCTTCTGTACAGACTAGATACCTTGACTACACAGTCCCCAGCGGTACCTGCGGGTGAAGAGATAGACCTAACCACAGACTAGGAGATGGCAACTATGGCCTAAACTGCCTAAAAGGCAGACAAGTTGCTTCACGTTCCTCCTAAAGAACCAGAGGGCAGAGCAGAGTGTGAATTATCTAAAAGAAGACAAGTGTGCTGAACAAAGGAATAATCCCAAAGCAAGTAAAGTAAGAAACAAAATACCAAACAAAGAATACAGCAAGTACTGTTAACAAATATACTGCCTATTTTCAAATGATAAAAAGAAGAAAAGTGCAAAGTATAGCAAATAAACAGCAAAGCGAAAAACCCTAGCTCCAAATATCAACAGAATGTCAGAATATCCAAATGAATCTATCACCAGCAGGAAACGCAGACTATAAAGCTGCACCCAAAATGTGATAGGCATTCAAATAAAAATACAAATGTGTAAAGCTAAGCAGGCTGCAGCCAGAAAAGCAGAACCCAAACACCCAGTGAAAAGGTGTGTGTCCTGTGGCTCGGCAGAAAGAGAAGCCGACCACAGAACACAAACTGAAGGGATCAAATCCTGGAGCATGACATTGCCACAGACAATTCCTCTCTCTTCCTCCTCCCTGACTTCTCTAGTTTTCCATTTCTGTTGTGTCTTGGTAATTGTGGGTAACATGAGGCGGCCCATTCAGGTTGTACAGTTGGTCCAGCTCTGCCAGGACGGCATCCATACGTGCCGTCACTAGAAGGTTTGCTATATCTCGCAGCACAGTCTCAAGAGGACGGAAACAAACTCCATGAGGACGGCATGAGGGGCCAATATCCTGTAGTGGACAAGGGACAAATACCGCCACACCATGACCAGATCACATATTACCACCACATAGTGACCGAATACTACCATACTGAGCATTAATACAAAAACAGAATACTAATATTACCATTACTAATAGTGCCATTATTCACAGGAGCTCTGTGTATAGTATACAGTGTATAGTGTCAGTGTACAGATAACACACTGACTCACTGGTGATGTCTCTAGTTGAAGTCCTTCATCTCTACTTTTCCTCTTCATCCATCGCAGACCGCCATCACTTCTTCTCGCCAGGACTCGTCTCTGCATAAAATAACACAGTTATCTAGAGCAGCTTACAGAGCACATTCCCCAATATTTCCCCAACTTCTACACTACACCAGATGAAGAAAAAAAGTGATATAGTGCCACCCTGCACAGTAACATGAACCCCCCACAGAAAACAGTATCCTCAAAAATAAAATACATTACAGCAGTAATATCCTTTAATTAGCCCCTACAGTAATAATGTCCCACATCCTACTCCCATTGTCTTCATCCTGCCCCCATTGTCTCCATTCTGCCCCCAATGTCTCCATTCTGCCCCCATGTTTCCATTTGTCTCCATCCTGCCCCCAATGTCTCTCCATCCTGCCCCCCATGTCTCCATTCTGCCCTCAATGTGTTTCCATTCTGCCTCCAATATGACTCCATTCTGCCCCCCATGTTTCTATTCTTCCCTCCATGTCTCCATTCTGTCCCCCTTGTCTCCATTCTGCCCTCCTTGTCTCCATTCTTCCCCCATGTTTCTATTCTGCCACCCTCGTCTCCATCCATACTGCCCTCTGGTTTCTATTCTGCCCCCAATGTCTCCATACTGCCCCCTGTCTCCATTCTGCTCCCTATCTCCATTCTGCCCCCCGGTCTCTATTCTGCCCCGTCTCCATTCTGCCCCCCTGTCTCCATTCTTCTCCCCTGTCTCCATTCTGCCCCGTCTCCATTCTGCCTCCATGTTTCCCATTCGACCCCCCCATGCCTCCATTCTGCCCTCAGTGTCCCTCACCCTGCCCCCACCCTGTGCGGTTTTGGTGATTTTTTTCCTCTATAGACTTCTATGTGGAGCATAAAAAAACGTCTGTAAGAAACTGCAGATACTTTTTTAAGTGCAGAATCAAAGCTTTTCTGTACTGTAAAAAACTATTAAAAACCTGGTTTCACATCTGCACCAAAATGCATCAAATAAGGGGGAAAAAGTCTAAAATAGTGCACCAAAGATGCAATAACCAGAGAAGATTGTTATTGTGTAGATTGGTGCACAGTATTTATGCTACGTGTGAACACAGCCTTACAGACACAAAAAAGCCAGATGTCATATAGTGAAACTACACAGAGATGAGAAAGTTCTGAAGGGTCCGACTGTGAATGAGGGAATAAAAAATAATCCACAGGTCCCAACTAGAGAAGAGCAGGACACATAGATGATATTGCAGCAGCCCGGGCTAATCTAAAGCCGCGACAGGGCCTCCCGTCCAGCCACCAATTACCACTGACCTGGATGCTGGACCTGAGTCCCATGAGTCGATCCTCTCATCTCTAGTCCCAGCCGTCCTGGATACAGCAGACAGTCCCGGATTTAGGTCTATGCCCTGCAGTCCCGAGTTTCTGCTGAATGTCCCTCACTGCCACCGCCCCTCTGATAACTCTTCCTGCCGGGGGAGAAAGATATGGTAAATGGGCGTAGCTTGGGGTGTGGATAGGGGCGTGGTCAGACTACACGTGCCGCATGGTTTCGCCCTCTTTCTAGTCCTCATAGGTTGGCGGTATGCTTGTACTGAGGAGATCTGGGATATCAGTGATTAGGTCCCATATTGTGCACTGTAAGGTCTGGAAAAGCTCCTTCTATCGGTCTCTGTAGCACCAGAGGAAGAACAGAGGGGAAAAGACAGGATTTTCTACATGTCGCGTTATGTAGATGTTCTGCAGATTTATCACAACCGTCCACAAGAAGAAACTGCCATCACAGAGCCGCCTTTAGCTGTTGGAAAAGTTTAAACTTAGTTTTGAATAGTTGCTATAGGCAACAAGGACTTTCTATTTATGCTGGGTCACATGATGCTGGTGCTGGGTGATGTCATGTGACGGAATGTTGTGGATGATGATGTCACAGAGGGCGTTGTGATGTCACCCTTGGGGTATATAAGGGGGCTCCATCCACCTGGAGCTCATTTCTCATTGGCCATATCTTGGTGCTGAGATACCCCCTGGAGACAATGAGGATCGCCATATTGTTTCTGTGCTGTACCCTGTTCTACCCTGTGAATTACCATAGGCTGCCGGTGAGTACCTGTCTATTATTACATATGGAGGACGTTTAGAATCAGCTGCGGCAGGGGAAGGGGATGGGGAGGGGGGTCCTGTAAGAATTTACCTGTGGGAATAAGAGGTTATGGCAGGGAAAGGAGCTTAGGAAGTGACAGTCAGAGGGGATATAAGTGTGGGGTGACCCCTCTGACTCCCACATTCCTGCCTTGTCCTTGTAGTGATTAATGACTTTGGTGTTGTCCCTTATATATCACTTTGCAGTCACCAGTGATCGCTCCACACTGTGATCCTAAACTACAGTCTCATTTACCTTTTTGCAAACGCCCAGAAGGGGAGGAGTGACATCACACCCATGTGAGCAGATCCCGCCCACTTTTACTGCAGTCGTAATGCGAGCTAGCTGTATTCTGTTTTCATGGAAATGTCAGCAGCTGCTCCCCCTAGTGTTTACAAGATGAAAACATAAAAACAGTTAAAATATTTTTTCAGATTTTATACCATTAAAATCTTTTTAAATATATATGTGTATTTATATATAAATACTTTACAATTTTACAATTGTAAAAAAATTGCTGACACTTTCCCTTTAAAAGATCTAAAGACGTTCTGCTTCATGTGTCATTGTGACCAATCACAGCACAGATTATATTTTTTAAACTTTTCTTGAAAAACTGAAGCTGCTCCGTGATTGGAAATCATGTGGAAGGGTTCTCTTTTAGACATTTAGTTAGGTCCAAAGTATCAGTGACATGATGGATAGAACTGTGCAATGATGTCACAGAGGGCTTTGTGATGTCACCCCTGGGTATATTAGAAGCCTCGGCCCATCTGCAGCTTGTATCTCATTGACCATACCTTGGTGCTGAGAGACCTCTGGAGATGATGAGTATCATCCTATCATTTCTGTGCTTTACGTTGCTCTACCCCCCACATTACAGTACACTGAGGGCGAGTATGTTCTCATCAATATGGAGGTCACAAGGATCAGCTAATGAGAATATCGCCTCTTGCAGGACTTCTCATACTGGACACGTGACCGTCCGTCATATGAAAGTCCAACTGTAAATAATATTCCATGGACCCTGGAGGTGAATCCCAAACTTCTTCCTGATCTTCTCAATGGGATATTTCTGAAAGTTGCTTGATAATGTATCCATCACTGTATAATAACAAGGGCTCTCTGTTTGACTGGATTGGGTATAAATATACAGGACTTTATTATGTTTTTTTTCTTTATTATAGGATGACCCACTACCCGTGGATCTCAGGAGAAGCACCTATCAAGCTTCCATCAATCTTCCTCTTTGGCTCTTCCGTGACGCAGTTTTTGTTGCGGTGATGACACTACTGACAATACTAGAGTATTTGGCCTTAAGTCTTGTCCTGAGCAAGTGGGCAATGTCTGAACCTGGTGAAACAATCAGAAAACTCCTGAGAACAAAACCATTCTGAAGGAACAAAGTGCTTGTAAGGAGCCGATTTGCATCCCTCAGATTCAGGAGCAAGACTCCAGGAGAACACCTGTCCTGCCCAATGGCAAATGTTGTACTCAATCCATGGCTCCTGCACCGCAGGATGCGAAAAAGGTTCCTAGTTGCAACTATAAAGTGGCGTTCAGTGATATTGTCTGGGTCAGAACGATCCCTCACAACAATATAGGAAGAAGAGCTCGAAGTTACACGGAGCATAAAGAGAGGTTACTGATTTTTCAGAGAAGCCAACAACCCAGAATTCAAGAGCCAAGAACACCAGAACCTAGAACACCAGAACCTACCATGTCAGAACCTAGTATGTCAGAACCTAGAATGCCAGAGCCTGAAATGCCTACAACACCTCCACCCAAAATCAAGAGGAGAAGATGTTTCCTTAGATGTCTTAGAGGCGAGGAAGATTGAGAAGGCAACTGCTTGAACTTTCCCATTGCTCGTGTTTTCATCACAGGTTAGTCCTATACATGCTGTCTGATGGGCACCATCTTACTACATACAATGCAGCATTGCACCTGAAATTGAATGGATATTTTGTCACACACTTGCACTTTAGCACCTTATCATATGGCGCATATATCTATGAACGCTTTGCTAAGTATCACTGTCTAGTATGTGCTTCTGATGAGCCTATTTTAGGAAAACGTGTCAAGGTTTGGCATACTATGTACGTGAGTTTGGCGTACTATGTGCTTGTTGGTAAATTCTATTGCCATCTATAATCTACTAGATATTATGTCTCTGGTGGGATGCCCCATGCCGAATTGTTGATAACTGACTATGAGCATTGTCCTCTATTTCTTATCTACTATGGTTACAGGTTGATGTGAAGAGAGCTGTGCCATTGGTAGCGATTTTTCTACTGATTTATCAGTTATATTTATGTTAGTTTAGCAAATTTCTGCTTGTAGGGTCTAATGTTTTAGCATAGTGTATGTTCTGTGAGCAAAATTGTCATACTTATGCACTAGATAGATTATAAATTGTGATGCTTATGTACAAGATAGATTATTAGTTTAATCGGTGATTTTTTAAATATTTTTTAACATCAGGAGACTCAAGAATCGCATCTTACAGAAGACAAGAAGCCTAAATGCCGAAGGGTGATGACCTGTTGATGGCCCACAGCTGGAGGGTCATTACCTCTTGATGGCACAAAACTGGACATTAGATAGAAACATTTGATGGCACACAGCCGGAGGGTAATGACCTATTGATGGCCATAGCCAGAGGGTCATTACCTGTTGATGGCACACAGCCGGATGGTCATTACCTGTTGATGGCACACTGCCGGATGGTCATTACCTGTTGAAGGCACACAGCCGGAGGGTGATGACCTACTGATGACCATAGCCAGAGGGTCATTACCTGTTGATGGCACACAGCTGGAGGGTGATGACCAGTTGATGGCGCACTGCCGGATGGTCATTACCTGTTGATGGCACACAGCCGGACAGAGGATAAGATATTTTCATTGCATACATCGGGTCCCTCCCTGATAACAAGGAACCCTGGGGAATACTGGTCATCTTGATCCCCCACTGACTATATACTTGCTCCACCTCAGCCTACACCATCATGGAGGACACTTCCATCTGTGTCCACTGTAAGCTTGGACTTTCTTTTATAATTACAGCAGATTAATAAACATCATAAAGCTGTAAAACTATCGAGTAATTTATTATAGATTATTACAAAGAAATATAAAGTCTAATAGATAACTATAGAGGGCACAGAAGACGACTAACTATAGAAAGCATGGTATCGCCTGATATATACTGTATATTCTAGATATTACACTAAATACATCACAACCTCCAGGGTGATATTACCGTACAAAGCGAGATCACTAATAATGGCCACAGATTATGAGAAAATGACCAGCTCCATAGTCCTGGAGTTATTATAAATGTCTCTAGTGTGAGGCAGGGACTGGACGAGTGTTGGAGGGAGGTATATTCCCCCAGGACGTCCTTTATGTATCCATGCTGCAGAATCTGCCGTATACTTCTGTTCTAGCAGTCAGACATTTCACTCTGCAAATCACAGGCTCAACATTGTGTAAAACTACCACCGTATATAAGAGCACTCAGAATAAAAACTAGCGGCATGCCGTGCACTGCCCACGTCATGTGTACGGGATACAGGACCTGCAGAACCTGGTACGGCCATTATAGTTGATAGATTAATGATACCTGTGCAGATGAAGGGAAAAAAATATGTGCAACAACAGGAGGAGAAAGTCTCAAAATGTAATTTGAAAAGTATAATAGAGAAATGGGAAACTTCTGGAGATGCAGATAAGTGGTACCAGGGCGAAACGTAAGTGCAGTCAGACAAGCCAATGGCCTGGTAACAGAGGCCAAGCAGAGCCGGGTATGTGGTAATACAAATGGGTGGTGGACTGAGTCGAGGTTTCGGTAATCATGGTGTAACAGACCGGGCAGACTGACTGGGCAGGAGAGAATTTCATGCTTTCTTGATTATAGCATCATTCAGAGAATTCCTGCTCCTAATTATTAAAAGGTGTTGTCCGCGACAATTTTTTTTTTTTTTTACCATGGGCCTAAGAACTAAAAGTTAAGTATTTGCTAACTATATGCCTGTTGGGCCCAGTGCCGATCTCTGTCATTTCAGAGAGGTCACGGATCGCTCCTGCCAGTGATTTTGCAGCTCCCTCTCTGCTCTGTTGATGGGGTGTGACTGCCGATGTCATGCTGACTTGACAGCTAGCTCCCTGCTGCCTAACTGCAGGGAGCCATCTGTCAATGAGAATGAAGTTGGCAGTCTCGCCTCATTGACAGAGCAGCCGGGAAGAGGAAGAGCTGTTCTGTTGACGTGAAGCAGCAGAATCGCTGTTAGGAGCAGTTCAGGTGTGATCAGAGCCGCCACAGGGTAGAACAGGCAGATAGTAAGCAATTACCTGCCTGTTAGTTCTTAGGCACATTGCATTTTTCTATCTCATCCTGTAGGAGTCACCTTCTCTTCAACGAAAAAGAGACACTGTGAAACCTACGCGTATCGAACAAAAAAAGTTCTTAATCCTAGTATACAAATACATGTAGGGAGTTACAATTTATATGTTCGACTACCCCATCATATGGGCGTGTTGATAGTTCCTCACGCCCAATTTTTCAAAGTAAAGAAATTATAGGTTGTCGAAATAACAGAATAAAAACAAATAATATTGAAAAATTGAGATTAAAATAACAAAAGAAAAAGAAAAGGTTATAATGTATAATATTATATAGAAAAAAAAACCCATGGTATATACACCTCTGATTATAATGCATGGAATATACACGTACAGACCAAAAGTTTGGACACACCTTCTCATTTAAAGATTTTTCTGTATTTTCATGACTATGAAAATTGTACATTCACACTGAAGGCATCAAAACTATGAATTAACACATGTGGAATTATATAGTTAACAAAAAAATGTGAAACAGCTGAAAATATGTCTTATAATCTAGGTTCTTCAAAGTAGCCACCTTTTGCTTTGATGACTGCTTTGCACACTCTTGGCATTCTCTTGATGAGCTTCAAGAGGTAGTCACCGGAAATGGTCTTCCAACAATCTTGAAGGAGTTCCCAGAGATGCTTAGCACTTGTTGGCCCCTTTGCCTTCACTCTGAGGTCCAGCTCACCCCAAATCATCTCAATTGGGTTCAGGTCTGGTGACTGTGGAGGCCAGGTCATTTGGTGCAGCACCCCATCACTCTCCTTCTTGGTCAAATAGCCCTTACATAGCCTGGAGGTGTGTTTGGGGTCATGGTCCTGTTGAAAAATAAATGATGGTCCAACTAAATGCAAACCGGATGGAATAGCATGCCTCTGCAAGATGCTGTGGTAGCCATGCTGGTTCAGTATGCCTTCAATTTTGAATAAATCCCCAACAGTGTAACCAGCAAAGCACCCCCACACCATCACACCTGCTCCTCCATGCTTCACGGTGGAAACCAGGCATGTAGAGTCCATCCGTTCACCTTTTCTGCGTCGCACAAAGACATGGTGGTTGAAACCAAAGATCTCAAATTTGGACTCATCAGACCAAAGCACAGATTTCCACTGGTCTAATGTCCATTCCTTGTGTTCTTTAGCCCAAGCAAGTCTCTTCTGCTAGTTGCCTGTCCTTAGCAGTGGTTTCCTAGCAGCTATTTTACCATGAAGGTCTGCTGCACAAAGTCTCCTCTTAACAGTTGTTGAAGAGATGTGTCTGCTGCTAGAACTCTGTATGACATTGACCTGGTCTCTAATCTGAGCTGCTGTTAACATGCGATTTCTGAGGCTGGTGACATGGATAAACTTATCCTCAGAAGCAGAGGTGACTCTTGGTCTTCCTTTCCTGGGGCGGTCCTCATGTGAGCCAGTTTCTTGAAGTGCTTGATGGTTTTTGCAACTGCACTTGGGGACACTTTCAAAGTTTGCCCAACTTTTCGGACTGACTGACCTTCATTTCTTAAAGTAATGATGGCCACTCGTTTTTCTTTACTTAGCTGCTTTTTTCTTGCCATAATACAAATTCTAACAGTCTATTCAGTAGGACTATCAGCTGTGTATCCACCAGACTTCTGCACAACACAACTGATGGTCCCAACCCCATTTATAAGGCAAGAAATCCCACTTATTAAACCTGACAGGGCACACCTGTGAAGTGAAAACCATTTCCGGTGACTACCTCTTGAAGCTCATCAAGAGAATGCCAAGAGTGTGCAAAGAAGTCATCAAAGCAAAGGTGGCTACTTTGAAGAACCAAGAATATAAGACATATTTTCAGTTGTTTCACACTTTTTTGTTAAGTATATAATTCCACATGCGTTAATTGATAGTTTTGATGCCTTCAGTGTGAATGTACAATTTTCAAAGTCATGAAAATACAGAAAAATCTTTAAATGAGAAGGTGTGTCCAAACTTTTGGTCTGTACTGTATAATGCAAAATCAGATAAGAGTCAACGAAAATGAATTCTTGCAGCAGACTATAGATTATATTCTAAGCATCCTGTTTTTCCAAAGAAATGATTAGTGTCTCTACACATCTCAGAGTCAGTTGTTTCTGACCGCAAAGATAACATCTGTCTACTTTCCACTCATTCTAGGACCTTTCAGTAAAACTATTGACTCGCCCCCTGGGCCGTGGGGCACTCGGATCCGGGCAATAGGGGAACGATGGGGGTAGTAGTGGCAACCCGGTTCCGTGGCTCAGGGTGGTCAAGCCAGTGGTAGTCCCTTTATAAGTTTTAAGTGATGTCCGACTACGCCACCCGTGGATTGCGGTTATTAGGAACCGCCGCTGCAAGGCAGACCACTGGGGCTGATGATGTATGCAGCTGGGATAGTGTGACTCCCCACGGGAAGAGTGCGGCCCCAGGGCAGTATAATGGAAGATGGGGGTGATGGTGTAGGGCGTCCCAGTACCGTTAGTGCTGGAGGAGCAAGGAGCACACAGACAACAGGTTGCAGTCCAGGGTCTTTACTAAAACAGATAAACTGACCAACAAACAGTCCCGGCTAGGAGGGGACCTGGATGTCTGAGAGCAATTGGGAAATTGGCCCTAGTCAGGGTGAGGGTGTAGGCCTACCGTGCTTTCTGTGCTCCTTCTGGCTATCTCCTCCTTATAGGGTAACAGCCCACGTTTCCGAGCTTTCCGTGTACTCTCGCCTGTATGGCCTGCGACGTGGGTTCCTTTCTGCTCCCAGCCTGGTACGGCTTTACTGGTCCCTTCTGTTGTGGCAGAGCCTCCAGGTTTCTTAGGCCAAGGAACATACAGTCCCCTGCGGACTGGTTATCTGCTGTGGGATGTGGAATCCTCCCAGCCTCAGACACCAAAGTCTGGTAAATTGTGTTCTTTGTCTGCCAAGACAGGCTCACTTTGCCTCTTGTCTCTGGCTTGTGGCTCTCCTTCTGCCACACTTCCTCTTAGGTGCAATACAACTTTCTGTCCCTGCTCTGCTCTGGGACAAGTCTCAGTCCTGAGACAGGTCGTCCAGTTCTCTCTAACCCTGCCCCCAGCACCAGCTTTTATAGGGGCAGCCTGCTCCCCCTACTGGCCTGAGACAGGAGGTACTGCATGCTAATGTTCCCCTGACTAGAGAACCTCCCCCTTGCTCTCAGACACAGCTTTATTACACTTGTGGCATCCAGGCCAGGGTGACACACTATATATACTGTATGTATGTATGTACAGTATATATATATATATATATATATATATATATATATATATATATATATACACACACATATATATACACACATTATATAGTTATTGCAAAAATTATTATAACATTCCCCCCTTTTGTAAATTTTAATATCACATCTCTGTACACATCAGGGCTTTTGTTTTCTTATTACGGTTTTCACAGAACCCATCGGATTTCAGAGTCTTGTTTATTTTCGGGGAAGGTATAATGTTCAGAATCATTATCATCAGGTTCCATAGTCTCCATTCCTCGATACATAGTCTTTGTTATGGCAGAGTCAATAAGTCTTTGTGCGAGTCCTCTAATGCACAGTATAGCACAACAGCCACAAACAGGGAGTACACTGGCCACAATGGCCAGAGATATCAGCGCGGAAGTGACCTGGCCAGACCATTTCCCAAACCATCCTTCAATCCAGGAAGAAAAATTGTCAACATATCCAGAGTTCTCAGCCAGTTTATTAGATAGGGCAGTCAGTCCATCAAGGGCATTGGTGATGCTACCATCAGGAGCTGTAGGATTATTAGGGATGAAATTGCAACAAAATCCTCCAACATACTACATACATCTTCTCTTTCTGCTAAGAGGATGCCTAATGCCATTCTGTTCTGCCAAGCCATGAGGGAAGTTGGTCCTAGCTGCTCAGCTATCCCTTTAGCTGCATCTCGAGTGTAATTAACAAATCTCTGTTGGTTGTAGTATATGTAGTTTATCCAGTCTACATTTTTATTTATTGTCACCCACCATATGATGGACTCCCACCCAGCTGCTACCTGGTTCCTAGCCTTGTATTCGTTGGGCACTCCTCTGGGAACTCCAATGTCATCTATGTATACACTAAAATCTAAGGATTCTCGGGATGGTGTCACGCTTCTGTCTAGTCCCACCACATACCTTTGACCATGTTCCTGTTGACAATAGGTGGAAGGGCATGACTAGCTGGATAACCGCACAATCCCTTTTAGAACCATATGGCAATCTGGCTGGTATTCTTTTGTCACCACATGACCACCATATGTCTTCTCTCAGAGTGGTCCGTTTTGACCATATGACTGAGTAGTTGGTGTTGTGGGAAACATTGATTAGCTCTCTACAAAAGTCGTCCTGGAGTTCGTCATGTCCGTTCCCAGGAAGACTGCAACAAGTATAGTTACCAGGATAAGCAATCACATGTTGTTGGATATCTGTTTTTTTTAAGTGGGGGAAATAAAAGTGATAATGTTTTGCATTTTCTTTCCTTATCTGAGGGGACAGGAAGTTTTCCATATAGTTTAATTATGTACTGTAACCCTTCTGGGTCCTCCTGATCATGTAGGGGAAAAGGGACAGTACCTAGCTGTGGTCTGGCTGTTGCTCAAGCTACACAGTTTAGTTTGTTAAGGCTTTTTGCAGTATATCTAAGCAATTCTAACCATTCATTTTTCTCCTCATAGATTGTCTGTAGAGCTAGTTTATCTTCATAGATTAAGTTAGTGAACCCAACTGTGGGATCCATGGACTCCATTATGCTTCTTTCTGACATACTTTCCTTGGGGTGTGTTTTGGTATTATTCTGAACTTCTTTGTAGAAATGTCCTATTGGGTCTGTTCCTGATGCATCAGATCCAATACCATATAACCTTTGGTCTCTCATCTTAGGTTTTTTTTAAGATTAATACTAATTTTGCTACAATCATCCTTTTTTGTGCAACGGGAAGTTTATTTTTTCCTAATGAGGAACCTGGATTTCAAATCTGTGTGGCCATAAATTTTATACCCATAGTCTTGGTTGTCCATCCAGCAAGGGACCAACTAGTAAACATTCGGACTCCCCTGTTATTTTGGTTTATAACACAAACATATTTTTCTGACCCAGTTAGTTTGGCAGCTTGTTCTCCATCTTCACGTCCTTCATATAACAGGCAGAAGTCCATCAAAAAGGTGACCGTCTGCCCTACTTCAAAAGTGAGATTTAAATTATTAAATCCAAAGCCTCTCCAACCCTCTGGACTTTCCCACCCTGCTGGATCTGTTACCTTCCAATTTCCCATAACCATGTGTAGGATTCCCAAAATAACTGTCCCTAGTACATCTTTTTTTTCTTCTACTGCCTACCCTGTCTCCGTCCACCGGGAAAAGGAAAGTGGGTGTCTTCACCGGTTTGAGATGAATTCTCCCTTTTGGAGAACCCCCCTTTGTAGCCGGGTTTATGCTTCAGGAGACTGGGTTTGTTCCCTACCTAACTTTCCCTAGACTTCCGTCAACCCTTTTAATAGTGGGACAGATGTATCCGTGATGTACGTTCAGCAATTTTGACAGCAGTGGGAGTGGTCAATAGGACTTGGTAAGGACCTTCCCACTTAGGCTGGTGCCAGTGTTTCTTCTTTATCACCTTCACAAGGACCCAGTCAGCACGTTTCACAACCTCAGGTTTCGGTAGCAGTTCTCCTGAGAAAAAATTAGGGGTAGAGACTTATTTGAGTGTTGTTATCTTAGCCAATTATTCTGCTAATGTACAGTCTGATTCCACATCTATTCTCTTGAAGGGTTTTCGCTGAGGTAACAGAAAGTAAGGTAACCAAATGTGTTGGAATAGGTGTAGGATCGGAGCAAAACCTTCAGTACAGTCAACATTGTCCCACCGGAGTGTATCATGACATGGGGTCTATTTATCCGGAAACAGAGAGACAACTTAACCCAGAGTTAGGTGATTTGGGTTCCAGTATCATCTCTATGCTGACGACACCCAATTATACACTTCTTCCCCTGACATCACCCCTACCCTAATACAAAATACCAAGGATTGTTTGTCTGCTGTGTCTAACATAATGTCCTCCCTCTATCTTAAACTGAATCTCTCCAAAACTGAACTTCTGGTGTTTTCCCCCTCTACTAACCTAACTCTGCCTAACATCGAAATTACCTTGGAGGGTTCAACCATAACTCTCAAGCAGCACGCCCACAGCCTTGGGGTCATATTCGACACTAACCTCTCCTTTACTCCCTATATCCGATCACTCACTCGCTCTTGTCACCTGCATCTTAAAAACATCTCCAGAATCTGATCTTTTCTCACTTTTGAAACTGTTAAAACTCTTACTGTCGCTCTTATTCACTCTCGTCTGGACTACTGCAACTCTCTTCTGATCGGTCTCCCTCTTACCAAAATTTCCCCTCTCCAATCTGTCCTGAATGCGGCAGCCAGGGTCGTATTTCTGTCCAGCTGCTTCACTGATGCCTCCACCTTGTGCCAGTCATTACACTGGTTACCCATTTGCTACAGGGTCCACTATAAACTCATTGCTCTCACCCACAAAGCTCTCCACAGTTCTGCACCACCTTATATCAACTCTCTCATCTCAGTCTATCGTCCTACACGTGCTCTCCATTCCACAAATGACCTAAGACTAACATCCCCCATAATCCGAAACTCGCACCTCCGTCTCCAAGACTTCTCTCGTGCTGCGCCAGTTCTCTGGAATGCTCTACGCCAGACGATCCGATTGATGCCTAGCCCTGATGTCTTCAAGCGCGCCTTAAAATGTGACTCCGCAGCTCCAGGCGTCGGGCACAGCCATCACCGTCCTTGCGACCAGGGTACCGCAGAGAGTATCCGACCCATGCCCGGCATACTGGAGGGTCTAGGCCCTGCGCTCCGGTGCCTATCACACATATAACCAACAACTATAAAAATCAATATCTATCATGAACACTGACATACAGACACTTAGCCAATATTATATAATAACTTGTGAAATGAGTCAATCAGGCATCTTAAGAGATTTGGTATAAGATATAACATGCCAGGTGACAATAACACTCAGGTGTATTCTACTTCAACACTTACGACAGACAATGTTTCCAATAATGGACAAGAAAGCAGGTGAGACAAAACTTTGAGTAGTTAGTAAAGTGGCATGCTGTAAATACTTTATGATCTTTACCATCTCTCCTGTGCTATGGCTCAATACTGCAGCATATCTAAAGAGGTTACTGGGCAATATATATTTGTTTTCTGCAGATACGTATATGCCATCTTTGGAGATAGCACCTTTTATTACCCGTGTAGTTTGTTCAGATTTTGGGGATGCTTGTTGCATCTCTTTGAGGATTTGTAGGTCAATAAGACTAGTCTCATGTAATGTCAGTATGTTGCGGTGACTGCTTGTGCTGATAGGTGTTTCGGAGTGCTTTGGCCATCAAGACTTTATCCTGAGTTACTACTGCATATTCTGTGGCATTTGTGCCACCTGGGTTATTTTTTGTCTGTCAGGGCATTCTCGAAGAAAATGCCCAATCTTCCTGCAATGCCAACAAGATGTTTTGTCGCCCACTCCCCTACCTCTTCCTCTACCTCTCCCCTACCTCTGTAACCCTGTTCTTCATTCAAGTCTTTCTGTGTGAGGACAATATCACACCCATCCTGTATTACTAACACCAGTCCCTTTTTATCCTTCTTTTTGTCTTTATAATATTTTTCGGCATGTCGGCCATTTTCTCTCTTTCAGGCTTCACACAACCATATATTTGCACTTGTAAGTCCAGACTTTTTCATTTCTCACTGCACTTTCCTATTTCTTCCACCAAATTTTCACATTTCATCAAACTAAGTTTATCATCAAATCCAAACCTTTTCTACCATCTGTCCCCATACTTTGCACATTCTGGGTGTATTTTATGGATATACTTCACATCGCCTTCCAGGGGTCCATTCTTTTGATAACACCATAAACATTCACATTCATGACCCTTACCTGAGACATCTCCCATGTTTAGAGTAAAACCCTTTGTAAGGACGTCTAATTTGACTATGGCCGTACATTGTTCAGGCTGATCTATATTAAGAGGACTATTATCTTTTGGATAATATAATTTTCCTTCTTCGATTTCACATATTTTCAGTTGTTTCACACTTTTTTGTTAATTATATAATTCCACATGTGTTAATTCATAGTTTTGATGCCTTCAGTGTGAATGTACAATTTTCATAGTCATGAAAATACAGAAAAATCTTTAAATGAGAAGGTGTGTCCAAACTTTTGGTCTGTACTGTACGTATTTGTACGCCCTGGGCTGTAAAGGGGTTAAGACCCATAGTGGTGGGGATTGGTTCCCATGGTGAAAAATTAAGTGCCTGGATGGATTTTTACCTACAGCCTCTGGTTCAGGAAACTCCGAGTTACATTAGGGATTCAAAATTCATAGTGACCATTTTTGATAAATTTGAATGGCAAAAAAACTTTGGATGATTGTCCTGTGATGTGGTGGCATTATACCCCCTCAATTCCACACCATATTGCTTTAGCATGTTTAACCTACCACCTTGACACATACAGTTCGTACACTATAGAAATAAAAGAATTTCTGGTCATAGCAGTACAGTTCCTCTTAGAGCGTAATTATTTTAGCTTTGATAAAAGTTTTTTTTTACAGAAAAGAGGAGTCAGCATGGGCAGTAAATTTTCTCCTTCGCTAGCGAACATAGTGATAACACATATAGTGGACGCATTGTGTGGTACGGTAGATTTATTGATGACCTCCTCCTGGTGTGGGGGGCACACAGGAGGAGGTGGTACAATTTGTACAGTACATCAACTGCAATAATTTTAATCTTAAATTCACTTAGTTCTACCATTCATCCAAAATTACTTTTTTGGATCTCGAACTTGAGGCTACCAAGAGAAAGGATTGGTCAAAATTAATCCCCACAGAAAATCGACAGCCTCAAATTCTATTCTATCAGCTAAATGTTGTCATCCGCCACATATTAAGAGAAATATCCCTTACGGTGAGCTAATACGAACAATACGAAATTGTTCAGATAACATCACTTTTCAGAAGGAATCAGAAAAAATTTGTAACAGACTATCCAATAGGTGCTATCCCGAGTGGTCTTTAAGAAAAGCGAGTAGAATTGTCTCCAATATAAATCGGAAAGATATACTCCGAAATAAACAGAAAAATAACATTACCACATTGGATACTAGGGTAACATTTTCTACCACCTATAGTCCTCAGTATAATAAAATTACATCTAGAATTAAAAAGTATAACCCTATTATATATCAGAACAAGAAACTAAAAAACCTACTTTCTAATGACATCGGCTTTGTAGCCAGGAAAGCGCCCGCTCTGGGAACCATCCTTTCTCCTAGCTTATACACCAGAGAGACTAATACTGTACAACCAAATTGGCTCAGCACAAAAGGTTTCTTCAGATGTGGAGCCAATCAGTGCAAAGCATGTCTACACGCGGTTAAAACAGATAGTTTTATGTCCTTAAGTAATGATAGAGAATATAAAATTCATGATTTCCTCAATTGTAATTCATCAGGGGTTATATACCTTATAGAATGCACCTTGTGTAAGGTCCACTATGTGGGTTGTACCACAGGTGCGCTGAAAGTCCGTATCAGAAGACATCTTTCTGATGCGATTAATTTGGAAGCCATAAATACATCAGCAGTATCGAGGCATTTTGCGAGAGTTCATAAAGGTGACACCTCATTCTTTCAATATATGGAGATAGAGAAGGTATATAGATCCACACGAGGGGGGGATCATAAGTGCAAACTTCTGAACCGGGAGTCCCTGTGGATTTTCACATTGGATACCACAGGGGTTAAATTCAAGACAGGATCTGATACTGCAGTATTAAGAAATATAATTCTGCATTTATTTCCATGCATGTACACTGGGTACGGAAAGTATTCAGACCCCTTTACATTTTTCACTCTTTGTTTCATTGCAGCCATTTGGTAAATTCTAAAAAGTTAATTTTTTTCTCATTAAAGTCCACTCTGCACCCCATCTTGACTGAAAAAAACAGAAATGTAGACATTTTTGCAAATTTAATGAAAAAGAAAAACTGAAATATCACACGGGCATAAGTATTCAGACCCTTTGCTCAGTATTGAGTAGAAGCACCCTTTTGGGCTAGTACAGCCATGAGTCTTCTTGGAAATGATGCAACAAGTTTTTCACACCTGCATTTTGGGATCCTCTGCCATTCTTCCTTGCAGATCCTCTCCAGTTCCGTCAGGATGAATGGTAAACGTTGGTGGACAGCCATTTTCAGGTCTCTCCAAAGATGCTCAATTGGGTTTAGGTCAGGGCTCTGGCTGGGCCAGTCAAGAATGGTCACATAGTTGTTCTGAAGCCACTCCTTTGTTATTTTAGCTGTGTGCTTAGGGTCATTGTCTTGTTGGAAGGTGAACCTTTGGCCAAGTCTGAGGTGCAGAGCACTCTGGAAGAGGTTTTCATCCAGGATATCTCTGTACTTGGCCGCATTCATGTTTCCTTCAATTGCAACCAGTCGTCCTGTCCCTGCAGCTGAAAAACACACCCATAGCATGATACTGCTGTTATGATCTGCTACAAGAACTAAGGAAAGAGAGGAAATATGTCCATACAATAGGACTAAGCTGATTCCCTACGATGCAGCGGGCAACCTGTTCCTTGTGAACAGACCCGCCTTCGTCCACGGCTAGTTGAACGCAGACCTGTAGATTAAAGGGAGGGGTCCCTAAAAGAACTAAGGACTGGTACAAAATTGGACACCTCCTGGCAGAAGTAGTAGCAGAAGAAGACAAACAGACAAAAGTACTTAGTGGTCCAAGGACCAAACAAACTAGAGAGATACAGTAGGTACAAAGCACCTGGCTAGATTAAGAGTCAAAGTAACACTGAAGTCCAGCAAAGCCTGAAGGGCGGAGCTGGAATAAATAGGCAGAAGGTCACGTGACCACAAAATAGAAAAAACTAACAGGAGGGTTCTAACAACTGCCACCACCATGTTTCACTGTTGGGATTGTATTAGGCAGGTAATGAGCAGTGCCTGGTTTTCTCCACACATACCACTTAGAATTATCACCAAAAAGTTCTGTCTTCGTCTCATCAGACCAGAGAATCTTATTTCTCATAGTCTGGGAGTCCTTCATGTGTTTTTGAGCAAACTCTATGCGGGCTTTCATATGAGGAGAGGCTTCCGTCTGGCCACTCTGCCATAGAGGCCCAACTGGGGGAGGGCTGCAGTGATAGTTGACTTTGTGGAACTTTCTACCATCTCCCTACTGCATCTCTGGAGCTCAGCCACAGTGATCTTGGGGTTCTTCTTTACCTCTCTCACCAAGGCTCTTCTCCCACGATTGCTCAGTTTGGCTGGACGGCCAGGTCTAGGAAGACTTCTGGTGGTCCCAAACTTCTTCCATTTAAGGATTATGGAGGCCACTGTGCTCTTATGAACCTTGAGTAATGCAGAAATTCTTTTATAACCTTGGCTAGATCTGTGCCTTGCCACAATTTGGTCTCTGAGCTCCTTGGGCAGTTCCTTTGAGCTCATGATTCTCATTTGGTCTGACATGAACTGTGAGCTGTGGGGTCTTATATAGACAGGTGTGTGCCTTTCCAAATCAAGTCCTATCAGTTTAATTAAACACATTTGGACTCCATTGAAGGAGTAGAACCATCTCAAGGAGGATCACAAGGAAATGGACAGCATGTGACTTAAATATGAGTGTTTGAGCAAAGGATCTGAATACTTATGACCATGTGATATTTCAGTTTTTCTTTTTTAATAAATTTGCAAAAAAATTCTACATTGCTGTTTTTTTCAGTCAAGATGGGGTGCAGAGTGTACTTTAATGAGAAAAAAAATGAACTTTTTAGAATTTATCAAATGGCTGCAATGAAACAAAGAGTGAAAAATTTAAAGGAGTCTGAATACTTTCCGTACTCACTGTATGTATCTATATACACTGCTCCAAAAATAAAGGGAACACTTAAAACAACAGAATATAACTCCAAGTAAATCAAACTTCTGTGAAATCAAACTGTCCACTTAGGAAGCAACACTGATTGACAATCAATTTCACATGCTGATGTGCAAATGGAATAGACGATAGATGGAAATTATTGGCAATTATCAAGACACCCTCAATAAAGGAGTGGTTCTGCAGGTGGGGACCACAGACCACATCTCAGTACCAATGCTTTCTGGCTGATGTTTTGGTCACTTTTGAATGTTGGTTGTGCTTTCACACTCGTGGTAGCATGAGACAGACTCTACAACCCACAGAAGTTGCTCAGATAGTGCAGCTCATCCAGGATGGCACATCAATGCGAGCTGTGGCAAGAAGGTTGGCTGTGTCCAGAGGCTGGAGGCGCTACCAGGAGACAGGCCAGTACACCAGGAGATGTGGAGGGGGCCGTAGGAGGGCAACAACCCAGCAGCAGGACCGCTAGCTCCGCCTTTGTGCAAGGAGGAACAGGAGGAGCACTGCCAGAGCCCTGCAAAACGACCTCCAGCAGGCCACAAATGTGCATGTGTCTGCACAAACGGTTAGATACCGACTCCATGAGGGTGGTATGAGGGCCCGACATCCACAGATAGGGGTTGTGCTCACAGCCCAACACCATGCAGGACGCTTGGCATTTGCCACAAAACACAGATGAAAGCAGGTTCACACTGAGCACATGTGACAGACGTGACAGAGTCTGGAGACGCCGTGGAGAGCGACATCCTTCAGCATGACCGGTTTGGCAGTGGGTGAGTAATGGTGTGGGGTGGCATTTCTTTGGAGGGCCTCACAGCCCTCCATGTGCTCGCCAGAGGTAGCCTGACTTCCATTACGTACCGAGATGAGATCCTCAGACCCCTTGTGAGACCATATGCTGGTGCGGTTGGCCCTGGGTTCCTCCTAATGCAGGACAATGCCAGACCTCATGTGTCTGGAGTGTGTCAGCAGTTCCTGCAAGATGAAGGCATTGAAGCTATGGACTGGCCCGCCCGTTCCCCAGACCTGAATCCGATTGAGCACATCTGGGACATCATGTCTCGCTCCATCCGCCAACGTCACGATGCACCACAGACTGTCCAGGAGTTGGCGGATGCTTTAGTCCAGGTCTGGGAGGAGATCCCACAGGAGACCATCCGCAACTTCATCAGGAGCATGCCCAGGCGTTGTAGGGAGGTCATACAGGCACGTGGATATATATATATATATATATATATATATATATATATATATATGCCTTTTTGTCATTCTAGTAGTAGGGCCATAATTAAGACATGATTTGTTGAAACGCGTAGGTCTGTAAGCTATGATAGTTGCACATTTGCTGTATTCTTTGTGGAGCAGTGTTTTATATGGCTAATAAAAGCTAAGTTTTAATATTTTTTCTACTAAACAAACCTTTACGCTGGATCATTTGCACTTTTCCCTTGTCTGACTGCACTTACGTTTCGCCCTGGTACCACTTATCTGCATCTCCAGAAGTTTCCCATTTCTCTATTATACTTTTCAAATTACATTTTGAGACTTTCTCCTCCTGTTGTTGCACATATTTTTTTTCCCTTCATCTGCACAGGTATCATTAATCTATCAACTATAATGGCCGTACCAGGTTCTGCAGGTCCTGTATCCCGTACACATGACGTGGGCAGTGCACGGCATGCCGCTAGTTTATATTCTGAGTGCTCTTATATACGGTGGTAGTTTTACACAATGTTGAGCCTGTGATTTGCAGAGTGAAATGTCTGACTGCTAGAACAGAAGTGTACGGCAGATTCTACAGCATGGATACATAAAGGACGTCCTGGGGGAATATACCTCCCTCCAACACTCGTCCAGTCCCTGCCTCACACTAGAGACATTTATAATAACTCCAGGACTATGGAGCTGGTCATTTTCTCATAATCTGTGGCCATTATTAGTGATCTCGCATTGTACGGTAATATCACCCTGGAGGTTGTGATGTATTTAGTGTAATAGCGCCATCTAGAATATACAGTATATATCAGGCGATACCATGCTTTCTATAGTTAGTCGTCTTATGTGCCCTCTATAGCTATCTATTATACTTTATATTTCTTTATAATAATTTATAATAAATTACTCGATAGTTTTACAGCTTTATGATGTTTATTAATCTGCTGTAATTATAAAAGAAAGTCCAACCTTACAGTGGACACAGGTGGAAGTGTCCTCCATGATGGTATAGGGTGAGGTGGAGCAAGTATATAGTCAGTGGGGGATCAAGGTGACCAGTATTCCCCAGGGTTCCTTGTTATCAGGGAGGGACCCTGTGTATGCAATCAAAAGATCTTATCCTCTGGCCGGCTGTGTGCCATCAACAGGTAATGACCATCCGGCAGTGCGACATCAACTGGTCATCACCCTCCAGCTGTGTGCCATCAACAGGTAATGACCATCCGGCAGTGCGCCATCAACAGGTAATGACCCTCTGGCTATGGCCATCAATAGGTCATCACCCTCCGGCTGTGTGCCATCAACAGGTAATGACCATCCGGCAGTGTGGCATGAACAGGTAATGACCATCCGGCTGTGTGCCATCAACAGGTAATGATCCTCTGTCCGGCTGTGTGCCATCAACAGGTAATGACCCTCTGGCTATGGCCATCAATAGGTCATCACCCTCCGGCTGTGTGCCATCAAATGTTTTTATCTTCTGTCCAGTTTTGTGCCATCAAGAGGTAATGACCCTCCAGCTGTGGGCCATCAACAGGTCATCACCCTTCGGCATTTAGGCTTCTTGTCTTCTGTAAGATGCGATTCTTGAGTCTCCTGATGTTAAAAAATATTTAAAAAATCACCGATTAAACTAATAATCTATCTAGTACATAAGCATCACAATTTATAATCTATCTAGTGCATAAGTATGACAATTTAGCTCACAGAACATACGCTATGCTAAAACATTAGACCCTACAAGCAGAAATTTGCTAAACTAACATAAATATAACTGATAAATCAGTAGAAAAATCGCTACCAATGGCACAGCTCTCTTCACATCAACCTGTAACCATAGTAGATAAGAAATAGAGGACAATGCTCATAGTCAGTTATCAACAATTCGGCATGGGGCATCCCACCAGAGACATTATAATATCTAGTAGATTATAGATGGCAATAGAATTTACCAACAAGCACATAGTACGCCAAACTCAAGTACATAGTATGCCAAACCTCGACACGTTTTCCTAAAATAGGTTCATCAGAAGCACATACTAGACAGTGATACTTAGCAAAGCGTTCATAGATATATGCGCCATATGATAAGGTGCTAAAGTGCAAGTGTGTGACAAAATATCCATTCGATTTCAGCTGCAATGCTGCATTGTATGTAGTAAGATGGTGCCCATCAGACAGCATGTATAGGACTAACCTGTGATGAAAACACGAGCAATGGGAAAGTTCAAGCAGTTGCCTTCTCAATCTTCCTCGCCTCTAAGACATCTAAGGAAACATCTTCTCCTCTTGATTTTGGGTGGAGGTGTTGTAGGCATTTCAGGCTCTGGCATTCTAGGTTCTGACATACTAGGTTCTGACATGGTAGGTTCTGGTGTTCTAGGTTCTGGTGCTCTTGGCTCTGGAATTCTGGGTTGTTGGCTTCTCTGAAAAATCAGTAACCTTCTCTTTATGCTCCGTGGAACTTCGAGCTCTTCTTCCTATATTGTTGTGAGGGATCGTTCTGACCCAGACAATATCACTGAACGCCACTTTATAGTTGCAACTAGGAACCTTTTTCGCATCCTGCGGTGCAGGAGCCATGGATGGAGTAGAACATTTGCCATTGGGCAGGACAGGTGTTCTCCTGGAGTCTTGCTCCTGAATCTGAGGGATGCAAATCGGCTCCTTACAAGCACTTTGTTCCTTCAGAATGGTTTTGTTCTCAGGAGTTTTCTGATTGTTTCACCAGGTTCAGACATTGCCCACTTGCTCAGGACAAGACTTAAGGACAAATACTCTAGTATTGTCAGTAGTGTCATCACCGCAACAAAAACTGCGTCACGGAAGAGCCAAAGAGGAAGATTGATGGAAGCTTGATAGGTGCTTCTCCTGAGATCCACGGGTAGTGGGTCATCCTATAATAAAGAAAAAAAACATAATAAAGTCCTGTATATTTATACCCAATCCAGTCAAACAGAGAGCCCTTGTTATTATACAGTGATGGATACATTATCAAGCAACTTTCAGAAATATCCCATTGAGAAGATCAGGAAGAAGTTTGGGATTCACCTCCAGGGTCCATGAAATATTATTTACAGTTGGACTTTCATATGACGCACGGTTACGTGTCCAGTATGAGAAGTCCTGCAAGAGGCGATATTCTCATTAGCTGATCCTTGTGACCCCCATATTGATGAGAACATACTCGCCCTCAGTGTACTGTAATGTGGGGGGTAGAGCAACGTAAAGCACAGAAATGATAGGATGATACTCATCATCTCCAGAGGTCTCTCAGCACCAAGGTATGGTCAATGAGATACAAGCTGCAGATGGGCCGAGGCTTCTAATATACCCAGGGGTGACATCACAAAGCCCTCTGTGACATCATTGCACAGTTCTATCCATCATGTCACTGATACTTTGGACCTAACTAAATGTCTAAAAGAGAACCCTTCCACATGATTTCCAATCACGGAGCAGCTTCAGTTTTTCAAGAAAAGTGTAAAAAATATAATCTGTGCTGTGATTGGTCACAATGGCACATGAAGCAGAACGTCTTTAGATCTTTTAAAGGGAAAGTGTCAGCAATTTTTTTACAATTGAAAAATTGTAAAGTATTTATATTTATATATAAATACACATATATATTTAAAAAGGTTTTAATGGTATAAAATCTGAAAAAAATATTTTAACTCTTTTGATGTTTTCATCTTGTAAACACTAGGGGGAGCAGCGGTTGACAATTCCATGAAAACAGAATACAGCTAGCTCACATTACGACTGCAGTAAAAGTGGGCGGGATCTGCTCACATGGGTGTGATGTCACTCCTCCCCTTCTGGGCGTTTGCAAAAAGGTAAATGAGACTGTAGTTTAGGATCACAGTGCGGAGCGATCACTGGTGACTGCAAAGTGATATATAAGGGACAACACCAAAGTCATTAATCACTACAAGGACAAGGCAGGAATGTGGGAGTCAGAGGGGTCACCCCACACTTATATCCCCTCTGACTGTCACTTCCTAAGCTCCTTTCCCTGCCATAACCTCTTATTCCCACAGGTAAATTCTTACAGGACCCCCCTCCCCATCCCCTTCCCCTGCCGCAGCTGATTCTAAACGTCCTCCATATGTAATAATAGACAGGTACTCACCGGCAGCCTATGGTAATTCACAGGGTAGAACAGGGTACAGCACAGAAACAATATGGCGATCCTCATTGTCTCCAGGGGGTATCTCAGCACCAAGATATGGCCAATGAGATATGAGCTCCAGGTGGATGGAGCCCCCTTATATACCCCAAGGGTGACATCACAACGCCCTCTGTGACATCATCACCCACAACATTCCGTCACATGACATCACCCAGCACCAGCATCATGTGACCCAGCATAAATAGAAACGGTCCCTGTTGCCTATAGCAACTATTCAAAACTAAGTTTAAACTTTTCCAACAGCTAAAGGCGGCTCTGTGATGGCAGTTTCTTCTTGTGGACGGTTGTGATAAATCTGCAGAACATCTACATAACGCGACATGTAGAAAATCCTGTCTTTTCCCCTCTGTTCTTCCTCTGGTGCTACAGAGACGGATAGAAGGAGCTTTTCCAGACCTTACAGTGCACAATATGGGACCTAATCACTGATATCCCAGATCTCCTCAGTACAAGCATACCGCCAACCTATGAGGACTAGAAAGAGGGCGAAACCATGCGGCACGCGTAGTCTGACCACGCCCCTATCCACACCCCAAGCTACGGCCATTTACCATGTCTTTCTCCCCCGGCAGGAAGAGTTATCAGAGGGGCGGTGGCAGTGAGGGACATTCAGCAGAAACTCGGGACTGCAGGGCATAGACCTAAATCCGGGACTGTCTGCTGTATCCAGGACGGCTGGGACTAGAGATGAGAGGATCGACTCATGGGACTCAGGTCCAGCATCCAGGTCAGTGGTAATTGGTGGCTGGACGGGAGGCCCTGTCGCGGCTTTAGATTAGCCCGGGCTGCTGCAATATCATCTGTGCGTCCTGCTCTTCTCTAGTTGGGACCTGTGGATTATTTTTTGTTCCCTCATTCACAGTCGGACCCTTCAGAACTTTCTCATCTCTGTGTAGTTTCACTATATGACATCTGGCTTTTTTGTGTCTGTAAGGCCGTGTTCACACATAGCATAAATACTGTGCACCAATCTACACAATAACAATCTCCTCTGGTTATTGCATCTTTGGTGCACTATTTTAGGCTTTTTCCCCCTTATTTGATGCATTTTGGTGCAGATGTCAAACCGCGTTTTTAATTGTTTTTTACAGTACAGAAAAACTTTGATTCTGCACTTAAAAAAGTATCAGCAGTTTCTTACAGACGTTTTTTTATGCTCCACATAGAAGTCTATAGAGGAAAAAAATCACCAAAACCGCACAGGGTGGGGGCAGGGTGAGGGACACTGAGGGGAGAATGGAGGCATGGGGGGGTCGAATGGGAAACATGGAGGCAGAATGGGAGACATTGGGGGCAGAATGGAGTCACATTGGGGGAGAATGGAGTCATATTGGAGGCAGAATGGAAACACATTGAGGGCAGAATGGAGACATGGGGGGCAGAATGGAGACGGGGCAGAATGGAGACAGGGGAGAAGAATGGAGACAGGGGGGCAGAATGGAAATGGGGCAGAATAGAGACCGGGGGGCAGAATGGAGATAGGGGGTAGAATAGAAACATGGGGGAAGAATGGAGACAGGGGGGCAGAATGGAGACGGGGCAGAATAGAGACCGGGGGGCAGAATGGAGATAGGGGGCAGAATGGAGACATGGGGACAGTATGGAGACATTGGGGGCAGAATAGAAACCAAAGGGCAGTATGGATGGAGACAAGGGTGGCAGAATAGAAACATGGGGGAAGAATGGAGACAGTGGGGCAGAATGGAGACGGGGGCAGAATAGAGACCGGGGAGGCAGAATGGAGATAGGGGGCAGAATGGAGACAGGGCAGAATAGAGACCGGGGGACAGAATGGAGATATGAGACAGAATGGAGACATGGGGACAGTATGGAGACATTGGGGGCAGAATAGAAACCAGAGGGCAGTATGGATGGAGACAAGGGCGGCAGAATAGAAACATGGGGGAAGAATGGAGACAGGGGGGCAGAATGGAGACGGGGCAGAATAGAGACCGGGGGGCAGAATGGAGATAGGGGGCAGAATGGAGACATGGGGACAGTATGGAGACATTGGGGGCAGAATAGAAACCAGAGGGCAGTATGGATAGAGACTAGGGTGGCAGAATAGAAACATGGGGGAAGAATGGAGACAGGGGGCAAAATGGAGACGGGGCAGAATAGAGACAGGGGGACAGAATGGAGATAGGGGGCTGAATGGAGACATGGGGACTGTATGGAGACATTGGGGGCAGAATAGAAACCAGAGAGCAGTATGGATGGAGACATGGAGGGAAGAATAGAAACATGGGGGCAGAATGGAGACATTGGGGGCAGAATAGAAACCGGGGGGTAGTATGGAGACAAGGGGGGCAGAATGGAGACAGGGGGGCAGAATGGAGTCACATTGGGGGAGAATGGAGTCATATTGGAGGCAGAATGGAAACACATTGAGGGCAGAATGGAGACATGGGGGGCATAATGGAGACGGGGCAGAATGGAGACAGGGGAGAAGAATGGAGACAGGGGGGCAGAATAGAGATGGGGCAGAATAGAGACCGGGGGGCAGAATGGAGATAGGGGGCAGAATGGAGACAGGGGGCAGAATGGAGACGGGGCAGAATAGAGACTGGGGGGCAGAATGGAGATAGGGGGCAGAATGGAGACATGGGGACAGTATGGAGACATTGGGGGCAGAATAGAAACCAAAGGGCAGTATGGATGGAGACAAGGGTGGCAGAATAGAAACATGGGGGAAGAATAGAGACAGGGGGGCAGAATGGAGACGGGGCAGAATAGAGACCGGGGGGCAGAATGGAGATAGGGGGCAGAATGGACATAGGGGGCAGAATGGAGACGGGGCAGAATAGAGACCGGGGGGCAGAATGGAGATAGGGGGCAGAATGGAGACATGGGGACAGTATGGAGACATTAGGGGCAGAATAGAAACCAGAGGGCAGTATGGATGGAGACAAGGGTGGCAGAATAGAAACATGGTGGCAGAATGGAGACAAGGGGGACAGAATGGAGACATGGAGGGAAGAATAGAAACATGGGGGGCAGAATGGAGACGGGGGCAGAATAGAAACCAGGGGGTAGTATGGAGACAAGGGTGGCAGAATGGAGACAGGGAGGGCAGAATGGAGACATTGGGGCAGAATAGAAACATTGGGCAAAATAGACACATGGAGGCAGAATGGAGAGACATTGGCAGAATGGAAAGAAATGGGGGCAGAATGGAGAGACATTGGGGCAGAATGGAAAGACATTGGGGCAGAATGGAGAGACATTGGGGGCAGGATGGAGAGACATTGGGGGCAGAATGGAGAGACATTGTGGGCAGAATGGAGACATGGGGCAAAATAGACACATGGAGGCAGAATGGAGACGTGGGCAGAATGGAGAGACATTGGCAGAATGGAAAGAAATGGGGGCAGAATGGAGAGACATTGGGGCAGAATGGAATGACATTGGGGCAGAATGGAGAGACATTGGGGGCAGGATGGAGAGACATTGGGGGCAGGATGGAGAGACATTGGGGGCAGGATGGAGACAAATGGAAACATGGGGGCAGGATGGAGACATTGGGGGCAGGATGGAGACAATGGGGGCAGGATGAAGACAATGGAAGTAGGATGTGGGACATTATTACTGTAGGGGCTAATTAAAGGATATTATTACTGCTGTAATGTATTTTATTTTTGAGGATACTGTTTTCTGTGGGGGGTTCATGTTACTGTGCAGGGCGGCACTATATCACTTTTTTTCTTCATCTGGTGTAGTGTAGAAGTTGGGGAAATATTGGGGAATGTGCTCTGTAAGCTGCTCTAGATAACTGTGTTATTTTATGCAGAGACGAGTCCTGGCGAGAAGAAGTGATGGCGGTCTGCGATGGATGAAGAGGAAAAGTGGAGATGAAGGACTTCAACTAGAGACATCACCAGTGAGTCAGTGTGTTATCTGTACACTGACACTATACACTGTATACTATACACAGAGCTCCTGTGAATAATGGCACTATTAGTAATGGTAATATTAGTATTCTGTTTTTGTATTAATGCTCAGTATGGTAGTATTCGGTCACTATGTGGTGGTAATATGTGATCTGGTCATGGTGTGGCGGTATTTGTCCCTTGTCCACTACAGGATATTGGCCCCTCATGCCGCCCACATGGAGTTTGTTTCCGTCCTCTTGAGACTGTGCTGCGAGATATAGCAAACCTTCTTGTGACGGCACATATGGATGCCGTCCTGGCAGAGCCAGACCACCTGTACAACCTGAATGGGCCGCCTCATGTTACCCACAATTACCAAGACTCAACAAAAATGGAAAACTAGAGAAGTCAGGGAGGAGGAAGAGAGAGGAATTGTCTGTGGCAATGTCATGCTCCAGGATTTGATCCCTTCAGTTTGTGTTCTGTGGTCGGCTTCTCTTTCTGCCGAGCCACAGGACACACACCTTTTCACTGGGTGTTTGGGTTCTGCTTTTCTGGCTGCAGTCTGCTTAGCTTTACACATTTGTATTTTTATTTGGATGCCTATCACATTTTGGGTGCAGCTTTATAGTCTGCGTTTCCTGCTGGTGATAGATTCATTTGGATATTCTGACATTCTGTTGATATTTAGAGCTAGGGTTTTTCGCTTTGCCGTTTATTTGCTATACTTTGCACTTTTCTTCTTTTTATCATTTGAAAATAGGCAGTATATTTGTTAACAGTACTTGCTGTATTCTTTGTTTGGTATTTTGTTTCTTACTTTACTTGCTTTGGGATTATTCCTTTGTTCAGCACACTTCTCTTCTTTTAGATAATTCACACTCTGCTCTGCCCTCTGGTTCTTTCGGAGGAACGTGAAGCAACTTGTCTGCCTTTTAGGCAGTTTAGGCCATAGTTGCCATCTCCTAGTCTGTGGTTAGGTCTATCTCTTCACCCGCAGGTACCGCTGGGGACTGTGTAGTCAAGGTATCTAGTCTGTACAGGAGCAAGCAGGGTCAGTTGTAGTTTTTAGTGTTTAGCTTATTTTCCCAAGTAAGTTGCTACACAAGCATAGATAAACTAGGAGTTGTTAGGAGCATTCAGGGTGAGCCTCTATTGATAGGGGGCGCCATTGCGTTATCTTAGGGTGCTAACCTCCACCATCATGTAGGGACAGACCAGGGTCAGAGTAGTGCTTCTACCAGTCTGAATTTGGATCTGCCAGGTTCAGGTATTTGTTCCCCTTGTTTGTACGCTACCAATGTACATGGGCTTGTGCAGTCATAATAGGCCACTATCTGCACCATTCCCTCTTTCGGGGTGTCTCGCTGTTCCTCTCCCTGGCTCCTGTTGTCACTTTCATCTGCACCAGAAGAGGTGACATTGATTCACAATCACTTCTGCGCCTAACTAGACAGATCGATGTCCCTGACATTTTTTTTTTTTTTTTTAATCAAATAGGTTTTTATTGAACATATTTCAAGTATACAATAATTTCAAAAGCATCGCATTTTTTAGAACAATAAGAAAACACAAACCCCTTTATAATCCCCCCACACCCTTTTCCGACAGCAACCCTTCCCTTATATTGTATTATATTGAAAGGTAAAGAGAAATGTAAAAAAAAATAAATAAATAAATAAATTCCCATGCCACTAAAGACCTCTCCTATTAGACCGTTATGATAAAAGGACAAGACAAAACCCAAAGGTGTATTCCTGAAATGTCCGTTTATACTTCCTTATTCATGTTTGGACTCTGTATTCTTAGATTCCTTTGTATTGTATCCAAGGTTACCATACTTTTTCAAATGTTTTCTGCTTTCCTCTTTTCCCATATATTCTTCTTTCCATTTGTATAGTGAATTCTATTTGTCTAAAAAATTCTTCCTCGGAGGGAGGACCAGCCCCAGTCCAGTTTCTCGCTATAACTTTCCTAGCACAATAAAGTATTCTAGCAATAGCTATTTTTATATTTTTGTCAGCTAATATTTCTTCTACATAACCCAGCAAGCATGTTATAGGGTCTCCTGGGACTTCGCAACTATACGCCCCATCAATTGCAGCAAGGACCCCAGACCAAAACCTTAATAGTCTAGGGCATTCCCACATCATGTGGAATATGCCCGCCTCCCCTCCCCCACATCTTGGGCATTTTGAGTCGCCCCTTAGTCCCATTTTATGCATAATTAGCGGAGATCTATAGACTCTGTGGATTACATAAATATGAGACAATCTTGCAGGTTCGCTCATTGAGAGTATCTGTATGTATTCCAGTATGTTTTCCCAAATGTCGTCCCTTATTAGACCAATCTCTTCTTCCCATTTACTTTTAGATCTTATTGGAAACTCCAGTAAATAGGTATGCATCAAGTCCCTATACGTGTTCGAAATTACTCCCCTAGTTGTTCCCTCCTGACAAATATATTCCAAAACTAGATCTGTTTCCACTATCATACGTTTTTTAGTTCCTTGGGACTTGATTGCATGATTAATCTGTCTATAATGATACCATTCTGAGTTTGGCAGCGAAAACTCACTCTGTAGCTGCGAGAAGGGTTTGACACTTTCCCCCTCCATAATTTGATACATGTATTTAATTCCTTTATCTATCCATTCTCTCATGACATCAATCTTTTGCATTTCTGGGAGGTTATTATTATTCCATATAGGGGTAAATTTAGTTAGGCCCTTTATTCCTCTCACTCTCTTTACCATATTCCAGATTTTATATATAAGTTCCACTGTAGGTTTCCTCCCCCCCAATCTATTCATGTCTCCTGCCTCCAAACCCTCTAGTATTTGTCTTTCTCCCATGGAATATTCTAAGATTCTTTTTGTAGATCCGCCAGATCCCAAACATGACCATCCGCTAAAGTGTTGACTCTGTGCTGCTAGATAATAAATCTCTGGGTTCGGCAGCGCCAGTCCACCCTCCTCCTTAGGTCGTTGGAGAGTTTCCAATTTTATTCTTGCCTGCTTCTTCCCCATACCAGAGCTCTAATCATTACATTTAGGGATTTAAATCTCTTTTTAGATATCCAGACGGGGGCATTATGCAGGATATATAACAACTTAGGCATCAAAATCATCTTAAATAAATTTATTCTCCCCACCACCGTTAAGTATAATTTATTCCATATATCTATTTTGGTTTTCAATTTTTGAAGCAGTGGCGATAAATTAATGTTGAGATAGTCTGATATCGGTAGAGATATTTGCATTCCTAAGTATTTAAATTCTTTTTTAATCTGTAAGTTATCAACTTCCCTTTCCCCATTTGTCAGTTCCGCTTCTTGGTCTACTTTAAACAATACAGATTTGGACCAGTTAATCTTCAGCCCCGATATCCTGTGGAAAGCTTTAACAAGCCTAGGAGCAGAGACCTCATCCGTCCTTACCCAGGAGTTGTCTTCAGGACCGAAACCCTTCCAGGAAACAAGATACTGTAATCTCCCTCTATGCCGTCTAGAATTCAAGATAAGCGAAATTTCAAATTCGCCGTCTTCCACCACAGGAGGAACTGTGACAGTGGCATCCCTATCAGATACGTCAGCCTTTTTCAACAAGGAAACATGAAACACAGGATTAATCTTCCAGTAAGTAGGGACATCCAACCTAACAGCAGACGGGTTAACAACCTGAAGCACTTTAAATGGACCCACAAACTTAGGACCCAGTTTTTTAGAGGGAATCCTCAACCGCAGGTTCTTCGAGGACAACAAAACCATGTCACCCACAGTAAACAAAACCTCTTTACGTTTCCTGTCAAAATACTTCTTGGACTTCTTGTTAGCCTCTTGAAGGTTGGAGCGTACATTAGTCCAAACTCTCTCCAAATCACCGGAAAAATTCTCCTCCTCCGGCACCGCTGACCCTAATTTGGAGAACGAACCAAAAGACGGATGTCTCCCAGTACAAAAAAAAAAAGGAGAACACCCAGCAGAAGAGGACGTATGATTGTTAAGAGCAAATTCTGCGAGAGGCAGAAACTCAGACCACACCTCTTGATTGTCTGCCACAAAACAACACAAAAACTGTTCTACATCCTGGTTCTTTATTTCAGTCTGTCCATTAGACTCAGGATGATACCCAGACGAAAATGACAAATGGACTCCTAACCTGTCACAAAAAGCACACCAAAAGCAAGCCACAAGCTGAGGTCCTCTATCAGAAACAATATTTGTGGGAACGCCATGGAGTTTGACAATCTCCTTAACAAACGCCTTAGCGAGTGTCTTGGCGCAGGGCAACTTAATGAATGGAACCAAATGACACATCTTACTAAAACGGTCCACGACCACCCAGATGACTGTAAAACCCTCGGGCACAGGAAGATCAGTAATAAAATCCATTGTGAGATGCGTCCAAGGCGCACTAGGAACTTCCAGAGGGCAAAGCAACCCCGCAGCAGGAGTATGTGAAGCCTTTGACCTAGCACACACAGTACACTGACGCACCCACTTGATGACTTCCTTCTGCCATCCAGGCCACCAAAAACTGCGACTGATAAGTCTTAGTTTCCAAAATTCCTGGATGACCTGCCAACCGAGACTCATGACACTCAACAAATAAATCTCTCCTAATGGCTCTAGCACAAGCAACTCCCATGGGGAGTGTTAGATGGAGCATCATCTTGAGCTTTCAGGATCCCATTCTCTAAAACGGAGTCCAAAGCCGCCACCACAACTCCTTTCTGCAAAATGCTCTCCTCCTCCTCGGCACCGACCGTAGGAGAGAAGCTGCGAGATAAAGCATCGGCTTTAACATTCATAGTACCAGAGATATAGGTAACAGAAAAATGAAACCGAGAAAAAAAAGTGCCCACCTAGCTTGACGGGTATTCAAGCGCTTGGCACCATCCAGTAGATCAAATTCTTATGATCTGTGAAAACCTGAATAGGAAATCTAGCACTTTCCAAAAAATGACGCCAATGTTCAAACGCGAGTTTAATAGCCAGCAACTCCCACTTTCCAACATCATAATTCAGTTCGGTTTCCGAAAATTTCCTCGAAAAGAAAGCACAAGGATGTACTCCACCCTTGTTCTCCTGAGACAAAACTGCTCCGACCCCCACCGATGAAGCATCGACCTCAACCAAAAAAGGCTTGGTCTCATCAGGCTGCATAAGGATAGGATCAGAACTGAACCTCTCTTTGAGATACTCAAACGCTTCAATGGCCTCAGTAGTCCACTGGGCCGTATTCGCACCTTTCCTGGTGAGAACGGTTAGAGGTTTAACAATTACAGAAAAATTCTTAATGAATTTCCTGTAATAATTGGCAAAACCCAAAAATCTCTGTATAGATATCAAACCAATAGGCCTAGGCCATTCCTCCACAGCCTGAACCTTCACAGGGTCCATCTCAAATCCCTCGCTGGAGACAATGTAGCCTAAAAAACTAATTTTCTGCACAGCGAACTCACATTTCTCCAGCTTAGCAAAGAGTGAATTATCACTCAATAACTGCAAAACTTCACGTACACTCTGCCAATGGGACTCAAGATCTGGTGAATAAATCAAAATGTCATCCAAATACACAACCACATTCTTACCAATCAAAGGTCTCAGGATGTCATTAATAAGGTTCTGAAAAAATGCTCGTGCATTGGTAAGACCAAAAGGCATCACCAGATTCTCAAAATGACCTACCGGAGTGTTAAAAGCAATTTTCCATTCATCACCCTCCTTCACTCATAACAAATTGTATGCCCCCCAGAGATCAATTTTGGAGAACCACTTGGCCCCCACTAACTGGTTAAACAAGTCATGAATTAACGGAAATGGTTAGGAACTGCGTACGGTAATCTTATTAATTTCACGAAAATCCAGACATGGACGTAAACCCCCATCCTTTTTTTTAACAAAGAAGAGTCCAACTGCCACAGGTGACTTAGAAGGTCTAATGTGACCAGCAGCCAGGCTAGTCTGTATGTACTCCTCCAAGGCCTTTATTTCAGGGATAGTCAGATTAAACAAGTTACTTTTGGGAAGAGTAGCACCCGGAACAAACTCAATGGCGCAATCATAATCCCTATGAGGAGGTAAAACTTGCGACTCCTCCTCCGAAAAAACCCTCCAAAAATCTTGAATAGGTACCGGTAATTCCCCTTTTTCCACAGCCGCAATGTGACCATTACAACATTTATCATAGCAGTTCGGACTCCATGACTTAATCACATTAGTAGATCAGTCCAATAAAGGGTTGTGCAGTCTTAACCAAGGCAAACCTAAAACGACTGGAGAGGGTAAATTATCTAATACAACCAAGTCCAAAATTTCTTGGTGAACTCCATTGATAGTGAGAGGAAATGCAGCAACCATGTGAGTAATACATTTCAAGGGAGTGTTATCAATAGCAATCACAGAAATAGGTGATGACAAAGGTTTGGATTTCAATTTAAGGTTTTCCAAAAACCCTTTATCAATCACATTAAGCGTTGAACACAATCCACAAATACCTGAAATTCAATCAAATCTCGCTGCAGAGTAGTACTCCCAGAAAGAAATACTCCTGCAGAGCGTAAACAAGCTATACGGGCGTAACTGACCTTTTTTTTTTCTTTACTTAAACGACGCTCACAATACTTGATCAAATGGTCAGCTTTACCACAATAAAGACACAAACCCTCGGCAAATCTCCGGTCCTGAGAGCGGAGTGACATCGCCCCAACCTCCATCGGTTCTCCGCTGTCAGAGCAGATTTTCTGGGAACTTGGACCTGACGTTACAGGAGTTTTTACATCATTCACCCTGGACCTCAATTGCCTGTCCACACGAACAGCTAACTGCATAGCTTCCTGCAGAGTCTCAGGTGCAGGGAATGCAATTAGAAAATCCTTAACCCTTTCACTCAGACCAGCAAGAAATAAACATTTCAATGCCGGATCATTCCATTTAACGTCTGAAGCCCATCTCCTGAAGTGTGTGCAAAAATTTTCAACATCATCTGACCCCTGATTCAAACGTCTAAGTTCAGATTCAGCAGATGAGATTCGATCAGGATCGTCATTTATTAGCCCCATAGCAGAAAAAATTTCTTCTACAGACCTTAAACACGGATCATTAGGCTGGAGAGAAAAGGCCCACCCCTGTGGTTCATTGCGCAAAAGTGAAATAATAAAACCAATGCGCTGTGATTCATTCCCAGAGGATCTTGGTCTCAAACGAAAATATAACAAACAAGCATTTTTAAAGGAAAAAAAATCTTGCTGTTTACCATAAAAAACATCAGGCAGTCCTACCTTGGGTTCGACAAAATGCGCTCCAGAACAGCTACTCACGTGTTGCTGGAGCTCGGCCACCTCCAGAGATAATCCCTGCAGGCATCGAGCTAAATCCTGAATGGAAACCATACTGATCCCCGGATTTCTTTCCTTTTATTTTTTTTTAGGCTGGACTTACTGTTATGATCTGCAACAAGCACTAAGGAAAGATAGGGGAAAGCTGTCCCTACAGTAAGACTAAGCTGAATCCCTACGATGTAGCGGGCAGCCTGTTCCTAGTGAACAGACCCGCCTTTGTTCTCGGCTAGTCTGAACGAAGACCTATGGAATTAAGGGAGGGGTCCCTTAAAGAACTAAGGACTTGGACAAAAATGGGACACCTCCTAAACACAAATTGTTGTAGAACACAAATGACAAACTGACAAAAAGTACTATAGGTCCCAGAGGACCAAGCGAACTAGACAGAGATAGGCACCGAAGCACCAGGCTAGCAAAACAGTCAAACACTGAAGTCCAGCAAAGCCAGAAGGGCGGAGCAGGAATATATAGGCAGATGGTCACGTGACCGCAAAACACAAGATAGAAAAAACTAACAGGAGGGTTCTAACATTAACATTATTACAAACAGCATAAAACTTTTCACTGGAATATACATATTTTCTCATGTACAGCATTTTCAACATTTTTAGCAGCATGAGGGACCCGTCCGAAAACCCTCCACGTAGGCCCTGGGCGTGGCTGCAGGGCTTAAGTGATCCTGGTGCTGGACCACATCTTCGGCCACGCCAAACAGGTTTTTGTTCTGAGGTCTGCGGTTGCAAATATAAAACCAATAGAGGGCACTCTAAGAAGTGCAAACTATACACAAGATGAGTTCTTGGCTGCTCACAGTCCTCAGCCTGAAGTCTGTATACCCTTACCGGGTAATTATGCACACAAAATAATCAATTTGTACCCTTACGTGTAACTTATTTACACTGTTCAGTCCCACTTACTAGTGGGTGCGCCGTTCCTTCTCTAATTGTAGGAGCTCCCGTTTGCCGAACTCCTTTCTTGCCAGCGCCTGGGCTTGGGTCTCCTGCGGGAACCCCATCAGGTCCCCCCCCCTGGGTGTCCCAACTAAACTCTTCTCCTCCGGGGCAGGCAACCAGGGGTGCTGGTGTTGGGAGTAGCGGGTACTGTTGCTGGTCCTCAAACCTGGCAGACCAGTCGAAGGAGGGCCCTCCGTACACCCACTCGGTGCCGGACGTGGCGGTTCCGGAAGGGAGCCGAGCCAAGAGGTCCGCGGAGTCATCGCCCGGGGGTGGAGGTTTCGGGCGGGAGCCGAGCAGGAGGTCTTTGGAGTCAGTGACCGGGGGTGGAGGTTCCGGGCTTAGCAGCTGCTCAAGGGTGTACATGGCTGGGTGCGGGGGGTGCTGCTGTAGGAGGCCCAGGAGAAGGGCTGCTCCTGTGCTGCACACGGCCTCCTGGCACTCATCTGGCTCCGCTGGGGCTGGGGCGCCGCTGATGGTACCCGGGGATGGCTGCCGCCGAGCTGCTATATTCTCCAGCAGCTCCTTCTTCCACTTGGCGACCGCTGCTTGCTGGGCCCATTCCACCTGCTAGCTCAGCTCCTGGATCTCACTCTGGAGGAATTCAGCATCTTCCAGGGAAAGTTTGCTTGTCGCTCCCTCCAGGGTGAGGGGGGCACTTGCTGCTGCAGGCCAGAGGCGGAGGCTTGATCCTGGCTTCCTTCCATTCCGGCTGCTGGGTGCGGTCTGTCTAGACTGGTCAAGTCCACACCCTGTCTCCATTCCTTCTCTCTTTCTCCCCTCCCTTTTTGGGGGCGGTTCCATGGCAGTCTGCTGTCGGTCACTCTCAGGGACGTCCTCCCCGCCTTGACGGACACATCTATGCGGACAGTCACAGTTGCAAGAGGCGGGTTGTGCTTTTGGCGCCATTCTGGGACCCGGCCCACGATGGGAGGTTCCATATTGTTGTCTTTGATCACGCACATAATGGCGCCCGTTCTTCTGGGGCGGATCCACAGTCAGTGAAGATATACAGTTCAAATAAGGCACACAGTACCCGGTGGCATCGGGCACAAAATCCTGTTCGTGATGCCAGAAAAGAGAGAACTGTGTCACCCAGGGGGAATATAGGGGACTCAGTACCCGGGCCTTTTACCTTGTTTAGGAGGTCACGGCAGTCGGCTCCCGGGCCCATACTCTGGGTCTCTCTTTAAAAAGGGGTTTTAGTATACAGTTTGTCTTGTGACACCACCTGTGGTTTCTGGTAATGATTACCGGCGCTGCTGTAGACCTCCGGGGGGTAATGGGATGGCAGCTGGGATGTTTCTGCTCCCCACAGGCGCCGCGGGCCACCGGGGCAGTGTAGGTGCAGATGGTGGTGATGCTGGGGCTTGTAGTGCAGGAGAGATGGCGCAGAAGAAATAACTGACGGAGGCAGTGCAGTGCAGTCATCCGAGTTTTACTCACAGTTCTTGATCAAGTTCCTCAGGTACACTGTACGGGTGTCAGCCTCCCGCGTCGCACTGCGTCTACCAGCCAAGGGGTTCAGCACTTTCTCAAATATATCAGGAGCGCTTGACGGAACCCCGCTTTCTTTATGGTCCTCACTTGACCGACTTCTCGCGCTGGGTCTTCTCCCTCCTGCCCTGTGCTTCCCACACACAGTTCCGATCGGGTGCTCTGCAGTCCCTCTGGGCAACACGGAGTGACTAAGGTGAGACTGTGGCAACTGCACCATGGAAGTGCAGAAGCCTCCGGTTTTTCCAGCTGAGACCTGGAGTAACACGGCTGGGCCAGGGACCGGTCCCTTCTTGCGGCCTGATCCCTCTGACACCTGGCAGATTCGGGGCTTACGGGTGCCATCCTGCACTCACCATACCCCCTGGGATCCCTTCTGTAAAACGGAGCCTTTTTCCTCTGCTCCCCTCCTGGGCCTCTACCACTAGGCCCAAGAGACTCTGTTCCCCTCCTTACTGCTCACTCACTTACTGAACTCACTGACCTGCCACCCTATGATGGCTTCCCTTTTATACCTCCTATTATGGTGCTCCCCTACTCTACATTCTCCACCCACACCCACTACTGGTTCCCCCTCTCTTTGGTCCCCCCCCCACTCCATCCAGGGACAGGGCTCAGAAGGAACATAATGTATCTTGCCCTTCCAACCGGCCTGGAGTAGTGTAGTGTTGAATGTGGGTGTTGGGATTCCGGGCAGTATTCCCTTCTTACTTGAAAGAAGGAGACACCACACCTCTGGGTGAGGTGCAGTACCTCTGTGGCGACTGAACCCTCAGGGGCACCACAGTTGCATCTCACATATTGGAGACTGCACCCACATTCCAACAGGTAAACAGTAAATGACATACCACAGGTTAGATGTTGGTAAAACAGAAAAGTTTCTCCTGTCACCTTCGATTGAAAGTAGGTACATCCATGCTTCAACACTGTGTAGCATAAACACTTAATGTTTGTGTGGCGACCCTGAGGGTTCAGTCACCACAGGGTACTGCACCTCAGATAGAGGTGTGGTATCTCCTTCTCCAGGTAAGGATGGAGCATCACACAGGACCCCACTTCACACTCAACACTACACCACTCCTGTCCTGAAGGGGGCCTAAATGCGCCAGGGAGCTGCCCCGGCCTGGGATAGAGGAGATGGGGGAACCAAAGATAGGGGGAACCAAGTAGTGGGTGAGGGTGGAGGAAACACTTACAGGAAGCACTTATAGAATCATATATAATATTTTGCCATCTTGGTTTCAAGATCTTTGATTGTGGGTCTTCTGTCAGGGTCCAGCAAGAGTCTGTAGCTGGCTGAAGATTCACGGTCCTCGCTCGCTGGTCTTGAGACGAGGAGCGAGTCAGAGTTAACAAGTGTCTCTGCCCGGTCAGGGTCTTGTTCTAAGAAGGCCTTGGAGGGGAGCAGAGGAGACAGGCTCCACAGGCAAAAGGATCCCAAGAGGGTACAGATGGTGCAGAGTCGCCACCTGTATTCTTCACTCTGGCCTAGCCAGAGGGACTCCTGCTGCAAAAGAGGTAACCAGCCCCCAATATCTGACTTTGTCACTTCACGTCTCAGTCAGAAAAGTCCGGAGGCTTAGCGGATCCCAGGGGGATACGGAGGGAGCGGAGTCGCCACCTGTATCTCTCAACCTGCTTTACCCAGTGAGACCCAGCCTTACACCACGTTCATACCACACACAGTCAGGAGAAGACTCAGTGGGAGAACTTACTGAGGAGAGGAACACATCGGCGGGGTCTTGTCAGGTGCTCCTGGTCTACCTAGGGAGTGCTGAATCCCTTCCTGGTGGCCGCAGCGCGCCACGAGAAGCAGAGAGAAGCTTTGCAGCTGCTACTTCACCAAAGTGAGTAAAGCTTGGATGACTTTACTTACTGCTTCCGTTTGTTCATTCCTGCGCGGCACTGCACGCACCACAACTCTCCAGATCTTACTCACTGCCCTGAGGCCTACTCCGCCTGTGGGGAGTAGTACCAACCAAGCTGCCAGAACATCAGCCTCAGAGGTCTGTTGCAGCGCTGGTGGCCTTCACCAGAAACCACAGGTGGCGTAGTCGAGCAACCACTCATCCAAAAGCCCATATTTTTTTATGTGACAGCCCTGGGCACGGACCGGGTCACGGCCACGACGACATCCCACACCACCACCGTACATTGGCCCGGCACCGAGTAACCTCGCCGCTCAGGGAGGACGAGTCATTTGACTTTGGGAGCTATTGGGAGATTGTTAGAAGGTTTATTCCTAGCGTTGAAGGAAAATTGTCATCAGTATTTTGCTAAGTAAACTATAGGCATTGTCAGGTTGGTTCTGTTACCCTGATTAAAATGATATCAGATTTGAAGAAATCTGTCTAGTGGTTCTTGTTTAATCTGTTTGCAGTTTGGAGTTAATGAGATGCTTGTGCTTCGAGACTGACCTGTGGGCAGGTCTTTTTTTTTGGTTCTCTGGCCTCATTGTAATCATTCTGGGCTTAAATGACAGGTCACTGAACCTTTAAATACTGCGCTTGCACAGATAGATGCTACTGTGCATGCACCGGCGCCATTTTGTTTCAGCCAAATTTTTTTTTTAAGACCACAATATTAAATGTGCAGTAAAAATAGGAGGAAGGTCATGGAAGGTTATTTAAGCCCAGAGCACGAGCATCTCATTAACTGCAAACACATTAAAATGATACCTGGGTTGAAGAAATCTGTCTTAGGCTGCGTGCCCACAATGCGTTTTTCATGCGTTTCCGCTGCGGAATTTCCACAGCTGAAACGCATCAAAAACGCATGGTAATCCACACCCCATGGTCCCCAATGGCATTCCGCAATGTCAATGCACATGCTGCGGATTTTTCCACAGCATTTCTGCAGCGCTCATAAATCCGCAGCATGTTCATTAATTTTGCGGAAGCGCAGCGGAATTGCCGCCATTGACTTGCATTGAGACGCATATAATCCGTGTCTGTACATTTGTACACGCGGATTCTATGCATTTCAATGTGCGGATGGTACCCAGTTCTGGAGGAGAGAAGACTCTCATCCAGACCTGGGTACCATTGTACCTGTAAAAAAAAGAATAAAATAAAAAATAAACTTTATATTCACCGTCTTGCGGGCCGACAGCACTTCTCCTTCCAGGACCTGAGATGACGTCGCGGTCATGTCACCGCAGGCTGTCTCGCGAGATGCCGGCAACCAGGAAGAAGCCAGGCCTTTTGCATGGATTTATACAGTGTGACCTAGTTGTCAAGCACTTTCCAAGTGATGCTATCGCCTAGAAAGTGCTTATCAGTCCGCATGCGGAAACACATGCGTTAACGCATGTGGATACGCATGTGAATCCGCATGTATTCTGCAGGAAAAACGCATGCACAATCTGCATGCGTTTTTTCTGCCAGGGAGATGCAGAAATGCTGCAGAAATTTTCTGCTTCATTTCTGCATCGTGGGCACATAGCCTTATGGCTCTTGTTTAATCAGTGTAACAGTGCCAACCTTTCACTGCCTGTAGTTTACTTATCAAAATCCTGATGACAGGAGCGCCGCAAAAACGGCTATCATGCCGCGTGGGAACGTAGCCTAAGGGACTCCATCTTTAATAAAAAAAAATCCTCGCTCCGACGTAATCCATTGGTCTTCTGTCTTCAGCGCTGCTACATCTTTGCCATCAGACAAATATGTTTGCTGACAGATGAGCAGGCACAGAATGACGCTGGAGCACTGTTACTTTGTAGTTGTTAAATAATACTCTTTCCTGTATTATTTTCTCTACTGAGGACTTCTCAAAGTATCATTATCACGATATTCTTATAAAAGATTTATTCTTGGATTGTCCATTAAAAAGAATCAAATTTCAGCAGATACATACAATTATTAGTTATTAAGTAATTGTCCATCTGTCCATAATTAGCTTAATTGTTGAGGTTCACCCATCTTTCCTTGGATCCTGGCTGGTAAATTACGTCTTTGTCCAGCACGTGTCCGGCCTACATGTCAGCTGCTTCTCAGCATGCAGATCCTTCTTCTGTGTCCTGTGGGGTGGGAAGAGCGAGCCCCCCCTCCAACCATGGGTTTTTATTTAGACCGGTCATATGGCTGTACTCTGCCTATGGTAGTGAACTAAAAATACACACACAAATGACGCATGTCAACTAGAAATGATGGCTGATGCAATCCTTGTGCAATGTATAAAACTTAGAATTAAGAATAAAATGAATATGCATAATTAATATTTAACAATCTGTGTGAATAAAGTCCTCTGTATCTGTGTGAATACAGTCCTCTGTATCTGTGTGAATAAAGTCATCTGTGTCTGTGTGAATAAAGTCCTCTGTATCTGTGTGAATAAAGTCATCTGTGTCTGTGAGAATAAAGTCCTCTGTATCTGTGTGAATAAAGTCCTCTGTATCAGTGTGAATACAGTCCTCTGTATCTGTGTGAATAAAGTCCTCTGTATCTGTGTGAACAAAGTCCTCTGTATCTGTGTGAACAAAGTCCTCTGTATCTGTGTGAACAAAGTCCTCTGTATCTGTGTGAACAAAGTCCTCTGTATCTGTGTGAGTAAAGTCCTCTGTATCTGTGTGAGTAAAGTTCTCTGTATCTGTGTGAATAAAGTCCTCTGTTTCTGTTTGAATAAAGTCCTCTGTATCTGTGTGAATAACGTCCTGTGTATCTGTGTGAATAAAGTCCTCTGTATCTGTGTGAATAAAGTCCTCTGTATCTGTGCGAATAAAGTCCTCTGTATCTGTGTGAATAAAGTCCTCTGTATCTGTGCGAATAAAGTCCTCTGTATCTGTGCGAATAAAGTCCTCTGTATCTGTGCGAATAAAGTCCTGTGTATCTGTGTGACTAAAGTCCTCTGTATCTGTGTGAATAATGTCCTCTGTATGTATGTGAATAATGTTGAAATGAGCGAATGTTTCAATATTCGGTTCGGATTATGATAGTCAAATCAACAATATTCGCCAATTTATTTGTGGAATATTTGGCGAACGCCATAGGATTCAATGCGGGCAAAAACAAAGGAATATACAACACCTTCAAATGGGCCCAAAAGCTGACAAATCACATCAAATTAGGGGCAGACACCAGGAAAGTGTCATCAATTCACCAAGAGTACAAGTACTATAATTATTATTATTACACGACATTTATTCCGTGGAGCGTTACATGTGAAAAGGAGTCACTGACTGGTACAAGAGGAGAGAGGACCCTGCTCGCGAGGGCGCACAATCAATCTACAAGGGATGGGTGAGGATACAGTATGTCAGGGTACAGCTAGTCGTGCAGCGGTATGCTGGAGCGAGGGTTACATAGGACTTTATTCACACCGCAACATGTACATATACAGTACAGACCAAAAGTTTGGACACACCTTCTCATTTAAAGATTTTTCTGTATTTTCATGACTATGAAAATTGTACATTCACACTGAAGGCATCAAAACTATGAATTAACACATGTGGAATTATATACTTAACAAAAAAGTGTGAAACAACTGAAAATATGTCTTATATTCTAGGCTCTTCAAAGTAGCCACCTTTTGCTTTGATGACTGCTTTGCACACTCTTGGCATTCTCTTGATGAGCTTCAAGAGGTAGTCACCAGAAATGGTTTTCACTTCACAGGTGTGTCCTGTCAGGTTTAATAAGTGGGATTTCTCGCCTTATAAATGGGGTTGGGACCATCAGTTGTGTTGTGCAGAAGTCTGGTGGATACACAGCTGATAGTCCTACTGAATAGACTGTTAGAATTTGTATTATAGCAAGAAAAAAAGCAGCTAAGTAAAGAAAAACGAGTGGCCATCATTACTTTAAGAAATTAAGGTCAGTCAGTCCGAAAAATTGGGCAAACTTTGAAAGTGTCCTCAAGTGCAGTTGCAAAAACCATCAAGCGCTACAAAGAAACTGTCTAACGTGAGGTCCGCCCCAGGAAAAGAAGACCAAGAGCCACCTCTGCTTCTGAGCATAAGTTTATCCGAGTCACCAACCTCAGAAATCGCAGGTTAACAGCAGCTCAGATTAGAGACCAGGTCAATGCCACACAGAGTTCTAGCAGCAGACACATCTCTACAACAACTGTGTAGCAGGCCTTCATGGTGAAATAGCTGCTAGGAAACCACTGCTAAGGACAGGCAACAAGCAGAGGAGACAAGTTTGGGCTAAAGAACACAAGGAATGGACATTAGACCAGTGGAAATCTGTGCTTTGGTCTGATGAGTCCAAATTTGAGATCTTTGGTTCCAACCACCGTGTCTTTGTGCGACGCAGAAAAGGTGAACGGATGGACTCTACATGCCTGGTTCCCACCGTGAAGCATGGAGGAGGAGGTGTGATGGTGTGTGGGTGCTTAGCTGGTGACACTGTTGGGGATTTATTCAAAATTGAAGGCATACTGAACCAGCATGGCTACCACAGCATCTTGCAGCGGCATGCTATTCCATCCGGTTTGCGTTTAGTTGGACCATCATTTATTTTTCAACAGGACAATGACCCCAAACACACCTCCAGGCTGTGTAAGGACTATTTGACCAAGAAAGAGAGTGATGGGGTGCTACGCCAGATGACCCTGGCCTCCACAGTCACCAGACCTGAACCCAATCGAGATGGTTTGGGGTGAGCTGGACCGCAGAGTGAAGGCAAAAGGGCCAACAAGTGCTAAGCATCTCTGGGAACTCCTTCAAGATTGTTGGAAGACCATTTCCGGTGACTACCACATGAAGCTCATCAAGAGAATGCCAAGAGTGTGCAAAGCAGTCATCAAAGCAAAAGGTGGCTACTTTCAAGAACCTAGAATATAAGACATATTTTCAATTGTTTCACACTTTTTTTTGTTAAGTATATAATTCCACATGTGTTAATTCATAGTTTTGATGCCTTCAGTGTGAATGTACAATTTTCATAGTCATGAAATTACAGAAAAATCTTTAAATGAGAAGATGTGTCCAAACTTTTGGTCTGTACTGTATTACTGCCGCGGTTCCGCTCCGTACACCTCGTACATGCACGACTCTGCCTCGTACATTTCATAGACGCACGGCTCCGCTCCGTACGCCTCGCACAAACGTGGCTCCACTCCGTACGCCTCGTACACGCGCGGCTCCACTCCGTACACCTCGTACACACGCGGCTCCGTACACCTCGTACACGCGCGGCTTCGCTCCGTACGCCTCGTACACGCGCGGCTCTGCTCCGTACGCCTCGTACACGCGCGGCTCTGCTCCGTACGCCTCGTACACGCGCGGCTCTGCTCCGTACGCCTCGTACACGCGCGGCTCTGCTCCGTACGCCTCGTACACGCGCGGCTCTGCTCCGTACGCCTCGTACACGCGCGGCTCTGCTCCGTACGCCTCGTACACGCGCGGCTCTGCTCCGTACGCCTCGTACACACGCGGCTCCGCTCCGTACGCCTCGTACACACGCGGCTCCGCTCCGTACGCCTCGTACACACGCGGCTCCGCTCCGTACGCCTCGTACACACGCGGCTCCGCTCCGTACGCCTCGTACACACGCGGCTCCGCTCCGTACGCCTCGTACACACGCGGCTCCGCTCCGTACGCCTCGTACACACGCGGCTCCGCTCCGTACGCCTCGTACACACGCGGCTCCGCTCCGTACGCCTCGTACACACGCGGCTCCGCTCCGTACGCCTCGTACACACGCGGCTCCGCTCCGTACGCCTCGTACACACGCGGCTCCGCTCCGTACGCCTCGTACACACGCGGCTCCGCTCCGTACGCCTCGTACACACGCGGCTCCGCTCCGTACACCTCGTACACGCGCGGCTCTGCTACATCCACACTGTAAACCCCTCCTGACCCCACACATAAACTTCAGCTCATCCAGCACCATGACAACCAGCACAGCAGAGTCCTGCATCCACTGAGGCCCCTGATCATGTGACCCCTGACTCCTCCCCTCTTGTGACCTCATCACGGCTCCTGTGCGCACAGAGCAGCCATATATGTGGTGGCGGCTCTGCAGGTGGAGGTATGTGGAGACCCCATTACTGGGCGCAGGAGGCATTAACCCCTTCAGCACGGAGACTCTTTTGGGGTCTTGTGTTGCCCCTTTATAAGAATCATGAGGTTTTTGTTCTGTTTCCTGTAATAGATACATACGACCCAACTATGGAGACAGGAAGGGAGGAAACGTATTGTTCTCATAGTACAGGGCCCCTTTACTGCCCCCACAGTGTAATGCCCCCATTATGCCCCTTATGCAGTATGTATGATGCCCCCACACAGTGTAATGCCCCCATTATGACCCTTATGTAGGATGTATGATGCCCCTACACAGTGTAATGCCCCCATTATGCCCCTTATGCAGGATGTATGATGCCCCCACAGTGTAATGCCCCTTATGCAGGATGTATGATACCCCCACACAGTGTAATGCCCCCATTATGCCCCTTATGCAGGATGTATGATGTATGATGCCCCACACAGTGTAATGCCCCCATTATGCTCCTTTTGCAATATGTATGATACCCCCCACACACACTATAATGTTCTCACAGTAAACGCCACCCCCCCCCCCCCACACACACACAGTATAATGTTCCCATAGTATCGCCTGAGGTTTTACAGTTGGAATAATCCCTCTGGAGTTGGTTTTCCCTTTGCCTGCTCCCCTAAATGAAGACCCTCGAGCATGTATACATGCATGTAGGGGAGCAGGCCTTACTAGATATCGAGGCTTTGTACAGTGATATATCGCATGAGGATGATATCAGAGGAGTAAGACGTTTATTGAAATCGAGATCAATAGAGTGTAGCAGACATAATGACTTCATGGACGATAAAATGACCCTTACTGAGTACAACATTTTTAATCTTGAGTTCTTTTAGTGTATCTTAAAGCCCTAAAGTTTCCATTTGAAATGACTTTAGTTTTGTGCCATGTCTGTGATCTGCTTTTTTTCAACAACATTAAACAACTGAATGAACATCCTCCGAGCCCAGTGATTCCATAATTTTTGCCAGGGGTTGTAGTTCACACATTGTACAGAGAGCACATAATAATCACCTGCAATATTAGCATTAGTTACCTTCCTGTGACAGAGATGAGCAGTAGTACTTTCACTTTCTCACTTTCTCCAGCTCGAGGCCCAGGAATCGGATCCTGTGCAGGGCAGGCACCCCTCCCACTCCTCTCACTGGTGAAGACGGCAGAAGACAGTACAGAAGAGGGGAGATTGCCCCCTGCAGTCTGGAGCCGGTGCAGGACGGGAGCACTGCAGCATACAAGTGAGTTTTGATAGGTGTGTGCCCCTGCTTCTGGGAAGGGTGGGCAGCTACCCCTCGCTGTCTACGGCCATGATTCACACACAGCATTTTTGCGGATGCATTTTTTGCAGTAAAATGCAGTGACTCTGAGCATCCCAGCAAAGTCAGTGGGTTACAAGATATGACATTCAGACACATCGTTTTGTGAGGATCCGTTTTTGGGCTCAAAAACGGATCCTCACACAGAATGAGCATGTCAGTTTGTTTGGCTTTTTTCTTATCTGCTTTTTGCTATTGAAAACATTATCTATGAGCTCAAAAACCTTTCAGGTGATGCGGTTTTTTAAAAAGCTGATCTGCTTTTGCAGCTGAAAAACATATTCTCAAAAAAACGCAGCAAAAACTCTGTGTGTGAATGTACCTTTAGATCAGGAATAGAACAGCCATTTATAGGACATTTCATAACTTTCCCAAATTCCTATGAAAAAATATTCAGCACATTCTGCATTGAACTACTGTACCCAATTTATTATATATTTTAGGAGTCGGTCCATTTTATACAGACTCCAACTCCACCATACTGAGCACCGACTCCACGACTCCGACTCCACAGCCCTGGTTTGGACCCTAGGGACACACATTTACCATAAACTATTAAAGTGGGATATCCACCACCCCATCCGACTTACAAAAAAAATATCCAAGGGCCAATTTTTACAGTTGAGAAGAAACTGCTCTAATGTCACAGATATTAATATACAGGCAATAGACATAAACACCAGATTCATGGGAAAAGGTACCCACAGTACATTTTGGATTCTGCACGATCGTTTGCAGAAAAACAGGAGAGAAAGACTCTCCTCCATACCTAACCAAGAGACCAAGAAAAAGATGGGATAACACGAGTAATAGGAACTTGTCACAATCAGAGTGACTTTATCTTTAATATCTTCATAAAACACTAGGATGTACTTGTGGCCGACCCAGACCTGAGGGTGCTGTGTGATCTACTCCCACAATAACTTTCATAAAGGGTTGGTCAATTATGGACCATTTAGTGCATAGCTTCTATAAAAACCTGCGCCCAAGGGGACATGGCTAGATAGAAGAATCTGTGGTTTCTTTAGATGTGGAGAAAGTTGTACATGTAATTGGATGAGACCATGTAAATCTTTCTCGAGTTTCTCTACAGATGAAACCTTTTTTCCAGAGGGATTATTCCAACTGTAAAGCTTCAGGACTTGTATATGTGGCCACTAGTGTTGAGCGAACATGCTCGACACTGCTCGGTACTTAGCTGGAGCATCACGCTACTCGGGATGTTCGGCGAGCACCGAGCATTTCCGGGTTACTCGAGCGGGAGCTCGGGTCTCCGCCCTGCATGTTTGGCGCTCTTTACAGAGCCAATGAACATGCAGGGATTGCCAGCCAGTCACTGTAATGCCGCAGCCATGTTGTTTGTGGGCATTACAGTGATTGGCTGGCCGCACAGCGTCACCTCGAGTATTTAAAACCGGCCGCCGCCATCTTGGACACAGTCGCTCTCGATCAGACAGTGTAGGGACAGCGCTGCTGATTTAGGGAGAGATATATCCTGCAAAATAGTTAGTGTAGGGTCTGTAAAGTCTGCCAGATCAAACAAACAGTCCTTCTCAGGACTAATATACATCCCAGATATCAGACAGGCAGGCAGGCTGTATAGGAGACGCAGTGGTTATACCAGCAAATGCTGCATTACAGTCCTGTGTGCTCCTGTTGCTGAAATTGCTGGACTTAGCTCCAGGTCTCAGGCCAGTAAAAATCCTTTTTTTTCTTCTAAATCCTCTTTTTTTTTTTTCCTCCTTCACACTGTACAAATACCCGTCTGATACAAATATATCTGTTGAAAATAGTCTGGTGTGATTTTGCAGTTCCACGGGTCAAATCTCTGTATTATCCACTTTTGGTCCGTTTGTATATAAAAAAAAAACAGTTTGAGTGTGTCGCTCACTGTTCAGCCGCAAATCTATATATTTAAAAACGTCTGGTATACACCAGTAAATTATAACTGTGGTTTTGTTGTTCCATGGTAAAAAATCTCTATTATCCTGCTTTTCACATTTTTTGCCGTAAAAAAAACAGTAGTGTCTCCTGATTGTTCAGACACAAAAATATATCTGTTGAAAATAGTCTGGTGTAGGCCCGAGAAATCCAAGTGTGGTTTTCCATTTCCACGGTTCAAACCTCTGTATTATCCACTTTTGGGCCATTTTTACCTAAAAAAAAATTTTGAGTGTTTCGCTGACTGTTCAGCCGCAAATATATCTATTTAAAATTTTCTGTTATACCCCAGTAAATAATAACTGTAGTTTTGCCATTCCACGGTAAAAAATCTCTTATTATTCAGGTTTTGGTATTTTTTCCGTACAGAAAAACAGTAATAGTTTCTCCCTGATTGTTCAGATTGTTTAAAAGAGTCAGGTGTAGGTCAGAGAAATAGAACTGTGGTTTTCCTCTTCCATGGTTCTAATCTACTTTTTATTACCCTTTTTCCATTGATAGTGCGAGTGTAAGCTATTTTACTTCCTTTACAATGGGCAAGGCGCGTGGCAAAGGACGTGGAACTGGACGTTCTGGTGATGGTGCGTGCAGAGGACGTGGCCGTGGCCAAGGTGAAAATGTGCCACAACCAACAGCCACATCTTCTCGCTCCCACTTCTTGACCGAATTACTAGGGAAGCACAGAACAACACCAGTATTGCGAACTGATCAGTGTGAACAGGTTATTAATTGGATAGCAGATAATACTTCCAGTTACCTGGGCACCACCACCTCCGGTCTGTCTTCCACACGGTCAACTCTTAGTAGCCTTGAGTCTCGACCGCATACTCCTCCTCACCCTGATGCTCCTACCTCCCACCATGCCGAGTGTCGTCAGACAGCAACTGATCTCACACTTGGACACTCTGAAGAGCTGTTCACTGGTCCATTTCCAGATTTGTGCCCCTCGCCTGATACGCTTGAAGTGGTGGAAGAGGAGATCCCATGTAGCGATGCCCAAATATTTGAACAGCCACGGCCACAGGAAGTCGACGCTGGCAATTTGTCACAAGAGGTGGACGATGACGAGACACAATTGCCAGGAAGTGAGGAGGAGGATCGTGGTGTGCAAGTAGAAGAGGAGGAGGTGGTGGATGATCTAGTAACTGACCCAACATGGCAGGAGGACATGCAGAGTGAGGCCAGCAGCACACAGGGGGAGGGAGGCAGAGTACCTTAACAGGCAGGAAGAAGCAGTGTGGTGGCCGCAGACAGAAGGCGGGCAACTGTTCCCCGTAACACCAACACGAGGGACGTTGCCAGTACAAGCGGTAGGTCCTCCAGAGTCTGGAAGTTTTTTAAAGACTCTGCTGATAACCCCAAAAAGGCCATTTGTACCACCTGCCATGCCAGCATCAGCAGGGGTGACAAAACTACCAGCCTGACCACCACCAGCATGATCAGGCACATGGCAGCAAAGTACCCCACTTTGTGGGGCGAACCCCATGGTCCACGACCAGTGTCAGCGGGTGTCACCACTGCTTCTTCCGCTGTTGTGCGTGCAATAGAACCCCCTGTTGTGTGTGCAAGGCAATCCCCTGTCCATACTGCATGTAAAGATGCCACCTCCTCTCAGTCTTCACTTGTTATGGCAGTTTCTCAAGAAACAGCATCAACGTCCACGTCCCACCGCAGTGTTCAATTGTCCATATCCCAGACCTTTGAACGAAAGCGGAAATTCGCAGCTAACGCCCCACAGGCCACAGTCCTAAATTCGCACATTTCACGACTGCTTGCGTTGGAAATGCTGCCTTTTAGGCTGGATGAGACGGAATCCTTCCGCAACCTTATGGCGGTGGCCGTCCCTCGGTACTCGGTCCCCAGCCGACACTATTTTGGCCGGTGTGCCATTCCCGCACTACACAAGCACGTGTCCCAAAACATCTGCCATGCCCTCAACAACGCAGTTACTGGGAGAGTGCACCTGACAACGGACACGTGGACAAGTGCTTGTGGCCAGGGACGGTACATCTCCCTGACCACACACTGGGTAAACATAGTGGAAGCCGGGACCCAGTCGGACCTTGGGACGGAACACATCCTCCCCACATCGAGGATTGCGGGCCCTATGTCAGTCAGAGTTGCCCCCACAGTGCACACCTCCTGCGCATCATCCTCCTCCTCATGTTCAGCCTCCATCTCAGATATCACCACATCAGTTACAAGCAGGAAGCACTGCATTACTGCCTCCGACAAGCGGCAACAGGCTGTGCTGAAACTCATAAGCTTAGGTGAGAAACCTCACACTGCTTGTGAATTGTGGACAGCTGTGAAAGAGCAGGCAGATCTGTGGCTGAGACCGCTGAATCTACATCCAGGCATGGTCGTATGTGACAATGGCCGTAACCTGGTGGCGGCTCTGAGGCGAGGCGAGATCACACACGTACCATGCCTGGCTCATGTGCTTAACCTCGTGGTTCAGCGGTTTCTTAAATCATACCCCGAGTTGCCAGATCTGCTCGTGAAAGTACGCTTCCTGTCAGCTCATTTTTGCAAGTCGGCTACAGCTTCCGCCGCCCTTGCTGTTTTGCAGCAGCGTTTGCAGCTTCTGTCACACCGACTGGTGTGTGATGTCCCCACATGTTGGAACTCTACCCTCCACATGTTGCAAAGGATTTGTGAGCAGAAGAGAGCAGTTGTGGAGTACCAGCTGCAACAAGGTCGTCGATATTCAGGTCAGACTCCACACATAAGACCTCAGGAGTGGACCTGGATGTCTGACATATGTACCATCCTGACAAACTTTGAGGAGGCCACCAAGATGGTGAGTGGCGATGACGCCATCATTGGCGTCAGCATCCCACTTGTCTGTTTTTTGCAACGCTCTCTGCAGAGAATTAAAGGCATTGCAGCCAGAGTATGATGAGATGGATCAAGAAGCCGTAGTGGACGATTACACACAGCCCAGCCTCATCTCATCCCAACGTGCATTGGGGGACAATGAGGGAGAGGAGGAGGCGGAGGAACAACAGGAGCTGGTATCAAGCGCTGTAGACGGTAGTACCTGTACAACTGTCATACCGTCGGTTCAGCGTGGGTGGCCTGAGGTCAGGGGGAGGGGAGGAAGAGAGCATGGTCAGTCGTCATCTTGGTGAGGACACGGAAATCTTGCCCGTTACCAGTCTGACTCGCATGGCTGACTTTATGTTACGCTGCCTTAACCGTAACCCTCGCGTTGTCAAAATGTTGGGTGACAGTCATTACTGGTTGGTGACACTTTTAGACCCCCGCTACAAGGAGAACTTTCACTCTCTTATTCCTGAGGTGGAGAGGTCTACAAAAATGGGGCAGTACCGGAATGCCCTTGCTGCAGAACTGTTGAAAAAATTCCCATCTGAACACGCTAGTGGCAGAGGTCACAGTTCGTTGCCCAACCAAGGCGTACATGCGAGAGAGACTCAACTCCAATCCAGCAGAGGCAGGGGAACACTGTCAATGTTCTGGGACAGTTTTCTCAGACCCTCCCTTTGGACAGACCCTGATGCGCGGGGTACTCTCACAAAGAGTGGAAAGTTTCAAAAGATGGTGAGGGAGTACCTTGCCGACCGTACCAGCGTCCTCCGTGATTCCTCTGTGCCTTTTAATTATTGGGTATCCAAGTTGGACAGTTGGAATGAACTCGCTCTGTACGCCTTGGTGGTCCTGGCCTGCCCTGCCGCTAGCGTGTTATCGGAGCGTGTTTTTAGTGCCGCTGGGGGAATTATAACTGATAAGCGCACTCGCCTGTCAACTGACAATGCTGACCCTTTTCAAAATGAACAAGGGCTGGATTGGGCCAGACTTCTCATCACCACCAAATGACAGCAGAGTAACATAAAGTCAAATTCACTGTGTTATTTCGGGAGGTGTATTCACATGCACCGCTTCACACCCACATATGGGTATACGCTTCCTCATTTCAGCTGTTTTATGCTCTTCTCCTTATCCTTAGCCTCCACCACCACTATCCCACCAGGGTGACCGTGGTCCGTGTTGCCATTATTGAAAGTTCCTCCGTCCTTATTTTTGTCAGCTTTTTCTTGGAAGGCATAAGCAAAGACTGTGGGAGACCCACTCCCCAATAATGGGAATAATATTTTTAAGATGCTGTACTGTATGGCTCTTGTAAGGGGCATTAAAACCATCTTGTTAAGCTACTGCAATCTCCACCACTTTTCCAAGGGGCATTAAAACCGTCTTGTTAAGCTACTGTGACCTCCACGTCTCTTCCAAGGGGCATTAAAACCGTCTTGTTAAACCACGCTGACCTCCACGTCTCTTCCAAGGGGCATTAAAAGCGTCTTGTTAAGCTACTGTGACCTCCACGTCTCTTCCATGGGGCATTGATATTGTCTCTTTATTCCACTGCGACCTCCACCACTCTTCCAAGGGGCATTAAAACCATCTTGTTAAGCTACTGCGACCTCCACCATTCTTTCAAGGGGCATTAAAACCGTCTTGTTAAGCTACTGTGACCTCCACGTCTCTTCCACGGGGCATTGATATTGTCTTTTTATTCCACTGCGACCTCCACCACTCTTCCGAGGGGCATTAAAACCGTCTTGGTAAGCTAATGTGACCTCCACGTCTCTTCCACGGGGCATTGATATTGTCTTTTTATTCCACTGCGACCTCCACGTCTCTTCCAAGGGGCATTAAAACCGTCTTGTTAAGCTACTGCGACCTCCACCATTCTTTCAAGGGGCATTAAAACCGTCTTGTTAAGCTATTGCGACCTCAACCACTTTTCCAAGGGGCATTAAAAGAGTCTTGTTGAGCTACTGGGACCTCCACGTCTCTTCTGAGGGGCATTAAAAGCGTCTTTTTAAGCTACTGGGACCTCCACATCTCTTCTGAGGGGCATTAAAAGCATCTTGTTAAGTTACTGGGACTTCCACGTCTCTTCTGAGGGGCATTAAAAGCGTCTTGTTAAGCTACTGGGACCTCCACCACTTTTCCAAGGGGCATTAAAACCGTCTTGTTAAGCTACTGTGACCTCCACCACTTTTCCATGGGGCATTAAAAGCGTTTTGTTAAGCTACTGGAATCTCCACGTCTCTTCTGAGGGGCATTAAAAGCGTCTTGCTAAACCAGTCTGAACTCCACAGCTCTTCCAAGGGGCATTGAAATGTTGTTTTTAATTAACTCTAACCTCCACGACTCTTCGAACGGGCATTGCATTTCCTCCTAATTTTTGGCAGCTTTTCCTTGGAAGGCATAAGCAAATACTATGGGAGACCCACTCCCCAATAATGGGAATAATGTTTGTAATATGCTGTACTGCATGGCTCTTGTAAGAGGCATTGCAAGTTCCTCCGTCCTAATTTTTGGCAGCTTTTGCTTGGAAGGCATAAGCAAATACTATGGGAGACACACTCCCCAATAATGGGAATAATGTTTTTAAGATGCTGTACTGTATGGCTCTTGTAAGGGGCATTAAAACCGTCTTGTTAAGCTACTGCGACCTCCATCACTTTTCCGAGGGGCATTAAAATCGTCTTGTTAAGCTACTGTGACATCCACGTCTCTTCAAAGGGGCATTAAAAGCGTCTTCTTAAGCCACTCTGAACTCCACAGCTCTTCCAAGGGCCATTGAAATGTTGTTTTTAATTACCTCTAACCTCCACGACTCTTCCAACGGGCATTGCATTTCCTCCTAGTTTTAGTCAGCTTTTGTTTTTCAATGCAAAGGCGAAAACTAAGGGAGACCCACTCCCCAATAATGGGTAGAAGGTTTTTAGTACGCTGTAATCCACTTCTGTTTCAAGGGGCATTGCAGTTCCTCATAATTTTTGGAAAGCCTTCCATTCACTGCTTAGGCCAACAGTGCACAGGAGACCCAGTTGCTATAAATGGAAAAAACGGTTTAGTTAAGGCCCTCTGACCTCCATGTCATTTCCAAGGGGCATTGGAGTGCCTCAAAATTTTTGGTAGGCATTGCACTCACTGTATGCCCTATAACTGTGTAGCCGAACCTCTCCTTTTGTTACAGAAACATATCCTACAAGATATATGTGGTTGACTGGCCTGATATTGATGTGAATGGTCCCTGTTCCTCCTGCTCTTTATCCTTTGCCACTACCTCATCCATCATTTATCATCTGAAGCTTTGTTTTAACGGGAGTCATAGAACTGGAATAGTAGCAGGAAAACATCCAGCAATCCTCGGAGGAGGTAGGATATGCGCCAAAACGTTGAGCACCTCGGCCTAGCCGCTACTACATACATGAGCTTGCATTCCAAGAAAACAAAGCAGATGCTAACTTCTATCATCCTCATCATGCTCCTCACCTTGGCACTCTCAACTCCCCTGATGGAGAAGCCAGGGCCCACTGTAGGAGTCTGGTTCTCTGGTGGGCTCGTCCAATGCTGCCCTAAAGCAGGCCGGACTAAGAAAAGTGTGTGGGAAGTTGACAGGAGAAATAGGGGCGGCTGGGGACTGTTTATGGACACTTGGCCGCCCCCAGGCGGCTGGGGACCGTGTGTGGACACCTGGCTGTGGGGCAGCTGGGGACCAAGTGTGGACACCCGACCGCCGGGCAGCTGGGGACTGAGTATGAATACCAGGCCGCCAACGCAGCCATGACGTGGTGGCCAGATTCTGCCTCCACATGCCTAAAAGGCCCAATTTCAAGTGCAAGCAAGCAAGCAGTATGGTATTGCAGCCTGGGGGTGGGGGGATGGTTAGCTGCATATTTGCGCTTGCATTGCAAGGAATGGGGGAGGTACAATTGAACAGTGCCCTGGGACAAGGACTTGCATGGGGATAGTTGCAAGTCTGCATCTTCTGATGCGGCAGGGATGACTTCTGAAGGGCACACTTTTAGGCAGTGACCTGGGAGTCAGAGATGCTTCCAGGGGTCTTCCCCATACTGTTCCCATGTCTTTTCAGCACTGTATGCATGTGTCACACAGCACATGGCCAGATAAGGTTGTAAAATGTTAAAATTACATTTCCCGGTGAATGCATTTGTCATGGTTGAAAGCAATACAAAAGTGCAAAAACGCATAAAAAATGCTACTTGTGAACATAGCCCAAGGTGTGGAGGAGTATTTTTGTTTTTGGTTATTTATTTTACCTTATACACAAGTCTTTACCCTGGAAAAGAAATTCCTTAACATATTTCACAAGAAAACAGTTTCACTTTCTTTTTTGAACGTTTTATTATGAGCCTGTAAAAGTGGCTTAATACCTCTGACCACGTTGTTGACAGCAGTGACCTGGGGGTCAGAAATGCTTCCTGGGGCGATCCCCATGCTGTCCCCATGTCATTTGAGCACTGTCACTATCGTTTTGGGCACTTGTTAGGCTTTTAAAAGACTGCCGGGGGTGCCGCCGCAAAAATGCTCGGGTCTCCCATAGACTAACATTGGGCTCGTTGCTCGGGTCGAGCACCCGAGTATCACAGCGAGCTCGGCCCGAGCTTCGAGCACCCAAGCATTTTAGTGCTCACTCAACACTAGTGGCCACATGCACCTACCTCCTAGATTATGTATGCACGACCAAGAGGCAGTCTAAGAGGAGTGTCGGGGAGGGGGGAGCATTTGGGCAAAATACGCCATGGTTGGGTGTCATGGGTGTGTCCGACGTGACATACAGTCGCCCTGCAGTGGTTTGCAGGAGATCTCCACGTTTGGCAATGCAGACAGCTGCCTAGATAGGAGGCTCTGTTTAGGACCCAGCGACTACCTCCCTTTAGTCTGGGTGTATATATACCTGGTGTGTCTAGGTGGGCGTCGCCGGGTATACTCATGTCTACTTGGAACTTGGCTGAAGCAGCATCACATCCTCTTTGGAGTCTTGAGGCTGTGTGCCCTTTTGGTTTCTTCTAAAGCTAATTTGTAATTCCTGTTACAACTCTCCTGTTAGTTTTTTTTTAGTTTGCTGGTCACATGACCATTTTGCCTATTTAATCCGGCTCCGCCCTCCTGGCTTTGCTGGACTTCATTTGTATTTACTACTGTTGAGCTAGCTTGTTGCTCTATTGCCGTTCTCTGTTAGTTTTGCTAGGTCTTCTGACCTCTATGCTTTTTGTTGTGTGTTTGTCTTTGACTGCTACTATTTCTGCTAGGAGGTGTCCAAATTATCCCAGTCCCTAGATCTTGTAGGGATCCCTCCCCCACATCTATAGGTCTGCGTTCAGACTAGCCGAGGACTTTAGCGGGTCTGATCGCAGGATCAGGTTCCCCGTTACATCGTAGGGATCTAGTTTAGTTCTATTGTAGGGACAGATCTCCTGCCTTTCCTTAGTTTCTGTAGCAGATCATAACAGTAAGTCCAGCCATAAAAAAAAATAAAAAAAAAAATAAAGGGAAAGGATTTTCTCTGGGGAAAGACCTCCAGTTTTCCATCATGATCTCGGTGCAAGATTTGGCTCAACGCTTGCAGGGACTCTCTCTGGAGGTGACCAAGCTCCAACAACACGTGAGTAGCTGTTCTGGAGCGCATTTTGTGGAACCAAAGGTACGTCTGCCTGATTTATTTTTTGCCGAACAACAAGATTTTTTTTCTTTTAAAAATGCTTGTCTATTATATTTTCGTTTGAGACCCGGATCCTCTGGTGATGAATCACAGCGCATAGGGTTCATAATGTCACTTTTGCGCAAAGATCCTCAGGGATGGGCCTTCTCTCTCCATCCTAGTGATCCGTGCTTTAGTTCAGTGGATAGTTTTTTTTCTGCTTTGGGTTTGTTGTACAATGATCCTGATCGTGTCTCATCTGCTGAGTCTGAATTAAGACGTTTGAGGCAGGGATCAGGTAATGTGGAAAAATATTGTTCTCACTTCCGTCGGTGGTCTGCCCAGGTAGGGTGGAACGATTCAGCTTTGAAAAGCTTGTTTCTTGCAGGCCTAGGTGAAAGGGTTAAGTATTTACTGATTGCTTATCCCACACCTGGAAACTTGCAGGAGGCAATGCAATTAGCTATACGGGTGGACAGGAGACTGTGTGCAAGGGTTAATGAGAGCAAATCCTCTGCTATATCAGCTTCGAGTCCTGAGAGGTTCTGTGCTGACAATGGAGAGCCGATGGAAATTGGGGCGATGGCACCCCGCTCTTAGGAAAAAGACCGCCGACTTTCTGAAGGCTTGTGCTTCTATTGCGGAAGTTCTGGTCATTTTATTAAGAGCTGTGTGCTTCGTAAGAAGAAAGAAAAAGAAATGGTCAGTCATGCCTGTATTGCCTGTTTAAATTCTAAGGGGGTATTCCTATCTGCCACTACTGCTGCTCAGGATGAATTAATTGAATTTCGGGTATTTGTGGATTGTGGATCTACTCTGAATGTGATTGATGGGGGATTCTTGGAAAAACTTAGATTAGAACCTAAAACTTTGTCATCCCCTATTGCTGTGGTTTCTGTCGATGGCTCTCCCTTGAAGAGTGTTACTCACAAGGTCTGTGAATTTCCCCTCACTATTAATGGTATTCATCAAGAGAATTTGGATTTGGTGGTATTGGATAATTTGCCTTCTCCAGTAATATTGGGGTTACCCTGGTTAAAATTGCACAATCCTGTACTGGATTGGTCTACCAATGAAATTAAGTCCTGGAGCCCTAAGTGTTATGACAAGTGTTGTAACGGGCGCATTGCTGCTGTGGATAGAGGGGAATTGCCTGTACCTATTCAGGATTTTTGGAGAGTTTTTTCTGAGGAGGAGTCGCAGGTTTTGCCTCCCCATAGAGACTATGATTGTACCATTGAATTTGTCCCTGGAGCGACTCTTCCTAAGAGTCGTTTATTTAATCTTACTATTCCTGAGAGAAAGGCTTTGGAGGAATACATACATACAGACAAGCTTGGCCGCTGGTCACATTAGGCCTTCCAAGTCTCCTGTGGCTGTTGGTTTTTTTTTTGTAAAAAAAAAAGATGGCGTTTTACGTCCTTGTCTGGACTTTCGTGAGATTAATAAAATTACTGTACGCAATCCATACCCACTGCCATGGATTCCCGATTTATTTAACCAGTTAGTGGGGGCCAAGTGGTTCTCTAAAATTGATCTCCGGGGGGCATACAATTTGTTGCGCATGAAGGAGGGTGATGAATGGAAGACTGCTTTTAACACTCCTGTGGGTCATTTTGAGAATCTGGTTATGCCTTTTGGTCTCACCAATGCTCCAGCATTTTTTCAGAATCTTATTAATGACATCCTTAGACCTTTAATCGGCAAAGATGTGGTTGTGTATTTGGATGACATTTTGATTTATTCGCCGGATCTGGAGTCTCATTGGCGGAGCGTACGTGAGGTATTACAGTTATTAATGGACAATTCGCTTTTTGCTAAGCTGGAGAAATGTGAGTTCGCTGTACAGAGAATTAGTTTTTTGGGCTACATTGTCTCCAGTGAAGGTTTTGAGATGGACCCGGTTAAAGTTCAGGCTGTACAGGAATGGCCCAGGCCTATTGGTTTGAAATCGATACAGAGGTTTTTGGGTTTCGCCAATTATTACAGAAAATTCATAAAAAATTTTTCTATTATTGTCAAACCGCTGACCGATCTCACCAGGAAAGGTGCTAATGCGGTTCAGTGGACATCTGAGGCCATTGAAGCTTTTGTGTTTTTAAAGGAGAGGTTCACCTCTGCTCCCATCCTTATGCAGCCTGATGTGACTAAGCCGTTTTTGGTGAGGTTGATGCTTCTTCGGTGGGGGTTGGTGCGGTGTTGTCTCAGGAAACCAAGGATGAAGTACATCCCTGTGCCTTTTTTTCAAAAAATTTTTCCGAGACTGAACTTAATTACGATATTGGTAATCGGGAATTGCTGGCGATTTAAACTCGCATTTGAACACTGGCGTCACCTCTTGGAAGGTGCTGAATTTCCCGTTCAGGTTTTCACTGATCATAAAAATCTGATCGATCTTGATGCTGCCAAGCGCTTGAATGCCCGTCAGGCTAGGTGGGCACTTTTTTTCTCGCGGTTTAATTTTTCCGTTACTTACATCCCGGGTACCAAGAATGTTAAAGCGGATGCTTTGTCTCGCAGCTTTTCTCCCATGGTCGGTGTTGAGGAGGAGGAGGAGAGCATTTTACAAGAAGGTGTTGTGATTGCTGCTTTGGACTCCGTTTTGGAGGATGAGATTCTTAAAGCACAGGAGAATGCCCCATCTAACACTCCCCATGGGAGGTTGTTTGTGCCTAGGACCTTTAGGAGAGATTTGTTTGTGGAGTGTCATGAGTCTCGGTTGGCAGGTCATCCAGGAATTTCTGAGACCAAGAGACTTGTGGGTCGCAGTTTTTGGTGGCCTGGATGGCAGAAGGAAGTCATTAAGTGGGTGCGCCAATGTACTGTGTGTGCAAGATCCAAGTCTTCGCATGCTCCTGCTGCGGGGTTGCTTTGCCCTCTGGAGGTTCCTAGTGCACCTTGGACACATCTGGCTATGGACTTTATTACTGACCTTCCTCCCTCTGAAGGTTTCACGGTCATCTGGGTGGTCGTGGACCGTTTTAGCAAGATGTGTCACTTGGTTCCCTTCATCAAACTGCCTTGCGCTAAGACTCTCGCTAAGGCCTTTGTCAAGGAGATTGTCAGACTACATGGTGTTCCTACTGACATTGTTTCTGATAGGGGACCTCAGTTCGTGGCTCGTTTTTGGCGTGCCTTTTGTGACAGGTTGGGAGTTCATTTGTCGTTTTCATCCGGATATCATCCTGAGTCTAATGACCAGACAGAAAGGAAGAACCAGGATGTTGAGCAGTTCTTGCGTTGTTTTGTGGCAGACAATCAAGAGGGGTGGTCTGAGTTTCTGCCACTTGCTGAATTTGCTCTTAACAACCATACATCCTCTTCTGCTGGGTGTTCGCCTTTTTTTTGTTGTTCTGGGAGACATCCGTCTTTTGGGTCATTTTCCAAATTGGTTTCGGCTGTGCCTGAGGAGGAGAGTTTTTCCGGTGATTTGGAGAGAGTTTGGACGGATGTGCGTGGTAATCTTCAGGAGGCTAACAAAAAATCTAAGAGGTACTTTGATAGGAAACGGCAAGAGGTTTTGTTTGCTGTTGGTGACATGGTTTGGTTGTCCTCTAAGAATCTGCGATTGAGGATTCCTTCTAAAAAAATTGGGTCCCAAGTTCGTAGGGCCCTTTAAGGTACTTCAGATAGTTAACCAATCTGCTGTTAGGCTGGAGGTTCCTACGTCCTGGAGGATTAATCCGGTGTTTCATGTTTCTCTGTTGAAAAAAGCTGATGCGTCGGATGGTGACGCCTCTGCCACTGTTCCTCCGGTGGTGGAGGACGGGGAATATGAAATTTCCCGCATCCTAAATTCTAGACGGTATAGAGGGAGTTTGCAGTATCTCGTCGCTTGGAAGGGTTTCGGACCTGAGGATAACTCATGGGTGAGGGCGGATGATGTTTGTGCCCCCAGACTTGTCCGAGCGTTTCACTGGAGGTTTCCTGGTAAGCCTGGGCCTAGGGGATCCGGAGGATCCTCTTAGAAGAGGGGGTACTGTTACAACTCTCCTGTTAGTTTTTTTTTAGTTTGCTGGTCACATGACCATTTTGCCTATTTAATCCGGCTCCGCCCTCCTGGCTTTGCTGGACTTCATTTATATTTACTACTGTTGAGCTAGCTTGTTGCTCTATTGCCGTTCTCTGTTAGTTTTGCTAGGTCTTCTGACCTCTATGCTTTTTGTTGTGTGTTTGTCTTTGACTGCTACTATTTCTGCTAGGAGGTGTCCAAATTATCCCAGTCCCTAGATCTTGTAGGGATCCCTCCCCCACATCTATAGGTCTGCGTTCAGACTAGCCGAGGACTTTAGCGGGTCTGATCGCAGGATCAGGTTCCCCGTTACATCGTAGGGATCTAGTTTAGTTCTATTGTAGGGACAGATCTCCTGCCTTTCCTTAGTTTCTGTAGCAGATCATAACAATTCCCCTGTGTTGTCTTCCCCTTTTGTCTTTAGAGTGCTAGTGGAGGTTGACTAGTGCTCATCTCCTTCCACTCCCTGAGGCTGTATAGGGACGTTAGCGGGAGACAGGGTGACACTAGTCCAGATTAGAAGGTCACCTCTTCCCCCTTTTCCCTACTGTCTGGGCTTCCTTTCCCCTCTGTGTTGCACTCACACCTGTTGTGACATTATAACCGGCCGAGCACATTTTGGGAAAAAAAAAACGACACAAGATTGACACTTTGGTTTTTTTCTTTGTGTGTTTTTGGGTATGCACCATTTTTTTTCCTTACTCCCTTTAGTATGGGATCAGTTGCAGAGCCATGGCCTGTCCAGCCTGAACCCAAGGTTGCCCTCCCAGACAGGTTTTCAGGGGGTAGGGACAAGTTTTTTTGTGTTTAAGGAGGCATGCAAATTGTACTTCAAACTTCGTCCCTACTCCTCCAGTAATCGGGAGCAACGAGTTGGTATTGTGATCTCTCTACTGCAGGGCGATCCTCACTCATGGGCATTTTCGTTACTGCTGGACTCAGTTTGTCTCCAGTCTGTGGACGGGTTTTTTGGAGCTCTTGCCCTCATCTATGATGACCCTGACCAAGTCGCCTTGGCTGAGTCTAAGCTACGTCACCTTCAATAGGGGATTTGGTCAGTGGAAACGTACCGTTCGGAATTCCGTAGATGGGCTACGGATTCCAAATGGAATTACTCAGCCCTTAAGTCAATTTTGTGAGGGGCTAACGAAAGGTTGAAAGATGCCTTCCCTGTATATGATACCCCTCAGTCCTTGGAGGCTGCCATGTCTTTGGCAATACGTCTGCAAAGCGCCTTCGGGATAGACCTCCTTCTCCGGGGCCTTTTTCTCGGGGTTGTGTACCTTTTGCCAAGGGAGCGGTCTGGGGGTGAACCAGTACTGGGGGAGGTGGAGGAACCTATGCATTTAGGGGGTGTCACTACATCATACAGTACAGACCAAAAGTTTGGACACACCTTCTCATTTAAAGATTTTTCTGTATTTTCATGACTATGAAAATTGTACATTCACACTGAAGGCATCAAAACTATGAATTAACACATGTGGAATTATATACTTAACAAAAAAGTGTGAAACAACTGAAAATATGCTTATATTCTAGGTTCTTCAAAGTAGCCACCTTTTGCTTTGATGACTGCTTTGCACACTCTTGGCATTCTCTTGATGAGCTTCAAGAGGTAGTCACCGGAAATGGTCTTCCAACAATCTTGAAGGAGTTCCCAGAGATGCTTAGCACTTGTTGGCCCTTTTGCCTTCACTCACTCCAAACCATCTCTATTGGGTTTAGGTCTGGTGACTGTGGAGGCCAGGTCATCTGGCGTAGTACCCCATCACTCTACTTCTTGGTCAAATAGCCCTTACACAGCCTGGAGGTGTGTTTGGGGTCATTGTCCTGTTGAAAAATACATGATGGTCCAACTAAACGCAAACCGGATGGAATAGCATGCCGCTGCAAGATGCTGTGGTAGCCATGCTGGTTCAGTATGCCTTCAATTTTGAATAAATCCCCAACAGTGTCACCAGCAAAGCACTCCGACACCATCACACCTCCTCCTCCATGCTTCACGGTGGGAACCAGGCATGTAGAGTCCATCCGTTCACCTTTTCTGCATCGCAGAAAGACACGGTGGTTGGAACCAAAGATCTCAAGTTTGGACTCATCAGACCAAAGCACAGATTTCCACTGGTCTAATGTCCATTCCTTGTGTTCTTTAGCCCAAACAAGTCTCTTCTGCTTGTTGCCTGTCCTTAGCAGTGGTTTCCTAGCAGCTATTTTACCATGAAGGCCTGCTGCACAAAGTCTCCTCTTAACAGTTGTTGCAGAGATGTGTCTGCTGCTGGATCTCTGTGTGGCATTGACCTGGTCTCTAATCTGAGCTGCTGTTAACCTGCGATTTCTGAGGCTGGTGACTCGGATAAACTTATCCTCAGAAGCAGAGGTGACTCTTGGTCTTCCTTTCCTGGGGCGGTCCTCATGTGAGCCAGTTTCTTTATAGCGCTTGATGGTTTTTGCAACTGCACTTGGGGACACTTTCAAAGTTTGCCCAATTTTTCGGACTGACTGACCTTCATTTCTTAAAGTAATAATGGCCACTCATTTTTCTTTACTTAGCTGCTTTTTTCTTGCCATAATACAAATTCTAACAGTCTATTCAGTAGGACTATAAGCTGTGTATCCACCTGACTTCTGCACAACACAACTGATGGTTCCAACCCCATTTATAAGGCAAGAAATCCCACTTATTAAACCTGACAGGACACACCTGTGAAGTGAAAACCATTTCCGGTGACTACCTCTTGAAGCTCATTAAGAGAATGCCAAGAGTGTGCAAAGCAGTCATCAAAGCAAAAGGTGGCTACTTTGAAGAACCTAGACTATAAGACATATTTTCATTTTTTTCACACTTTTTTGTTAAGTATATAATTCCACATGTGTTAATTCATAGTTTTGATGCCTTCAGTGTCAATGTACAATTTTCATAGTCATGAAAATACAGAAAAATCTTTAAATGAGACGGAGTGTCCAAACTTTTGGTCTGTACTGTACATCTCCCCAGAGATTCGCAAGAAAAAAGGCGTATGTTTTTTTTGTGGGAAAAAGGGACACTTTGTTGGGATCTGTCCTTCAATTCCTAAACAAAAAGACTCAATTAACTCTCGGTAGTCTGGAGTTGGATAAACAAGGAGTGCATTTGTGGCCAAACTGCAGTTCCCGCTTTGGGTCAGCATGGTTGATGCTGAGTTTGTGAAAACTCATGATCTCGCTTGCTGTGCTTTAGCTGAACCTATTTCCATCTTTGCCATTGACTCTGCGCCACTTGCAAAGAAAGCATTTACTCAGATTGTACATAATGTGAAACTGAGGGTGGGGTCAGTTCATTGTGAAATCATTCCTTGCTATGTTTTGGAGAATCTCCCTACTCCGATTGTTTTAAGTATCCCTTGGCTTGTTAAACATAATCCATTGGTGGATTGGCAAACCGGGGGAGATTATTGAATGGGGAGATTACTGCCATGAGAACTGTCTGAATGTTTCCATTGGTGCTGTCTCTACAGAGTTTCTGCCTGCTTTTCTGTCTGGTTTTGAGAACGTTTTTTCTGAGAAGGGGTGTCAGGATTTGCCTCCTCATCGTGCTTATGACTGTCCTATTAACCTGACCCCCGGAGCTAAACTACCCAAGTCCAGACTGTATAATCTTTCTGCCCCTGACAGACAAGCCATGAAGGATTTCATTGCGGAAAGTCTGGAGAAGGGACATATCAGACCCTCATCTTCGCCCGTGGTGGCAGGGTTCTTTTTTTATGAAGAAAAAAGATGTCGGTCTACGTCCTTGTTTAGATTTCCGAGAATTAAATCAAATTACCATCCGTGATCCATACCCTCTTCCTCTGATTCCTGATTTGTTCAGCCAGGTCGTGGGAGCTAAGGTATTCTCAAAGTTAGATTTAAGGGGAGTCTACAATCTGGTTAGAATCAGAGAAGGGAACGAATGGAAGACAGCGTTCAATACCACGTAAGGACATTTCGAGAGTCTGGTTATGCCTTTTGGCTTGACCAATGCACTTGCGGTATTCCAGCATTTCATAAATGATATTTTTCATCGTTTGGTGGGGAGGTTTGTGGTGGTGTATCTGGACGATATTTTGGTTTATTCATCTGATTTTGAGACCCATTGGGGGCATGTCAAGCAGGTTCTCCAAATAATAAGGGATAACAAACTCTATGCCAAACTAGAGAAATGTGTTTTCGCTGTTCAGGAGTTGCAGTTTTTGGGGTACTTGTCATCTTCATGTTTTCGGATGGATCCGGAGAAGATCCATTCAGTCCTTGACTGGGAACGTCCCGAGAACCTGAAGGCGCTACAACGTTTTCTGGGCTTTACTAATTTTTACAGGAAATTCATCCAAAATTATTCTGTTGTAGTGAAACCCCTTACTGACATGACTAAGAAGGGGTCTGATTTTTCCAAATGGTTGGATGTGTAGCGCTGGCGTCCCTGCCCTCTGCTAGGCAGGGACGCTGCTCCCCTCACCGCTCTGCTCCGTGCCCGGCGTCCTCTCCCCGCTCTGCTGTCAGCGCGCGCTCCTTCCCGGCGTCCTCCTCCCGCTCTGCTCTCAGCGCGCGCTCCTTCCCGGCCCCTGTGCTTAGGGCGCGCGCGCGCGCGCTCCCCTCCTCTTAAAGGGGCCGCGCGCGCCGTCCTAAGGAGTCCCCGGCCAATGGCCGGAGGACTTCATCATATATAAGGCACCTCCTCCAAAATGGAGGTGCCCGAGCAATGTTGTTTGCACCTGTGTCTCACCTGTGCTTCAGCCCTCAGGTCCCGTTGCCAGTTACCTGCCAGTTTCCTGCCAGTTTCCTGCTAGTTACCTGCCAGTTACCTGCCTGATTCCTGCCTGAATACTTGTTACCTGTCTGCCAGTCTGAGGTCCGACGGTCTGCCTTACTACTCCTGTCAGTCTGTCTAAAGGACCAGCCTGCCCGCTCACCTGGGAGCGCATATCAGCTACCTGCCTGCTTGCCTGAGGTCCGACGGTCTGCCTTACTACTCCGGTCAGTCTGTCTATGGACCAGCTTGCCCGCTCACCTGGGAGCGCTTCTCCGTTATCTGCCTGCTTGCCAGCCCGGAGGCTCCGTTGTCACGTGCTGTGACCACCAGCTATCTCAGAGACTCTTGCCCGCTCACCTGGGAGCGCATCTCCGTTACCTGCCTGCTTGCCAGCCCGGAGGTCCCGTTGTCACGTGCGGTGACCACCAGCTATTCCAGAGACTCTTTCCCGCTCACCTGGGAGCGCTTCTCCGTTACCTACCTGCCTGCCAGCCTGGAGGTTCCGCCGTCACGTGCCGTGACCACCTGCTATTCCAGAGACTCTCGCTTGCTCACCTGGGAGCACACATCTACCATCTGCCTGCTAGCCTACCCGGAGGCTCTGCCATCACAGGTCGTACCTACCCCTTACCCAGAGACTGCCCTGATCACTTGCCGTAACTCCCTGTCCGTTCACCCAGAGACTGCCACCCGCTCCCTTACAAGGGCCGCCCCCTTGTATAGTAGCTCAGAGGTTCCGCCTCCCGGACCCGTTACAGTTTGCTCGGGCCATGGAACCCGGTGGCACCCAAGCTCCCTCGCTCACGGACCTGTGTCATGAACTGTCCCGTCAAAGGTCCCAACAGGAGTCCATCCTGGGTCACCTGCGGAATGTCAATACTCGCCTGGACACTCTGACTGCACCACCTGCAGCCACTGCCAGTACCATGACTCGCAACCCGGCAGCTCCGCTACCCACTAATACCATGGTAACCTATCCCGGTCCCCGGCTGTCTGCACCTCCTCGCTTCGGAGGCGACTCCGTCCAGGCTCGGGGCTTCATAAATCAGTGCACCCTGCACTTTGAACTTTTGTCCCATCAGTTTAATTCCGACCGGGCCAAAATTGCCTTTATCATGTCCCATCTCACCGGGGAGGCCCTGGCCTGGCTAAATCCTCTATGGGAGAGAGGAGACCCCCAGGTGTCCAACTTGCCTGCTTTTCTCTCGGCTTTCCGGAAAGTCTTCGACGAACCCGGACGGAAGACCTCATCCGCATCCTCTCTGCTACGCCTCCGTCAGGAGGGTCTCACCGTGGGCCAATATGCCATACGGTTCCGCACCCTTGCCTCGGAGCTGGCCTGGGATAACGACGCTCTGGTATCCGTCTTCTGGGAGGGTCTGTCCGGTCGTATTAAAGATGAACTTGCTGGTCGGGACATTCCTACCTCTCTCGATGATCTAATAACCCTTGCCACCCGGATTGACCTACGGTTCCAGGAGCGTGCCAAAGAGGTCACCCGTGAGAGAAGGATTCCACGTTTAGCTCCTACTTTCCAGAAACCCGTCATTCCCTCCATCTCTCCCCAGGTACACTCTCCTGAGCCTATGCAGGTCGACCAGACCAAGATGGTCAAAACCCGTCAGGACTCACGCCGTGCCGAGGGGAGCTGCTTCTACTGTGGCAGTAAGGAGCACCGGATCCGTGCCTGCCCGGAGAGGTCGGGAAACGCCTGTGTCTAGGTTCGCTCAGAGAGGTCCACCTAGACAAGAATAAATCCTCTCCATCCCTGCTGTTGTCAGTTTCGATCATCTACGGGGAGAACCGTTATTTCGAACTAGCCCAACTTGACTCTGGAGCAGCCGGGAACCTTATTTCACAGTCCCTGGTTGAGAAATACCGCATCCCCACCAAACCTCTGGCTGTACCCTTGTCTGTCGCTGCCGTGGATGGGGGCCTCTTACCTCGCCCCATTCAACTCATCACCGAATCCATTACCCTGCAGGTGGGAATGCTGCATTCTGAAAGTATCTCCTTTCATGTTCTGCCTGGACTCTCTCACGCCCTCTTGCTAGGTCTGCCCTGGCTCCAGAGACATGCACCCGTGCTAGACTGGCAAACCGGAGAGGTCCTTCGCTGGGGACAAGACTGTCATAAAACCTGCCTGGTTCCCGTCCATCCCGTCCGTCCCTCTCCTACCCCAGCTAATCTACCTGGACTTCCGATTCCTTATTGGTCTTATGCAGATGTCTTTAATAAAAAGGAGGCAGAGACATTACCACCACATAGACCATACGACTGTCCCATCGATCTGCTACCCGGTACTACTCCTCCCCGTGGGCGTATCTATCCTTTATCCGCTGCTGAGACCCGGTCAATGTCCGAATATATTGAGAAGAATCTGGCCAGAGGATTCATCCGGAAATCTACCTCCCCGGCGGGAGCAGGCTTCTTTTTCGTCAAAAAGAAGGACGGCTCTCTCCGTCCCTGTATAGACTATAGAGGCCTAAACCTGATCACGGTGAAGAATAAGTACCCCCTTCCGCTCATTCCAGAATTATTTGATCGCCTGAGGGGGGCTAGGATCTTCACCAAACTGGACCTTCGTGGGGCGTACAACCTGGTTCGTATTCGTCAGGGGGATGAATGGAAGACGGCATTCAACACCCAGGACGGCCACTATGAATACCTGGTAATGCCCTTTGGTCTCTGTAACGCTCCTGCCGTCTTTCAAGAGTTGGTCAATGACATCTTCCGGGACCTTCTCTACTCCTGCGTAGTGGTGTACCTGGACGACATCTTGGTCTTCTCTCCGGATCTCCAGACTCACCGGAGGGACGTTCGTCAGGTCCTGCTCAGGCTAAGGCAGAACCATCTCTACGCTAAATTTGAGAAGTGCCTCTTTGAGCAGACCTCGCTTCCGTTTCTGGGCTACATTATCTCTCAGACCGGCCTACAAATGGATCCTGAGAAACTGTCTGCCATCGAGAAATGGCCCCGACCGGAGGGGTTGAAGGCCATTCAGCGATTCCTGGGCTTCGCCAACTACTACCGCCTCTTCATACCACACTTCTCTTCCCGGACGGCCCCAATTTCTGCGCTCACCCGTAAAGGTACTAATCCCAAAGAGTGGCCACCCGAAGCAGAGGAGGCCTTTCTTTCCCTTAAACAGGCCTTCTCTTCCGCCCCGGTGCTGCATCGCCCAGATGGCAACAAGCAGTTCTTCCTGGAAGTTGACGCCTCCTCCTCTGGAGCCGGAGCGGTACTTACTCAAAAATCATCTTCCGGGAGGATGGTAACTTGTGGCTTCTTCTCTAAACTCTTCTCCTCCTCTGAGCGCAACTATTCCATAGGAGACCGAGAGTTATTGGCCATCAAACTGGCATTGGAGGAGTGGCGTTACCTGCTCGAGGGGGCTCTTCACCCGGTAATAATTTACACTGACCACAAGAACTTGGCTTACCTCCAGCATGCCCAGAGACTTAACCCGCGCCAAGCCCGGTGGTCCTTGTTTTTTGCTCGTTTTGATTTTGTCCTTCATTTTCGCCCGGCTGACAAAAACGTCAAGGCGGACGCCTTGTCTCGGTCCTTTCTGGTGTCTGATCTCGAGGAGGATCCGAAACATATCATCGATCCCGCCAGAGTAATGCAGGTGGCTCCCGTGAGTCTAAATCGTCTTCCTCCTGGTAAGACGTTCGTACCAGTACCTGATCGGGAGAAGATCCTACACTGGGGTCATTCGTCTAAACTAGCTGGCCACGCCGGTCAGAAAAAGACCCTCCAGCTTATTACCCGGCACTACTGGTGGCCTAACCTGCACAAGGATGTAATAGACTTTGTTTCTGCCTGTGTGTCCTGCGCCCGCAACAAAGTTCCGAGACACCTGCCGGCCGGCCGCCTCCTACCTCTGCCAGTACCTGCTGCCCCCTGGCAGCATATAGCGATGGACTTCATTACTGATCTACCCGTCTCTGCCGGTTGTACGGTCATTTGGGTGGTCGCTGACCGCTTCTCCAAGATGGCTCACTTCATTCCACTGCCAGGTCTTCCGTCTGCACCCGAGCTGGCTAAAGACTTTATCCGCCACATCTTCCGTCTTCATGGCCTGCCCCGTCACATCGTGTCGGATCGTGGGGTACAGTTCACTTCCCGTTTCTGGAGAGCCACTTGTAAATTGCTGGACGTCACCCTGGACTTCTTCTCCGCTTACCACCCACAGTCTAATGGTCAAGTGGAGCGGATCAATCAGAACCTGACCAGTTACCTTCGGCACTTCGTTAATGCCCACCATTCTGACTGGGTGGATCTCCTGCCATGGGCCGAATTCTCGTACAACAATCACGAGAGCGAGTCTTCCTCCAAATCCCCGTTTTTTGTAGTCTACGGTCAGCATCCTCGGATCCCGTTTCCCGTCTCCACCTCGGCGGACAATCCGGCTGCGGAATCTCTTGTTAACAAATTTTCCTCCATATGGGAGAGTACCCGGTCCGCACTCCTTCTGTCATCCGAGCGTATGAAAAGACACGCTGACAAAAAACGTCTGGACCCTCCTCAATTCCGCCCTGGGGATAAAGTCTGGCTCTCGCCCAAATATGTCCGGCTCAAGATCCCTTCCTATAAGTTAGGGCCTCGGTTCATCGGCCCACTGGAGGTCATCAGTCAGATCAACCCGGTGGCCTATAAATTGAAACTCCCGGCCAACTTACGGATCCCTAACTCCTTCCATGTGTCTCTCCTCAAACCTGTGGTGCTTAACTCTTTTTCCAAGTCTACAGGTACGCCTCCTGCTCCGGTTTCTGCTGAGGACGAGTTTGAGGTAGAGAACATTCTTGCCACCAAAAGGGTAAGAGGAAAGACCTTTTTTCTGGTAGATTGGAAGGGGTTTGGTCCTGAGGAGAGAACGTGGGAGCCCCGGGAGAACATCCATGCCCCTCTCATCCTAGCTAAATTTCTGTCTGGCCTAAAAAAGGGGGGGCCTAAAGGGGGGGGTACTGTAGCGCTGGCGTCCCTGCCCTCTGCTAGGCAGGGACGCTGCTCCCCTCACCGCTCTGCTCCGTGCCCGGCGTCCTCTCCCCGCTCTGCTGTCAGCGCGCGCTCCTTCCCGGCGTCCTCCTCCCGCTCTGCTCTCAGCGCGCGCTCCTTCCCGGCCCCTGTGCTTAGGGCGCGCGCGCGCGCGCTCCCCTCCTCTTAAAGGGGCCGCGCGCGCCGTCCTAAGGAGTCCCCGGCCAATGGCCGGAGGACTTCATCATATATAAGGCACCTCCTCCAAAATGGAGGTGCCCGAGCAATGTTGTTTGCACCTGTGTCTCACCTGTGCTTCAGCCCTCAGGTCCCGTTGCCAGTTTCCTGCCAGTTTCCTGCCAGTTTCCTGCCAGTTTCCTGCCAGTTTCCTGCCAGTTTCCTGCCAGTTTCCTGCCAGTTTCCTGCCAGTTTCCTGCCAGTTACCTGCCTGATTCCTGCCTGAATACTTGTTACCTGTCTGCCAGTCTGAGGTCCGACGGTCTGCCTTACTACTCCTGTCAGTCTGTCTAAAGGACCAGCCTGCCCGCTCACCTGGGAGCGCATATCAGCTACCTGCCTGCTTGCCTGAGGTCCGACGGTCTGCCTTACTACTCCGGTCAGTCTGTCTATGGACCAGCTTGCCCGCTCACCTGGGAGCGCTTCTCCGTTATCTGCCTGCTTGCCAGCCCGGAGGCTCCGTTGTCACGTGCTGTGACCACCAGCTATCTCAGAGACTCTTGCCCGCTCACCTGGGAGCGCATCTCCGTTACCTGCCTGCTTGCCAGCCCGGAGGTCCCGTTGTCACGTGCGGTGACCACCAGCTATTCCAGAGACTCTTTCCCGCTCACCTGGGAGCGCTTCTCCGTTACCTACCTGCCTGCCAGCCTGGAGGTTCCACCATCACGTGCCGTGACCACCTGCTATTCCAGAGACTCTCGCTTGCTCACCTGGGAGCACACATCTACCATCTGCCTGCTAGCCTACCCGGAGGCTCTGCCATCACAGGTCGTACCTACCCCTTACCCAGAGACTGCCCTGATCACTTGCCGTAACTCCCTGTCCGTTCACCCAGAGACTGCCACCCGCTCCCTTACAAGGGCCGCCCCCTTGTATAGTAGCTCAGAGGTTCCGCCTCCCGGACCCGTTACAGGATGCTTCCCTCCAGGCTTTTTCTTCCTTAAAGAATCATTTTGCCACTGCACCTATACTTAGTCAACCCGATGTTTCTCAACCCTTTATTGTAGAGGTCGATGGTTCAGATGTTGGGGTTGCGGGCTTTGTTGTCTCAGGGTTCATCCCCTGGTAAATGGCGTCCATGCGCCTTCTTTTCTAAAAAATTGTCTTCAGCTGAGAGAAATTATGAAGTGGGTAATAGGGAACTTTTGGCGATCAATTTGGCGTTCGAGGAATGGTCACACTGGTTGAAGGGGGCTGTCTATCCTATTACTGTTATGACAGGATCTTATGGTCAGTAATATCCCCAGTCAGCTAAACGTCTCAACCCTAGGCAAGCCAGATGGTCTCTGTTTTTTACTAGGTTCAATTTTGGTGTCCCTTTTTGTCCAGGGGTCAAAAACGTCAAGGCTGATGCTTTGTCCCGAAGCTTCCCTGGTGGTGGTGACCATGAGAACCCTGCCCCGATATTACAGAAAGGGGTAGTCATTTAGGCTCTTTTTCCTGAACTGGAGGGTGAGGTGCTGGAGGCTCAGAGGGACGTCCCTGCTTCCTGCCCTTCACGAAAGTTATTTGTACCACCTGATCTGCGCCGTAAAGTAATCAAAGAACATCATAACTCTGTGCTTGCTGGGCATCTAGGGGGTAAAGCAACCGCGGACCTCCTCTCTCGTCATTTTTGGTGGCTGGGGTTGCATCGGGATGTAATTGAACGCGTATCTGCTTGTACGATTTGCGCGCATTATAAGGTTTCGCACACCTGTCTGTCTGGTACTCTTCTTCAGTTACCTATCCCTAGCAGGCCATGGACATACTTGTCCATGGATTTTATTACTGACCTACTGGTTTGTACAGGCAAAACGGTGGTTTTGGTAGTAGTAGATAGGTTCAGTAAAATGGTTCACTTCATTGCTTTACCTGCTCTTCCCAATACTAAGACACTGGTTCAGGTGTTCATAAATGAGATTGTGAAGCTTCACAGGGTTCCCTCTGATGTGGTGTCTGATCAGGGGAACCCAGTTTGTTTCCAAGCTCTGGAAGGGATTCTGTTCTCGACGGGGGTGCAGCTGTCCTTTTCCTCTGCCTTTCACCCTCAGTCGAATGGTCAGACGGAGTGAGTCAATCAGAACTTAGAGGCATACCTCAGGTGTTTTGTCTCCGAAAATCAGGAGGATTGGGCACCCTACTTACCGCTGACAGAATTTGCCATCACCGTTTTTCGGTACATATGGTTATCATCCACAGTTTTGTACTTTCAGTGGGGGAGGAGCTTCTGGAGTTCCTGAAGAGGAACGGTTTGCTTCGTCGCTCTCCTCGGTGTGGCAGGGTGTTCTGTGTAATTTGAAGACCATGGGTGACAGGTATAAGCATATGGCTGACAGAAAACGCTTGCCAGGTCCAGACCTCAATGTGAATGACTTTGTGTGGTTGTCTAAAAAAAATATAAGATTGAAAGTTTCTTCTTGGAAGCTGGAACCTAGGTTTATTGGTCCCTAAAAAAATTACCGCCGCCATTAACCCAGCAGCGTTTTGTCTTTACCTTCCTCGGGCCCTTAAGGTTCACAATGTGTTCCACAGGTCCTTACTCAAAAGGTACGTAGAACCTCTTGAGCCCTCACCTCTACCACAGCCCCCAGTAATGGTTGATGGTAATTTGGAGTTTGAGATTTCGAGAATAGTAGATTCTCGTCTCCAACATCATTCTCTACAATACTTGGTGCACTTAAAAGGCTACAGTCCGGAGGAGAGGACGTGGGTTTCAGCGTCAGAGGTGAACGCTCCCAGATTGGTTCGCTCTTTTCACACCTCTTTTCCTGAGAAACCCGGTCCTGAGTGTCTGGAGGCCACTCGTAGAGGGGGGGGTACTGTCACGGGTGTGTCAGAGGTGACAGACAGTCGCCCTGCAGGGGTTTGCAGGAGATCTCCACGTTTGGCAATGCAGACAGCTGCCTAGATGGGAGGCTGTGTTTAGAACCCAGCTTCTACCTCCCTTTAGTCTGGGTGTATATATACCTGGTGTGTCTAGGTTGGCGTCGCCGGGTATACTCATTTCTACTTGGAACTTGGCTGAATCAGCATCACGTCCTCTTTGGAGTTTTGAGGCCGTGTGCCCTGTTGGAGTTTCTTCTAAAGCAAAGTTGTAATTCCCCTGTGTTGTCTTCCCCTTTTGTCTTTAGAGTGCTAGCGGAGGTTGACTAGTGCTCATCTCCTTCCACCCCCAGCTATAGCCTTACGCCAGGGATAGTTGGGTGAGGCACGTGATGGGCGACAGCTGCGGAGGCTGTATAGGGACATTAGGGGGAGACAGGGTGATGCTAGTCCAGATTAGGAGGTCACCTCTTCCCCCTTTTCCCTTGTGTCTGGGCTCCCTTTCCTTTGCCCCTCTGTGTTGCACTCACACCTGGCGTGGTTCTCTGTGTTGCACTCACACCTGGCGTGACATCGGGACACCCTATTAGTGAGACACATGAACAGTGCACATTGAGGTGAAACAAGAGACCTCTCCTTTTGCATCATTGAGGTGGTTAAACCCAATGTGAGAGGTGGTGATCTCAATAGATGTATCCTCAAAAAGGAAAGTGAGCGGATTTCCAGACTGGATTCACTAGCCCCTAAGGGACTGAATGAGCAAATTTCCTATGCCTGTTTTGTATGAATACAGACCCATTCTGGATTACATTTTTGGATTTTATACCCTACCCATTGCTACTCAGTTCCCTGTGAATATGGTTCACATATTGTTTTACTTCATCAAGAGATCTGAGCTTCTCTATCAGAATTATTTCTTATCAGTTATATCTCACTTATACTATTTAGTAACTAACAAGTGTGGTGTTCCTAGTGTATCTCTAATTATGCAATAGGGGTCAAATATGACCATTTAGGAGTATACTGTGGGCCACCATCCCATACATTTGGTAGTGATAAAGTAGATCCACATGCCGATTGCATGATGGGAGGATGTGCAATACTTGTTTTTAGTCTCCCATGATACTGATCTCAGAGAGAGGATTTTTCTGTTGGCGGAATGCAATCCAATACCATATGCGCTCCGGTGTGGAACGCAGACATCTGGGCATGCGCATTTGTGGACAATGATCCTAGATGGAATGATGACTACGGGCATGCGCAGTCACAGGTACGAGTCGCGCGGCAGCAATCAGTTTATCTGCTGTTTCAGCAAAAAGCACGTCACTTCCGGACATGCACACTAGGTGATGGACATTATTGCAGACAGATTCTATTCTGTATATCCTGTGACAATTCATCTCTAGGAATGGGAATGGGTCTCCTAGTCTGGGGGGGGGTTTGGATGAAGTGGGATATTTAAACATGGACACCTGGCTATTAGGGGCACTATGCTGAACATCATGAATTATCATGCCTCTATCAAGCCTCCTAATGAACCTGTTGAGAAAATGCGTTGAGGCGGATTATTGAAACATTCTCTGAGTACCATACCCTTTCCTTTATACATATTGTAGGGGTTTTACTCACTGGGGCACAATGGGAGGAAAACAGGAGGCATGTTCCTTTAAAATTTCATGTGGGTTTATTACTTCATAAACCCAGAAGCCAAACAGAAAAGCAAATGACCTTTAGATCAGGCAAACAAAGTAAATGTCCTTAGCAGGTCTCTGCTCAGCCAGGCCTGTGTGGCACACAAGCTGGGGTAGCGTCCAGTGTCCTGGCTTGGTCTGAAGACAAACATACACAGGAGGCCTTCTACCTCCAAACACACAGACCATGTGCCAAACAACACCCTTCATTTTATAGGCTGTTAACCACACCCAGAGGAGCGGTATGTGGGTAGCTGGACCTGCCCATTCTCTCCTAGCTACCCGTAACCCGGCTCCCAGGTGCACCAAACGATCCTCTTAGTACTTATCTACCCTAGAGAAACACTCCGGGTTACATCACAGAGACCAGCCATCTCTATGACACATACCTCCCATTGACTATGCAACCATTAGCCACCTTACAGTACCTTGATACATATCTGGTTTTATGATTACCCCACGGCTGATGAAAGGGAATCTGTCAGCCCCTGGAACTAATCTGACCTCTAATATTGGCATACAGGTGATAGAAATGTGAATCTATACATCTATGCCTCATATTTTAATAAGAGGAAAACAGAGTCATCATGGTTTAAAAAGAGACACATATTTTATTGACACAATTGATTAAAACAAGTATATAATCAGAATAGAGAACAATATGAATAATAAGCAAGTGAAGAGCAAGGTGGACAATGAAATATCCGAATTAGCCAAAACGGACCTGCCTCAGTACTAGATGCTCAATCAAATAAACGCAACTCTATAGCTGGAAAAAGGTTTTTCCATCTAAGTAGAAAAACGCTGCACCTAAAATTCTTGACCAGTAGAGTATAAGTAATAGGCATAAAAATTTGTTTAAATAGGGTACAATATCATGTCAAGATTGATAAGCTATTATAAAACCGAACACATGGTGGCGCACTCTACAGTGCACTGCAGAGAAAAGAAAAAAGAAAAGCAGCAAAGCCAAGCTTATCAATTAAAGTGCAGCATGCATATTTGTATTAATACGGAGTTGGGTAAATAGGAGAGCACCTCCACACATTCCCTTCCCTCCCCCTACCCCCCACTCCTACCAAAAGAGAGGAGAGGGAAGTGACCTCTTAAGCATATTTGAGCAGAGTGCCAAAGGAGATGTGTCACTATAAATGGGCATGAGGGAGATATATCTCTTACCAGGAGTGGTGGTGGGCGGTCAGTGGGTAATTCAGAAAAACCACGTGCGTCCCCGACGCGCGTTTCGCGGCAGCTAGGGCCGCTTTCTCAAGGGGTGGTGACAGTAGTGGGGAGAAGAGACCCTTTTGAACCGTTGGCGCCGGTCACGTGAACGCTCACGTGACCAATCGCACGTGTGATGGGGGCGTGTGCGGGTGTCCCAGCGACGCGAAACTGGCGCATGCGCCCGCCGAGACCCACGTCAGACAACGCCCCCAAGCCGACAAGAAACCACCGCGCACGCGCGGGCACGCCGCTCAAAGGGCGGGGATGCCCGACCGTGCGCGGACGTCATGCAGACAGCTGGGGGCGTGTCCAACGGCAGGGAGGCCGGCGCATGCGTACCACGTCACAGGGCAGCAGCACTCGCCTAAAGATTATATGTGCACAAGAAAGAAAAGACAGAACAGGAATAAAACAGGAGATTTCATATTATAGCACAATATCCATGACAGTTTGTCCATCAGTGGCCCTTTTCTTTGTCTTTTTCCCCTCATTCTGTCATCCCATCCTTCATTTCCTATGGAGCATCTGCATCACACAGTCATTTTGAATAGGTAAAGATCGGTCCAATAAGGTGCAAAGAAGAAGAGTTATGCACTATCTGAAAAAAAACTGAAAGAATATATAAACCAATTAAAAATTAAAAATAAATTAAAAACAAAAAACAAAAAGTAGACCCCAACCTAAACGTGTATATCCCTCGGGCACAGTGAGGGTAGAGAGGAGGGGATCATTGTATGAAATAGGATCAACTATAAATAATTTAATGTCATAAAAAGGAGGAGAAAGAAAGGGACTCATTTAGTCCACGGGGTGACAATGTCCCAAGTGTCACTATCCATTTAGCTTCAACCTGCGCCAAAATCTTTTTGACATTGCCACCCCGCGCACCCAAATGTATCACGTCTATCCCCCGCACTTTGAAACAGCGAGGGTCGCAATTATGGACAGCCCTAAAGTGCCTGGGAGCTTTTGAGTTCATTGACATCAGTCGCTGTCCTGGCCGCACCAATGTCGCGCACATGCTCACGCACACGTTTTCTCAGTTCCCTGGATGTAAGTCCAATATAGATTAAGGGGCAATCACACGTGGCATAATATATGACATTACTAGTGCCACATGAAATGTAGTGTCTTATTTTGAAATGTCTGTTGCCATCTGAGGACGTGAACGTGTTGCTGCGCGCGACATTGGTGCAGGCAAGACAACGACCGCAGGGAAAAGTTCCAAGGGTCGGTCCACGAGAACCAAAAGGATTTGGTTGTATCGGAACATAGTGGCTCGAGACTAGGAGGTCTTTAAGATTTTTGGCCCGTCTTGGGGTCATAAGGGGACGATCCCCAAGAATTGGTCCCAGGGAGGGGTCGGTTGCCAAGATGTCCCAGTGCTTGGTCATGATCTTCCTCATATTTTCCCACTCATGGTTATAATTAGAAATGTACCGAATTTTTGCTTGTCCGGTCTCCAACCCCTTAATGGCGTTCGAGTATAATAAATTGTTACGTGGGGTTCGCCTAGCCCTATCGTATCCATGCTTAATACATCTGTTGCTGTATCCTCGTTGTTTAAATCTGAGCTTCAAGTCCACGGCCTGACGCTCAAATTTAAGGTCAGAGGAGCAGATCCGCCTCGCCCTCAGGAACTGCCCAACGGGGACGGCCCTTATAGTAGTTGGATGGTGTGCCGTGTCAGCGTCGCTGGGACACCCGCACACGCCCCCATCACACGTGCGATTGGTCACGTGAGCGTTCACGTGACCGGCGCCAACGGTTCAAAAGGGTCTCTTCTCCCCACTACTGTCACCACCCCTTGAGAAAGCGGCCCTAGCTGCCGCGAAACGCGCGTCGGGGACGCACGTGGTTTTTCTGAATTACCCACTGACCGCCCACCACCACTCCTGGTAAGAGATATATCTCCCTCATGCCCATTTATAGTGACACATCTCCTTTGGCACTCTGCTCAAATATGCTTAAGAGGTCACTTCCCTCTCCTCTCTTTTGGTAGGAGTGGGGGGTAGGGGGAGGGAAGGGAATGTGTGGAGGTGCTCTCCTATTTACCCAACTCCGTATTAATACAAATATGCATGCTGCACTTTAATTGATAAGCTTGGCTTTGCTGCTTTTCTTTTTTCTTTTCTCTGCAGTGCACTGTAGAGTGCGCCACCATGTGTTCGGTTTTATAATAGCTTATCAATCTTGACATGATATTGTACCCTATTTAAACAAATTTTTATGCCTATTACTTATACTCTACTGGTCAAGAATTTTAGGTGCAGCGTTTTTCTACTTCGATGGAAAAACCTTTTTCCAGCTATAGAGTTGCGTTTATTTGATTGAGCATCTAGTACTGAGGCAGGTCCGTTTTGGCTAATTCGGATATTTCATTGTCCACCTTGCTCTTCACTTGCTTATTATTCATATTTTTCTCTATTCTGATTATATACTTGTTTTAATCAATTGTGTCAATAAAATATGTGTCTCTTTTTAAACCATGATGACTCTGTTTTCCTCTTGTTAAAAAATGTTACTTTTGAGTCGGTATTTGAGGGTGTTGGGGGGGATTTTGTTCCCTCGCCCACACTCAATTTCTAATATTTGGGCTATTTTGCTAATTATCTATGCCTCATATTAGAGGTCTGTTTGCTGAGAAATGGCTTTTTATTCAGTGAAGATTCTGATGCTTGCTGGCCGTGGGGAGTGGATTCCCTTTAATAAATACTCACTTAGCCCCATTCTTCATGCAGATACTAATGAATCCAGGACCTATGAGATTTTTACCATATGATAGTTGGATAGTTAGGGGTGTATCATCCATAGCAGCAGCCCACAGGGCGACTATGGTGCCCGTGAAAAAACACAGAATTTGAGCTTGGTTTAAGTTGGTATCCATGCAGCACATATATGCATGTTTACTATGGCCATAAATCAGAAAAAAACCTATAAGAAGAAAAAGGATCATAAACCCTGCTGTGAATAAATAAAAAGCAAAAGTGCATTTAAATAAAATAGGGTTCTTAGCAACACTGTTTTTGATCAAAAATAGCATGAAAGCTATCCCAACCATGGTAAAATGAACCCATTCAGGATAGTCCTACTCTGCTTAATATTAAAAACCTTACCATGTATCAAAGCCTCAAACTTCTGTGTGTGAATCAGACATGAGATCTAATGTGATAGAAGATTACAGTCCGAGGAAGACGGGAAATATTCATATAGACGACCGGTGGTGATGTAGTCAGTGAAGAACTCTGGCTAAATATGTTTCTAGAGCCGTAGTAGAAGATGAAGATGTCGTCCTCATCATAAAGTAGTTATTTCTCATGTTACGTGTAATGAATATCTCCTGCAGTATTACTAATACCGATTCCAGTGTCGGTAAATGAGACGAGAATTAGCTTTATGGAAGATGAGTCTATGAGAAACGTGTTCAGCTGCCGACTCCGAGGAAGAAACTGCTTGTTGTCTGTGGCCTAAAATATATAGGTTTTATTACTAGATGTAAAGCAGAAAACTAAATACTGTAAAATAATATATCTCCTCATATGTTTCCCTTATTATCTCCAGTAATTGTATTATTACACAGGATTTTTATGATGTTACATCAGCTCATTATCTTCTCATTCAGGTCCCTACAATATCAGATCCTCTCAGTGAAGATCTTCTATTTAAGAGAATTTTCCTTATGGACCCATCAAAGATGGATATGGATAGAGACAAGATGGCTGAGAGGATATTACACCTCACCCTAGAGATCCTCTTCCGTCTTACTGGAGAGGTGAGAGATTCTGATGACATCATATTACATCATTCTTATCTATGGGAATAACAGATGGACAGAACTGGAGAGGTGAGGACTCTGGAAATGTCTGCAGTGAGATTTATTAATGTGTCTCTCCATAACCAGGATTACACAGTAGTGAAGAAGACCTCTAGTGGGCGCTGTCAGACCTCTAGTGAGCGCTGTCAGGACCCTGTGTCTGAGGGATGGGAAAGACCCCTCAGCCCAAACTCAGGGCCTCCACCTCACCCCCTGATACATGAGGGCATCAATGACCAGAAGATCCTAGAACTCGCCTACAAGATGATTGAGTTGCTGACTGGAGAGGTGACACTGCTGGGACATTATACAGTAATGCTATGAAAGGATCGGGGGAATGATGGTATCATTGTATGTGTCAGGTTCCTATCAGATGTCAGGATGTCACTGTCTATTTCTCCATGGAGGAGTGGGAGTATTTAGAAGGACACAAAGATCTGTACAAGGACGTCATGATGGAGGTTCCCCAGCCCCTCACATCACCAGGTAATAGACAGGACTAAATACACACGGCCTATAATTATCTATATGTAAAGAATGAATCCAGTCCCTGTATGTGTTTCCTCCAGATCTATCCAGTAAGAGGACAACACCAGAGAGATGTCCCCGTCCTCTTCTTCCACAGGACTGTAAACAAGAAGATCCCAATGTTCCTCAGGATCATCAGGTAGATGGAGAGAAGGTGTCATGAGATCTCCCCTATGATGTGTAGACGGCTGTAAAGGTCTTGTGTTCCGTCTTGTTTTATCCACCATTATTATGTTTTATACTTGTGTAATGAGAACGGTGTAGATGGCAGGATTAGAGCTGATCATAGATGTGACTTCTCCATCTGTCTGTGACTTTTACAATATTTGTTTCAGGGTGAAGATCTGACCCATATTAATACTACAGAGACATATGTGAGGGGTGATGAGCGGTGTAAAGAGGAGATTCCTACATATGACTACCCAGGTGAGTAGTGACCACTAAATGCAGAGAAGTCACAGATTCTTCTCAGTCACCGGCTGTGGCTGCTTTATCGGTTGTGTAGTCCGGCTGTATCACAATCGTGTGATCACCATTTTGCCTCTAGACCACAACATTCTCTTCCACCCAAAACTGTTCAAATGATTTTGGGCATTGAAACCCTTTTCCATAGAATTTACAACCTGGAGGATCCACCTACCCCCTGTGATTAGGAGACGCTACCTGCCCAGATCTGTAAATCACAAAGCCAGAAAATCACTTGAAGAAAAATATTATGATGGGTCTGTAAGAGAAAGTGGAGGGTAATGATGCTGTTGGCTTCCTAGATCGATGATATCTTATTGGATGAATCTCCCTTCTCCCCCTTCTGTGCTGCTGAATGTGCCCATATGGTCCCGTCTTTCTGGCCAAACTTTACCTTTATGATCTACAACATTAAATGTGCAGTGAGGCCAAGTGTGAATTTCTGTACAATAACAACAGAGTCTCCCTTTATCCTGAGTTTTCAATTTCTTTTAAAACCGACTAACTTCGAACCAGATTGTGATAAACTAAACAAAAAAAAATTACACCTGTACCATGATATATCTTTAATAGTGATGAGCGAGCATGCGTTACTCGGGCTTTACGAGTGTTGTTATGTTTTCGTCACTCAGTGCTCATGATTTGTGACTGTTTGACAGCTTGAATACATGTAATGAATGCCTGTTTCTTAGGCATTCCTCACATATTAAAGCTGTCAAACCGTCGCAAATCATGAGCATTGAGTGACGAAAACATAACGCCGGAGCACCGCTGAAGATACTCGGCGAGCACCCGAGCATGCTCGCCGAAAGGGTTAACAGAACATACTCGCTCATCACTAATCTTTAAGCTAAATTTAAGTCACCTCATCTCTGCACTATTATAAAAGTTCTCTTTGAATGTCTAATATTTCTTTTTGACACTCATCTGACAGAAAATATTGTCCCTTACGATAGTTTAGATTCCCAAGAGCCACCGAGCCCCATACTCTAATTACCCCAGAGAGGTTTCACCACTAGTTACTCACTACTTACTGATGAAGACAGTCGAGTTTGGTCATTTCAGTAGATGTGTTATTGTCTATAGTCACAGTTTTGACTATAGTACTTAGTGCCCAAAATAGTCTGATTTAACCCCTTCCTGCAGACAGTCTTGTGTTCCTATCTGGGCCCATTCTTCAAATCTGACGTGTGTCACTTTATGTGGTGATAACTTTGGAATTCTTCACAAAGGATAATAGGAAACAAATGGACCTTACAAATTATTTTCCACCTTCTCTTGAATCTGACAATACCCTATATACGGTTGTACACTACTGTCTGGGCACATGGCAGGTTAAGAAGGGAAGGAGCGACATTTAGCTATTTGAATGCAGATTTTGCTGGAATAGATTGCAGACACAATGTATTGGGGGCACTGTTCGTTGTCACCTGGCAGCTCAAAAGATGGCTACCACAAACAGGCTTGGCGCTATCTACTCCATTTTCCAGATCTCAGGGTTTGCCTTGCTCATCATCCTTTAACCCCTCTACATGGATTTGGACTTGGACAGAGACCCCCTAAGCTTGGGCCACAGTGTTACCTAATGTTCTGTGGTGTGAGATGGCAAGAAGAATAGTCAGATAGCCGGGTCAGAACATGGAGGTCATAGAAAATACAAAATCAGATGACACAAGAGTAGTCAGTAAACGGGCCGAGGTCACAACAGAAACAAATACACAAGCCGGGAGCTGAGCACAGAGGACTGAACCAGAGGAGAACAAGGCTGTATCTGGCAGCTTCCGGCAATATGCTTCCAGCTTTAGTAGGGTGTGGTGTTTTCCAATTGGCTGAAGTAGATTACTTCAGCTGGACCGCTCACACACCCATACTGCCAGACAGGATGGTACTACAGGTACCATGCACCCTAATCTTAGTGGCTGGACAGAGCCTGCGCCGCTGAGAGCTTCTGGTTCTGACGTCTCCTCCATCACCAGCGCCGCCTGCAGGATGAATAAGGCGGCTCCTGGCGAGAGAAGCAGACGTCACAGGAGCAGATCCCAGAGGAGATGGGACCCACTATGTGACCAAAATGCAGAAAACCAGAGCAGTAGAAATCCCCATAAAGTGACTCCATTTTGGAAATTATAACCCTCAGTGAAATAATCTATAGGAGTAGTGACTATTTTGAATCCACAGGCACTTTCCGGAAATTAGCACGCAGTGGATGTTGGAGAGTGAAAATTACAAATATATAATTTCATTACCAAACACATAGTGCCCAGATTGTGCTCCAGGAGACACACACTGTAAATTAAGTGGGTTCTTCTCACTATAGTAATGCCAAATACATGGATGATAAATGTGGTTTGGGTGCACTGCAAGGCTCAGAAGTGAGGGGGAGATTTGACTTTGGGAGAGCGGATATTGCTGGATTGGTTTATGGAAGCCATGTTGCTTTTCAAAAGCCTTTGAGCCACTAATAATGTGGAAACCTCTATTTTTCCATTGGCAGAGGATGGACCTGAGTGGGGACTTGTTTTTTGTGAGATGAGTAGAAGTTTTTATTGATATTATTTTTGCCTACATAACATTGTTTGGTGGCTTTTTATTCCATATTTGGGAGGCAGAATGAACAAACAGTTGAACACCACGCTCTACTGGTTCATCCTATGAGGTTTTCTATTAGACTGTGAACTGTTATTGTCTTGGTGAATAATGATGGCTAACATAGGACAAAATTTAAAAAAAAAAACAGAAAAATATACATCCTTACTAACACCAATAATCGTACCAATTCATGGAGGGGGTAGTTGCCTAGTATTAAAGATGCACACAGATGAAGCTTGCATAGGACGCCCATCACACAGGTAAGTTTGATGCACAGTGTCTGCCTTACTATACTGATGATGTCCATACTGGGTAGGAAGGCTGCCCAGCACTATATAAGTGCACCCCACATGGACAGACAACCCAGTACACCCAACCAACACTAAAATGCTAATGCATTTGTTATCTGATTTAGTATTGGTAAGGCTGATTTTTTTCTGTGATATGTTTTCTTGGTAGATAATGATACTTTTACATAAAGTGCATTTTTATGGAGAGTTTAAGTAGAAATATTCAACAATATAAATTTTAAGGATATGTTATTCATAAATAATAATTGGTTTTATTTTTGGCAGATGACTGTACCAGGAGATCAGAGAGACAGCTGACATCTTCAATTTTTAAATCAGATGATCTTGAGATCACACAAGATACAATTGAAGTGAATGCCATTACTCCAGATATACCATCATCCCTTCACAGCAAAGATCTGTCATCTGATCCTTTGAAACAGGTCCTGTCTTCTAATTCATTACAAACTACTAAGGAAAATCAAAGTCACAAAATAAGCATTAAAAAACAAACTGCTCCTAAAACAAAGAAGCTATTTTCATGTTCAGAAAGTGGAAAATGTTTTACAGAGAAATCAAGTTTAATCAGACATCAGATAACTCACACAGTGGAGAAACCTTTTTCCTGTTCAGAATGTGGAAAATGTTTTAGCCGGAAATCAATTTTTGTTGCGCACAAGAGAATTCACACAGGGGAAAAGCATTTTTCCTGTTCAGAATGTGAGAAATGTTTTAACCAGAAATCAGATTTGGTTGAGCACCAGAGAACTCACACAGGGGAGAAGCCGTTTTGCTGTTCAGAATGTGGAAAATGTTTTAGCTGGAAATCAGTTTTGGTTGAGCACAAGAGAACTCACACAGCGGTGAAGCCTTTTTCCTGTTCAGAATGTGAGAAATGTTTTAACCACAAATCAGATTTGGTTGAGCACCAGAGAACTCACACAGGGGAGAAGCCTTTTTGCTGTTCAGAATGTGGAAAATGTTTTAGCCAGAAATCAATTTTGGTTGCGCACAAGAGAATTCACACAGGGGAAAAGCCTTTTTCCTGTTCAGAATGTGGGAAATGTTTTAACCAGAAATCAGATTTGGTTAAACACAAGAGAACTCACACAGGGGAGAAGCCATTTTCCTGTTCAGAATGTGGAAAATGTTTTAGCCGGAAATCAATTTTGGTTGCGCACAAGAGAATTCACACAGGGGAAAAGCCTTTTTCCTGTTCAGAATGTGGGAAATGTTTTTTCCAGAAAGCGCATCTTGATAGACATCAGATAACTCACACAGGGGAGAAGCCTTTTTCCTGTTCAGAATGTGAGAAATGTTTTAACCAGAAATCAGATTTGGTTAATCACCAGAGAACTCACACAGGGGAGAAGCCTTTTTGCTGTTCAGAATGTGGAAAATGTTTTAGCTGGAAATCAGATTTGGTTGAGCACCAGAGAACTCACACAGGGGAGAAGCCTTTTTTCTGTTCAGAATGTGGACATTTTTTTTCCTGGAAATCAGGTTTTGTTACGCACAAAAGAACTCACACAGGGGAGAAGCCTTTTTCCTGTACAGAATGTGGGAAATGTTTTAGCCAGAAATCAGATTTGGTTAAGCACCAGAGAACTCATACAGGGGAGAAGCCTTTTTCCTGTTCAGAATGTGGAAAATGTTTTAGCCAGAAATCAGTTTTGGTTATACACCAGAGAAATCACACAGGGGAGAAGCCTTTTTGCTGATCAGAATGTGGGAAATGTTTTAGCCGGAAATCAGATTTGGTTATACACCAGAGAACTCACACCCATAAGAAGCCTTTTTCCTGTTCAGAATATGGGAAATGTTTTACATGGAAATCAACTCTTAAACTTCAGAGAAGTCACACAGGGGAGAAGCCTTTTTCCTGTTCAGAATGTGGGAAATGTTTTGTGCAGAAATCATCACTTCTTAGTCACCAAAGTATTCACACAGACGAGAAGCCATTTTCATATTCTTAATATGGGAAATGGTTTACACAGAAATCAACTCTTAATAAACTTCAGAGAAGTCACACAGGGGAGAAGCCTTTTTAAGATTTTTAACCAAAAATTGTATCTTCATAAAGGGGTTGTCCACTACTAGGACAACTCCTTCTCATTCCTCATGTTTGGCCTTGTTAAAATAAAAACACTCATATGCACTTACTGTTCTGGCATCGTTCCATTGGTGTCACAACTCGCGTTTCCGTAAGGCTGTTACATCACACAAGATTGTTACATCACACAATCCTGCTTCCAATCAACGCCACCTTCAGACGTATTGTACATCAACAGGAAGGACATGGCCTGGACATAGCACCAAGAGAACGCACACACTGAAAGCACTCTCTTCAGACCGTGTTCTTGGGGTAATTATAAACAATTTACAGCCTCAAACATGACTTTCGATATGGGAAAGAAAGAAGAGATCGGAGGTTAATCTGAGGTCCTCCACCTCTGTCAGCATGTCTGGTATGCAGCGTTTCTTATGGAAGGTCTTATCTTCCTGCTCCGGAGCTATTACTGCCTCACCTCAGCATGGAAAAAGAAGCAGTCTTAACCCTCATGATGCCAGACAGCTCAGGTCTGTAAGTACTGCACCAACTTCTCTCTTAATGTAGGCCTCACAAGAAAACAGCTCCACAAATCTCCCTGTACTCCCACCAAAGCCCCCATACTGAGCAGTGCTTGCTTCACAGGGACATTTACCCCCCAGCCACAGGTTATTCTGATATGGGGAACAACATAACTTATTTGTATATCAGATTGCGTCTAGCCCTACTAAAGAAGATATGGAGCAATATATTCAGAGGCTGGAGACCACATACAATACTGAAATACGTCCCCTTACTTCTATCCTGTCACAGCTTACTGACGAGGTACAGAGATTAGAGGATAATGTCGTCCAAGTTAGAGGCCATCATAATGCTCAGAAACTAACACTGGATCTTCACAGCCAGTAAATAAACCATCTGTTTAATATGGTTGATGATCAAGAAAATCACAATAATATCTGGATAAGGGGTATACCTGAAAGCATCAATGCACAAGTGATTCTGCCCACACTGTGATCATTATTCAATAATATTCTTGGTGATCCTATTGATAAGGAGGTGGAGATTTAAAAGGCGCACCGTACAATAGTCAATCATGGCTCAGATCCTGAGCGTCCAAGGGACATTATCTGTCGCATACATTTTTTTCATTGTAAAAGAGGCCATTGTGAGGAAAGCAGAGGAGTTGGGTCCTGGTGATTTCAATGGAAAACGCATATAATTGCTCACATACAGTACAGACGAAAAGTTTGGGCACACCTTCTCATTTAAAGATTTTTCTGTATTTTCATGACTATGAAAATTGTACATTCACACTGAAGGCATCAAAACTATGAATTAACACATGTGGAATTATATACTTAACAAAAAAGTGTGAAACAACTGAAAATATGTCTTATATTCATCAAGAGAATGCCAAGAGTGTGCAAAGCAGTCAGGAAAGCAAAAGGTGGCTACTTTGAAGAACCTAGAATATAAGACATATTTTCAGTTGTTTCACACTTTTTTGTTACGTATATAATTCCACATGTGTTAATTCATAGTTTTGATGCCTTCAGTGTGAATGTACAATTTTTATAGTCCTGAAAATACAGAAAAAATTTTAAATGAAAAGGTGTGTCCAAACTTTTGGTCTGTACTGTATCTATCCTGAATGACTCTTGCTAAAAGAAGGGTATTGAAACCACTACTTGATGCCATCTGGGAAAATGGCCTGATGTACTCCTGGGGGTACCCATTCCAGCTGTATATTTTCAAAGATCCAAGCAACATGAGACCTGTTTGTGATGCCCTGGACATTCCATATATCTGACTGGCCACCTGCTCCACCATTGCCACAGAGAGTTCCAGCACGTCACAGAAGGCTTTCAATGGATCAGGAACTTGATGGTGATGCAGCCAGATGGGAAAGGAACCTGCCAATCATATGAGCTCCTGAAATGAATCTGGTCTTCCCTGATGAGAGACAGTTTGCAGATGGTTACTTATTTCTCTAAGCATATAATTAGATATATCTAAATAGAGCATTAGGTGCCACTCTTCCACTATATAGAATGTCTAAGTTCATATAAGATCTTAGACCAGGATATAAGTTGAGTTCACATGATACTACTGTAATATCAGGCTATATTACATTACTTGCTTTATATTCCATGGTTCCACCTAATAGGAATCCTAGAACTAAAAGTTTGACTTACGCCTGTAAAGATCACCCCCAGTTAGGGACTTGCATTGGGATCTGCTTGTTTCACAATTTCCTACTGTTTTGATCTATTCATAATCTATACTTCTTAGACACTGAGAGGTAGACGTTACTATCTACCGTCTATAATTCCTCTTTTCTCTTAACCTTTCTCTCTTCCATTCCTCCTTTTTTTCATATAATATGGCACAACTCAAAACTTGTTCATTAAATGTCAGAGGACTTAATGTTCCAGAGAAAGGAGCTCAAGTGTTTTATCGTAGGCATAAACAGCACGTACATTTTCTCTTTCTTCAGGAGTCACACTTTAGAGGCGATCATATACTGTACCTCAGATTACTAATAGATATTATTCATCTTGGCGTCCCAGAAAAATGCAGTTTTGAAGTCTAAGGTGCTGAGTATAGGCCGCCACAGATCACTGCTGCATACTATTGTAGAAACACTGTCTGACACGGAGAGGAGGTATGCGTTTAAGATCTCCATCTACTCCAAAACTTCTATCTCCCTAATTGTGACAAAATTAAGACATGACGTCATTATTTAAACAAACTAAAATATTTTGCGGAGGACCTTATCATCATTGGAGGTGACTTTAATTCTGTCTTGGATCCTTCTTTAGACCCGGCCCAGGGCTGGAGTCCCCAATATAAAACACAAACAAAAGCTTTGCTAATTGTGCTTTGGTCTCAACCGGTCGATGTATGGAGGATACTACATCCAGACGTAAAGGATTATACCTATTATTCTCCTTTACACAATATGCATAGCCATATAGTCCTTTTCTTAATTAGCCGTCACTTGCCTACATGGCAAGCTACATCTCAGGTAGGAACCGCTGTATGGTCAGATCAGGCTCCTGTATATTGTAACTAGCTATGGAACCCGTTCTATGCCCGGGTGGCGAGCATTTTTATTGGTATATGGTCTCCCATGCTGGTATTTCTGCTGCCCCCATGCTGTCCGTCCCCACCATCCCATCCTGGTATGCATGGCACCCCTCATTCCCAATCTTGGTATGCATGGCACCCCTCACCACCAATCCTGGTATGCATGGCACCCCTCATCCTCAATCCTGGTATGCATGGCACCCATCATCCCCAATCTTTATGCATGGCACCCCTCATCCCCAATCTTGGTATGCATGGCACCTCTCATTCCAAATCTAGTATACATTGCACCCCTCATTCCAATCCTGGTATGTATGGTACCCAATCCCTCATCCTGGTATGCATGGCACCACTAATCCCCCAATCCTGGTATGCATGGTACCCCTCATCCCTATCCTGGTATGTATGGCACCCCTCATCCCCCAATCCTGGTATGTATGGCCTCCTCATCCCCCAATCCTGGTATGCATGGCACCCGATTCCAAATCTGGTATACATTGCACCCCTCATCCCAATCCTGGTATGTATGTTACCCAATCCCTCATCCTGGTATGCATGGCACCACTCATCCCCCAATCCTGGTATGCATGGCACCCCATTCCTCATCCTGGTATGCATGGTGCCCCTCATTCCTATCCTGATATGCATGGTACCCCTCATCCCTATTCTGGTATGTATGGTACCTCTCATCCTGGTATGCATGGCACCCCATCCCTCATCCTGGTATACATGGCACCCCTCATCCCAATTCTAGTATGTATGGCCTCATCCCAGAAACCTGGTATGCATATACATATAGTTTGTAAAGCCGAATAAAGACTTGCGTCCATCAAGTTCGACCTGTAAGTTCTGTAGTTGCTAAAGTTGATCCAGAGGAGGGCAAAAACCCCAAATGATTTAGCCAATCTTCACCTGAGGAAAAATTCCCTCCCGACTCTGAAACCAGCAGTCAGAATAAATCCCTGTATCAACCTACTATTTTATTCTATTTTTAAGTATATGCAGAAATCTGCCTGGTATCTAGAAAAGCATCCAGTCCCCGCTTGAACTGGTGTAGTGAATCCGACATTACCGTCTCCTCACTCAGTGAATTCCATATTCTCACTGCTCTTACCGTAAAGAACCCCTTCCTATGCTGGTGCTGAAACCTTTTCTCTTCCAGTCTTAGTGAGTGCCCTCTTGTTACCGTAATATCCCTCCTTTTGAACAAATCCCGGGCAAGGTCTCTATACTGTCCCCTAACATATTTGTACACATTTATTATGTCCCCCCTCAACCTTCTCTTTTCCAGGCTGAATAGTCCTAGTTTTGCCAACCTCTCTGGGTATTGCAGTCCCTCCATTCCCTTTATTAATTTTGTTGCCCTCCTTTGTACCTTTTCAAGCTCATTTATATCCTTTCTATATATTGGGGCCCATAACTGAGCACAGTATTCCAAGTGTGGTCTGACCAGTGCTTTGTACAGTGGAAGAACAATGTTCTCATCCTTTGCAGCTATACCTCTTCTGATACATCCCATTACCCTGTTTGCCCTTACAGCAGCGGCCTGACTTTGGGCACTCCAATTTAGTTTGCTATCAATCAAGATGCCCAAGTCCTTCTCCATCTCTGAATTCCCCAATGATTTCCCATTCAGTGAGTACTGGTGACTTCCATTTTTCCTTCCCATATGTATGACCTTACATTTCTCCTCGTTAAACCTCATTTGCCATTTAATGCTCCACCTACCCAGCTTATCCAAATCCCTCTGAAGGTCTTCACTATCCTCTTTTGTATTAATTGTTTTACATAACTTTGTGTCATCTGCAAATATTGATATTTTACTATTTATCCCGTTGACTATGTCGTTAATAAAGATATTAAATAACATTGGGCCTAGTACAGACCCCTGTGGTACCCCACTAGTGACGCTTACCCAATCTGAGTATATTCCATTTATAACCACCCTCTGCCTTCTATCCTTTAGCCAGTTAGCTACCCACTTGCAGACATTTTCGCCCAGCCCCATCATTCTCATTTTGTATACCAACCTATTATGTGGCACGCTATCGAACGCTTTTGAGAAGTCGAGATACACGACATCCACTGGTTCCCCCTGATCTACTCGAGAGCTAACCTCCTCGTAGAAGTCAATCAGGTTTGTTTGGCAGGAGCGATTCCTCATGAATCCATGTTGGTTCGGGGTTAATAGATTATTAACGTCAAGATGCTCCATGATTGCCTCATTAATAAAGCCTTCAAAAATTTTGCCCACAACGGACGTCAGACTCACCGGCCGATAGTTTCCGGCGTCACTTTTTGCTCCCTTTTTGAATATTGGCACTACATTCGCCTGTCGCCAATCAAGTGGTACAGACCCAGTCTCAACAGAGTCCTTAAATATAAGATATAACGGTCTGTCTATCACATTACTTAGTTCCCTTAGTACCCGTGGGTGTATGCCATCAGGTCCTGGTGATTTGTTTATTTTAATGTTACTGAGGCGTTTCTGTACCCCAGCTTGGGTTAGATTTGTCATACTTAGTGGAGGATTAAGCTTGTCACTTCTCATTTCGCCTGTTAGTTCTTTTTCCTTTGTGAAAGTTGACGAAAAAAATTTATTTAATAGATTAGCTTTATCCTCATCTTTCTCTATGATTTTGCCTTCATCACTTTTTATCGGTCCAATATTATTCGATTTAATCCTTTTACTATTTATATACGTAAAGAACAGTTTGGGATTTGATCTACTTTCCCTAGCAATACGTCTCTCTGTTTCCTCCTTTGCTATTTTTATTTGTTTTTTACAGGTTCTCGTTTTTTCCTTGTAACACATTAGTGCCTCCTTACTGTTTTCCTGTTTTAATCTCTTGAATGCCTCTTTTTTGCTATTTAACGCCCCTTTTACGTTCTTATTCAACCATATTGGTTTCCTCTTATTTCTGGCCCTTTTATTCCCATACGGTATATACCTCTCGCACTGAGTATTCAGAATTCTTTTGAAGGTTTCCCATTTACTATTCGTATTTCCTTGATTAAGAACTTTGTCCCAGTCTATAAGTTGAAGGTTTTCTTTCAGCTGATCAAACTTCGCCCTCCTAAAGTTTAATGTTTTAGTTGTTCCCTTATTGATAACCCTACTGAAGGGCATTTTGAAATTGATAATATTATGATCGCTATTACCTAGGTGCCCCCCTATCTGTACCTCAGTTATTCTATCAGGCCTATTAGTCAATATTAAGTCCAACACTGCCTTCCCTCTCGTTGGTTCCTGCACTAGTTGGGAGAGATAATTATCCTTGATATTTGTCAAGAACCTTTTTCCTTTCTGCGATCTACAGGTTTCTGTTTCCCAGTCAATATCCGGGTAGTTGAAGTCCCCCATTACAATCACCTCATTATGTTTTGCTACTTTGTCTATTTGTCCTAATAGCAGTTTCTCATTCTCCTCTGTTATATTGGGTGGCTTATAGCAGACCCCCAGTAATATTTTATTATTATTTTTTGCCTTTTGCATGGCACCCCTCATCCCAATTCTGGTATATATGGCTTCCTCATCCCAGAAACCTGGTATGTATGGCACCCAATCACTCATCCTGGTATGCATGGCACCCCACCCCCTATCCTGGTATGTGTGGCACCCCTCATCCCTATACTGGTATGCATGGCACCCCTCATCCCTATACTGGTATGCATGGTACTCCTCATCCTTATTCTGGTATGCATGGTACCCTTCATCCTGGTATGCATGGTAACCCCCGCATTCCTATCCTGGTATGTATGGTACCCCTATTCTGGTATTCATGGTACCCCATCCCTATCCTAGTATGCATGGTACCCTGCATTCCTATCCTGGTATGCATGGCACCCCATCCCTCATCCTGGTATGCATGGTACCCCGCATTCCTATCCTGGTATGTAGGGTACCCCTCGTCCCTATCCTGGTATGCATGGTACCCCATCCCTATCCTGGTATGTATGGTACCCCTCATCCCTATTCTGGTATGCATGGCACCCCTCCTCACTCCCCAATCCTGGTATGCATGGTCCCCTCACCCACCAATCCTTGTATGCATAGCACTCCTCATCCCTATACTGGTATGTATGGCACCCCTCACCCCCCCAATCCTGGTATGTTTGGTACCCCTCATCCTGGTATGCATGGCACCCCATTCCTCATCCTGGTATGCATGGTACTCCTCATCCCCCAATCCTGGTATGCTTGGTACCCCTCATCCCCCATTCCTGATATGTGTTGCCCCCTCACCCCCCAATCCTGGTATGTATGGCACACCTCATCCCTTTCACGCTGCACACATACAATAAAATAAACACTTAATCTCACCTTTCTTCTCTGTGCTCCAGCGCTACAGTGTTCTGTTCTGCCGGAGGCTGGGGGAGGAGTGCAGCGCCAGAGTATGCGCATGCCCATACCGCGCTGTCCGGTGCCATTTTGCTGAAGACACACTGCAAATAGCACTATGTGCATGTGCTGATTCGACACCTTCACTCCTGCCCCGGTCTCCGGCGAAGAGAGGTGCCGCGGCAACGTTCCTCCCAGTCAGGTAAGTATGGCACCGGAGATCGTGGTATGCGTTCAGTGTCTACGCATACTGTGATCTCTGGCACCATATACGCTCCTCTTACCTGTAACGGCTCCATGCCTGCTTCTGTCTGGAGCCAGACTGCGCAGGCGTGTCGCGCTTGCGCAGTCAATAAAGGCTTCAGACAGAGACACGCATCTCCCGTTGTATTATAGTTCTGACTATGCCGGACTCCACCTAGGCTTCAGATGTTGGAACCTAAATGATAATCTGTTGAAAGACTCACTCTGTGTCTCAGACCTATTTGAGACTATAGACTCCTTCAAATATATGAGCATGATGAAACTGTCTTACCATTTAAAGGGGAAGCACTCACCTGTGTCATCAGAGGTATAATATTAAAACAGATAAAAGCTCAAAAAAAGGAGAGAACAGCTAAAGTCTCCCATTTGCTTGAGCGGATTGATCTCCTTGACAAACAACATAAATGATCTGCTTCCTTCCAGGTATATGTAGACCGGCTTAACGCTAGAAGGGAGCTAAAGTAGTTTCATGGATGGGGTACTCGCAAATATTGTGTAATTTCAGGGCATTTACTTATGGAAGGAACCAAGTGAAAGCTTCCATTCTCGGTACTCGATATAGGGCCTCCTCGAGAAAATTACTTAAAATGTCGTACACTAAAGTTAATATATAAGGTGTGGGATAGGGGTAAAAATATTCTGGGGATTGGAAAGTACACAAACTACTCCTTTATGGCACAACTATAACTTACCAGAGCTATAGAAGCTAAATAATATTAGTGAGTGGGAGGATAGGGGTACTAGAATAAACATCATACTGATTGATAGACATCACCCAATAGATACCATTGCTAAAGCAGTAGATACAAAAGGTCTATTAACCCTTATTTATAGGCAGTTACTGGCCCTACATTTGGATAAATATCCTTTGATAGTTAAGACAAAATGGGAGGAGGATGTGGGTCCGTTATCTGAGGAGCAATGGGGAAAATACTGGATTTGACACCGAAACTTTCATTGTCAGAGTCACAAAGATTGTCCCGAATTCTTCTCATTCATAGGGTATATAGATCCCCAAGTATTTTATTTAAAATTGTAATACAAACGGATGACACATGTCCTAGATGTGGTCAAAATGACGCCCACCTGATGTATATGATGTGGGAATATTGGCGACTACTGGAAGGGGGTGATCGCTCTTGTACTATCTGTATTTGGGATACAACTTCGGTTGGAACCTAAAATCTGTATCCTAGGACTCCTGGGAGAAGACGTAGACTTAGACTCCCATATGGCAGTAGGTAGCTCAAGAATATTATTCCAAGCCAGAAAGTTGTTGGCACTACATTGGATAGACCATTCTCCCCCAACGATAACAGAACTAAAATCCAGGATAAATAACACTCTACGCTTGGAAAGTGGACCTTATATAAAAAGGAACGCTCTCAAGAAATTCATACACATATGGCACATATATCCTTATACCCAAGGCGTCAGCAAATAATAATTGTCTCAGTCCACACAATTGCCCCTTCTTAGATATATTCTTTTTCTTTTGATGTCCCAATAGGGAAAAAAATAAGCCGTCAGGAAGTATTCAGATATTTATGTACAAATGTAAAATTACTATTCCAAAACATTGTACTATAGAGCGATATTGGGATTTATATCATTGTAAACCGGTTCTTGTATTGTTTACTGGTTTTTCTTTTTATTTTTTTTTGTCACAAAGTTTATTTAAAAAAAGAAATGTTGGTAATTCTTTGTTTCGTTAAATAAAAATGATCTGATTGAAAAAAATAAAGGAGGGAAGGTCTTTACTAGATCAAACGTATACAAAATGCCAAGATCACATGTGAAGGTTCTCGTATGAATTCACAGATAAATGTGGTTGCTCATTGACAAGGAGGTTACATCCACACATGTAAAGTACATACGTATCCAAAATAAAAGGGGCCCCCGGGCCAGAAATTCATAACCCCATTGACATAGCGGAAGCATTTCGTTTCTTTTATAGTTCGCTATATAATATTCATGGACAATACCACGACATGCCACCTAATATTCTTGAAACTAAAAATGACAAATATATTATGGACACTGCCGTTCCTTCCTTACAGACCCCTGAGCAGGAGGTACTAGACAAAGCTTTCACTGAACAAGAGATGGGGAATGATTTATCGGTCTCTCCTATCGGGAAGAACCCTGGGCCAGATGGATTCAATAATAGATTTTATAAGATGTTTTCCCCCCAGTTATTACCATTTTTAGCCAAAGTGTTCAATAATATCTCAGAAGACTCCCCCTTTTGCCCCCCAATCACTTAAGGCTCATATAATGGTTTCATCAAAGCCTGGAAAAGAACCAAATACCTGCCCTAATATTCATCCAATATCATTAAATAATGTAGACGTCAAAATATTCTCTAAAGTAGTTACAACACGGCTCTCCCACTATCTACCCTCAATTGTCAGCAACGATCGGGTTGGCTTCATTAAGGGCAGAGAAGCTCGTGATAATAAAAATAAAACGTTAATTTCACATGCAAAAAACAGGGGATCCCAATGTGCCTTGTTTCTGCCTACGCTAAAAAAACGTTCGACACAGTGCATTGGACTTTCTTGAAGAGCACCCTACCACAAATTAGGTTGGACTCTTTCTTGTTATCTAAAATTGTATCCTTATACACTGACCCTAAAGCGATAGGGTAAACGGCCTTCTATCTGACACATTTTCTATTAAAAAGGGGACGAGACAAGGGTGTCCCTTATCACCTCTCCTATACACATTGGTGATGGAACATTTAGCGGTAGCATTACATATAAATCCAGATATTAGTGGAGTTACTATAGACTCACATCACTATAAACTAGCTCTACATGCAGACGACTTGTTGCTCTATGTTTCAAACCCAATGATCTTATTTCACATTATAATAAAGGAATTCAAATAACTCGGCCATGTAAGCAATTTTAAAGTCAACTACTCTAAAACAGAAGCCATGAACATAACTTTTAACGCTGAACTTAATCAATAACTAATTTCTAACTTTCCCTTTAAGTGGCGGAAAGACACAATTGAGTACCTGGGTATACAAATTGTAGGGAACTTGGATGATCTGTATCGTTCAAATTATATCCCCCATCCTTGAACAAATGGTTCAAAATCTAATGAATTATAACTTGAAACCCTTGTCCTGGTTTGGTTGTATTAGTCCGATCAAAATGGACATTTTACCAGATCTTCTTTATATATTTCAGACCGTTCCGGTCTGCGTTCCTCAGACCTTTTTCTCCTGTCTCAACAATTCTAACAGTAAGTTTGTATGGGGAACATCGAGGCCTAGGATACGTGTTAAAATATTGTGAAGAAACAGGAGGGAGGGTTAGGGAGCTGCAACGCTGAATCCAAACAGGGTGAAGATAGTCCACTGAAGGGTGCCGGTCCGGCTGGTGAGCACAGACATATGAAGAAAAGGAGAAAATCAGCACTCCCAACAGGTAAAATATGAGAAAAATGTATTGGATCATTTAAAAAAAAAAAAAATGTAAAATTCTTACACGTTTCTGGCGTTAGGGTTGCGCCCTTAGTTATAGCAGATGAGAAAAGGACAATGAAGTCATATATATACAAGCACAATGGATTCACATGACCTGAAATGAGAAATCAATTAGACATGCAAAAGGTGTGAAGAAAATCCCAGCCACAGTTCACATTGAAGGCAACGAGATCAAATACAGACAAGGTGATCATTGCAAGCGTCACACAACAAGCCAGAAATGCAAAACACCATGATGGTGAAAAATAAGATAGAATTACACCTCATACTCTTATTCATGTATATCCGTATCCCCCTCTGTATATAAACTGTTTATTGCAGGACATTTGTGTGAAGACCACCGGTGTTAGCTGCGAGGGGATTATCCCATATAGGAACACAACACCGGGATTAAGTGTACAGGTGTGAGATCACAGGGTCCGAACATCACAAATGCCATCAACTATAGCACCGGAAGGTGGGAGGATATACTGATTATAGAGGGACAGGAACATGTATGCATGAGATGGATGATAGATTCAGTATAGAGCATCACAATAACAATGTCCAATAAACAGATAAAACGCATCAATGTCTAAATTGTGAATAGAAATATTGTTCTTATCGATCTGACACACGTAAAAATATAATATAAAATAATATGCACAATATCCAATATGGAGAAACTATAAACCTATAACAATGAACATATAAAGGGGAAAAAATTATGCTAATCAAAATTGATTACATAGTAGAAGATTTACAAGGAAATCCACCCGCATCTGATCTGGTGCAAAGTATAATATCCTGGCAAAGGATCATAGAGCCGCGGATATACCGAGCATTATCTGTCATATCAATGGGAGGCAAATAGATGCATCATTGTAAAACAGATGAGAACAAGTACAAAACACTGGTGAGATTACTGTGGAGCATTGTAATGGCGAATCAGATTACTGTGGAGCATTGTAATGGCGAATCAGATTAGATGGAGCATACAAATCCATGATATCCAAAAGCTGGATGTATAACAGATCAATGGCAATGGGAGACGTCTGCATAGAGTCTGATGGAGAACCTGATCGTGAGGCTATAGATGGAGCAAGCATTTCTACCTGTATCAACGAAAAACGGGTAATTACATTATAATACAACTGACAAAAACAAATATCTGACGCAGAACTGAATCGTGAAGCTGTGGATGTAGCGGGAATTTCTATCTGTATCAACGAAAAACAAATCATTGAATTATATTGCGAAAAAACTGATAAAAATAAATATATGAGAAATGGAAGATAAATAAGCTGCAGAACATTGCAATGGAAATACTCCGTCATTGCTGAAAAATCTTTAAGATATTTCCATCATTTATGTGCGTTCTGCAAAGATGAATCAGCGATGATAGCACAATATACAGAAAGGCAAATAAGTACACCGGCAAATAATAACCGGAAAAACACAAAATAAATTCAGAAAACCTGGAATGTCACCATATAGATGTCTGCTGGGAATAAACCAGTATGAATTTCATCAATAGATGTAAAACAGGTCATTGCGGAAATTCATTACCCGAAGGGTATTTAGTATTTACACGTCAGATCCAGAAGGCTTCACGCATATTAAGGTGTTTCTGTCTGTTTCCACCCCTTACCAGATAATTAACTTTTTCAAGACCAAAGAAAGAAAACTGTGTGAGATCATTATTATGTATGGACACAAAATGTTCTGATGACCCGGAGTATGTGCTATTAGAACTGTTGATATTGGAAATCTGCTCCGGTGCTCTCTATGAATCCTACCAATTTGTATAAAACAATGTTGTCCACTATTCTGGAGGAAGGCATTTATTTGTCGGGGTTTAATAACAAAATTCAGCTCTGGCTGTTACCTGATTATCCCATTTTTCATGGGCTCCCCAAAACACACAAGGGTTTCCCCCCCCCCCCTTCGCCCTATTATCTTGGGTATGGGCTCATTGAATGAGAATTTAAGACAATGGCTGGTGAACATTTGTATCCTCTAGTTATTCCAACACCAGGCTATGTGAAAGATACTACGTCTGTCCTGAGGGGTTTTGACAGGTTCGTGTGGCAGGAAGAATATAGGTTTGTCACCAGCAATGTTGTCTACCTGTATTCCTCCATCCCTCCCGCATTGGCCGTCATTGCCGTTCAACACCATTTAAATAAATATAGTGGATATTCTGTGAATTTAAAAAGGTTCATTATAACATAAAATATTTGTTGTCCCACAACAATTTTATGTTTGATTCTAAATATCATTTATAAGTATTTGGAGCCCCCATCGGCTCCAAATTCTCACCATCTTTGGCTATGCTGTACATGTCGTGGTGGGAAGAAATTTAATTTTTTTCTGATGATAATCCATTTTTGAGCACATTTTTTGGTTTGGTAGATATGTTGATGATGTACTTTTGGTATGGTGAGGTGACCCCCAGTTGGTGTCACAATTTGTTTTGTATTTGAATTCTTATTCCTTAAATTTAAAATTCACTGTCGGCGAACCTTTGATTTTTCCACTCCATTTCTGGATATTTTCCTGACAGGGATAGTAACATCTTATAAAGTGGACACCACACTCTATAGAAAACCTTTGTCAGGCAACACATTACTGTTGTCTTCCAATTCTCAACTTAATCTATACAGTTCGCAGGGACGACTCAGCATAGTTGGAGAGAAGCACTCCGATGCCGTTCAGCGAATGTGACCCATGCTACACAAAATATGTAACTTCCAACATAAGTGCTGATCCATCCTCCGTGGATTCTTTTATGCCTAAGGGGAGACCTGTCCACATACCCCCTGTGATGACATCACGGGGGCTAGTCTCCAGCCTTCATATTTTTATTAGATATCTGTTTTTTGCAATAACTTATCATGGATTGATCGTAGAGGCCCAAAAGTGACTCCATATGTTCTGTTATGATTTTACCTTTCTCCAAAGACCACACACGGTATAGCTGCCGTCTGCTATTTTGTTACTTTTGTGCCACAGCTCCCCCGAGGGGCTTACAGTGACTGTTAGATATCCATATTGTTCCTTAGCTGACCCTGCCACCCAAAATATAGGCCCCATTATTATCAGACATATGGAACTTTAGTTATTCCATATTCCATATTGGCTTCGGGCCGTCTGCAGGCCTTTGTTACATTCCTTTTGAAGCACTGGGAATAAAACCTTCTCAGTTAGCTGTAAATCTATCACAAGCCTGTGTTAATTGGGTTTGGTAGCAGCTTTTGGGCCAGCATTTGCTTGCAAGGCCCTTCTCATATGTGTGTTGATTTGCATAGAGGCCACTGGCCAAAGTGTCAGCTCTTCTTCCATGGACAATTACTATAGGGGAAGAGGAGTCTGAGAGAGACTTCTTAATATCTATGACAGGGGAGAAGAAAAGATTTTCAATATTTCCATTACAATCTGTTTTTCATTGATACAGAAAGAAATGCTTGCTATACCTATAGCCTCACGATCAGGTTTTGCATCAGACACTATGCAGACGTATCCCATTGCAATTGATATGTTATACAGTACAGACCAAAAGTTTGGACACACCTCATTTAAAGATTTTTCTGTATATTCATGACTATGAAGGCATCAAAACTATGAATTATCACATGTGGAATTATATAGTTAACAAAAAAAGTGTGAAACAACTGAAAATATGTCTTATATTCTAGGTTCTTCAAAGTAGCCTCCTTTTGCTTTGATGACTGCTTTGCACACTCTTGACATTCTCTTGATGAGCTTCAAGAGGTAGTCACCGGAAATGGTTTTCACTTCACAGGTGTGCCCTGTCAGGTTTAATAAGTGGGATTTCTTGCCTTATAAATGGGGTTGGGACCATCAGTTGTGTTGTGCAGAAGTCTGGTGGATACACAGCTGATAGTCCTACTGTATAAACTTTAAAAAATTAAGGTCAGTCAGTGCGAAAAATTGGGAAAACTTTGAAAGTGTCCCCAAGTGCAGTTCCAAAACCATCAAGCTCTACAAAGAAACTGGCTCACATGAGGACCGCCCCAGTAAAGGAAGACCAGCCTCAGAAATCACAGGTTAACAGCAGCTGAGTTTAGAGATCAGGTCAATGCCACACAGAGTTCTAGCAGCAGACACATCACTTCAACAACTGTTATTGTGCAGCAGGCCTTTATGGTAAAATAGCTGCTAGGAAACCACTGCTAAGGACAGGCAACAAACAGAAGAGACTTGTTTGGGCTAAAGAACACAAGGAATGGACATTAGACCAGTGGAAATCTGTGCTTTGGGCTGATGAGTCCAAATTTGAGATCTTTGGTTCAACCACCGTGTCTTTGTGCGACGCAGAAAAGGTGAACGGATGGACTCTACATGCCTGGTTCCCACCATGAAGCATGGAGGAGGAGGTGTGATGGTGTGGGGGTGCTTTGCTGGTGACACTGTTGGGGATTTATTCAAAATTGAAGGCATACTGAACCAGCATGGCAACCACAGCATCTTGCAGCGGCATGCTATTCCATCCGGTTTGCGTTTAGTTGGACCATCATTTATTTTTCAACAGGACAATGACCCCAAACACACCTCCAGGCTGTGTAAGGGCTATTTGACTAAGGAGAGTGATGGGGTGCTACGCCAGATGACCTGGCCTCCACAGTCACCAGACCTGAACCCAATCGAGATGGTTTGGGGTGAGCTGGACCACAGAGTGAAGGCAAAAGGGCCAACAAGTGCTAAGCATCTCTGGGAACTCCTTCAATATTGTTGGAAGACCATTTCCGGTGACTACCTCTTGAAGCTCATCAAGAAAATGCCAAGAGTGTGCAAAGCAGTCATCAAAGCAAAAGGTGGCTACTTTGAAGAACCTAGCATATAAGACATAATTTCAGTTGTTTCACACTTTTTTGTTAAGTATGTGTAACGTGTTAATTCATAGTTTTGATGCCTTCAGTGTGAATGTACAATTTTCATAGTCATGAAAATACAGAAAAATCTTTAAATGAGAAGGTGTGTCCAAACTTTTGGTCTGTACTGTACATCCAACTCCTGGATAGTATGGATTTGTACGCTCCATCTAATCTGATTCACCATTGCAATGTTCTACAGTAATCTCACCAGTGTTCTGTACTTGTTTTGTCTGTTTTACAATGATGCATCTATTTGCCTCCCGTTGATATGATAGATAATGCTCTGTATATCTGCGGCTCTATGATCCTTTGCCAGGATATTATGCTTTGCACCAGATCAGATGCGGGTGTATTTCCTAACATCGGTGGTTTTCACCCAAATTTCCTGCAATAAACAGTTTATATACAGGGTGGGATACAAATATGCATGAACAAGAGTATGAGGTTTAATTCTATGTTCCTTGTATGTAGTATTATTTGGTCATTATCTGGTGGTAATATGTGGTCTGGTCATGGTGTGGTGGTACTTGTTCCTTGTATGTGGTGTTGTTCGGTCACTATGTGGTGGTAAAATGTGGTCCGGCCATGGTGTGGTGGTAAACTTGACCCAATCCCATCCCACCTCATCCCAAACCTTACCACTATCTTCATCCCAGCCCTAGCCCACCTCTTCAACCTGTCACTAACAACTGGTGTCTTCCCCTCATGTTTCAAACATGCCTCAATCACACCCATCCTCAAAAAGCCCTCCCTTGACCCATCCTCTGTGTCTAGCTATCGCCCCATATCACTTCTCCCCTATGCCTCAAAACTACTGGAACAACATGTCCATTCTGAACTGTCCTCCCACCTCTCCTCCTGCTCCCTCTTTGACCGCCTACAATCTGGTTTCCGACCGCACCATTCTACTGAAACTGCACTGACTAAAGTCACAAACGACCTACTAACCGCCAAATCTAAGCGACACTACTCTGTCCTCCTCCTCCTAGACCTGTCATCTGCCTTTGACACAGTGGACCATTCCCTCTTACTACAGACTCTCTCATCTCTCGGCATCACAGACTTGGCCCTATCCTGGATCTCCTCATACCTAACAGACCGGACATTCAGTGTCTCCCACTCACACACCACCTCTTCATCTCGCCCCCTATCTGTCGGTGTCCCCCAAGGTTCAGTTCTAGGACCCCTGCTCTTCTCCATCTACACCTTAGGCCTGGGACAGCTCATAGAGTCTCATGGCTTTCATTATCACCTCTATGCTGATGACACACAGATCTACCTCTCTGGACCCGATATCACCTCCGTATTAACCAAAATCCCACAATGTCTGTCTGCTATTTCATCCTTCTTCTCTGTTAGATTTCTAAAACTTAACATGGACAAAACAGAATTCATCATCTTTCCGCCATCTCATTCAACCCTCCCAACTGACCTATCCATCATAGTCAATGGCTGCCCACTCTCCCCAGTCCCTCAAACTCGCTGCCTCGGGGTAACCCTGGACTCGGAACTCTCCTTCAAACCACATATCCAAGCCCTTTCCACTTCCTGCTGACTCCAACTTAAAAATATCTCCCGGATCCGCACATTCCTAAACCATGAATCTGCAAAAACACTAGTGCACGCCCTCATCATCTCCCGCCTTGACTACTGCAACCTCCTGCTCTGTGGCCTCCCCTCTAACACTCTCGCACCCCTCCAATCTATCATAAACTCTGCTGCTCGACTAATCAACCTGTCCCCCCGCTATTCCCCGGCCTCTCCTCTCTGTCAATCTCTTCACTGGCTCCCCATTGCTCAGAGACTCCAGTTCAAAACCCTAACCATGACATACAAAGCCATTCACAACCTGTCTCCTCCATATATCTCCGACCTAGTCTCCCGTTACATACCTGCACGCAACCTCCGATCCTCACAAGATCTCCTGCTCTACTCCCCTCTTATCTCCTCCTCCCACAACCGTATACAAGATTTCTCCCGTGCTTCCGCCCTACTCTGGAACTCTCTACCCCAACGTATCAGACTCTCGCCTACCGTGGAAACCTTCAAAAGGAACCTGAAGACCCACCTCTTCCGACAAGCCTACAACCTGCAGTAACCACCGCTCCACCATACCGCTGCACAACCAGCTCTACCCTCACCTACTGTATCCTCACCCATCCCTCGTAGATTGTGAGCCCTCGCGGGCAGGGTCCTCGCTCCGCCTCTACCAGTCGCTGTCACATTGTGTTCAAGATTATTGAAATTGTTCTTGTATTATACCCCCTTTTTCACATGTAAAGCGCCATGGAATAAATGGCGCTATAATAATAAATAATAATAATAATATTTGCTCCTTGTATGTAGTATTATTTGGTCACTATGTGGTGATATGTGGTCTAGTCATCGTGTGTCGGTATTCTTTGTATGTGGTATTATTTGGTCACTATGTGGTGGTAATATGCAGTCCGGCCATGGTGTGACGGTTTTTGTCCCTTTGTATGTGATATTATTTGAAAAAATCTATGTGACATATTCCCTTAAAGAAAAATATACCTAAATAGAGTACTGGATATTTTAAGAAATGTTTAATAGGTTAGAGTAGAGTAGGGCCCTGCCAGAAGAGTCTACCTTGTCGTGGCGGCGGCTTACAAAATCTTTTGGCCAAAACAAAAGCTGCTGCTATATATGTGATATGGTGTTCTATGGGAACTGTTAGGGTATGTGCACATGGTCAGGAGCCGCTGTGTGTTTGACACTGCATGCTTATGCAGCATCAAACCTGCAGCAGTCTGGTGTTACAGCATAGTGGATAGGATTTCTAGAAATCCCATGTCCACTATGCGACTCTGTGCACCTATGGATCACCCACGGAAACTGAGATGCAGTACGTCTTTCAGACCTGCAGCATGTCAATTTCTCTTGCGGGTCCACATGTGGACTTTCTCCACAGACTAACATCTATGAGAAAACTCCACATGTGCAAAAAAAAAATCGTGCCACTCGATTGCATAAATTGAGGGCAGAAGCCGCACGGCTATCCCGCAGCTTCGGTGCTGCAGGCGCCTCCTGAGCGTGGGCACATACCCTTAATGTGTGATTGATAAGGATGTGGTGCAGAAGTGGAGTTTTTCCAAGAGTGGGCGGTGTGACTGTGGAAGGTTTGAGGAGTGGAGGTGGAGCTGGGGTGGAGCCTGGGCGGAGTCTCAAGGGGCCCAAAATTTTATTGACCAGTATGGGGCCTGAAATTCCTGGCGGCAGCCCCGCACATATACATACACTTATATACTAATCTTTCATGATATCACGGTCTTCTGGAGAGGGCTGCAGAACCCACTGTGGAGGAGAGGACACAGCAGACAGGAATGATATCAGCTTCCTGCTCCTGCGTGCTGTCTGATGCTGTGGACTCTCCTCCCTCACCCTCTACTCTTTGAGGAAATGCTGCTGGGAAAGGAACAGCAGGAGGCAGAAGAGCCACTGTAAGACCCTGCAGGAGGACAGACACAGCAGCCAATGAGCGCTCTCATCAGTCTGATGGGGCAGCGTTCATTGGCCAGTGGCCTCTCTCCTGCATGACATACCCTATTTTTCAATGCCCGCACTCTGCCCAGGGTATCAAAAATCATTATGGGTGGGAGTGGACGGGGTTAAGCAGCATCAGCCCTCAGTCAAGGGGCCCCATAGCAGCTGCGTGGTCTAATGCCTGAGCACTACTCCCCTTCCTGCATGGGCCCCCATCCACCTCTGGGCCCGGGTGCATCGGTGGTGTGTCCGCCCCTGGCTGAACCCCTCGCTGCGGCTCTGAGCAAATGTAATATTATTTACACACAACCGAGTGGTAAAGAAATCAGTGAGACCCCTGTGGGATAAGAACGCAAGAACGCCCAATACACCCTCAGATGACTTCCCTGGTGGGTACAGTGTCCGAAATGGGGTCATTTTAGGGGGTCGTATGTTCTTTACACCTAGAGGGCTTTGCTTTTGGCCGCTCCGTACACACATGGCTCCGCTCCGTACACCTCGTACACACATGGCTCCGCTCCGTACACACAGCTCCGCTCTGTACACCTCGTAAACACGCGGCTCTGCTCCCTACAACTCGTACACGTGCGTCTCTGCTCCGCAGTTCTCTACTCCGTACACCTCGTACACACAGTTCCGCTTCGTACGCCTCGTACACGCGCGGCTCCGCTCCGTACACCTCGTACACACACGGCTCCGCTCCGTACACCTCGTACACACACGGCTCCGCTCCGTACACCTCGTACACACACGGCTCCGCTCCGTACACCTCGTACACACACGGCTCCGCTCCGTACACCTCGTACACACACGGCTCCGCTCCGTACATCTCGTACACACGTGGCTCCGCTCTGTACGCCTCGTAGACGCGCGGCTCCGCTCCGTACGCCTCGTACAAGCTCGGCTCCGCTCCGTACGCCTCGTACACGCGCGGCTCCGCACGCCTCGTACACGCGCGGCTCCGCTCCGTACGCCTCGTACACGCGCGGCTCCGCTCCGTACGCCTCGTACACGCGCGGCTCCGCTCCGTACGCCTCGTACACGCGCGGCTCCGCTCCGTACGCCTCGTACACGCGCGGCTCTGCTCCGTATGTCTCGTACACGCGCGGCTCCGCTCCGTACGCCTCGTACACGCGCGGCTCCGCTCCGTACGCCTCGTACACGCGCGGCTCCGCTCCGTACGCCTCGTACACGCGCGGCTCTGCTCCGTACGCCTCGTACACGCGCGGCTCTGCTCCGTACACCTCGTACACGCGCGGCTCCGCTCCGTACACCTCGTACACATGCGGCTCCGCTCCGTACACCTCGTACACACGCGGCTCTGCTCCGTACACCTCGTACACACGCGGCTCTGCTCCGTACGCCTCGTACACACGCGGCTCTGCTCCGTACGCCTCGTACACACGCGGCTCCGTACACCTCGTACACACGCGGCTCTGCTCCGTACACCTCGTACACACGCGGCTCTGCTCCGTACACCTCGTACACACGCGGCTCTGCTCCGTACGCCTCGTACACACGCGGCTCTGCTCTGTACACCTCGTACACGCGGGTCTGCTCCGTACACCTCGTACACACGCGGCTCTGCTCTGTACGCCTCGTACACACGCGGCTCCGCTCCGTACACCTCGTACACACGCGGCTCTGCTCCGTACACCTCGTACACACACGGCTCCGCTCCGTACACCTCGTACACACGCGGCTCCGCTCCGTACACCTCGTACACACGCGGCTCTGCTCCGTACACCTCGTACACACGCGGCTCCGCTCCGTACACCTCGTACACACGCGGCTCTGCTCCGTACACCTCGTACACACACGGCTCTGCTCCGTACGCCTCGTACACACGCGGCTCTGCTCCGTACGCCTCGTACACGCGCGGCTCCGCTCCGTACACCTCGTACACACGCGGCTCCGCTCCGTACACCTCGTACACACGCGGCTCCGCTCCGTGCACCTCGTACACACGCGGTTCTGCTCCGTACACCTCGCACACACGCGGCTCTGCTCCGTACACCTCGTACACACACGGCTCTGCTACATCCACACTGTAAACCCCTCCTGACCCCACACATAAACTTCAGCTCATCCAGCACCATGACAACCAGCACAGCAGAGTCCTGCATCCACTGAGGCCCCTGATCATGTGACCCCTGACTCCTCCCCTCCTGTGACCTCATCACAGCTCCTGTGCGCACAGAGCAGCCATATATGTGGTGGCGGCTCTGCAGGTGGAGGTATGTGGAGACCCCATTACTGGGCCCAGGGGGCATTAACCCCTTCAGCACCGAGACTCTTTTGGGGTCTTGTGTTGCCCCTTTATAAGAATCATAAGGTTTTTGTTCTGTTTCCTGTAATAGATACATACGACCCAACTATGGAGACAGGAAGGGAGGAAACGTATTGTTCTCATAGTACAGGACCCCTTTACTGACCCCCACAGTGTAATTCCCCCATTATGCCCCTTATGCAGGATGTATGATGCCCCCACACAGTGTAATGCCCCCATTATGCCCCTTATGCAGGATGTATGATGCCCCCACACAGTGTAATGCCCCCATTATGCCCCTTATACAGTATGTATGATGCCCCATACAGTGTAATGCCCCCATGATGCCCCTTATGCAGTATGTATGATGCCCCCACACAGTATAATGCCCCCATTATGCCCCTTATGCGGGATGTATGATGCCCCAACACAGTGTAATGCCCCCATTATGCCCCTTATGCAGTATGTATGATGCCCCACACAGTGTAATGCCCCCATTATGCCCTTTATGTGGGATGTATGATGCCCCCACACAGTGTAATGCCCCCATTATGCCCTTTATGTGGGATGTATGATGCCCCCACACAGTGTAATGCCCCCATTATGCCCTTTATGTGGGATGTATGATGCCCCTACACAGTGTAATGCCCCCATTATGCCCCTTATGCTTAATGTATGATGCCCCCACACAGTGTAATGCCCCCATTATGCCCCTTATGCAGTATGTATGTTGCGCCACACAGTGTAATGCCCCCATTATGCCCCTTATGCGGGATGTATGATGCCCCAACACAGTGTAATGCCCACATTATGCCCCTTATGCAGGATGTATGATGCCCCCACATAGTGTAATGCCCCTTATGCAGTATGTAAGATGCCCCCACACAGTGTAATGCCCCCATTATGGCTCTTATGCAGTATGTGTTATGCCCCCCACACAGTGTAATGCCCCTTATGCAGGATGTATGATGCCCCCACACAGTGTAATGCCCCCATTATGCCCCTTATGCAGGATGTATGATGTTCCCACACAGTGTAATGCCCCCATTATGTCCCTTATGCAGGATGTATGATGTTCCCACACAGTGTAATGCCCCCATTATGTCCCTTATGCAGGATGTATGATGCCCCCACACAGTGTAATGCCCCCATTATGTCCCTTATGCAGGATGTATGATGCCCCCACACAGTGTAATGCCCCGATTATGCCCCTTATGCAGTATGTATGATGCCGCACACAGTGTAATGCCCCCATTATGCCCCTTATGCAGTATGTATGATGCCCCACACAGTGTAATGCCCCCAGTATGCCCCTTATGCGGGATGTATGATGCCTCAACACAGTGTAATGTCCCCATTATGCCCCTTATGCAGGATGTATGATGCCCCCACCCAGTGTAATGCCCCCATTATGCCCCTTATGCAGTATGTATGATGCCCCACACAGTGTAATGCCCCCATTATGCCCCTTATGCGGGATGTATGATGCCCCCACAGTGTAATGCCCCCATTATGCCCCTTATGCAGTATGTATGATGCCCCCACACAGTGTAATGCCCCCATTATGCCCCTTATGCAGGATGTTTGGTGCCCCCACACAGTGTAATGCCCCCATTATGCTCCTTATGCAGGATGTTTGGTGCCCCCACACAGTGTAATGCCCCTTATGCAGTATGTATGATGCCCCCACACAGTGTAATGCCCCCATTATGCCCCTTATGCTGGATGTATGATGCCCCCCACACAGTTTAATGTTACGGGACGTATTAAAAAGGATGAAGATCAGGAATAAATAAAAAGAATGAACTTAAAAACATACAGGTCCAAACATATGGAGAGATATTATGGATTTCTTGTGTATCTTGCACATGGGATGAACATGAAATATGTCAAGATTACAAGGGAATGAACACATTCCATTTAAACAGGTGTATATTATATTCCTACACTACCACCATCCCCCCACACACAGTATAATATTTCCACAGTACCGAATGAGGTCCTGCAGTTGGAATAATCCTTCTGGGAAATAGTTTTCCCTTTGCCTGCTCCCCTCCATGTATACCCTCGAGCATGTATACTTGCATGTAGGGGAGCAGGCCTTACTAGATATCGAGGCTTTGTACAGTAATATACCGCATGATGATGGTATCAGAGGAGTAAGACGTTTCTTGAAATTGAGATCAATAGAGTGTAGCAGACATAATGACTTCATGGAGGATCTTCTAAAACTCACTCTTACTCATAACATATTTCTTTTTGACAGGAAGTACTTCCACCAGTTCAGGGGTACTGCGATGGGGAGCCCCTGTGCCCCCTCGTATGCTAACCTATTTCTGGGCTCAAAGGAGGAAACCACAATATTCAGTGATGATCATAAGTGGTGGCATCCATATATTGAGGTATGATATAGATATATTGACAACATTTTTATCATCTGGTCAGAGACGAGTGAGCAATTTCTTGAATTTGTCAGGGAACTCAATATCCATAGAGTCGGCCTTAGATTTATATCAGAGTTTAATTATTACCAGTTGCCTTACTCAAGAAAGAACGGGATGGGACCGTAGGGACACTCATCTACCATTAACCTATGAGCACTAATAAACTATTAAATTACTAAAAAAAAACAAGCAATATTCAAGGGCCAATTTTTACAGTTGAGTAGAAACTGCTCTAATGTCACAGATATTAATATACAGGCAATAGACATGAACACCAGATTCAAGGAAAAAGGTACCCACAGTACATTTTGGATTACGCACAATTGTTTGCAGAAAAACAGGATAGACGGACACTCCTCCATGCCTAACCAAGAGACCAAGAAAAATATGGGATAACACGAGTAGTAGGAACTTGTCACAATCAGAGTGACCATATCTTTAATATCCTCAGAAAACACTAGGGTGTACTTGTGGTCGACCCGGACCTGAGGGTGCTGTGGGATCTACTCCCACAATAACTTTCATAAAGGGTTGGTCAATTATGGACCGTTTAGTGCATAGTTTCTATAAAAACTTGGCTAGGTAGAAGAATCTGTGGTTTCTTTAGTTGTGGAGAAAGTTGTACATGTACGGTTGAAGCCTTTTTCCAGAGGGATTATTCCAACTGTAAAACCTCAGGACTTGTATATGTGGCCACATACAACTGCCCCCTTATCCTCTCTTGCTGACAACTTTATCTTCCAAAAGGTAGGGGAGAAAACAAGGGGATCTGCTACTTTGGATCTAATCCTTATAAACAGGGAGGAAATGGTTGAGGAGGTAAAGGTGGCTGGGACCCTAGGAGGCAGCGATCATGCTATTATAGAATTTTGGATAACTAGAGGAGGAAGACATGTGAAGACTCAAACTTCAAGGTTAGATTTTAGAAAGGCAGATTTTAAGAGACTCAGAAAGAGAATAGGAGGGATCCAATGGCTGGATGTCCTTAAGGACAAAAATGTCCAGGAAGGATGGGAAATTTTTAAAAATGAGATTCTCAAAGCACAATCGTTAACAATCCCGAAAAGTAGGAAGAATGGGAAGCATTTAAGGAAACCAGGATGGATGAACACAGAACTTAAACACATGCTAAAAAGAAAGAAAGAAATGTTTATTAAATGGAAAGAGGGAGGCATATCTAAAGAAGATTATAATGCAGTCTGCAGATCCTGCAGGGCACGTATCAGGTTAGCTAAAGCTGACAATGAATTAAGGCTGGCAAGAGATGTCAAAAGCAATAAAAAAGGATTTTGGGGGTATGTCAAAAGTAAAAGAAAAGTCAAAGATGCTATAGGATTTTTACAGGATGAAAATGGAGAAATGGTAAGAGAGGATGTTGAGAAGGCCGAACTTTTTAATTCCTATTTTGCATCTGTTTTCTCTCAGAAAGAAAATGTAACATCAACTGATCTTCACTGTCCTTTTAAAGGAATAGAGGAATCCAAGTTATCAGTAAACAGAAAGATTGTGAGGGAATATTTAGCTAACATAAATGAGTTCAAGTCTCCAGGTCCAGATGAATTACACCCCAGAGTACTGAAGGAGATTGTAGAAGAAATTTTAGAACCACTCTCCATAATCTTTGAAAATTCTTGGAGAACAGGAGAAGTCCCAGAAGACTGGAGAAGAGCAAATGTTGTTCCTATCTTCAAAAAGGGGAAGAAGGTGGACCCAGGGAACTATAGGCCGGTGAGTCTGACTTCTATACCAGGAAAGATCTTTGAACAAATTATTAAACAACATGTATGTAAGTACATGGATAAGAATGAAGTGATTAACCAGAGTCAGCATGGGTTTGTAACTAACAAGTCATGTCAGACTAACTTAATTTCCTTCTATGACAGAATCACTGACTGGGTGGATCAGGGAAATGCTGTAGATATAGTATATCTTGACTTCAGCAAAGCATTTGACAAAGTATCTCACATCATCCTTATTGAAAAAATGACCAAGTATGCAATGGACCAGGCAACTGTTAGGTGGATTCATAACTGGCTTAGTGATCGGACTCAAAGGGTGGTTGTAAATGGCTTCACATCCAGCTGGATGAATGTCTCAAGTGGGGTACCACAGGGCTCCGTCCTGGGACCTGTATTGTTCAACATCTTTATCAATGATTTAGATGAAGGAATTGAGGGTAAACTGATTAAATTTGCTGATGACACAAAGCTAGGAGGGATAGCTAATACTAGAGAAGAGAGAGAAAGGATTCAAAAAGACCTAAATAAACTGGAGCAGTGGGCAGCAACCAACAGAATGGTTTTTAACAGGGAAAAATGCAAAGTACTACATCTGGGCAATAAAAATGAAAAAAGCATATACAGAATGGGAGGAATAGAGCTAAGCAACAGTACATGTGAAAAAGACTTAGGTATACTAATAGATCATAGACTGAACATGAGTCAACAGTGTGATGCAGCAGCAAAAAAGGCAAATACAATTCTGGGATGCATTAACAGAAGCATACAGTCTAGATCACGTGAAGTCATTATCGGTCTTTACTCCTCTTTGGTCAGACCTCATCTGGAATACTGTGTACAGTTTTGGGCACCACATTTTAAAAAAGACATCGACAAACTGGAGCAAGTTCAGAGAAGAGCGACCAGAATGGTGACTGGTCTGCAAACCATGTCCTATGAGGAACGGTTGCAGGATTTGGGAATGTTTAGCTTGCAAAAAAGAAGACTGAGAGGAGACTTAATAGCTGTCTACAAATATGTCAAGGGCTGTCACATTGTAGAAGGATCATCTTTATTCTCATTTGCACAAGGAAAGACTAGAAGCAATGGGATGAAACTAAATGGGAGGAGACACAGATTAGATATTAGAAAAAACTTTTTGACAGTTAGGGTGATTAATGAGCGGAACAGGCTGCCACGAGAGGTGGTGAGTTCCCCTTCAATGGACGTCTTCAAACAGAGGCTGGACAGACATCTGTCTGAGATGATCTAGTGAATCCTGCTTTGAGCAGGGGGTTGGACCAGATGACCCAGGAGGTCCCTTCCAACTCTACCATTCTATGATTCTATGATTCTATGTATGCACGACCAAGAGGATTGTGGGGGGGGCATTTGGGCGAAATACGCCATGGCCGGGACACCTCATTAGTGAGACACATGAACAGTGTACATTGAGGTGAAACCAGAGACATCTCCTTTTGCATCATTGAGGTGGTTAAACCCAATGTGAGAGGAGGTGATCTCATTAGATGTATCCTCAAAATGGAAAGTGAGTGGATTTCCAGACTGGATTCACAAGCTCCAAAGGAACTCAGTGAGCAAATTTCCACCAACGTCACATTGCACCACAGACTGTCCAGGAGTTGGCGGATGCTTTAGTCCAGGTCTGGGAGGAGATCCCACAGCAGACCATCCACAACCTCATCAGGAGCATGCCCAGGCGTTGTAGGGAGGTCAAACAGGCACGTGGAGGCCACACACAATACTGAGCCTCATTTTGACTTGTTTTAACGACATATCAAAGTTGGATCAGCCTGTAGTGTGTTTTTCCACTTTAATTTTGGGGGTGGCTCCAAATCCAGGCCTCCATTGGTTAATAAATTTGATTTCATTGATGATTTTTGTGTGATTTTGTTGTCAGCACATTCAACTTTGTACAGAACAAAGTATTCAATGAGAATATTTCATTCATTCAGATCTAGGAAGTGTTATTTGAGTTTTCCCTTTATTTTTTTGAGCAGTGTATTTTGATGTTGCCCACGAGCAGATTCAATCAGGGGACCAACCAATTTCCATAGCAATTCTCTTGAATGCTCTACAATAATGGGCAAAGGCACAAGGGGACTTCGAAAGTGAGATGTGGGGGCGGTTAACTGGCGTGTAGGGCAAGACTTGCAATACTTACATCCGGGCCAATAGAACCTCTGCACAATCTATTCCTGCGTTTTTTCCACTCCCAGATATCTCCCCAAGACATGTCAATGGGCCATGTCCAACACCTTCTGTCTATAGGGGCCTGGCACTATTAACTGCTCCACTCGCTCCTCCCTCACTTTCTTGACCCGGTACGACTCCCCACTCATCATAAAATGGGGAAACCTTGTGTCAACCCCCAGCTCCTGTGTAACCCCATTTATAACAGTGACATTATTAAAGGCTTCCTTCAGAGTTGGGTCCCTATGTTGGGCAAACCCAAAATTCTCACTGGTCACCCCTAACTCCGGAATGGCAAACTCGGGGGGCACTACCTCCTTATCCCCAATAAGGACACAAATGGGAAACCTGTCTGACTCTGGGTGTGGTGATACCTCCTCAGGGTTAACTGGTTTCTTATCTGAGCCAGCGAACTTAGAACTCTTCCCCCACACATCCCAAAACAAACAAAAGTCCCAGCCTATAGTAAAAGGGTGCAACAAGTCCTGAACGACGCCAACCTCGTGGGACTCAGTACCGTGAGCCATTTCAATGTCTACTCTGGCCATGGGCTAGTCCTTAGCATTACCATGAATGCACCGATCGCCAACTTTTTTTCCCCGGGATCATTTGAAGAGGAAGGGTGGCCATCATAAGGGTCACCAGACTCCCGGATTCTAGCAGTGCCGTTACCTCCTGTCTGTTCACCTTCACAACACATGCTTGTGGCCCCTCGCTGGGTTGACATTTCACACTGCAGGTCGGATAAGCTTAATATGAACAATGGCGTCCTATGCTACAGTCCATCGGCTCAGCGGACAATGGGCGGCTATATGGCCTGGGCCGTGGCACCTCCAGTAAACAACATCACCTGTAGGGACCTTAGGCACCACCTCCCCCGCCCCTTTGGACCTTGGATGGCCCACCCCCTTTTGAGTCTCCGCCCCCTGTTGGGAACCCCAGTATGGAGTGGGCTGCCTTCCCAAGGAACCTTCAACCCCCTGGTATCTCTTGACCAGTCCAACCAGGTCATCCGCATTCCAGGGATCACCCTGGGCAACCCAAGCCTGTATGGGCCTTGGCAGGGAGTGCACAAACCGGTCCATCACCACCCGCTCTACCATCTGCGCAGGTGTAGGGGAATCCGGTACCAGCAACTTCTGGACCAGGTGCAACAGGTCAAACATTTGGAAGCTAAGTGGTTTGTCCCGGTGATTACCCCAGCGGTGAACCCACTGCGCCCTGATAGTCATTGTCACCCCCAAGTAGGCGAGAATCTCAGTTTTTAGCTTGCCATACCCTTTGGCGTCCTGCAAAGCTAAATCATAGTACACCTTCTGGGGCTCTCCCGTCAAGTATGGCGCCAATACCTCAGCCCACTGCTCTGGCGCAAGTTTCTCCCTCTCAGCTACCCTTTCAAACACCGTTAGCAAGGCCTGAACGTCATCCACCAAGGTCATTTTCTGCAATGCCCGTTGTGACATGCAGAAGTAGTGCTGTTGCAGAGTGTGACATGCAGAAGTAGTGCTGTTGCTTTAAAAGCATTCAGCAACTATTAGCAGTAACACAAGCACATGAGACAGGAAGTGTTGTGCTCCAGAAGCATCCAGCAACTAGAGGGGTTAACACAGTTACAGGAGTACAGTGTCCATTTTAGGACATGATCAGATATCAAAATTAAACATCATAATGATGTCAGTTTGAGGCTAAATACCCTGTCTGACAAGTGTTTCTGAAAAGTGATTTTGATAAGTGACTTTTACAACTGTAGTAATAATAATAATAATAAAAAAAAAAGTCACTGTTCGCTGATGGGACTTGAACCTAAAATTCTGTATCAAGACACCAGTGCACTAACCACTGAGCTATTAACTCAGTTGAAGAAACCTAGGAGTTCCATCTGGTTATATGCTTTTCAGTGCAAATCTGATTGAAACTCATTGGGACTTATGCACAGGCTGCAAGCAAGACAAATTCAAATGATGTTTGATTTTGATGTGTGAGTCTGATGTGTGACTTTCTTCAAACATCAGAATCAGAATCACAATGACTTTTAGTCACCCTGAGTATTTTCATGGTTGATCTCATAAGATAAGAAAAGCTGCTAGTTACTATCACTTGCCTGGATAGCTCAATGGTAAGGCATCAGCCTCTGAAACTAAAGTGTCACAGTTCAAATCCCAATAGAAATATTATTATTTTTTTAACTATCCCTATTTAGCACACAAACTACAGGGGTGTTTTACTTTTAATATCTGACATTTTGATTGTCATCCTGACGTGTTAAGAGTTTCAGACACGCTGTGTATTTGCATGGTAAATTACATAGCCAAAGTAAATTGGGAGGTACTAATTTACTACATATCTATTTCCAAGTGACTGTTCATTTGCATCATTTCTTAAAGGGGTCTAATGATAACATTTCTTTGTCATTTTTCTTTCCATCCACCCAAGAACTGGCTGCAAACTCCCAATTTACTTTTGCTATGTAATTATTATAATTATATATCACTACCTAAATAATCAAATAATAAACCTACAGTTTAATGGTAAGGCATCTGTGTCACATAGTTTTGGTTAGAAAGGATAATAGTAATAATAATAATAATTAATAATAAAAAGTTCAGTGTCCCTACAGGTTTTTCTTGGCTTATGAGATTAACCATGATAATGCTTAGTAATTGTGATTCTTATTCTGATGTGTGAGAAAAGTCAGATATCAAAGCCAAGCATCAGTCCCAGACCCGAGCAACGAGCCCAATGTAAGTCTATGGGAAACTCGAGCATTTTTCAGGCGGCTCCCCCTGGCGGTCTGTTTTTGATCAAAAATAGCATGAAAGCTATCACACCATGGCAAGGTGAACCCATTTGGGATAGTCCTACTCTGTATAATATTAAAAACCTTACCCTGTGTCAAAGCCTCAAACTTCTGTGTGTGAATCAAACATGAGATCTAACGTGATAGAAGATTACAGTCCAGGGAAGATGGGAAGCATTCATATAGACGACCGGTGGAGATGTAGTCAGTGAAGCACTCTGGCTAAATATGTTTCTAGAGCCATAGTAGAAGATGAATGTCGTCCTCATGAAGTAGTTATTTCTCATGTTACGTGTAATGAATATCTCCTGCAGTATTGCTAATGCCGATTCCAGTGTCGGTAAATAAGACGAGAATTAGCAATAAGGAAGATGAGTCTATGAGAAACGTGTTCAGCTGCAGACTCCAAGGAAGAAACTGCTTGTTGTCTGTGGCCTAAAATATATAGGCTTTATTACTAGATGTAAAGCAGAAAACTAAATACTGTAAAATAATATATCTCCTCATATGTTTCCCTTTATTATCTCCAGTAATTGTATTCGGCTCATCATCTTCTCATTCAGGTCCATACAATATCGGATCCTCTCAGTGAAGATCTATTAAAGAGAATTTTCCTGATTTTACCCATCAAAGATGGATTTGGACAGAGACAAGATGACGGAGAGGATATTACACTTCACCCTAGAGATCCTCTTCCGGCTTACTGGAGAGGTGAGAGATTCTGATGACGTCACATTACATCATTCTTATCTATGGGAATAACAGATGGACAGAACTGGAGAGGTGAGGACTCTGGAAATGTCTGTAGTGAGATTTATTAATGTGTCTCTCCATAACCAGAATTACACAGTAGTGAAGAAAACCTCTAGTGAGCGCTGTCAGATCCATGTGTCTGAGGGATGGGAAAGACCCCTGAGCCCATTCACAGGGCCTCCATCTCAAGCCATGATACATGAGGACATCAATGAGCAGAAGATCCTAGAACTCACCTACAAATTGATTGAGCTGCTAACTGGAGAGGTGACACTGCTGGGAATACTGGGAAATTATACAGTAACACAATGAAAGGATCGGGGGGATGACTGTATCATTGTATGTGTCAGGTTCCTATAAGGTGTCAGGATGTCGCCGTCTATTTTTCCATGGAGGAGTGGGAGTATTTAGAAGGACACAAAGATTTGTACAAAGACGTCATGATGGAGGTTCCCCAGCCCCTCACATCACCAGGTAATAGACAGGACTAAATACACACGGCCTATAATTATCTGTATGTAAAGAATGAATTCAGTCCCTGTATGTGTTTCCTACAGATCTATCCAGTAAGAGGACAACACCAGAGAGATGTCCCCGTCCTCTTCTTCCACAGGACTGTAAACAAGAAGATCCCAATGTTCCTCAGGTAGATGGAGAGAAGGTGTCATGAGATCTCCCCTATGATGTGTAGACGGCTGTGAAGGTCTTGTGTTCAGTCTTGTTTTATCCACCAGTATTATGTGTTTTCTATTTGTGTAATGAGAACGGTGGAGATGGCAGGATTACAGCCGATCATAGATGTGACTTCTCATCTGTTTGTGACTTACAATATTTGTTTCAGGGTGAAGATCTGACCCATATTAATACTACAGAGACATATGTAAGGGGTGATGAGCGGTGTAAAGAGGAGATTCCTACATATGACTACCCAGGTGAGTAGTAACCACTAAATGCTGAGAAGTCACAGATTCTTCTCAGTCACCGGCTGTGGCTGCTTTATCGGTGGTGTAGTCCGGCCGTATTACAATTGTGTGATCACCATTTTGCCTCTAGACCACAACATTCTCTTCCACCCAAAACTGTTCAAATGATTTTGGGCATTGAAACCCTTTTCCATAGAACTTACAACCTGGAGGATCCACCTACTCCGTGTGATTAGGAGACGTTACCTGCCCAGATCTGTAAACCACAAAGCCAGAAAATTACTTGAAGAAAAATATTATGATGGGCCTGTAAGAGAAAGCGGAGGGTAATGATGCTGTTGGCTTCCTAGAACCCTGATATCTTATTGGATGAATCTACCTTCTCTCCCTTCTGTGCTGCTGAATGTGCTCTTATGGGCTCTACAAGACCAGGTCTAGTCTTTCTGGCCAAACTTCACTTTTATGATCAACAACATTAAATGTGCAGTGAGGGCCAAGTGTGAATTTCTGTCCAATAACAGCAGAGTTTCCCTTTATCCTGACTTTTCAATTTCTTTTAAAACCGACTAATTTCAAACAGGATTGTGATAAACTAAACAAAAAACATTACACCTGTGCCATGATATATCTCTAAGCTAAATTTAAGACACCTCAGCTCTGCATTATTATAAAAAGTTCTCTTTGAATGTGTAATATTTCTTCTTGAAACTCATCTGATAGAAAATATTGTCCCTTACGATAGTTTAGATTGCCAAGAGCCACCGAGCCCCAGACTCCAATTACCCCAGAGAGGTTTCACCACTAGTTACTCATTTATTACTGATGGAGACTGTTGAGTTTGATCGTTTCAGTAGATGTTATAGTCTATACTCACAGTTTTTGACTATAGTAGTTAGTGCCCAAAATACTCTGATTTAACCCCTTCCTGCAGACAGTTTTGTGTTCCTATCTGGGCCCATTTTTCAAATCTGACGTGTGTCACTTTATGTGGTGATAATTTTGGAATTCTTCACAAAGGATAATAGGAAACAAATGGATCTTACAAATAATATTCCAACTTCTCTTGGATCTGACAATCCCCTATATACGGTTGTACACTACTGTCTGGGCACATGGAAGGTTAAGAAAGGAAGGTGCTCCATTTAGCTATTTGAATGCAGATCTTGCTGGGATAGTGTGCAGACACAATGTATTGGGGACACTGTTCGTTGTCACCTGGCAGCTCAAAAGATGGCCACCACGAACAGGCTTAGCGCTATCTACTCCATTATCCAGATCCCAGGGTTTGCCTTTAACCCCTCTACATGGATTTGTACTTAGAGAGAGACCCCCTAAGCTTGGGCCACAGTGTTACCTAATGTTCTGTGGTGTGAGATGCCAAGAAGAATAGTCAGATAGTCGGGTCAGAACCAGGAGAGCAGAGAAAATACAAAATCACACAAAAGTAGTCCGTAAACGGGCCGAGGTCACAGCAGGAAGCAAATACACAAGCCGGGAGCTGAGCACAGAGGACTGAACCAGAGGAGAACAAGGCTGTATCTGGCAGCTTCCGGCAATATGCTTCCAGCTTTAGTAGGGTGCGGTGCTTTCCAGTTGGCTGAAGCAAGGAAGCAGATTACTCCAGCTGGACAGCACACACACCCATATTGCCAGACTGGATAGTACTACAGGTCCCAGGCACCCTAATCTTAGTGGCTGGACAGAGCCTGGGCCGCCCAGAGCTTCTAGTTCTGACGTCTCCTCCATCACCAGCGCCGCCTGCAGGATGAATAAGGCGGCTCCTGGTGACAGAAGCAGACGTCGCAGGAGCAGATCCCAGAGGAGATGGGACACACCATTTGCAGAAGCCCTAATGTGACCAAATTGCAGAAAACCAGAGCAGTAGAAATCCCCATAAAGTGACTCCATTTTGGAAATTATAACCCTCAGTGAAATAATCTATAGGAGTAGTGACTATTTTGACTCCACAGGCACTTTCCAGAAATTAGCACGCAGTGGATGTTGGAGAGTGAAAATTACAAATATATAATTTCATTACCCAACACATAGTGCCCAGATTGTGCTCCAGGAGACACACACCGTAAATTAAGTGGGTTCTTCTCACTATAGTAATGCCAAATACATGGCTGCTAAATGTGGTTTGGGCGCACTGCATGCCTCCGAAGCGAGGGGGAGATTTGACTTTGGGAGCGTGGATATTGCTGGATTGGTTTATGGAAGCCATGTTGCTTTTCAATAGCCTTTGAGCCACTAATAATGTGGAAACCTCTGGTTTTCCACTGACAGATGATGGACATGAGTGGGGACTTGTTTTTTGTGAGATGAGTAGAAGTTTTTATTGGTATTATTTCACCTACATAATATTGTTTGGTGGCTTTTTATTCCATATTTGGGAGGCAGAATTAACAAACAGTTGAACACCTCGCTCTACTGGTTCATCCTATGAGGTTTTCTATTAGACTGTGAACTGTTATTGTCTTGGTGAATAATGACGGCTAACATAGGTCAAAATTTAAAAAAAATCACAGAAAAAGATACATCCTTACTAACACCAAATCATATAACAAATGCACTAGCAGGATGCCGCAGACCCCCATGATAAAGGTGGGGGCAGCGCAGGTGCAAAATACTGGTGGAGCAACCACTCACAATCGTACCAATTCATGGATGGGGTGGTTGCCTAGTATTAAAGATGCAAACAGATATGTTACGGCTGTTGGTATTCATTTGATCAAGGAAGGGGGATGTTAAATGAGGTAGTGAGGGGGGGTAAAAGAACAGAATTTACTTTGATTGGTGCAGACTGTGTATTATTACAATACCATAATCTTGATGATCAGACACACGTGTGGGTACAGAGGGGGACATGTGACAGTTCATCTTTAATCATTAAAACATGGTTAAGCAGATTAATGTAGTATCCTGGAATATTAGAGGTATGGGAGATCACAACAAAAGATTTGCGGCACTTAAATATCTTAAGGAATATCGGGAGTCGATAATCTGTCTGCAAGAAACGCATTGCAATACGGAGGCCGCTGCGGCACTGAGCAAGCTTTGGAAGGGGCCGGCCTATCACTCTATACATAGTACATACTCTAGAGGGGTTAGTGTATTGATTCATCCGAATTTGCCCTTTGAATGTGAGGGAAGTATTTGTGACAGAGAGGGTAGGTATGTGTGTCTAGTGTGCAGAGTGGCTGGGCTTAGAATTTGCCTAATTGCTCTGTATGTTCCTCCACCTTTCTCTATACAGACTCTACGACAACTATTCCCGTGGATAACGGAATTTGCTACTATACCCCTGTTGGTTATCGGTGATTTTGATATGTATCTACACGCTGAGCTTGATAAGTGTGGGGGGAGGGGCTGCTCGGGAGACATCGTTGGCAGGGGTCCTACAGGGAGTCAATATGGTGGATGTGTGGCGGGTTCGTTTCCCTAGTGTTAAACAGTGTTCGTGTTATTCGGCATCCTATTCCTCTCTGTCCAGAATTGACCTGGCTCTGGGAAATAGTCATCTGGTCCCTCTAGTCACTAAAGTAGAATACTGCACAAGATTGTTATCTGATCATTCTCCATTATTGGTTGTTCTGGGGGTAGATCCTGGCATCATAAACAGAAGGGCATTGTGGAGGTTTGGTCCTTGCTGGCTGGACGTATTCGGGGAACAGTTAGATTTAGAAGGTAAATTGGCTCATTTCTTTAGAGACAATATAGGCTCTGCTCCTTTAAATACGGTATGGGAAGCCATGAAGGCGTTCTTAAGGGGGATCCTGATTAAGGAAATTTCCGTGATCAAATCCAAAAACAGGGCTCGTACTCAGGAGTTGCGGAGGGAAGTAGACATACTGGAACAGGGGTATGTTGAGTCTCCAATCGTGGAGAATGGGGAACGCTGGACGCGGGCACAGGCTACACTAAATGACCATATATTGAAACAAGCAGAACGTAGACGATTCTTTCTTAGACAGCGGTTTTGTGTGGAGGGAGAAAGTGCAATGCACCTGCTAGCCACTATAGCTAGGGCCCAAGCTGGGGCTCCTATGATTACAGCTGTCAGGGATACTAAGGGTGTGGTAATTAATGATTCAAAGGCTATAATGGAAGAATTTTTTCGGTTCTATAGACAATTATATGCGTCCAAACTGACTAAGGCGCAAAGGGACATAGATCTATACCTTCATGATATGCAAATACCAAGTCTGACAGATAGCCAGAGAGAGCAACTAGATGCACCAATCACCCTGGAGGAGATGCAGGAAGCTTTAAAAGCTTTTCAAAATAACAAAGCCCCTGGTGCTGATGGGATCCCCGCGGAAATTTATAAGGAGGCTGGGGGGGTTTTACTTCCCAGGTTACAGGAAGTGTTTAAGGAAGCGAGGGAGGGGGGGGTTTTGCCGACTTCAATGAGGGAGGCTAACATAGTTCTTTTTCCAAAACCTGGAAAGGATGCCCTAAACCCCGAATCATATAGGCCAATATCCTTACTCTCGGTAGATGTTAAAATTTTAGCTAAGGTCTTGGCTACCAGATTGGTGGCGGTTATTACACATCTGGTTGCAGAAGACCAAACTGGGTTTATACCGGCCAAGTCGACGGCAATTAACTTGCCTCGGCTGTTTCTTAATCTACAAATGCAGTCACAAAATAAGGGTGGTAGGGCAGTACTATCACTTGATGCCGCTAAGGCTTTTGATAGTGTCGAATGGGAGTATTTATGGGCTGTTTTGCGAAAAATGGGGTTCGGTACTGGGTTTCGGGCCTGGGTACGGCTTCTATATAACAATCCGCTAGCTCGGATTAGAATTAATGGTAGTCTTTCTGGTAGCATCGAAATGGGCAGGGGCACGCGTCAAGGCTGCCCGTTGTCTCCCCTACTGTTCGCCCTGGCTGTGGAGCCGTTGGCTGTTGAGCTTCGTTCCAGCAGTGAAATTCAGGGTTTCCGCTACAAAACACTGGAGGAGCGGATGGCCCTATACGCTGACGACCTTCTGTTGTTTTTGGGTGACACGGAGCAATCTCTGACGACAGCTATGAATTTAATAAGGGAGTTTGGAGATCATTCCGGCTTACGGATTAATTGGGACAAATCAGTTCTTATGCCGGTTGATGGTTTGTCTCAGAATACTAGGGTAGGGAGTACTTGCTTGAAAGTGGCGCGAGAATTTAAATATCTTGGAGTTAGAGTGACCTCATCTATCGGAGATTATATTTCTTTAAATTTACTTGAACTGCTTACTAAATTTCAACAAAAGGCCAATACTTGGAGCAAACTTCCCCTATCAATGGTAGGTCGAACTAACTTAATTAAAATGGTGTTAATGCCCCAATTATTATATATCCTTCATAATTCACTGGTTTGGATCCCCATGAGAATATTTTATAAATTTCAGGCACTGTTTCGGGAATTGATCTGGAAAAAAGGGGTGGCCAGAATCAGCTTGGATACACTTCAAAGGCCCAAAGATCAGGGGGGACTAGCCGCACCTAATCCATGGATATATTTTCTAGCTTCTCAAATGCAACAGCTCTGGTTAATCCAGGGGAACCTAGATAAACTGATACGTCTATTATCACACAATCTGCCAATTACCTCCTTTCTAGAAACAGGAATCTCGGGGTGGGATGCTAGGAGACACCTCCCGACCCTAACACTTATGGGGAAAACGTGGCAGAAAATAAAATTGTTGTTGGGAATAAAAGACTTTACTCCTTTTACTCTGCTGTAGCATAATGCGGGCCTTCCAGAGATCCATAAACTGAAAGGATTTGGAATATGGGGAAAATTGGGAATAACTAATGTGGCGCAAATATTAGAGATGGAAATATTTAAATCGTTCCAACAGATAAAAGAAGAATATTGTATTCCACAAACTAGTTTTTACTTTTATCTCCAATTGAGGCACGCATGGTTTGTACAGCTGTGACATATGCAGAGTAAAATCCAACATCATATACTGTTTAATACGCTACTATGCCATAGAGGTGGGAAGGGATTGATTTCCAGAATTTACGGGATACTTATGCAGCAATTTCAGTGGGACAGACCCTTAAATGTTAAGGAGAGGTGGGAACGCGACATTGGTACTATATCCTCAGAGGAGTTGGAAGATGTGGTGGAGAGTGTTCCGATTCTATCTACATGTGAGGCACATAGACTTTCACAGTTGTACTTATTACATAGGGTATATAGAACCCCCAAATTTCTACAGCGCATTGGGGCAAGGAATGACAGTACGTGACCAAAATGTGGAGAGGAAGGAGCAGATCTTATGCATATGATGTGGTTGTGTAGGAGGGTCGCTGTATTCTGGAATGAGTGTGTGCAATACATTAATGATGTGTTTGAGTGTAATTTACCCCTATATTCTAAAGTGTGTGTATTAGGCCTTGTAGAAATAATAGGATGTGAAGAGGATGAAATAATAGCTGTTAAGAGGACTCTATACCAGGTCAGAAAGCTTATAGCCGCACATTGGTTGGATCCCTCCCCTCTCAGGCTCCAGGAATTTTAGGATAGAATGCGTCTTTTATTGAGATTAGAAGAGGGAGTGTACAAAAAGCGGAAGGCTATACGTAAATGTGATAAAATCTGGGGTAAATGGAATATGTTTCATGGTTATCATATTATGTCTATTTTAAATATCACTTGAATTTAAAATGTTGTGGTCTCTCATGTTCTGTATAACTAATTACTGATTATTAGATACTAAGCTCTGTACCCATGGATCAAACTAGTAATGCTTTAACAGTCGGATAAGCTATATGATGGTATACGGTTTGCAACAAAATTAGTTTTTTGCCATATGGTTCTTGGGGCTGTTATGGGTGGGGGGAAGGGGAACGGGTGGGTCTTGAGAGGCACTGCTAGTTTAGTGATGCCTCACTGTTGTTTATGTATAATGTTATAAAAAGTCTTTTAATAAAAAATATCTGATTTAAAAAAAAAAAAAAGATGCACACAGATGAAGCTTGCATAGGACTCCAGTCACACAGGTAGGTGTGATGCCCAGTGTCTGGCTTAGAATAGTGATGATGCCCATACTATTAGATCAGGAGGGCTGCCCAGCACTATATAAGTGCACCCCACATGGACAGACCAGACACCCCAGTACACCCAACCAACACTAAAATGCTAAAGCATTTGTTATCTGATTTGGTGTTAGTAAGGCTGAGTTCACACGATGCGTTTTTCATGCGTTTCCGCGGCGTTTTTGCAGTTGCGTAAACGCCGCGGAAATGCATGAAAAACGCATGGTAGAAGGGCAGCAATGTTCCCCAATTGAAATCCGCATGTGCTGTGCCCATGATGTGGATTTTTCCGCAGCGTAAACGCTGCGGTCAAAAATCCGCAGCATGTCAATTAATTTTGCGGAAACGCTGCTCTTTTGCCGCCATTGACTTGCATTAGACCGCATGGAATCCGCATCACTGTATATGTTGATGCGCTTTTCATGCGGTCTAATGTGCGGATGGTACCCGGGTGTGGATGAGGGGACTCGCATCCAGAACCAGGTACCATTAAAAAAAAAAGAATAAAATAAAAAATATATGTATTCTCACCTTCTGACGGCCCGCGCTGCATCCTGCTGTCTTCCCGGGCACTTCGCGGTTGAATGAAGGACCTTCGCTGACGTCAGAGTCATGTGACGGGTCACGTGACGCTGACGTCGGAAGGTCCTAAAGTCTTCACTGCCGGCAGCCGGGACCGATGAAGCAGGACACCGGGGGCCATCAGAGGGTAAAGTATAGATTTATTTTTTATTTTTTGACATTCACACACTATATAAATCCATGCCGGTTGCATGGATTTATATAGTGTAAAGTTGACAAGCACTTTCCAAGTGATGCTAAAATCGCTTGGGAAGCGCTTGTCAACCCGCCTGCGGAAATGAAAGTGAAGACCGCTTCATTTCCGCATGTCCCTGGCAGGAAACCGCATGTACAATCCGCATGCGTTTTTTCCTGCCAGAGAGATGCTGAAACGCTCAGGAAAAAATCCTGAGCATTTCTGCATCGTGTGCACATACCCTAAGGCTGATTTTTCTGCGATGTTTTCTTGGTAAATAATGATACTTTTACATAAAGTACATTTTTACGTAGAGTTTAATTAGAAATATTCAACAATATAAATTTTAAGGATATGCTATTCATAAATAATAATTGGTTTTCTTCTTGGCAGATGACTGTACCAGGAGATCAGAGGGACAGCTGACATCTTCAATTTTTAAATCAGATGATCTTGAGATCCCACAGGATACAATTGAAGTGAATGCCATTACTCCAGATATACCATCATCCCTTCACAGCAAAGATCTGTCATCTGATCCTATGAAACAGGTCCTGTCTTCTGATTCATTACCGACTACTAAGGAAAATCAAAGTCACAAAATGAGCTTTAAAAAAGAAATTGCTCCTAAAGCAAAGAAGCCATTTTCATGTTCAGAATGTGGAAATAGTTTTTTCCTTGAAAAGTCTTTTCTTAAACATCAAAACATTCACACATCAGAGAATAGATTTTTTTTGTTTCAAGTGTGGGAAATTTTTTAACCAGAAATCAAATTTTGTTAATCACCAGAGAAGTCACACAGAGGAGAAGCCTTTTTTCTGTTCAGACATGAGAACTAACGTGATAGAAGATTACAGTCCGGGGAAGACGGGAAACATTCATATAGACGGCCGGTGGAGATGTAGTCAGTGACGGACTCTGGCTAAATATGTTTCAAGAGCCGTAGTAGAAGATGAAGATGTTGTTCTCATGAAGTAGTTATTTCTCATGTCACGTGTAATGAATATCTCCTGCAGTATTGCTAATGCTGATTCCAGTGTCCGTAAATCAGACGAGAATTAGCAATAAGGAAGATGAGTCTATGAGAAACGTGTTCAGCTGCAGACTCCAAGGAAGAAACTGCTTGTTTGTGGCCTAAAATATATAGGTTTTATTACTAGATGTAAAGCAGAAAACTAAATACTGTAAAATAATAAATCTCCTCATATGTTTCCCTTATTATCTCCAGTAATTGTATTATTACACAGGATTTTTATGATGTTACATAGGCTCATCATCTTCTCATTCAGGTCCCTACAATATCAGATCCTCTCAGTGAAGATCTTGTATTTAAGAGAATTTTCCTTATGGAACCATCAAAGATGGATATGGACAGGGACAAAATAGCGGAGAGGATATTACACCTCACCCTAGAGATCCTCTTCCGGCTTACTGGAGAGGTGAGAGATTCTGATGACGTCACATTACATCATTCTTATCTATGGGAATAACAGATGGACAGAACTGGAGTGGTGAGGACTCTGGAAATTTCTGTAGTGAGATTTATTTATATGTCTTTCCATAACCAGGATTACATATTAGTGAAGACCTCTAGTGAGTGCTGTCAGGACCCTGTGTCTGAGGGATGGGAAAGACCCCTGAGCCCAATCACAGGGCCTCAATCTCACCCCTTCATACATGATGACATCAATGACCGGAAGATCGTAGAACTGACCTACAAGATGATTGAGCTGCTGACTGGAGAGGTGACACTGCTGGGAATGCTGGGACATTATACAGTAACGCTATTAAATGATTGGGGGATGACTGTATCATTGTATGTGTCAGGTTCCTCTAAGATGTCAGGATGTCACTGTCTATTTTTCCATGGAGGAGTGGGAGTATTTAGAAGGACACAAAGATTTGTACAAAGACGTCATGATGGAGGTTCCCCAGCCCCTCACATCACCAGGTAATAGACAGGACTAAATACACACGGCCTATAATTATCTGTATGTAAAGAATGAATTCAGTCCCTGTATGTGTTTCCTACAGATCTATCCAGTAAGAGGACAACACCAGAGAGATGTCCCCGTCCTCTTCTTCCACAGGACTGTAAACAAGAAGATCCCAATGTTCCTCAGGATCATCAGGTAGATGGAGAGAAGGTGTCATGAGATCTCCCCTATGATGTGTAGACGGCTGTGAAGGTCTTGTGTTCAGTCTTGTTTTATCCACCAGTATTATGTGTTTTCCTTTTGTGTAATGAGAACGGTGGAGATGGCAGGATTAGAGTTGATCATAGATGTGACTTCTCCATCTGTCTGTGACTTTTACAATATTTGTTTTAGGGTGAAGATCTGACCCATATTAATACTACAGAGACATATGTGAGGGGTGATGAGCGGTGTAAAGAGGAGATTCCTACATATGACTACCCAGGTGAGTAGTAACCACTAAATGCTGAGAAGTCACAGATTCTTCTCAGTCACCGGCTGTGGCTGCTTTATCGGTTGTGTAGTCCGGCTGTATCACAATCGTGTGATCACCATTTTGCCTCTAGACCACAACATTCTCTTCCACCCAAAACTGTTCAAATGATTTTGGGCATTGAAACCCTTTTCCATAGAACTTACAACCTGGAGGATCCACCTACTCCCTGTGATTAGGAGACGTTACCTGCCCAGATCTGTAAACCACAAAGCCAGAAAATCACTTGAAGAAAAATATTATGATGGTCCTGTAAGAGAAAGCGGAGGGTAATGATGCTGTTGGCTTCCTAGAACCCTGATATCTTATTGGTTGAATCTACCTTCTCTCCCTTCTGTGCTGCTGAATGTCCTCATATGGTCCCTACAAGACCAGGTCCAGTCTTTCTGGCCAAACTTCACTTTTATGATCGACAACATTAAATGTGCAGTGAGGCCAAGTGTGAATTTCTGTATAATAACAACAGAGTTTCCCTTTATCCTGACTTTTCAATTTCTTTTAAAACCGACTAACTTCAAACCAGATTGTGATAAACTATACAGAAAACATTACACCTGTGCCATGATATATCTCTAAGCTAAATTTAAGACGCCTCATCTCTGCATTATTATAAAAAGTTCACTTTAAATGTCTAATATTTGTTCTTGAAACTCATCGGATAGAAAATATTGTCCCTTATCATAGTTTAGATTGCCAAGAGCCACCGAGCCCCATACTCTAATTACCCCAGAGAGGTTTCACCACTAGTTACTCATTTATTACTGATGGAGACTGTTCAGTTTGATCATTTCAGTAGATGTGTTATTGTCTATACTCACAGTTTTTACTATAGTAGTTAGTGCCCAAAATACTCTGATTTAACCCCTTCCTGCAGACAGTTTTGTGTTCCTATCTGGGCCCATTTTTCAAATCTATGGAAAAATACTCTGGCTTCTCTTCAGAACGTAAAAATCTTTCGCCTTTACTAAAGATTTCCATGGAGAGGAGCAAAACTGAGTTTTGTGGAGATATTTTTTTTTTTTTTTTTTAAGCACAAATTGAGAGATTACGTGGAATTTTACTTTGATTTTACAGAATGTCTGCAAAACTGCTGAATGGTTTGTGGTATCGTGGTATTTATATTCTGGGCGTTGACTGAATGCTTTTGCTTTTTTTGTTTTACCCTTAACTGAAGGATGCTCTGAAAATGGAAAGAAAAAAACAACCACAAAGAGCTGAGAAATGGAGAGCTTCATCTGCTCCCCCAAACCCGCTATGTGGTTAAACCACTAAACCCGTTAAAGAGGTTATGTACGGTTGTCCTGAGGAAGGAGTCGGTGGTCTCTGAAACGCGTAGACAATAAACCTACATTTTTATCCATACTAATGGTTTGTCGTGACTCCAGAGAACGCAGAAACAACTTCTTTTCCCAGCACCTATCTCTGACATTTTTCAAATCTGACGTGTGTGACTTTATATGGTGATAACTTTGGAATTCTTCACAAAGGATAATAGGAAACAAATGGACCTTACAAATAATATTCCATCTTCTCTTGAATCTGACAATCCCCTATATACGGTTGTACACTACTGTCTGGGCACATGGCAGGTTAAGAAGTGGAGGAGTGACATTTAGCTATTTGAATGCAGATCTTGCTGGGATAGTTTGCAGACACAATGTATTGGGGGCACTGTTCATGGTCACATGGCAGCTCAAAAGATGGCCACCACGAACAGGCTTAGCGCTATCTACTGCATTTTCCAGATACCAGGGTTTGCCTTGCTCATCATCCTATAACCCGTCTACATGGATTTGGACTTAGACAGAGACCCCCTAAGCTTGGGCCACAGTGTTACCTAATGTTCTGTGATGTGAGATGGCAAGAAGAATAGTCAGATAGCCGGGTCAGAACACGGAGGTCAGAGAAAATACAAAATCACACAAAAGTAGTCCGTAAACGGGCCGAGGTCACAACAGAAACAAATACACAAGCCGGGAGCTGAGCACAGAGGACTGAACCAGAGGAGGACAAGGCTGTATCTGGCAGCTTCCAGCTTTAGTAGGGTGCGGTGCTTTCCTGTTGGCTGAAGCAGGGGGCAGATTACTCCAGCTGGACAGCACACACACCCATACTGCCAGACTGTATGGTACTACAGGTCCCAAGCACCCTAATCTTAGTGGCTGGACAGAGCCTGCACGGTCCAGAGCTTCTGGTTCTGATGTCTCCTCCATCACCAGCGCCGCCTGCAGTATGAATAAGGCGGCTCCTGGTGACAGAAGCAGACGTCGCAGGACCAGATCCCAGAGGAGACACACCATGTGACCAAAATGCAGAAAACCAGAGCAGTGGAAATCCCCATAAAGTGACACTATTTTGGAAATTATAACCCTCAGTGAAATAATCTATAGGAGTAGTGACTGTTTTGACTCCACAAGCACTTTCCAGAAATTAGCACGCAGTGGATGATGGAGAGTGAAAATTACAAATATCTAATTTCATTACCCAACACATAGTGCCCAGATTGTGCTCCAGGAGACACACACCATCAATTAAGTGGGTTCTTCTCACTATAGTAATGTCAAATACATGGATGCTAAATGTGTTTTGGGTGCACTGCAAGGCTCAGAAGTGAGGGGGAGATCTGACTTTGGGAGAGCGGATATTGCTGGATTGGTTTATGGAAGCCATGTTGCTTTTCAAAAGCCTTTGAGCCACTAATAATGTGGAAACCTCTGGTTTTCCATTGACAGATGATGGACCTGAGTGGGGACTTGTTTTTTGTGAGATGAGTAGAAGTTATTATTGATATTATTTTCCCCTACATAACATTGTTTGGTGGCTTTTTATTCCATATTTGGGAGGCAGAATTAACAAACAGTTGAACACTACGATCCACTGGTTCATCCTATGAGGTTTTCTATTAAACTGTGAACTGTTATTGTCTTGGTGAATAATGACGGCTAACATAGGGCAAAATTTAAAAAAATCACATAAAAAGATACAGCCTTACTAACACCAATAATCGTACCAATTCATGGAGAGGGTGGTTGCCTAGTATTAAAGATGCACACAGATGAAGCTTGCATAGGACGCCAGTCACACAGGTAGGTTTGATGCACTGTGTCTGGCTTAGGATACTGATGATGTCCATACTGGGCAGAAAGGCTGCCCAGCACTATATAAGTGCACCCCAGTACACCCAACCAACACTAAAATGCTAGTGCATTTGTTATCTGATTTGGTGTTGGTAAAGCTTATTTTTCTGTGATGTTTTCTTGGTAGATAATGATACTTTTACATAAAGTGCATTTTTACGGAGAGTTTAAGTAGAAATATTCAACAATATAAATTTTAAGGATATGTTATCCATAAATAATAATTGGTTTTATTCTTAGCAGATGACTGTACCAGGAGATCAGAGGGACAGCTGACATCTTCAATTTTTAAATCAGATGATCTTGAGATCCTACAGGATACAATTGAAGTGAATGCTATTACTCCAGATATACCATCATCCCTTCACAGCAAAGATCTGTCATCTGTTCCTTTGAAACAGGTCCTGTCTTCTGATTCATTACCGACTACTAAGGAAAATCAAAGTCACAAAATAAGCATTAAAAAACAAATTGCTCCTAAAGCAAAGAAGCCATTTTCATGTTCAGAGTATGGAAATAGTTTTTCCCTCGAAAAGTCTTTTCTTAAACATCAAAGCATTCACACAGCAGAGAATAGATTTTTATGTTTCAACTGTGGGAAATTTTTTAACCAGAAATCAAATCTTGTTAATCACCAGAGAAGTCACACAGAGGAGAAGCCATTTTCTTGTTCAGAAAGTGGAAATTGTTTTACAGAGAAATCAAGTTTAATCAGACATCAGATAACTCACACAGGGGAGAAGCCTTTTTCCTGTTCAAAATGTGGAAAATGTTTTAGCCGGAAATCAGGTTTGGTTAAACACAAAAGAACTCACACAGGGGAGAAGCCCTTTTCCTGTTCAGAATGTGGGAAATGTTATAACCAGAAATCAGATTTGGTTAAGCACCAGAGAACTCACACACATGAGAAGCCTTTTTCCTGTTCAGAATGTGGAAAATGTTTTAGCCGGAAATCAGATTTGGTTAAGCACAAGAGAACTCACACAGGGGAGAAGCCTTTTTCCTGTTCAGAATGTGGAAAATGTTGTAGCCAGAAATCAGGTTTGGTTAAGCACAAGAGAACTCACACAGGGGAGAAGCATTTTTCCTGTTCAGAATGTGGGAAATGTTTTAACCAGAAATCAGATTTGGTTAAGCACCAGAGAACTCACACACATGAGAAGCCTTTTTCGTGTTCAGAATGTTGAAAATGTTTTAGCTGGAAATCAGATTTGGTTAAGCACCAGAGAATTCACACAGGGGAGAAGCCTTTTTGCTGTTCAGAATGTGGGAAATGTTTTAACCAGAAATCAGATTTGGTTAATCACCAGAGAACTCACACAGGGGAAAAACCTTTTTCCTGTTCAGAATGTGGGAAATGTTTTAACCTGAAATCAGATTTGGTTAAGCACCAGAGAACTCACACAGGGGAGAAACCTTTTTGCTGTTCAGAATGTGGGAAATGTTTTAAAGATAAATCAGTTTTGGTTAAGCACAACAGAACTCACACAGGGGAGAAGCCTTTTTTCTGTTCAGAATGTGGGAAATGTTTTAACCAGAAATCAGATTTGGTTAAGCACCAGAGAATTCACACAGGGGAGAAGCCTTTTTGCTGTTCAGAATGTGGGAAATGTTTTAACCATAAATCAGATTTGGTTAATCACCAGCGAACTCACACAGGGGAGAAGCCTTTTCCCTGTTCAGAATGTGGGAAATGTTTTATTCAGAAATCAGATTTGGTTAAGCACCAGAGAACTCACACAGGGGAGAAACCTTTTTCCTGTTCAGAATGTGGGAAATGTTTTAAAGATAAATCAGATTTGGTTAAGCACCAGAGAACTCACACAGGGGAGAAACCTTTTTCCTGTTCAGAATGTGGGAAATGTTTTGTGAAGAAATCATCACTTCTTAGTCACCAGAGAACTCACACAGACGAGAAGCCATTTTCATGTTCTTAATGTGGGAAATGTTTTACACGGAAATCAACTCTTAACAAACTTCAGTGAAGTCACACAGGGGAGAAGCCTTTTTCATTTTTAACCAAAAATTGTATCTTCATAAAAGGGGTTGTCCACTACTAGATCAACTCTATCTCATTCATTATGTTTGGCCTTGTTAAAATAAAAACACACATACACACTCCCTGTTCTGGCGCCGCTTCCATCGCGTTTCCGTAAGGATGTTACATCACACAATCCTGCCCCCAATCACCGCCACCTTCAGACGTATTATACATCAACAGGAAGGACATGGCCTGGACATAGCACCAAGAGAATGCACACACTGAAAGCACTCTCTTCAGACCGTGTTCTTGGGGGAATTATAAGCAATTTACAGCCTCAAACATGCAGTCCGATATGGGAAAGAAAGAAGAGATCAGAGTTTAATCTGAGGTCCTCCACCTCTGTCAGCATGTCTGGTATGCAGCGTTTCTTATGGAAGGTCTTATCTTCCTGCTCCATTACTGCCTCACCTCAGCGTGGAAAAAGAAGCAGTCTTAACCTTCATGATGCCAGAAAGCTCCAGCCTGTAAGTCCTGCACCAACTTCTCTCTTAATGTAGGCCTCACAGGAAAACAGCTCCACAAATCTCCCTTTTTCTCACCAAAGCCCCCATACTGAGCAGTGCTTGCTTCACAGGGACATTTACCCCCCAGCCACAGGTTATTCTGATATGGGGAACAACATAACTTATTTGTATATCAGATTGCGTCTATCCCTACTAAAGAAGATATGGAGCAATATATTCAGAGGCTGGAGACCACATCCAATACTGAAATACGTCCCCTCACTTCTATCCTGTCACAGCTTACTGACAAGGTACAGAGATTAGAGGATATTGTCGTCCAAGTTAGAGGCCATCATAATGCTCAGAAACTAACACTGGATCTTCACAGACAGTAAATAAACCATCTGTTTAATATGGTTGATGATCAAGAAAATCACAATAATATCTGGATAAGGGGTATACCTGAAAGCATCAATGCACAAGCGATCATGCCAACACTGTGATCATTATTCATAATATCCTTGGTGATCCTATTGATAAGGAGCTGGAGATTTAAAAGGTGCACCGTACAATAGGCAATCATGGCCCAGATCCTGAGTGTCCAAGGGACATTATCTGTCGCATACATTTTTTTCAATGTAAAAGAGGCCATTGTGAGGAAAGCAGAGGAGTTGGATCCTGCTGATTTAAATGGAAAACACATATAATTGCTCACATATCTATCCTGAATGACACTTGCTAAAAGAAGGGTATTGAAACCACTACTTGATGCCATCCGGGAAAATGGCCTGATGTACTCCTGGGGGTACCCATTACAGCTGTATATTTTCAAAGATCCAAGCAACATGAGACCTATTTGTGATGCCCTGGACATTCCATATATCTGACTGGCCACCTGCTCCACCATTGCCACAGAGACTTCCAGCAAATCACAGAAGGCGTTCAATGGATCAGGAACTTGATGGTGATGCAGCAGGTGGGAAAGGAACCTGCCAATCATATGAGCTCCTGAAATGAATCTGGTCTTCCCTGATGAGAGACAGTTTGCAGATGCTTACTTATTTCTTTAAGCATATAATTAGATATATCTAAATAGAGCATTAGGTGCCACTCTTCCACTATATAGAATGTCTAAGTTCATATAAGATCTTAGACCAGGATACAGTGCCTACAAGTAGTATTCAACCCCCTGCAGATTTAGCTGGTTGACACATGCGGAATTAACTTGGCATTGTGACATTTGTACTGTAGATCAGCCTGGAAGTGGGAAATGCACTGCAGCAACTTTTTTTTTTTTTTTTTTTTTTTTTTTTAAACGTTAAAAGTTAATTCAGAGTGTCATTTATTATTCAACCCCTCAAACCACAAGAATTCTGTTTGGTCCCCCTAAAGTATTAAGAAGTAGTTCAGGCACCAAGAATAATGAGCTTCACATGTGTGGATTAAAGATCTCTTTTGCCAGCCTTTTCTGACTATTTAAGACCCTCCCCAAACTTGTGAACAGCACTCAGACATGGTCAACATGGGAAAGACAAAGGAGCATTCCAAGGCCATCAGAGACAAGATCGTGGAGGGTCACAAGGCTGGCAAGGGGTACAAAACCCTTTCCAAGGAGTTGGGCCTACCTGTCTCCACTGTTGGGAGCATCATCTGTAAGTGGAAGGCTTATGGAACTACTGTTAGCCTTCCACGGCCTGGACAGCCTTTGAAAGTGTCCTCCCGTGCCGAGGCCAGGCTTGTCCGAAGAGTCAAGGCTAACCCAAGGACAACAAGGAAGGAGCTCCGGGAAGATCTCATGGCAGTGGGGACATTGGTTTCAGTCAATACCATAAGTAACGTACTCCACCTCAATGGTCTCCGTTCCAGACGAGCCCTTAAGGTACCTTTACTTTCAAAGCGTCATGTCAAGGCTTGTCTACAGTTTGCTCATGATCACTTGGAGGACTCTGAGACAGACTGGTTCAAGATTCTATGGTCTGATGAGACCAAGATCGAGATCTTTGGTGCCAACCACACACGTGACGTTTGGAGACTGGATGGCACTGCATACGACCCCAAGAATACCATCCCTACAGTCAAGCATGGTGGTGGCAGCATCATGCTGTGGGGCTGTTTCTCTGCCAAGGGGCCTGGCCATCTGGTCCGCATCCATGGGAAGATGGATAGCACGGTCTACCTAGAGATTTTGGCCAAGAACCTCCGCTCCTCCATCAAGGATCTTAAGATGGGTCGTAATTTCATCTTCCAACAAGACAACAACCCAAAGCACACAGCCAAGAAAACCAAGGCCTGGTTCAAGAGGGAAAAAGTCAAGGTGTTGGAGTGGCCTAGTCACTCTCCTGACCTTAACCCAATTGAAAACTTGTGGAAGGAGCTCAAGAATAAAGTCCACATGAGACACCCAAAGAACCTAGATAACTTGGAGAAGATCTGCATGGAGGAGTGGGCCAAGATAACTCCACAGACCTGTGCCGGCCTGATCAGGTCTTATAAAAGACGATTATTAGCTGTAATTGGAAACAAGGGTTATTCCACAAAATATTAAACATAGGGGTTGAATAATAATTGACCCACACTTTTATGTTTAAAATTTAATAAAATTCAACTGAGCAACATAACTTTTTGGTTTGTAAGATTTATGCTTCTGTTCATAAAACCTACTCTCGTTTGCAGTTTGAAGGCTCTAACTTATTTGCATCTTATCAAACCAGCTAAATCTGCAGGGGGTTGAATACTACTTGTAGGCACTGTATAAGTTGAGTTCACATGATACTACTGTTATATCAGGCTTTATTACTTTACTTGCTTTATATTCCATGGTTCCACCTAATAGGAATCCTAGAACTGAAAGTTTGACTTGCGCCTGTAAAGACAACCCCCAGTTAGGGACTTGCATTGGGATCTGCTTGTTTCACAATTTCCTACTGTTTTGATATATTCATAATCTATACTTCTTAGACACTGAGAGGTAGACGTTACTATCTACCGTCTATACTTCCTCTCTTAATCTTTCTCTCTTCCATTCCTCCTTTTTTTCATATAATATGGCACAACTCAAAACTTGTTCATTGAATGTCAGAGGACTTAATGTTCCAGAGAAAGGAGCTCAAGTGTTTTATCAAAGGCATAAACAGCACGTACATTTTCTCTTTCTTCAGGAGTCACACTTTAGAGGCGATCATATACTGTACCTCAGATTACTAATAGATATTATTCATCTTGGCGTCCCAGAAAAATGCTGTTTTAAAGGCTAAGGTGCTGAGTATCGGCCGCCACAGATCACTGCTGCATACTATTGTAGAAACTCTGTCTGACACGGAGGGGAGGTATATGTTTGTTAAGATCTCCATATACTCCAAAATTTTGACTTTGGCAAACTTCTATCTCCCTAATTGTGACCAAATTGAGACATGCCGTCATTACTTAAACAAACTAAAATATTTTGCGGAGGACGTTATCATCATTGGAGGTGACTTTAAATTTGTCTTGGATCCTTCTTTAGACGCGTCCCGGGGCTGGAGTCACCAATCTAAAACACAAACAAAAGCTTTGCTAATTGTGCTTTGGTCTCAACCGATTGATGTATGGATGATACTACATCCAGACGTAAAGGATTATACGTCTCCTTTACACAATATGCATAGCCATATAGTCCTTTTCTTAATTAGCCGTCACTTGCCTACATGGCAACCTACATCTCAGGTAGGAACTGCTGTATGGTCAGATCATGCTCCTGTATATTGTAACTAGCTATTGAACCCGTTCTATGCCCGGGTGGCGAGCATTTTTGGTATATAGTCTCCCATGCTGGTATGTGCTGCCCCCCTCCTGGTATTTCTGCTGCCCCCACCATCCTATCCCGGTATGCATGGCACCCCTCATCCCCATCCTGGTATGCATGGCACCCCTCATCCCCATCCTGGTATGCATGACACCCCTCATTCCCAATCCTGTTATGCATAGCACCCCTCACCCCCAATCCTGGTATGCATGGCACCCCTCATCCCCTATCCTGATATGCATGGCACCCCTTATCCCCAATCTGTGGAGCATTGTAATGGCGAATCAGATTACTGTGGAGCATTGTAATGGCGAATCAGAATACTGTGGAGCATTGTAATGGCGAATCAGATTACTGTGGAGCATTGTAATGCCGAATCAGATTACTGTGGAGCATTGTAATGGCGAATCAGATTACTGTGGAGCATTGTAATGGCGAATCAGATTAGATGGAACGTACAAATCCATGATATCCAAGAGCTGAATGTATAACAGATCAATGGCAATGGGAGACGTCTGCATAGAGTCTGATGGAGAACCTGATCGTGAGGCTATAGATGGAGCAAGCATTTCTATCTGTATCAACGAAAAACAGGTAATTACATTATAATAAAACTGACAAAAACAAATATCTGATGCAGAACTAAATCGTGAAGCTGTGGATGTAGCGGGAATGTAGCGCCGGCGTCCCTGCCCTCTGCTAGGCAGGGACGCTGCTCCCCTCACCTCTCTGCTCCGTGCCCGGCGTCCTCCTCCCGCTCTGCTGGCAGCGCGCGCTCCTTCCCGGCCACTGTGCTTAGGGCGCGCGCGCGCGCTCTCCCTCCCTCTTAAAGGGGCCGCGCGCGCTGTCCTAAGGAGTCCCCGGCCAATGGCCGGAGGACTTCACCATATATAAGGCACCTCCTCCAAAATGGAGGTGCCCGAGGAATGTTGTTGCACTGTTCACTACTCTGCTTCAGCCCTCAGGTCCCGTTGCCAGTTACCTGCCAGATACCTGCCAGATTCCTGCCAGCTTGCTGTCTTATTCCTGCCTGATATTCTGCTACCTGCCTGCTAGCCTGAGGTCCGACGGTCTGCCTTACTACTACTGTCAGTCTGTCTAAGGACCAGCTTGCCCGCTCACCTGGGAGCGCACATCAACTACCTGCCTGCTTGCCTGAGGTCCGACGGTCTGCCTTCCAACTCTTGTCAGTCTGTCTATGGACCAGCTTGCCCGCTCACCTGGGAGCGCACATCTGCTACCTGCCTGCTAGCCTACCTGGAGGCTCTGCCGTCACGTGCTGTAACCACCTGCCTGTCCAGTGACTCCTGCCCGCTCACCTGGGAGCGCTCATCTGCTGCCTGTCTGCTAGCCTACCTGGAGGCTCTGCCGTCACGTGCTGTGACCACCCGCCTGTCCAGAGACTTCTGCCCGCTCACCTGGGAGCGCTCATCTGCCGCCTGTCTGTTGGTCTTCCTGGAGGCTCCGCCGTCACATGCTGTGACCACCCGTTTATCCAGAGACTCTCGCCTGCTCACCTGGGAGCTCACGTCTACCATCAGCCGCCACAGGTCGTACCAACCCTTTACCCAGAGACTGCCCCGGTCACTTGCCGTGACCATCTGCCCGTTCACCCAGAGACTGCCCTGGTCACTTGCCGTGACCATCTGCCCGTTCACCCAGAGACTGCCCCGGTCACTTGCCGTGACCATCTGCCCGTTCATCCAGAGACTGCCCCGGTCACTTGCCGTGACCTCCTGCCCGTTCTTCTAGAGACTGTCCCGGTCACCTGCTGTGACTGCCTGCCTGGTCGCCACCCGCTCCCTTACAAGGACCGCCCCCTTGTATAGTAGCTCAGAGGTTCCGCCTCCCAGACCCGTTACAGGGAATTTCTATCTGTATCAATGAAAAACAAATAATTAAATTATATTGCGAAAAAACAGACAAAAATAAATATATGAGAAATGGGAGATAAATAAGCTGCAGAACATTGCAATGGAAATACTCCGTCATTGCTGAAAAATCTTTAAGATATTTGCATCATTTATGTGCGTTCTGCGAAGATGAATCAGCGATGATAGCGCAAAATACAGAAAGGCAAATAAGTACACCGGCAAATAATAACCAGTAAAACACAAAATAAATTCAGAAAACCTGGAATGTCACCATATAGATGTCTGCTGGGAATAAACCAGTATGAATTTCATCAATAGATGTAAAACAGGTCATTGCGGAAATTCATTACCCGAAGGGTATTTAGTATTTACACGTCAGATCCGGAAGGCTTCACACATATTAAGGTGTTTCTGTCTGTTTCCACCCCTTACAGTATAATTAACTTTTTCAAGACCAAAGAAAGAACAATGTGTGAGATCATTATTCTGTATGGACACAAAATGTTTTGATGTCCCGGAGTATGTGCTATTAGAACTGTTGATATTGGAAATCTGCTCCGGTGCTCTCTATGAATCCTACCAATTTGTATAAAACAATGTTGTCCACTATTCTGGAGGAAGGCATTTATTTGTCGGTGTTTAATAACAAAATTCAGCACTGGCTGTTACCTGATTATCCCATTTTACCCATTTTTTATGGGCTCCCCAAAACACACAAGGGTATCTCCTCTCCCCCACCCTTCGCCCTATTATCTCGGGTATGGGTTCATTGAATGAGAATTTAAGCCAATGGCTGGTGAACACTTGTATCCTCTGGTTATTCCAACACCAGGCTATGTGAAAGATACTACGTCTGTCCTGAGGGTTTTTGACAGGTTTGTGTGGCAGGAAGAATATAGGTTTGTCACCAGCAATGTTGTCAACCTGTATTCCTCCATCCCTCACGCATTGGCCGTCATTACTGTTCAACACCATTTAAATAAATATAGTGGATATTCTGTGAATTTAAAAAGGTTCATTATAACATAAAATATTAATTGTCCCACAACAATTTTATGTTTGATTCTAAATATTATTTACAAGTATTGGGAGCCCCCATGGGCTACAAATTCTCACCATCTTTGGCTATTCTGTACATGTCGTGGTGGGAAGAAATCTACATTTTTTCTGATGATAATCCATTTTTTGAGCACATTTTTTGGTTTGGTAGATATGTTGATGATGTGCTTTTGGTATGGAGAGGTGACCCCCAGTTAGTGTCACAATTTGTTTTGTATTTGAATTCTTATTCCTTAAATTTAAAATGCACTGTCAGTGAACCTTTGATTTCCACTCCATTTCTGGATATTTTCCTGACAGGGATAGTAACATCTCATAAAGTGGACACCACACTCTATGGAAAACCTTTGTCAGGCAACACATTACAGTAATGTGTCTTTCAATTCTCAACTTACTCTATACAGTTCGCAGGGATGACTCAGTATAGGTGGAGGGAAGCACTCCCGATGCCGTTCAGCGAAAGTGACCCGTGCTACACAAAATATGTAACTTCCAACATAAGTGCTGATCCATCCTCTGTGGATTCTTTTATGCCTAAGTGAGACCTGCCCATATACCCCCTGTGATGACATCACGGGGGCTAGTCTCCAGCCTTCATATTTTTATTAGATATCTGTTTTTTGCAATAACTTATCGTGGGTTGATCGTAGAGGCCCGAAAGTGATCCCATATTTTCCGTTATGATTTTACCTTTCTCCAGAGACCACACACGGTATAGCTGCCGTCTTCTATTTTGTAACTTTTGCGCCACAGCTCCTTAGAGGGGCTTACAGCGACGGTTAAATATCCATATTGTTCCTTAGCGGACCCTGCCACCCAAAATATAGGCCCCATTATTATCGGACATATGGAACTTTAGTTATTTCATATCGGCTTTTGGCCGTCTGCAGGCCTTTGTTACATTCCCTTTCAAGCACTGGGAATACAACCTTCTCAGTTACCTGTAAATCTATCACAAGCCTGTGTTAATTGGGTTTGGTAGCAGCTTTTGGCCAGCATTTGCTTGCAAGGCCCTTCTCATGTGTGTGTTGATTTGTATAGAGGTCACTGGCCAAAGTGTCAGCTCTTCTCCCATGGACAATTAATATAGGGGAGGAGGGAAGAGGAGTCTGAGAGAGAGACTTCTTAATATCTATGACAGGGGAGAAGAAAAAGATTTTCAATATTTCCATGACAATCTGTTTTTCATTGATACAGATAGAAATGCTTGCTATACCTATAGCCTCACGATCAGGTTTTCCATCAGACTCTATGCAGACATCTCCCATTGCCATTGATCTGTTATACATTCAGCTCTTGGATATCATGGATTTGTACGTTCCATCTAATCTGATTCACCATTGCAATGCTCCACAGTAATCTCACCAGTGTTTTGTACATACTTGTTTTGTCTGTTTTACAATGATGCATCTATTTGCCTCCCGTTGATATGATAGATAATGCTCGGTATATCTGCGGCTCTATGATCCTTTGCCAGGATATTATGATTTGCACCAGATCAGATGCGGGTGTATTTCCTAACATCGGTGGTTTTCACACGAATTTCCTGCAATAAACAGTTTATATACAGGGTGGGATACAAATATGCATGAACAAGAGTATGAGGTTTAATTCTATGTTCCTTGTATGTAGTATTATTTGGCCACTGTCGTGGTAATATGTGGTCTGGTCATGGTGTGGTGGTATTTGCTCCTTGTATGTAGTATTATTTGGTCACTATGTGGTGATAATATGTGGTCTAGTCATGGTGTGTCAGTATTCTTTGTATGTGGTATTATTTGGTCACTAGGTGGTGTTAATATGTAGTCCGGCCATGGTGTGACGGTTTTTGTCCCTGTGAGAGAAAAGAATCCATTTTGAGTATGTGGTATCCATCTTGTCTTGTAACTTCTGTGTAATGGTGATCAAGTAACACTGATGGGCAGTGAGGTTTCACATTACTATTCACTTCCCTAAGGTTACTATTGGTTCATAGGTCAGAGAGAACTATTCCTTTGTCTCTGACCCTATTTAAAGTGCCACATGTGTTAATAAAGCAGAAGTCTTTCCTAGTACACCATTATAAGGCTGTGCTGTACTGATTTCCTCGAGATCTCGAAAATATAATTTTAATATTTGGAGTTCGGAAGGCATAGAAGAGAGCGTATTTCGCTCACAGAATTTGGTGCCGAAAAGTCCCGGGACTAGACGCGCATTATACCATCCGGATCAAGAGTGAGGAGGACCCTCCAGTAAAAGTGAATTCAAACGCTGCAGCATAGGGTAAGAAGCTTATTCTTACAATTGTATTTCACTTTTACTGCGAGCTGGTCACCTCCAATCCGGGTGAGTTATTTTTGCAATTAATAGTCTAGTCCAAGAACTGGGAAGAGTTACCTATGCCTTCTTGAACTGTGTGCATGTGATCTGATCAGTGTATGACTGTGATATAGTGGTACTTGTACTTAGAGGATTGCTGTGTTGCTGAATCTTGTTTGGCTGATGAGACTGATCATCTCACCAGAGGGGTATCTTATGGACCATTTCCGGGCTGTATTGTAGTATTTGTGGCTTTGTGACAGACTACTATACAGAATAATAGGATATGTGGCTGTGTGCCTGCCTATTGGACCCTTGGCTTTGTGCCTATTGTTGATATTGTGCTAGCACTGATTTTGAGGCAAGTATGGGAAACTTGTTGAGTAAATGAAGACAGAAACCCAATGGAAAGACAGCAAAAAGTAGAATGTGCAGATAATGTGAAGGCAAGGATGCCATAACGGATAGTAAAAGAGTGTTGAAATGACTGAAATTCCCCACACTATAAGTAAAAGTATTGTGCAAGTGCTTTTGACAATGGACTGAACGGACTTAATGAGACAGAATTAACAGTACCTCCTCCTTATAATGGACCAGGACAGTGGACATGTACAGTATTTGGGATGGAAAAATAACTGTTCAAATTGCAAGATAACTAAATCTAAATTAAATTCCCCAAATGCTCCTAGTTATAACAAAGACTCATGTGGTAGCTGATAGTACACCTCCTCCCCCAGAGCTAATTACATGGGATGGGGAGGGGGGAAGAGAGCAGTGAGAGGGGGGGGACTGATAGAGGATACTCTCACATACCAAGGTCCAGTGCTCCTCACACGAGGCATGGCCCCCCTCACAAGGTGATGAAACAACTGCCCTGATGAGAAGCCTGCTCCTTTTGCTAGACAAATTCAGCAGATACAGGGTATATAGAACTGAACATGGCAGGATTTAGAATTGTTAGTAGACGCAAAAGGAGGAGATGTGACTGCACATATTATAAAGCAAGAGACAGGACAGACAAAAGACTATCTGATTGACAGACCTGGAAAAGAATATTTACAGACTAATTAGAGTCAGGGGAAGACTATTGTAAGAAGTTGCAGCGTTGGGCATTGACAAACCAGAGAGGACAATCTATATCTTTAAATGACATCACTCAGGAAAAAGATGAGACTGTAGAAAAATATTTTGCCCGTTTACAGATGACTTGGACAGATATGGGATATTTACCAGGGGACACTCTTAATATACATATATTGGGAGATGCTTTTGTGGATGGGTTAAAGAAATCAATTAGAGAGGGACTTGTAAAAGCCCGCCCAGAGTGGAGGGGGAAGGACCCAAGGGATTTGTTACAAGTAGCCAAAGGGGTGGAGTAAGAGTTGATGCAAACTTGCAGAACAAAGAGAGTAAGTTTTTTTTTTTTTAACTATAGAAAAAGGTGGGGGGAGACAGGAGTGCAGCAGCCCCCACTCACATAGCAGATAGCTGGGAATGACTTTTTCCCTTCATCCTAATTATTGAAAGTCACTAGATAAAAACTATAACGACAGAAATTCAAATTTTAGAGGTTCTATTTCAATGATTAAAATGAACTCCAGGCATATTTTTACATTTTTGTTTTTTCCTTAATAGATACTGGGCAGCCGGGTCTGTATGCAATTAATGTTTTTCTTTGAGAAATCATCAAAGCATTTTATGGTGATTTACTTCGAAAATGCGTTCTTTTCCGCGCCTCTGCACCCAGACTGCCGGGATTTAGTTGTTTTTATTTATTTATTTTTCCTTGGTCATAAACAATTTTCATGGATGACAGTGCCATCACAAGGTGCTCAGAATTCACCGATAATGTCTACTTTTGCAATGTTTTCTCATTTTGAAAATTTGTTGACTCCTCCATATTTGGAGGTTGTGATGTTTTAGTTTAGAGTATGTAGTACGATTTATTACTTTGTCCTGTTCAAGTCTCATGTCAGGAGTCTATCTCACTTTTGTGATAGACCTCTAAAAAGAAACCACAGGTTTATCACCAGAAGGTAGTCTTCTTAGGACATGGCATGTCACAATACACCAGACATTTCACAGAGGAAAGAAAGGTCACAATACAGTAGGTTGCATTACCCAAAAACAGACAACTACAGAGACCAGTGGCCTACTACTCACCTCGGCTGGTTCCTGGTGCCAGGGGGGCACCCTCTTGTGTTACAGCCATTTCTGAGGTTCAAGCCATGATTGAAAAGGCCACAGAAATAGTTCTTGATTACAAAGTCACACTTTACACTCAACATGACTTTACATGGTGGCCTTAGTCAGGTAAATCCTAGGCACATTTCAATGACCCAGCTACTTCGTCTTCAATGTGCCCTCCTTATTTCCTCAAATGTAGAACGTACAGTTTTGAATCCAGTTACGCTTCTGCCATTGGATTCAAAAAGGGGGAAAAGATGGGGAAAATGAACTATTGCTAATGCAGATTTTGAGTTTTTTTGTAGATGGATCCAAATGCCAAGATGCTGGTCGGTTCTACACTGGATATGCTGTGGTCACACAACATGAGGTAATAAAAGCTGAACCACTCCCTCCTCACCTATCGGCACAGGAGGCAGAGCTGAGGGCACTCACTGAGGCGTGTAGAGCGGCAAAGGGTAAGATGGCCAAATGTGTGTGTAGATAGTAGATCTTGCCTAAGTCACATGAAAAAACCTATAAACCACAGAGAGCGTAAGGGCCCTGATGAAGGCTCTCCTGTTACCAACTAAGCTTGGCATAGTAAGAATAAAAGCTCACACTCGAGCTGACACCAATGAAGCCAGAGGAAATGCTCGTGCGGATGCCGCCGCCAAGGAAGCAGCAAAGAGGCCTAGAGTTGAGAGTCTAGCAGCGGTACAGACCGTGACCTCAGTGGCACCTGTCACTCCTGATATTCTTAAATCCCTGCAGAAACAGGCGGTTCAACAGGAAAAGAAGGAGTGGAGACGCAGGGAGCCCAGCTGACTGAGCAAGGTTTGTGGAAAAAGGGCAGTAAGCTCTGCCTGCCGTGAACTCTTTACTCAGTGACGGCCCAGGTAATCCATGGACTAACACATTTGTCAAAAACAGCTATGTGTGCTTTAGTAGACAAGGTATGAGTGGCGCCAGGCACACACAGTCTTGTATGACATGTGCCCGACACAACATAGGGAAAGCTGTGAAGACCCCGCAGAAACACATCCCTCGTCCGCTCTACCCGTTCCAGAGATTGCAGATTGACTATATACAACTACCACGAGTAGGGGTATACGAGTTCGTGCTTGTGTGTGTTGATCTCTTTTCAGGCTGGCCTGAGGCATATCCAGTGCGGAAAGCTACAGCAAAGGTTGCTGCTCAAAAACTCATGAATGAGGTGGTATGTAGATATGGGGTTCCTGAAGTGATTGAAAGTGATAGAGGTACACATTTCACTAGAGAGATCATGAGAGAGATCTTAAAGTCTTTGGGAATTGAGCAGGGTTTACACACACCTTACCATCCACAGAGTAGTGGGAAGGTAGAAAGACAGAATGGGACATTAAAGTTAAAGATTCAGGAGGCAAAAGAGGAAACCAGCAAACCATTGACCGAATGCTTGCCTCTAACTCTTTTCTCCAAGTAGAAGAACAGGTCTCTCTCCATATGAGATACTTTTTGGTTCAGTACCTAGAACAGGGTTATATTTCTCACAGTCACTTCAGATGCAGAATGACAGCCTGACTAGCTATGTGCAAGCCTTGCATAATCGCCTAAACAGTGTGATAAACAGGTGTATTCTTCCATTCCAGACCCTGAATCAGTGTCTGGAACACATGATCTCAAGCCTGGAGACTGGGTGGTCCTAAAAAGACACGTCAAAAAAAAGTCTTGTTCCAAGATTTGATGGGCCATTCCAAGTTCTTCTGACCACATCAACATTCGGTGAAGCTTGAGGGAGAATCCACTTGGATACACGCCAGCCACTGTAAAAGAGTCACTCCACCAGCAGAATGATGACCTTTTTACCAGTTCTAATGGGGATAGTGGTGGCACTGCCTCTAGCAAAGACATTAAATGAAGTTCTGAATGGTGACTGGGATAATAAATTCATTAGACATCACCAAGTACTTTTAAAAGACATGGACACGAGTACATTACCAAAAGACTGTTGGATTTGCACTCACAGTCCTGTGAGCTGCAATACTATGCCTTATTTAGCCATTCCAGTGACTTTGAAAGAAATGTTCTATTTGCGTAACCGCACTTTTCCCACTAAGCTAGATAACAACAGGAAAGAGAGAGCTGTAGGTTTGCCTGTAGCTGCATGGGTGACAGAGCCGTGGTTGTTTAACAGGAGTGGTCCGCCTCTAAGACAGACAGGAATGCCTTGGGCTTCTAGTCCTGTTGACCTCTCCTGTTATCCGGACTTCACCTCTTGCAGCTGCATCCAGATAAGATCCAGAGACGTCGCTTTCTCTACAGTATTCTGAGTGTAACGGGTCTGTACTGACATCACACAGTGTGTAGCTGAGTATTCTGAGTGTAACAGGTCTGTACTGACATCACACAGTGTGTAGCGGTCGATGCCACGCTCAATCCTGAGCTTCACTGTGTAAATGTCACCTTGGAAAGACTGATATCAGATATTATGTCAAATGACACTTAGTATCAGGAAAAGATGATGGACATATTAAGCTCCACCTTGTTGTCTAAATGGATTGCTAGTCTATTCAATAACACTGTTATGAGAGTTTGTACAGTGTATGTGGACATCAGGCCTACAAGTGGTTACCTAATAACTTTGCAGGGGTCTGCACACCGGCCTTCCTGACCCCATCAACCTTTATAGTGCCTCACATCAGAGTAAATGTTAAAGCAATCCCTCTACACACATTATACAGACGAGCTGCAGACAACAATCCCAGACCCAATGGTAAATCTCATCATGTAGAAAAGGGGGTTGCAAATAAGGTTGTGAGCAGCGTATTAATTTACCCATTCATAACCCAGATAGGATAAGCTGGTAGAGGCGACTGATTATCTAGATGACCAGATCTTCCAGGTGCTTGATGTCCTTAATGCATCTAATATAATACAGAAGCAGCTGATTGTAGTCACTGACAACACACCATAGTGCTGAACTACCTGACCGCTATGGAGGGATGTGTCAGATCATCGGTCCCGCATGTTGTCATTACATGGACGTTATGGGAAATCTCCAGGTTAGGACTGATATACAGAAGATAATCGAGATAAGGGATAAGTGATTACAGCAACATGACGCAAACAAGGACTCCTGGTGGGAGAAACATTTCCTTTCCTGAATCCCACTAATTGGTTCAAGGGTCTAGGTGGGGGGCTCTCAGGGATTATATATACATGTATGCAATTATTATTATTCTGCTTGTTGATATATGTAGCCGTAAAAGCGCTGATCTATGTTACATCTAAGTTACTCAGGTTTATATGTAAGGAAAACCGTGTCACAGAACCCCTGATTGTATACTATGGACCCCAGACAAGAACAGATCCATTGTTGTGATACAATTATAGGTGTTTAGGTAGGAAACTGAGGTGAAGCAGGTAGGAAAGTCCCGAGGACACGACTAGCGCACTCCTATATACCTACTGAGATGCCATAATTGGTCACAAAAGGGGGGAAATGTGAGAGAAAAGAATCCATTTTGAGTATGTGGTATCCATCTTGTCTTGTAACTTCTGTGTAATGGTGATCAAGTAACACTGATGGGCAGTGAGGTTTCACATTACTATTCACTCCCCTAAGGTTACTATTGGTTCATAGGTCAGAGAGAACTATTCCTTTGTCTCTGACCCTATTTAAAGTGCCACATGTGTTAATAAAGCAGAAGTCTTTCCTAGTACACCATTATAAGGCTGTGCTGTATTGATTTCCTCGAGATCTCGAAAATATAATTTTAATATTTGGAGTTCGGAAGGCATAGAAGAGAGCGTATTTCGCTCACATCCCTTTGTATGTGATATTATTTGAAAAAATGTATGTGACACATTACCTTAAAGAAAAATAAAGAAAAATATACCTAAATAGAGTACTGGATATTTTAAGAAATGTTTAATAGGTTAGAGTAGAGTAGGGCCCGGACAGAAGAGTTTACCTTGTCGTGGCGGCGGCTTACAAAATCTTTTGGCCAAACAAAAGCTGCTGCTATGTATGTGATATGGTGTTCTATGGGAACTGTTAGGCTATGTGCCCACGATGCAGAAATGAAGCAGAAAATTTCTGCAGCATTTCTGCATCTCCCTGGCAGAAAAAAACGCATGCGTTTTTCCTGCAGAATACATGCGGATCCACATGCGGGTTCACATGCGTTTCCGCATGCAGATTGACAAGCACTTTCCAGGCGATAGCATCACTTGGAAAGTGAGTGCTTGACAACTAGGTCACACTGTATAAATCCATGCAAACAGCATGGATTTATACAGTGTGAACCGTAAAAATTAAAACAAATAAAGCTATACTCACCCCCGAGGTCCCGGCGTGGCTGCAGCGCTGCTTCCTGGCTGGTTCCCGGCTGCCGGCATATCGCAAGACAGAGCGGTGAAGGGCCTGCGGTCACATGACTGTGACGTCACCGAAGGTCCTTCAGCGCTGCTGGCATTCAGAGAGAAGACGCCGGACAGGTGAGTATAAACTTTGTTATTTTATTCTTTTTTCACAGGTACAATGGTACCCAGGTCTGGATGAGAGTCTCCTCTCCTCCAGAACTGGGTACCATCCGCACATAGAGACGCATAGAAGCCGCTTGTAAAAATGTACAGTCGCGGTTTCTGTGCGTCTCAATGCAAGTCAATGGCGGGAGTTCCGCTGCACTTCCGCAAAATTAAATGACATGCTGCGGATTTTTGTACGCAGCATAAACGCTGCGGAAAAATCCGCAGCATGTGCATAGAACATGCGGAATCCCCTTGGGGACCATGGGGTGCGGATTACCTAGCGTTTTACAAGCGTTTCCGCTGCGGAAATTCCGCAGCATAAACGCTTGAAAAACGCTATGTGGGCACACAGCCTAACGGTATGTGCACATGGTCAGGAGCTACTGTGGGTTTGACACTGCGTGCTTATGCAGAATCAAACCTGCAGCGGCCAGGTGTTACAGCATAGTGGATAGGATTTCTAGAAATCCCATGTCCACTATGGAACTCTGTGCACCTATGGAAACTGACATGCGTCGCGTCTTTCAGACCCGCAGCATGTCAATTTGTCTTGCGGGTCCACATGTGGACTTTCTACACAGAATAACATCTATGAGGAAACTCCGCATGTACAAAAAAAAAATCGCGCCACTCAATTGCATAAAATGAGGGCAGAAGCCGCACGACTATCCCGCAGCTTCGGGGCTGCAGGCGTCTCCTGAGCGTGGGCACATACCCTTAATGTGTGATTGATAAGGATGTGGTGCAGAAATGGAGTTTTTCCAAGAGTGGGCGGTGTGACTGTGGAAGGTTCGAGAAGTCGAGGTGGAGCTGGGGTGGAGCCTGGGCGGAGCCTCAAGGGTGCCCGAAATTTTTTTGCCAGTATGGGGTCTGAAATTACTGGTGGCAGCCCTGCTCATATATACATACACTCATATACTAATCTTTTATGATATTAAGGTCTTCTGGAGAGGGCTGCAGAACCCACTGTGGAGGGGACACAGCAGACAGGACTGATTTCAGCTTTCTGCCCCTGCGTGCTGTCCGATGCTGTGGACTCTCCTCCCCCACCCTCACCTCTTTGAGGAAATGATGCTGGCAAAAGAACAGCAGGAGGCAGAAGACCCCCTGTAAGTCCCTGCAGGAGGACAGACACAGCAGCCAATGAGCGCTCTCATCAGTCTGATGGGGCAGCGTTCATTGGCCAGCGGCCTCTCTCCTGCATGACATGCCCCCTTTTTCAATGCCCGCACTCTGCCCAGGGTATCAAAAATCATTACAGGTGGGAGTGGACGGGGTTAAGCAGCATCAGCCCTCAGTCAAGGGGCCCCATAGCAGCTGCGTGGTCTACTGCCTGAGCACTGCGCCCCTTCCTGCATGGGCCCCCCTCCACCTCTGGGCCCGGGTGCAGCTGCATCGGCGGTGTGTCCACCCCTGGCTGAACCCCTTGCTGCGGCTCTGAACAAATGTAATATTATTTACACACAAACGAGTGGTAAAGAAATCAGTGAGACACCTGTGGGATAAGAACGTAAGAACGCCCATTACACCCTCAGATGACTTCCCTCATGGGTACAGTGTCCGAAATGGGGTCACTTTAGGGGGTCGTATGTTCTTCACACCTCGAGGGCTTTGCTATTGGCCGCTCCGTACACCTCGTACACACGGCTCCGCTCCGTACGCCCCGTACACGCGCGGCTCAGCTCCGTACACCTCGTACACACGGCTCAGCTTCGTACGCCCCGTACACGCGCGGCTCAGCTCCGTACGTCCCGTACACGCGCGGCTCAGCCCCGTACACGCGCGGCTCAGCCCCGTACACGCGCGGCTCAGCCCCGTACGCCCCGTACACGCGCGGCTCAGCTCCGTACGCCCCGTACACGCGCGGCTCAGCTCCGTACGCCCCGTACAAGCGCGGCTCAGCTCCGTACGCCCCGTACACGCGCGGCTCAGCTCCGTACGCCCCGTACACGCGCGGCTCAGCTCCGTACGCCCCGTACACGCGCAGCTCAGCACCGTACGCCCCGCACACGCGCGGCTCAGCTCCGTACGCCCCGTACACGCTGTACACGCGCGGCTCCGCTCCATACACCTAGTACACGCGTGGCTCCGCTCCGTACACCTCGTACACGCGGCTCCGCTCCGTACACCTCGTACACGCACGGCTCCGCTCTGTACACCTCGTACACTCGCGGCTCCGCTCCGTACACCTCGTACACGCGCGGCTCCGCTCCGTACACCTCGTACACACGCGGCTCCGCTCCGTACACCTCGTACACACGCGGCTCCGCTCCGTACACCTCGTACACACGCGGCTCCGCTCCGTACACCTCGTACACACGCGGCTCTGCTCCGTACACGCGGCTCCACTCCGTACACCTCGTACACGCGCGGCTCCGCTCCGTACACCTCGTACACGCGCGGCTCCGCTCCGTACACCTCGTACACGCGCGGCTCCGCTCCGTACACCTCGTACACGCGCGGCTCCGCTCCGTACACCTCGTACACGCGCGGCTCCGCTCCGTACACCTCGTACACGCGCGGCTCCGCTCCGTACACCTCGTACACGCGCGGCTCCGCTCCGTACACCTCGTACACGCGCGGCTCCGCTCCGTACACCTCGTACACGCGTGGCTCCGCTCCGTACACCTCGTACACACGCGTCTCCGCTCCGTACACCTCGTACACACGCGTCTCTGCTCCGTACGCCTCGTACACACGGCCCTCTGCTCCGTACGCCTCGTACACGCGCGGCTCCGCTCCGTACGCCTCGCACACGCGCGGCTCCTCTCCGTATGCCTCGTACACGCGCGTCTCCGCTCCGTATACCTCGTACACGCGCGGCTCAGCTCCGTACGCTCCGTACACGCGCGGCTCAGCCCCGTACACGCGTGGCTCAGCTCCGTACGCCCCGTACACGCGCGGCTCAGCCCCGTACGCCCCGTACACGCCCGGCTCAGCCCGGTACACGCGCGACTCAGCTTCGTACGCCCCGTACACGCGCGGCTCAGCTCCGTACGCCCCGTACACGCGCGGCTCAGCTCCGTACGCCCCGTACACGCGCGGCTCAGCTCCGTACGCCCCGTACACGCGCGGCTCAGCTCCGTACGCCCCGCACACGCGCGGCTCAGCTCCGTACACCTCGTACACGCGGCTCCGCTCCGTACACCTCGTACACGCACGGCTCCGCTCTGTACACCTCGTACACGCGCGGCTCCGCTCCGTACACGCGGCTCCACTCCGTACACCTCGTACACACGCGGCTCCGCTCCGTACACCTCGTACACACGCGGCTCCGCTCCGTACACCTCGTACACACGCGGCTCCGCTCCGTACACCTCGTACACACGCGGCTCCGCTCCATACACACGCGGCTCCGCTCCGTACACCTCGTACACACGCGGCTCCGCTCCGTACACCTCGTACACCCGCGTCTCCGCTCCGTACACCTCGTACACACGGTCCTCTGCTCCGTACGCCTCGTACACACGGTCCTCTGCTCCGTACGCCTCGTACACGCGCGGCTCCACTCCGTACGCCTCGCACACGCGCGGCTCCTCTCCGTATACCTCGTACACACGCGGCTCCGCTCCGTACACACGCGGCTCTGCTCCGTACGCCTCGTACACACGCGGCTCTGCTCCTTACACCTCGTACACACGCGGCTCCGCTCCGTACACCTCGTATACACGCGGCTCCGCCCCGTACACCTCGTACACGCGTGGCTCCACTCCGTACACCTCGTACACACGCGACTCCGCTCCGTACACCTCGTACACACGGTCCTCTGCTCCGTACGCCTCCTACACGCGCGGCTCCGCTCCGTACGCCTCGCACACGCGCGGCTCCTCTCCGTATACCTCGTACACACGCGGCTCCTCTCCGTATACCTCGTACACACGCGGCTCCGCTCCGTACACCTCGTACACACGCGGCTCCGCTCCGTACGCCTCGTACACACGCGGCTCCGCTCCTTACACCTCGTACACACGCGGCTCCGCTCCGTACACCTCGTACACACGCGGCTCCGCTCCTTACACCTCGCACACACACGGCTCCGCTCCGTACACCTCGTACACACGCGGCTCCGCTCCGTACACCTCGTACACACGCGGCTCCGCTCCGTACACCTCGTACACGCGCGGCTCCGCTCCGTACACCTCGTACACGCGCGGCTCCGCTCCGTACACCTCGTACACGCGCGGCTCCGCTCCGTACACCTCGTACACGCGCGGCTCCGCTCCGTACACCTCGTACACGCGCGGCTCCGCTCCGTACACCTCGTACACGCGCGGCTCCGCTCCGTACACCTCGTACACGCGCGGCTCCGCTCCGTACACCTCGTACACGCGCGGCTCCGCTCCGTACACCTCGTACACGCGCGGCTCCGCTCCGTACACCTCGTACACACGCGACTCCGCTCCGTACACCTCGTACGCACAAGGCTCCGCTCCGTACACCTCGTACACACGCGGCTCCGCTCCGTACACCTCGTACACACGCGGCTCTGCTCCGTACACCTCGTACACACGCGGCTCTGCTCCGTACACCTCGTACACACGCGGCTCCGCTCCGTACACCTCGTACAAGCGCAGCTCTGCTCCGTACACCTCGTACACACACGGCTCTGCTCCGTACACCTCGTACACACGCGGCTCCGCTCCGTACGCCTCGTACACGCGCGGCTCCGCTCCGTACACCTCGTACACACGCGGCTCTGCTCCGTACACCTCGTACACACGCGGCTCTGCTCCGTACACCTCGTACACACGCGGCTCCGCTCCGTACGCCTCGTACACACACGGCTCTGCTCCATACACCTCGTACACACGCGGCTCTGCTCCGTACACCTCGTACACACGCGGCTCTGCTACATCCACACTGTAAACCCCTCCTGACCCCACACATAAACTTCAGCTCATCCAGCACCATGACAACCAGCACAGCAGAGTCCTGCATCCACTGAGGCCCCTGATCATGTGACCCCTGACTCCTCCCCTCCTGTGACCTCATCACAGCTCCTGTGCGCACAGAGCAGCCATATATGTGGTGGCGGCTCTGCAGGTGGAGGTATGTGGAGATCCCCCATTACTGGGCGCAGGGGGCATTAACCCCTTCAGCGCCGAGACTCTTTTGGGGTCTTGTGTTGCCCCTTTATAAGAATCATAAGGTTTTTGTTCTGTTTCCTGTAATAGATACATACGACCCAACTATGGAGACAGGAAGGGAGGAAACGTATTGTTCTCATAGTACAGGACCCCTTTACTGCCCCACAGTGTAATGCCCCCATTATGCCCCTTATGCAGGATGTATGATGCCCCCCACACAGTGTATTGCCCCCATTATGCCTCTTAATACTGCATGATGCCCCCCACAGTGTAATGCCCCCATTATGCCCCTTATGCAGGCTGTATGATGCCCCCCACAGTGTAATGCCCCCATTATGCCCCTTATGCAGGATGTATGATGTCCCCATTATGCTCCTTATGCAGGATGTATGATGCCCCCACACAGTGTAATTCCCCCAATATGCCCCTTATGCAGGATGTATGATGCCCCCATTATGCCCCTTATGCAGGATGTATGATGCCCCCGCACAGTGTAATGTCCCCATTATGCCCCTTATGCAGGATGTATGATGCCCCCATTATGCTCCTTATGCAGGATGTATGATGCCCCCACACAGTGTAATTCCCCCAATATGCCCCTTATGCAGGATGTATGATGCCCCCATTGTGCCCCTTATGCAGGATGTATGATGCCCCCGCACAGTGTAATGTCCCCATTATGCCCCTTATGCAGTGTGTATGATGCCCCCACACAGTGTAATGCCCCCATTATGCCCCTTATGCAGGATGTATGATGCCCCCACACAGTGTAATGCCCCTTATGCAGGATGTATGATGCCCCCACACAGTGTAATGTACCCACAGTACCGCCTGAGGTCATACAGTTAGAATAGGTCCTGAGGATTGGTTTTACCTTTGCCTGCTCCCCTATATGTATACCCTCGAGCATGTATATGACGCGCCCCCTGGGTCGTGGGATACTCGGTGCCCGGCCGGTCATTGCTAGGGGAGATGTCACAGTGGCGGTGACCCGGTCCGTGACCCAGGGCGGTCAATAAAAAGGTGATAATTTACAGGGGATTTATAGTTTTTATATAAATGTTCATGACGCCACCTGTGGTATGCGGCTAAAGGGAGCCGCCGCTGCGGAGCAGGTCCTCTGGAGCTGTTGTTAATGCAGCAGAGTTGATTTAGCTCTCCACAGGTAGACCTTAGCTCCAGGGCTGTGCTGACATGTTATAGATATTGCAATTGTGGTGCGGTGTAGTGCAGGGGGTGATGGCGCAGCAATTATTTCTCAGAGACAGCGGGGTGCAGTCTTCAGGGTTTACTCACAGTTGTTAAGTTCCTCAGGTTACACTTTCCGGATTACAACCACCCACGTCGTGCTGCGTTCACCGGACAGGGGTTCAGCAATCCCTCAGGTATTTCAAGAGTGCCTGACAGGACCCCGTTCTATATGTCCTTCTCAGCCGTCTTCCTGCGCTGGTGTGTGACCCACTACTCGGTAGCGTCAGCCCTCCCTGGGAAAAGGTGTACTCGGACGGCGGGCCGGTGTTTGTAGGGGTGGATGCAGTCGCGGCCTTGGCCCGGTCCGTGCCCAGGGCGCACACATTAAAAATATGGGCTTTAGTGGAAGAGTGGTTATTTGTCGACTACGCCACCTGTGGTTTCTGGTGAGGACCACCAGCGCTGCAGCAGTCCTCTAAGGCCGGTGTTTTGGCAGCCAGGATGTTATAGCTCCCCGCAGGTGGAGCTAGGCCTCAGGGCAGGGTAGAAGAAGTGCAGTGCAGAGGAATGGTGGTCACGGTGCTGCGCAGAAATGAGAGAGAAGAGGCGGTGTATGAAGTCATCCAGGTTTTTACTCACGGTAGACTTGTTTTCAGCCACAAAGCTTCTCTTTGTTCCTCACGGCATACTGCGGCCACCAGGATGGGGTTCAGCACACTCCGGGTAGCTCGGCTGCACCAGACAAGAACCCTGCACCGGAATGTTCCTCTCTCCTACCGTACTAGAACCGCCTCGTGCCCCATTAAAGTCCCGTACAGGTACTGCAATGTCCGTTGAAGGTGACTTCTAGCACTCGGACCGCCTAAGTCCTTTATTGGTGACTGGAGTGTAAACATGGCTCAAGGCTGGGGTTCCTCTGGATAGACGCAGATTAAAGGAATACAGGTGGTGACTCCGCTCCGTCCGTATTCCCCCTGGGATCCACTTCAGCCTCCGGACTTTTCTGACAGAGACATGGAGTACAAAGTCAGATAATCGGGGACTGGTACCCCCTTTTGTGGCAGGAGTCTCTCTGACCCAGTCAGAACAAGGGTAGCCGGTGTCGACTCTGCTCCGTCAGCACCCGTTGAGATCCTTTCGCCTGCGGAGCTCTTCTCCTCTGCTCCCCTCCTAGGCCCTCTTACTTGGACAGAGCTTGCTGTAACTCAATTCTGCCCAAGTCCCCAATCTCAAGGCCTGAGACCGGGCATCGCAGCCTCCTCAAGCATCTGCAGCTTGTACTGTCTGGCTCCTCCAGGGAACTGCGACCAAAGACCCTGTATTAAAGATGGACTCCATATTTATATGGATCCATTGGTGTAACCGTAAAGTGCTTCCTCCATCCTCACTAAGATTCCCCCTACTTTTGGTTCCCCCCATACTCCTCCATTCAGGACCGGGGCAGCACATTGTGCTCTAAACCCCCTTCAGAATGGGAGTGTGTAGTGTTGGATGTGTGGTGGGGTCCGGTGTGGTGCTCCATCCTTACCTCGGAGAGGAAGTACCACACCTCTTTCCATGAGGTGCAGTACACCTGTGGCGACTGAACCCTCAGGGGAGCCACACTGGCGCTCACCCTCCTTGCCCTGAGCCTCGCCAAACAATGTCCCAAGCCGGTATCCTCGGATCTTTCTGGGCAACCTGGAGTTTCCTGGATCCTATGTGGTTACCTTTTTGGCGACTTGAGTACGGATGTGGCAACTGCACCCTGAAAGTACAGAAGCCTTCAGTTTCTAGTTGAACTTTGTAATTGTCACTAGTTAGGGGCTGGTCCCCTCTGCGGCTCAATCCCTCCACCGCCTGGCAGATTCGGGTGTACGGGTGGCCTCCAGCACTGCCCGTACCCCTGGGATCCCTTCCTCGTTCCTGGAGCCTTCCTCCGGCTCCTCTCCTACTCAGTCTGTCCTGGGCCTCTCTCTAGGCCCTCCTCCTGAGCCGAGCACCTGCAGAGCTCCTGCTCCCAACTCTTCCTCTCAGACTGCTCTGACTGACTGACCTGTCCTTTCAAGATGGCTTCACTCTATATACTGTCCTAACAAGTGCTCATCTGAACTTCTTCCTCCACCCACACCCACTACATGGTTCCCCCTACTTTGGTCCCCCCCCACTCCAGCCAGGGACAGGGCTCAGCAGGAAGCGCGACGCATCTTGCCCCTCCTGCTGGTCTGGAGTAGTGTAGTGTTGGATGCAAGTGTTTGGGTCCTGGGCAGCACTCTATCCTTACCTGAGAGTGAGATACCACACCTCTGGGTGAGATGCAGTACCTCTGTGGCAACTGAACTCGCAGGGGCCCCACATATACATCCATGTAGGGGAGCAGGCCTTACTAGATATCGAGGCTTTATACAGTAATATACCGCATGAGGCTGGTATCAGAGGAGTAAGACATTTATTGAAATCGAGATCAATGGAGTGTAGCAGACATAATGACTTCATGGAGAATCTTCTAAAATTCACTCTTACTCATTACGTATTGCTTTTTGACAGGAAGTACTTCCACAAGCTCAGGGGTACTGCTAACCTATTCCTGGGCTGGTGGGAGGAATCCACAATATTCAGGGATGATAATAAGTCATGACATCCATATATTGGGGTATGATACAAATATATTGACTATATTTTTATCATCTGGTCAGGGACGAGTGAACAATGTTTTGAATTTGTCAGGGAACTCAATATCCATAGAGTGGGCCTGAGATTTATATCAGAGTTTAATTATTACCAGTTGCCGTTCTTGGATGTACTAATCAAGAAAGATTGGGATGGGACCCTAAGAACACACATCTACCATAAACCTTCAAGCACTAATAAACTATTGAAGTGGGATAACCACCAACCCATCTCCATAAAAAGAGGAATACCCAGGGGCCAATTTTTATGGTTGAGAGGGTACTGCTCTAATGTCACAGATTTTAATATACAGGCAATAGACCTGAACATCAGATTCAGGGAAAAAGGGTACTCATGGAACATTTTGGATTTCACGTCGTTTGCAGAAAAATGGGAGAGCCAAACGCTCCTCCATACCAATCCATGAGACCAAGAAAAATATTGGACTACACGAGTAAGAAAAACTTATGACAGAGTGACTGTATCTTTCATATCCTCAGAAAACACTGGGATATACTTGTGACTATCCCGGACCTGAGGGTGCTGTGGGATCTATTCCTACAATAACTTTCAGAAAGGGTTGGTCCATTAGGGACCATTTAGTGCATAATTTCTATAAAAAACCTGCACCCAAGGGGACTTGGCTAGATAGAGGAATCTGCGGTTTCTTTAGATTTGAACGACATTGTACATGTAATTGGATGAGACCATGTAAATGTTTCTTGAGCTCCTCCATGGTTGAAATCTTTTTTCCAGTGGGATTATTCGAACTGTAAAACCTCAGGACTAGTATATATGGTCACATGCACCTGCCCCCTAGATTATGTAGGCAAGATCAAGAGGGAGTCTAGGAGGAGGTTGGGGGGCATTTGGGTGATATATGCCATGGTTGGGAAACCCCATTAGCGAGAGACATGAACAGTGTACATTGCGGTGAAACCGGAGACATCTCCTTTTGTATCATTGTGGTTGTTAAACCCAATGTGAGAGGAGAAGATCACAATAGATGTATCCTCAAAAAAGAAAGTGAGTGGATTGTTAGGGGCCAGTGAATCCAGTCTAAGGGACTCAATGAGAAAATTTCCTATGCCTGTTTAGTGTGAATACAGACCCATTCTGGATTATATTTTTGGATTGTATACTCTACCCATTGCTACTTGGTTCCCTGTGAATGGGGTTTACATATTGTTGTACTTCATCGAGATATCTGAGCTTCTATATCTGAATTATTACTTATCAATTATATTCCACTTATACTATTTCATAATTAACAAGTGTGGTGATCCTTGTGTATCTCTAATTGTGCAATAGAGGGGAAATTTGACCATTTAGGAATATACTGAGGGCCATCATCCCATATTTTTTGTAGTGATAAAGTAGATCTACATGCTTATTGCATGATGGGAGAATGTGCAATATTTGTTTTTAGTTTCCCATGACGCTGATCTCAGAGATAGAAAAATCTTATGTTGGTGGAATGCAATCCAAAACCATTATGCTCTCTGGTGTGGAACGCATGCTTCCGAGACTGTGATGCACTCCGGCATGGAACGCACATATCCGGGCACGTTTGTGCTTTCTGCCCGCCCGTTGTTTTGTGCTGAATTGTGGGGAATACTTGAGAATTTATTTTTGTTCTGTCTTTAGTTGATCCCACTGATACATCAGATTAGTCCTCAGAGAATTATAATTAGAGGAACCCATGGACACATTAGGATATGTGAAGCTGACCTCCGCTCTCCTCTATTTCCTTTGAATTTATTGTGTGACCTGTATTTCAAAACAGTAGCTCTTGGTTTGTTTCATTTCCATGTGTAAATTGAATTTGACTCGTAGTCTTTGATATCTCTTTCAAACTTAGTTTTTTTGATGTCTGAGATCCATCCTCCAGACTTTGTAAATTCTTTTGCATATTTTGTTTGAGTTTTGTATCCATAAAGGCTTCTACACTAGGCGGAATACTTTCAACTAGTTATTTTCAAGAAACAAATATCAAACGCAATGTGACTTGGTTATCCTATAAGTTTTTTTTTTAAATGTGGACATACACCCTGTAAAACATGCAACTATGTTTATAAAACCGACACATTTGAAGAAAACCTAACGGGACAACAATTTGCAATACACAATTTCATCAATTGTAACACTATAGGGGTCATCTATTTAATAGTGTATAGAGAGTTAACTACAATATGTGGGATGCACGTCAGGTCCGCAAAAAACTATATTAGCAGACAATTATCCAACGCCATCAATCCCACAACATTAAACGTGTCTGTGGTTTCAAGACACTTTTTTCACAAAAACAACGCGGGTGCTCGGGTTCAACATATTGCGGATCGGATAGACAGATTGCTGGGTGGAGCTGGGGAAAACCCACTGTTCATGGTACGCATTGGTACTAATGACAAAGTTAGAGGGAGGTGGAAGGTCCTTAAAAATGAGTACAGGGAAGCTGAAGACCAGGATCTCAAAGGTGGTGTTTTCACAAATACTGCCGGTGCCACCTGCGTCACTAGAAACACGTCGGGAGCTTAGAGAGATAAATCAGTGGCTTAGAAATTAGTGCAGGAAGGAAGGGTTTGGGCTCATGGAGAACTGTGCCGATTTCGCGGTTGGCTACAGGCTCTACGGTAGGGATGGGTTGCATCTCAATAGGGGAAGGTGCAGCTTTGCTGGGGGAAAAAATGGTCAGACGGATGGGGGAGCTTTTAAACTAAGATCTGGGGGGAGGGTAGTCATGCTTATAAGGGGTTAGATAGACTAGACAGAGTGGGAGAGTAGGGGCTATGGAGGATCTAGGGGGAGCTGGGATAAGCAAGGAAAGTAAGGAGTTGAGTAGGAAATTTGCTAATTGTATTAAATGTCTACTAGCAAATGCAAGAAGTCTTGCAAACAAAATGGCTGAACTGGAGACTCTTATGTCGGTCAGAGAATACGATGTGGTGGGTATTACAGAAACCTGGCTGGATGAAAGCCATGACTGGGTGACAAATATAGAGGGATACACTACATTTAGAAAGGACAAGAAAGAGAAAAAAGGTGGAGGTCTGTGTATTTTCGTAAGATCCAACTTAAAATCTGTGCTCAATGACAACATTGGTGGGAGCTGCGACAATGTAGAGTCAATTTGGGTAAATGTACATGGGGATGGCAATAATGGAAAGCTGCTAAGAGGAGTTTGTTGCAAGCCTCCTAATATAGCTGAACTTCTAGAGGACGAAATGTTGGAACAAATTAAAAATGCAGCAAATAATAATAGGGTCCTTATTATGGGGGATTTTAACTATCCAGATTTCCATTGGGACATAGAATCTTTTGTGCTAAAAGCTGCAAATTCTTATCCACAGTTCAGAACAATTACCTCTCTCAGTTGGTAGATGAACCAACCAGGGGAGGTAATCTGCTGGATCTGGTGCTGTCAAATAGACCAGATACAATTTCAGATCTAGAGGTCCGGGAGCATTTGGGAAACAGCGACCATAATATGATAAGTTTCAATGTAATATTTAATAAAACATTTCAAAACGAAAATGCTAAAACCTGGAACTTTAGGAAAGCTGATTTCAACAAATTAAGGGAAGAACTTAATTGTGTAGACTGGGACCATATCATGGTAACTGGGAATACCAAATGTAAATGGGTGATGTTTAAGGAAATACTACTAGATTCCTGTAGAAAATTTATACCCTGGAATAAAAAGGAACCAGGAATAAAAAGAAACCATTATGGATAAATAAGACAGTACAAAGTTTAATAAGACAAAAACAAAGGGCATTCAAAATCTTGAAGGCCGAGAATACAGAAATAGCATTTCAGTAGTATAAAGACCTAAATAAGAAATGTAAAAAGAAATCAACCTAGCAAAATTATCTACAGAGAAACAAATTGACAGAGACATTAAATTCCCAAAAATTTTATGCATACATCAATGCCAAAAAGAGTAAATCAGATGGTATTGGCCCCTTAAAAGACAATAATAACAAGATAATTATAGAGGACAAAGAAAAGGCTGAGATATTAAGCAGACACTTTTCATACGTGTTTACCAACAAACAGTCTGTTTCAGGGTTCTTTCAAGAGGGCAAAAATCAAAGTTCACCTCCTAATATAAATAGTTTAACACAAAAAGAAGTACGCCTGCGTCTGAGAAAATTAAACATTGTCAAATCCCCTGGACCAGATGGTATTCATCCACGGATACTGAGGGAATTGAGCTCAGTAATTGACAAACCGCTGCATCTCTTATTCTTAGACACTCTTGTAACAGGGGTAGTGCCACAGGATTGGAGGATAGCAAATGTACCGATATTTAAGAAAGGTAAGAAGGTGGATCCAGGTAACTACCGTCCAGTAAGTCTGACATCAGTAGTGTGCATAGTTTTTGAGGGCATCATAAGAGATGACCTGCAGAGATATATTGCAGAGAATAATATAATAAATGATAATCAGCACGGATTCATGAAAAATAGGTAGTGTCTAACCAACATGTTGGGGTTCTATGAGGGGATAAGTGCAAATCTAGATGTTGGTAATGTGGCTGATGTGATTTACCTGGACTTTGCAAAGGCATTTGATACTGTACCACATAGCAGCCTTATACTGAAGCTACAGAAGCAATGACTTGGGGGAACTATATGTAGATGGGTAAGGAATTGGCTAAATGATAGGAAACAAAGAGTCGTCATAAATGGTACATTCTCTAAATAGGACATAGTCAGCAGTGGGGTGCTACAGGGATCTGTGCTAGGAACAATTCTTTTTAACCTCTTTATTAATGACCTTGGGAATGGGATTGTAAGTAAAGTGCCAGTTTTTGCTGACGATACCAAACTATGTAGGATATTAAAATCTGATCTTGACATTACGATATTGCAGAACGATCTGGATAAGATGACTGAATGGACAAACACTTGGCAGATTAAGTTTAAATGTAGATAAATGTAGAGTAATGCACATAAGATGGAGTAATCCTATTGCTGCATATACATTAAGTGGGAGTATACTCAGGACTACAGAACAGGAGAAGGATTTGGGTATTCTGGTTACAAGTAAGCTGAGAAGCAGTGCTCAATGTCAAGCAGCAAAATCAAACAAGATTTTAGGGTGTATAAAAAGAGAAATAAAATCCTGCAATCCCAACGTATTGTTACCCCTTTATAAATCACTGGTGAGGCCACATCTGGAATATGGGATCCAGTTTTGGGCTCCACATTTTAAAAAGGATATTCAGAAGTTAGAGTCAGTTCAAAGGCGGGCAACTAGATTATTATATAGAATGGTAGACCTCTCATATGATAAGAGGTTGAAAAAGTTGAGCTTGTTTAGCTTAGAAAAACGACGCCTCAGAGGGGATCTCATCTACATGTATAGATATATGTGTGGTCAATACAAAGGTCTAGCACATGACTTATTCCTTCCAAAGACTATACTAAGGACCAGGGGGCAATCATTACGGGTGAAAGAAAGGTGATTCCGGCACCTAAACAGGAAATGGTTCTTTGCACTAAGAGCAGTTGGGCTGTGGAATTCCCTACTACAGTAGGTAGTAATGGCAGACACTATATCAGCTTTCAAAAAAGGGCTGAATGATTTCCTTGACACAGGTAATATTGTGGGTTACAGTTAAATTATACAAAATGTTACACCTATAGTAGTACATTTGATCCAGGGTTCTTGTACTGATCGCTTTTTCTCGGGGTCAAGAAGGATGCAAATTGTCTGAATGTGTCCTGGGGTTTTTGCCTTCTTCTGGATCAACAGATTTAAGTACAGGGATTTTAGTAATACCATATGAGTAATACAAAAAATAAAACTAATTAAAAAATTATAAACTGGTTCATTTGTAACTGTAATAGTGCAATAATAATAAAAATGGTAATACATTTGTGAGGCCTGGTTCCAGTAAGTTAGTTTAGTGTTAGCGTAGGGAGTGCAATTGGGGGAGAAAGGTTGAACTTGATGGACCTAGGTCTTTATTCAACCTACGTTACTATGTTACTATGTATAAAGGGGATATCGTATCCTTCAGATTTTAGGAATAGAAAAGGCTTATAAACCATTAAAAGGTGGAGATATGAAAAGAAAAATGTTAAATAGAGAGTCACATTGGATTTTTAAATTACAAACTAGAGCCCCACAGGGAATGAACATCAGACAGGATTTAATATTACAGTGCAATTAATTGTATTTGTTTTTGATTTTCAGTGATTTTATTGAATATCTCATGCATGAGTTGTATTTGTGTATTATTGTGACGCTGAGTCACTTTTCACAGCCAAGCTGTGAGACAGAATAGCCGAGGAGTCCGGAGTTAAAAGCCAGGAGGGTACGTCATAAACAGAAGGAAGAGGCTAAGGCTTAGTCAGGTGACGTTATGTTGGTCAGAATACCAGGAGGATAGCGGATCAGAGCAGAAGGGGTTAAACAGACGGATGGTCAGAACAAGGTCAGGCAACAGAATATCAATACACAGAACACTTAGGTACAGAGAAACAAACCTCACACTAGCTGAATGTACGTCTGGCAGAGGTCAGGGAGAAACAGCTAGTTATGTAGCCTGGCAGTCACCTGGAATGATGAACACCTGGAGATAGCCAGTGCCACCCAGTCTCAGATTGGACAGCCGAGCAGGCAATCATCACACTGACAGCTTCAGCACGCCTCTATACCAGATTGGACCACCGAGTTGTCAAAGTAACGACAGCTCCAGCATGCCCCTGTACAAGATTGGATGGCTGAGTTGTCAGTAACTGTATCCCAGACACAGTGAGGGGTGGAACCTTGACTGTACCCCCTCTTCTAAGGGAGGCCACCGGACCCCAAGGCTTCCCAGGAAACTTTAGATGGAAGGCCCTGACTAACTGATCGGCCTTCACATCTCAAGCAGAGACCTAGGATCTCTCCTCTGGTCCGTATCCCCTCCAGTGGATGAGGTATTGGAGGGAATTTCGGACCCTACGAGAATCCACCACCCTCTGAACCTCATGCTCTAAGCCATCGTCGACTGACGCTGGAGGAGGCGGGGATGAGAGAGATAATACCGAAGGGATAAACGCCTTTAATGGGGATTTATGGAAGACATTAGGGATGCGAAGGGATGGAGGAAGCTTTAATCTGAATGCCACTGGATTGACCACCTCAACGATCTCATGTGGACCAATAAACTTTGGACCCAATTTTGCAGACGGCACTTGAAGTTTAAAGTTCCTGGATGACAACCAAACCTTATCCCCGATCTTAAAAACAGGACCCACTGAACGTCTTCTATCGGCCTTCTGTTTTTGGCGAGTCTAAGTGGTCCAATATTCTTCTGAACCTCCTTCCAGACATCTCCAAGTATTTGTACGGCAACTTCCACCCCAGGACATTTAGAACTAATCCTAGAAAATTCACCGAAATGGGGATTCAATCCATAATTACAGAAAAACGGAGAGGTTCCAGTAGACTGTACTCGACTGTTAAATGCAAATTCAGCAAGAGGTAAAAACGAAGACCAGTCCTCCTGCTGAGCTGCCACAAAGCACCTTAAAATTTGTTCCAAAGATTGATTTGTCCTCTCAGTCTGACCGTTGGTCTCAGGGTGGTAAGCAGATGAAAAGGACAAGTTAATCCTGACCTTATTACAAAAAGCTCTCCAGAACTTGAAGACAAATTGTACTCCCCTATCAGACAAAATGTTAAGAGGGATACCACGTAACTTACAATATGAGAAATAAACAACTTGGAGAGTGTCTCTGCATTAGGTAATCCTGACAAAGGAACAAAATGAGCTTGTTTGCTGAATCGGTCAACTACCACCCAGATAGCAATTTTCCCACCAGACAGAGGCAAATCCATGATGAAATCCATGGACAAATGAGTCCATGGCCTTTCTAGAATTGGCAGTGGAGCCAATTCCCCGGACGGCCGGATGTGACTGACTTTAGCGCGTGCGCAGGCATCACAAGCAGGTACAAAATCTTTGATATCATTATGCATGGACAGCCACCAAAAAAGTCTGGTAATGACTTTCCATGTAGCAGTAACCCCAGGTTGACCACTTAAGACGGAATCATGAAATTCTTGTAACACACACAATCTTAGGTACACAGGCACAAATGATTTAGATCCTGGAGTGTCCGGAGAAGCCAATGACTGGGCGTTATGGATCTCCTTTTCCAATTCTGAGGTTACCATAGAAACCACAATACCCTGAGGAATAATGGAGGATGGAGGTTCTGGAGGAGAAACTGAATCGAGACTACAAGATAATGCGTCAGCTTTCTTAGACCCTGGTCTGAATGTAATGCCTCTGTGGGAGTTTATCTTTTAGCTGATTCAATGTAAGCTAGATTCTTCTGATCAGTGACCACAGTAACTGGATGAACCGCTCCTCCAAAAAATGCTTCCATTCCTCAAAGGCTAATTTTACAGAAAGTAACTCACGATTCCCAACATCATAACTTGTTTCTGCCGAAAATTATTGAGACAAAAAAGCCCATGGACGCAAGTTAGTCAGAGTTTTGGACCCCTGCGACAAAACCGCCCCCACTCCGACCTCCGAAGCATCCACCTCTACAATGGATGGCTCTTTGAGATCCGGTTAGATCAGAATGGGAAGTGGCATGAAACACTCTTTTCATTTTTCAAAAGCCCTGATAGCACTCTGTGACCACACCTTGAGATTTGCCCCCTTACGTGTAAGGTCAGTAAGAGGTTATACAATCTGAGAAAACCTCTTGATAAATTTCCTATAATAGTTGGCGAATCCCACAAAATGCTCCAAAGGCTTGAGATCACGAAGCTGAACCCAGTCAATTATGGCCTGTACCTTCCAAGGGTCCATCTTAAACCCTTCTGCTGACAAGATGAACCCCAAGAATGAAATTTCCTGAACAGAACAAACACATTTCTCTAATTTAGCACACAAAGAGTTCTCACTTAATCTTTGTAACACAACACGGACATGTGCATTTAATAACCCAAATGGCATGACAAGTAGTGTTGAGCGAATTTGTTTGGCATTTAAAATTCGTGTTTGTGTGCAGGGTTCCGACTTTTTCGCGCCAAAAAATCAGCTCCGAAATGCTGAACAAATTCGCTCAACACTAATGACAAGGTTTTCAAACAGACGCTCAGACCTTAAAAACGCTGTTTTCCACTTATCACCCTCCCGGATGTGTATCAAATTGTAGGCCCCTCTAAGATCAAGTTTAGAGAACACCATAGCTCCCAGAAGCTGACTATATAGGTTGTGGATGAGTGGAAGTGGGTACGTATTTTTAACCATGATTTTGTTGAGTTCTCGGAAATCGAGGCAAGGATGGAGACCCCCATCTTTCTTTTTTTTACGAAGAAAAAAACGGCAGCTACAGGAGAGGAGGAAGGACGGATATGACCCTTCTGTAAACTTTTGTTAGCATATTCTTGCCCATTCAGGCCCAGACAAATTGTAAAGGAGAGCTTTAGGCAATTTGGCACAAGGAATAAGATCAATAGCACAATCATAAGGATGATGGGGAGGTAGTATCTTCGCCTCTTTCTCCAAGAACACATCTCCAAAGTCCTTCAGGTACCTCGGCAGATCCTTCAGACTAGCGGAGTATATTTGTTCAGTTTTTAGACATTTCTTGCAACAATTAGGGCCTCATTTAACAATCTCCCTCTGACACCAATCAATAACAGGATTGTGAATCTGCAACCATGGAAGCCCTAGTACCAACCCAACAGGTAAATTATCCAACACAAAACATGAGAAGGATTCAAAGTGGAGTGCTTCCACTTGAAGCATTAAATCCACTGTTACCTTCTTGATTAAATTCCTAGATAATGGTGTCTTGTCAAGGGTGAAGATTTGCATGAGTTTTTCTAAACAAACTGTCCCTAACCCTAACTTCAGAACCAGTCCCAATTCAATAAAGTTAGCAACAGACCCACAGTCAATGAAAACCCATGTTGATAACACCTGTTTCTAAAAGTATAACACTGTATTTATCAGTACTTTAGAAGAAAAAGGTTCCTGGGAGTCTGGGTGACCTCCTTGGCCATCACTCACACTCAGACGTTCTCCTGATGGTTTGCTAGCTTGAGGGCAAGTAGGGCAATTCTTGATAAAATGTCCAGAGAGACCACAGTACAGGCAGAGTCCGAGATCTTATCTACGTCTACAACACGAAGACTGGCAACTTTAATCTCCAATGGCTCCACCTCCGGTAAATGGACCTGCTCCGGTGAAATATAATGGGCAGCTTGTTGTTCCTCACATCTCTCATGGATTCTACAGTCCATTTGTATGGCTTGGGTAATGGCCTCTGCCAGGGAACAATGAACTTCATGGAGGATCAGGGCATCCTTAAGGGTTTTGGAAAGGCCTTTGTGGAACTGGCACCTGAGAGCTGCATCGTTCCACAGAACTGCAGTGAACCATGGCCGGAACTCAGTACAGTAGTCCTCAGCTGCACGACCCCCTTGAGCCAGGTTCATGATCTTAGCTTCAGCGACCTGGATCCTGTTGGGTTCATCATATACCAGTCCTAAACTGTCAAAGAAGGCGTCAACAGAAAACCGTTCTGGGGCTTGTGGGGACAAGGAAAATGCCCAAGTCTGAGGGCACCCTTGCAGAAGGGACATGATTATTCCCACCTGCTGGAACTCCTCTCCTCACGATCCTACAGCTCTCCCTGAAGACCCTAAGCTGGTCTTTTTCTCCAGAAAATTTAGCAGGGAGGTCTAATACAGATTCGGGAGAGACCAACTATACATCAGAGGGTACTAACGTCACTGTCACTGCCGGCAGTGGAGGGTTATCCGAGATTTTCATTAGATTAGTTATCTGACCCTGCAACTGACATTGTGATGACTCCAGACTCTGGCATTTCTTAGCCAGATCCTGAGTCATCAGCTTCAAATTCACCATATGGTCACAGAGCGTGTGAACAGTCTCCATACAGATGAAAAAGAAAAACGTATTGGCCAGACGTAATGTGACGCTGAGCCAAGTTGTGAGACAGAATAGTCTAGGGGTCCAGAGTAAAAAAACAGGAGGGTACATCATAAACAGAGGGAAGAGACAAAGGCATAGTCAGGTAACATTACGTTGGTCAGAATACCAGGATAGTGGATCAGAGCAGGAGGGGTTAAACAGATGGATGGGCAGAGCAAGGTCCAAGGTCAGGCAACAGAATATCAATACACAGAACACTTAGGCACAGAGAAACAAACCTCACACTAGCTGAATGTACGTCTGGCAGAGGTCAGGGAGAAACAGCTCAGTTATGTAGCCTGGCAGTCACCTGGAATGATGAACACCAGGAGATAGGCAGTGCCTCCCAGTCTCAGATTGGACAGCCAAGCTGTCAATCAACACACTGACAGCTTCAGCACGCCCCTGTACCAGATTGGACCACCGAGCTGTCAATCAAATTACCGACAGCTCCAGCATGCCCCTGTACAAGATTGGACAGCTGAGCTGTCAGTAACTGCATCCCAGACACAGTGAGGGGTGGAACTGTGACAATTATCTTTTTCTTCCATACAGTACAGGGTCAAATTGTCTGAGAAGTACTCAGAAATCAGTGGACACCCAGGAAAGGGAATGATATAAAAGTATCACAGAGACTCACATGTTGTAAATCAGGAATAAGCATTGGTTTCCTATGTCGGCACTTGGTGGTATGCCATCACAACTGTTTTTATGAATTTACAATAAATGTGAGGTTTTAACAATATAGACAATGCTGGAGAATCCATCTCTCCTCCTTTCTCTACTTGAAATTTCCCTGACCAAGGCGGCTCCATGCGGTGATCTTCAGACAAGATGCATTGAATAAACAGTGAGCTGACCTCCCTCTCCATTTTCCCATTATATGCATGTTTTCCCTATAGTGACGAATATTTATTTTTGCTAAAACTATGATATTTTCACTTTAAAACTTTTATTAAACCTTTTTTTAAACAACTCCCATTAGTGCGATTATACAATATACAAACCTTTGATTGCTCAGGTGATGCACTGTACTACTGTAGTGCCGTGTATTATCACTGCCTGTCAGTGTAATACTAACTGCCCCATACACATGAGATAAGTGTTGGCTGAACGGTCATTTGGCAGACGGCTATCTCTCCCGACTCCCCCATACATACAAATATTCCAGCTTTCCTGTGGTCTGTATGACTGACTGCATTTGTAGGGAGGCCCCCAAATTCATTATATAGTCGACCAAAACCCCCAAAATCAGTGCTTTCATTCAACTTTTGTCTAATGTTTAAGGGTGGCGTTAAAAGGTAACTTATTGGATGCTGCCTCTGGCCCGGCCTAATAATTGCAGGCCCAGAAACCATTATTAAGCACTATTGAGCATTTGGGAAAGAAGGGGCATTGGGCCGAACTCTTGTCACACCTTCTTAGATGGCATGTTTGCTTTTTGCAGGAGCAAGTGGTTAAGCTGCCAGGGATTTTGTTGCAGCCGCATCTGTGCCATCCCTGCGGTGTACATCTATGTTCTGGTGCCCAAAAGAGTTCATATAAAAATAAAAACCAAAAACAAATGTTTAACGTGTTAAAAAATAAAAAATGTGTCTTCTGCTTTTTGCATGTTTTTTCTTTTTACAAGAATTGTTGGTGACAATTTTATTTTAAAACATTTTAATATCTGCTTTTTTTTTTTCTTCTTGTAATATTGGAAAGCCTAAGGCCAGAAATAAACCCCATAATACACTGTACACGTAGACTTTGGTATCAAATAATTACTGTCCGCGGTGTTTGTGCAATCAAAACAAATTTTATAAAAACCTCAAACTTCTGTGTGTGAATCAGACATGAGCTGTAACTTGATAGAAGATTGCAGTCTGGGGAAGACAGGAAACATTCATACAGACAGCCGGTGGTGATGTGTTTGTGGTGCCCCTGAAGGTTCAGTCGCCACAGAGGTATTGCATCTCATCCAGAGGTGTGGTACCTCACTCTCAGGTAAGGAAGGAGTACGGCTCAGGACCCTAACACCTGCATTCACTACACCACATTTCAGAGGGCAGGGAGAGATTGCTCCTATGGGAGAGCACAGTCCCTGGTCCCTGGCTGGAGTGGGGGAAACCACAAGTAAGGGGGAACCATGTAGTGGATGGGGTGGAGGAAGTAGAAAAGAGGAGCACTTGCTGGGAGCAACATAAAAGAGGATGGAACCATCTAGAAGGGAGCAGTAGTGTCAAGTGGAGAAGTGACAGAGCAGAGGCTCTGCAGGAGCTCTGCTCCAGGGCTGGGCCTAGTCGGGAAGGTCCAAGCCTGAGTGGAAAGGAAGAGAGAGGGGCAAGGGAGGCTCCAGAAGGAGAGAAGGGATCCTAGGGGTACGGGAAGTGCTGGAGGCCACCGTACGCCCGAATCTGCAGGAACGTGGAAGGATCAAGCCGCAGAGGGGACCGGCCCCTTAACTAGTGGAGAACTACAAGGCTCAACTAGAAACCGGAGGCGTCTGTACTTTTAAGGTGCAGTTGCCCACAACCACAGTTAACAAACCAGAAAAGGTAGCTACATAGGGCCCAGAGGACTGCAGGTCGCCCGCCAAGACCCGAGGCTACCGGCTTGGGACACTGACTGTGAGACGTAGGGCAGGAGGGTGAGAGCCAGCGCAGGAAGACGACTGAGGAAGGCACACAGAAAGGGGTCCTGATAAATGCTCTGGAAATATCTGAGGGTGGACCGAGCCCCACTCTGAGTAAGCACAGGACGACGAGGTCCAGTACATTGGCGCCTGTAACTTGAACTGCAACAACCGTGAGTAAAGACCCTGGGACTGCACTATACTGACTCTGTGGTTATTATTGCACTTCAACACCCTGCACAACCACCAGCATCCACACTCTGCCCTGAAGCTAACTCTTCCTGTGGGGAGTCACACTATCCTTGCTGCAAAACCACTAGCTTCAGAGGACTGTTCCGCAGCAGCGGCCCCCCTTTAGCCGCATTCCACAGGTGGCGTAGTCGGACTCTTTATAAAACCTATATATAAATTCTCCTTGGATTGACCACCCTGGGTCATGGACCGGGTCACCGCCACTGTGACTACAACCCCCAACATCTACCGGTCCGGCACCGAGTACCCCACGGCCCAGGGGGTGCGTCATGTTCAGTGACGGTTTGTGGCTAAATATGTTTTTAGAGCCGTAGTAGAAGTTGTTTCCTCATGTAGTTATTTCTCATGTCACGTGTAATGAATATCTCCTGCAGTATTGCTAATGCCAATTCCAGTATCGGAAAATGAGACGAGAATTAGCTTTATGGAAGATAAGTCTATGAGAAACGTATTCAGCTGCAGACTCCGAGGAAGAAATTGCTTGTTGTCTGTGGCCTAAAATATAAAGGTATTATTACTAGATGTAAAGAAAAAACTAAATACTGAAAAATAATAAATCTCCTTATATGTTTCCCCTCATTATCTCCAATAGTTGTATTATACCAACAGGATTTTTATGATGTTCCATCAGCTCATCTTCTCGTCATTCAGGTACCTACAACACCGGATCCTCTCAGTGGAGATCTTCTATATAAGAATATTTTCCTGATTTATCCATCAAAGATGGATATGGATAGAGACAAGATGGCGGAGAGGATATTACACCTCACCCTAGAGATCCTCTTCCGGCTTACTGGAGAGGTGAGAGATTCTAATGGCGTCACATTACATCATTCTTATCTATGGGAATAACAGATGGACAAAACTGGAGAGGTGAGGACTCTGGAAATGTTTTGTAGTGAGATTTATTAATGTGTCTCCATAACCAGGATTACACAGTAGTGAAGAAGACCTCTAGTGAGCGCTGTCAGGCCCTTGTGTCTGAGGGATGGGGAAGACCCCTGAGCCCAATCACGGGGCCTCCTCCTCAACCCCTGATGCATGAGGACATCAATGACCAGAAGATCCTAGAACTCACCTACAAGATGATTGAGCTGCTGACTGGAGAGGTGCCACTGCTGGGAATGCGGGGACATTATACAGTAACACTATGAAGGGATCGGGGGGATGACTGTATCATTGTATGTGTCAGGTTCCTATAAGGTGTCAGGATGTCGTCATCTATTTCTCCATGGAGGAGTGGGAGTATTTAGAAGGACTCAAAGTTCTGTACAGGGACGTCATGATGGAGACTCCCCAGCCCCTCACATCATCAGGTAATAGACAAAACTAAATACACACGGCCTACAATTATCTGTATGAAAATAATTAATTCAGTCCCAGTATGTGTTTCCTCCAGATCGATCCAGTAAGAGGACAACACCAGAGAGATGTCACCGTCCTCTTCTTCCACAGGACTGTAAACAAGAAGACCCCAATGTTCCTCAGGATCATCAGGTAGATGGAGAGAAGGTGTCATGAGATCTCCCCTATGATGTGTAGATGGCTGTGAAGGTCTTGTGTTCAGTCTTGCTTTATCCACCAGTATTTATATTTGTGTAATGAGAACGGTGGAGATGACGGGATTAGAGCTGATCATAGATGTGACTTCTCCATCTGACTTTTATAATATTTGTTCCAGAGTGAAGATCAGACCCATACTACAGAGACATATGTGAGGGGTGATGAGCGGTGTAAAGAAGAGATTCCTACATATGACTACCCAGGTGAGTAGTAACCACTAAATGCAGAGAAGTCACAGATTCTTCTCAGTCACTGGCTGTGGCTGTTTTATCAGTGGTGTAGTCTGGCCGTATCACAATCGTGGATCACCATTTTGCAGCTTGACCACAACATTCTCCTCTGTCCGAAAATGTTCAAATTACTTTGTGAAATTGTGAAAGCCCTTTTCTATGGAACTTACAACCTGGAGGATCCACCTCCCCCTGGGCAGTGGTGTACCGCCAATGGCGGCAGACCACGCGACTGCTATGGGGCCCGTGAGCCGGGGGGCCCCATAGCAGTCGCTCCCCTTCTGTACACCCCGCGCCGCTGTTTGTTTGCCGCCACCGCCTGCCGGCACTGTGTTCAGGCATGGCCGCGCACTGTACGGCTGTGTCTTGTAGTAATGATAATGATGGCAGGGGCGACACTGCACCTTTAATTGTGCTTGTGTCTTCCCCGCCGCGGGCGGCGGCGGCAATCAAACAGCAGAGCGGGGGGTGCAGGAGAGACACCCCGATGGAGTGGGGACCCTGTGCTGGCCCGGCCGCGTCACAACTAGGAGACATTGCCCTGTGCGCCGCTGTGTCTCCTAGCTGTGACGTCACGCAGTGCACGCCCTGCACTGCTACTTACCACCGGAGAGGAGCTGGAGGACTGGAGCCGAGCCGGGAGTGTGTGTGTGTGTGTGTGTTTGAGTGAGTGTGTGAGTGAGTGTGTAGGCAGATATTGTGTGATGTCTGTTTATATGTATTTTTGTGTTTCAAATGTGTTTATGCGTGTATATGTCTGTTTAGGTTTGTGTGTGTGCGTGACTGCGTGCGGCCTCCCGCTGTCTCTGGGGGGGCGCCGTGCGGCCTCCCGCTGTGTATAGATGGCGCCTTGCGGCCTCTTGCTGTGTATAGATGGCACCGTGCGGCCTCCCGCTGTGTATAGATGGCGCCGTGCAGCCTCCGGTTGTGTATAGATGGCTTCGTGCGGCCTCCTGCTGTGTATAGATGGCGCCGTGCGGCCTCCTGCTGTGCATTGATGGCTACGTGCGGCCTCCTGCTGTGTATAGATGGCACCGTGCGGCCTCCCGCTGTGTATAGATGGCTACGAGCGGCCTCCTGCTGTGCATTGATGGCTACGTGCGGCCTCCTGCTGTGCATTGATGGCACCGTGCGGCCTCCTCCTGTGTATAGATGGCTACGTGCGGCCTCCTGCTGTGTATAGATGGCTACGTGCGGCCTCCTGCTGTGTATAGATGGCACCTTGCGGCCTCCTGCTGTGTATAGATGGCACCATGCGGCCTCCTGCTGTGTATAGATGGCACCGTGCAGCCTCCCGCTGTGTATAGAAGACTACGTGCGGCCTCCCGCTGTGTATTGATGGCACCGTGCGGCCTCCTGCTGTGTATTGATGGCACCGTGCGGCCTCCTGCTGTGTATAGATGGCACCGTGCGGCCTCCTGCTGTGTATAGATGGCTGTGTGTGGCCTCCTGCTGTGTATAGATGGCTACGTGCGGCCTCCCGCTGTGTATGGATGGCTACGTGCGGCCTCCCGCTGTGTATAGATAGCACCGTGCGGCCTCCCGCTGTGTATAGATGGCTACGTGCGGCCTCCTGCTGTGTATAGATGGCTACGTGCGGCCTCCTGCTGTGTATAGATGTCACCTTGCGGCTCCTGCTGTGTATAGAAGACTACGTGCGGCCTCCTGCTGTGTATTGATGGCACCGTGCGGCCTCCTGCTGTGTATTGATGGCTACATACGGCCTCCTGCTGTGTATTGATGGCACCGTGCGGCCTCCTGCTGTGTATAGATGGCTACGTGCGGCCTCCTGCTGTGTATAGATGGCTACGTGCGGCCTCCTGCTGTGTATAGATGGCTACGTGCGGCCTCCTGCTGTGTATAGATGGCACCGTGCGGCCTCCTGCTGTGTATAGATGGCACCGTGCGGCCTACTGCTGTGTATAGATGACTACGTGTGCTCAATATTAAGTCATACAATTAATGTAAGGCTATGTGCCCACGATGCAGAAATGCTCTGGATTTTTTTTGAGCGTTTCTGCATCTCCCTGGCAGAAAAAAACGCATGAGAATTTTACATGCTTTTTTTCCTGCCAAAGACATGCGGATGTGAAGCTTTCTTCACATGCATTTCTGCATGCGGGTTGACAAGCGCTTTCCAAGCGATTTTAGCATCACTTGGAAAGTGCTTGACAACTTGGTCACACTATATAAATCCATGCAACCAGCAACCGGCATGGATTTATATAGTGTGACCGTAAAAGAATGGTAAAAAAATAAAAAATAAATATACCTTCTGATGGCCTGCCAACGTCAGCGGTCGCGTGACCCATCACATGACTAAATTACGTCACGGCAGGTTTTCAGACCATCGCGAGCTGCTGGCAAGCCAGGACGCATCGGATAAAGACACCGCGGGCCATCAGAAGGTAAGTATAATATTTAATGTTTATTTTATTCTTTTTTTACAGGTTCTATGGTATCCAGGTCCGGAGGAGAGTCTCCTCTTCTCCAAACCCGGGTACCATCCGCACATTGAAATGCATGGAATGTGCATCTACAGATGCAGTGATGCGGATTCCATGCGTTCCAATGCAATCAATGGTGGCGAAAACGCAGCACTTCCACAAAATAATTGGTAGTGCTGCGGATTTTTCCGCAATGATAATTCGCAGTGGAAATTTCCGCAGCATGTGCACAGCACATGCGGATTATCATTGGGGAACATGGCAGACCTTCTACCAAGCGTTTTTTAAGCGTTTCTGCAGTGGAATTGCCGCTGCGGAAACGCTTAAAAAAATGCATAGTGGGCACACAGCCTAAAAAAAATTATTATAATTAATATTCTGCCAAATTAATTTCACGTGAACTCTCACATGATCTATCTCAGGGGATCATGTGATACATCAGGTGTGTGTGTGTGTGTGTGTGTGTGTGTGTGTGTGTGTGTGTGTGTGGGGGGGGGGGGGGGGGGAGCACGCCTTCTAAACTGCCCGGGGCCCTTGCTACACTTAATCCACCCCTGTGTGTTGGGCTCACCATACTTTGTCCTGGCAGTTGAGGTGGGGTATAGTAAGCAGGGCTGTGGAGTCGGTAAGCTAAACCTCCGACTCCTCAATTTCCATGACATCGAATCCAACTCCGACTCCCTCATACACGGCTCATGTTTAAGTGATAAATTTACTGTAGCACTGATTCTTCTCAGCTAAAAGTCTAGACTCTTAGATCAGGAATAGGACAGACATTTATAGGACATTTCAGAACTTTCCCAAATTCTTATGAAAAAATATTCCCCACAAACTGTATTGAACTACTGCACCCAATTTATTATATATTTTAGGAGTCGGAGTCGGTCCATTTTATACCAACTCAGACTCCACCAAAATGGGTTCCAACTCCACAGCCCTGACAGTAGGGTCATTATACTGTGCATGTAGAGGCTAATGAGGAATGCACCATGGGGGTATCATACTGTGTTTAGGGGGGGGGGGGGGCACTTTTGTTGGCATCACATTTTATGGGGCAATGAAAGAGGGATCTAGGACTTCAGCAGGAGGAAAATTACTATATAAAGGCTGGAAAGTTGTGAGATCTTCTCTTCTGTGACCCTGACAATTATTTACTTTTTTTTTTTTGCGGGGGGGGGGCCCAATTAGAACTTCTGCTATGGGGCCTCATGATTCCTATGTACGCCTCTGCCCCTGGGATTAGAAGACACTGTCCGTTACCTGCCCAAATCTGTAAGCTACAAAGCCAAATGACAGTTTACGTAGAATGTGCTGACAAGTTAGAAAATCGCTTGAAGAAAAATTCTGATGGGCCTGTAAGAGAAAGCGGAGGGTAATGATGCTGTTCCTTCCTAGATCCCTGATATCTTATTGGATGAATCTACCTTCTCTCCCTTCTGTGCTGCTGAATGTGCTCATATGGTCCCTACAAGACCAGGCCCAGTCTTTCTGGCCAAACTTCACTTTTATGATCGACAACATTAAATGTGCAGTGACGGCCAAGTGTGAATTTCTGTACAATAACAACAGAGTTTCCCTTTATCCTGACTTTTAAATTTCTTATCAAACCAACTAACTTCAAACAGGATTGTGATAAACTATACAGAAAACATTACACCTGTGCCATGATATATCTCTAAGCTGTGCGTGGCTCATGGCTGTAATATACATTTATTTACGCCTGCAGAAGATGTGTTGGCTCCAGCCCTGGTTTCATGGATTCACTCCACGTCATAAATTCCATTATGTTTTCGATCCTAAGGAATTCAGATTACTGCACAATCTCTCCTGAAATCGGGGCACTAATACTTTCTCTACTCTTCTGCTCAGGACTCATAGTTGCTCCAATGGTCCACCATAAATGAGTGTGACTCCAGTTTAGTGTTGGATTTCTCCCCTCATACATACGTTGTTGTTGGGGATGTTACATGTTTTTATATTCTTTCTTTTTTTTACAGGTTCATTCTCTATGATAGTTTCATTGTGGTGGGATCGGCCGGCCTCACTTATGTGACTCTGTAACTCCCTGGTAGTCTTTCAAAAAGATCTCCATTACGTCTTCCAAATGCCCAAGATCTAAATTTAAGACACCTCAGCTCTGCACGATTATAAAAAGTTCTCTTTGAACATCTAATATTTCTTCTTGAATCTCATCTGACTGAAAATATTGTCCCTTACGATAGTTTAGATTGCTAAGAGCCACCGAGCCCATACTCTAATTACCCCAGAGAGGTTTCACCACTAGTTACTCATTTTTCTCTCATGAAGACAGTCGAGTTTGATCATTTCAGTAGATGTGTTATTGTCTATAGTCACAGTTTTTGACTTCAGTAATCCTCTGATTTAACCCCTTCCTGCAGCCAGTTTTGTGTTCCTAATCAGGGCCATTTTTCAAATCTGACATGTGTCACTTTATGTGGTGATAACTCTGGAATTCTTCACAAAGGATAATAGGAAACAAATGAACCTTACAAATTATTTTCCAACTTTTCAATCTGACAGTACCCTATATACGGTAGTACACTACTGTCTGGGCACATGGCAGGTTAAGAAGGGAAGGAGCGCCATTTAGCTATTAGGAATGCAGATCTTGCTGGAATAGTTTGCAGACACAATGCATTGGGGGAACTGGTCTTGGTCACCTGGAAGCTCAAAAGATGACTACCACAAACAGGCTTGCCTTATCTACCCCGTTTACATATTTCACAAATTACTTTGCTCATCACCCTTTAACCCCTCTACATGGATCTGGACTAACACAGAGACCCCTAGGCTTGGGCCACGGTGTTACCTGCTGTTCTGTGGAGTGAGAAGGGAAGAAGAATAGTCAGGTAGCCGGGTCAGAACCAGGAGGGCAGAGAACATACAAAATCAGAAGACACAAGAGTAGTCAGTAAACGGGCCGAGGTCACAACAGGAGAAAAATACACAAGCCGGGAGCTGAGCACAGAGGACAGAACCAGAGGAGAACAAGGCTGTATCTGGCAGCTTCCGGCAATATGCTTCCAGCTTTAGTAGGGTGTGGTGCTCTCCAGTTAACTGAAGCAGGGAGCAGATTACTCCAGCTGGACAACACACACACCCATACTGCCAGACTGGATGGTACTACTGGTCCCAGTGACCCTAATCATAGTGGCTGCGAAGAGCCTGCGCCTTTCAGGGCTTCTGGTTCTGACGTCTCTTCCATCACCAGCGCCGCCTGCAGAATGAATAAGGCGTCTGGTGACAGAAGCTGACGTCGCAGGAGCAGATCCCACAGGAGATGGGACATACCATTTGCAGAAGCCCTAATATAACAAAATTGCAGAAAACCAGAGCAGTAGAAATCCCCATAAAGTGACTCCATTTTGGATATTATAACCCTCAGTGAATTAATCTATAGGAGTAGTGACTATTTTGACTCCACAGCCACTTTCCAGAAATTAGCACGCAGTGGATGATGGAGAGTGAAAATTGCAAATATATCATTTTATTACCCAACACATAGTGCCCAGATTGTGCTCCAGGGGACACACACCGTAAATTAAGTGGGTTCTTCTCACTATAGTAATGCCAAATACATGGAGGCTAAATGTGGTTTGGGCACACTGCAAGGCTCAGAAGCGAGGGGGAGATCTGACTTTGGGAGAGTGGATATTGCTGGATTGGTTTATGGAAGCCATGTTGCTTTTCAAGAGCCTTTGAGCCACTAATAATGTGGAAACCTCTGTTTTTCCACTGACCGATGATGGACCTGAGTGGGGACTTGTTATTTGTGAGATGAGTAGAAGTTTTTATTGGTATTATTTTTGCCTACATAACATTGTTTGGTGGCTTTTTATTCCATATTAGGGAGGCAGAATGAAAAAACAGTTGAACACCTCGCTCTACTGGTTCATCCTATGAGGTTTTCTATTAGACAGTCATTGTCCTGGTGAATAAGTGATTTTTTTTTTATATAACTTGCCTTTTTTTATGGACAGTTTAAGTAGAAATGTTCAAAAATATAAAATTCAAGGATTTTTATTAAAAAATAATAATTGGTTTTATTCTTGGCAGATGTCTGTACCAGGAGATCAGAGGGACAGCTGATATCTTCAATTTTTAAATCAGATAATTTTCAGATCCAACAGGATACAATTGAAGTGAATGACATTTCTCCAGATTTACCATCATCCCTTCACAGCAAAGATCTGTCATCTGATCCTTTGCAAAAGGTCCTGTCATCTGATTCATTACCGATTATTAAGGAAAATCAAAGTCACAAAATAAGCACTAAAAAACGAACTGCTCCTAATGCAAAGAAGCCATTTTCACGGTCAGAATATAGAAATAGTTTTCCTCCCAAAAAGTCTTTTCTTAAACCTGAAAAAATTCACACAGCAAAGAATAGATTTTCTTGTTCCAAGTGTGGGAAATGTTTTAATCAGAAATCAGATCTTGTTCGTCACCAGCGAACTCACACAGGAGAGACGCCATTTTCCTGTTCAGAATGTGGGAAATGTTTTGTACAGAAATCATATCTTAATATACATAAGAGAACTCACACAGGGGAGAAGCCTTTTCCGTGTTCAGAATGTGGAAAATGTTTTAACCATAAATCAAATCTTATTATATATCAGAGAACTCACACAGGGGAGAAGCCTTTTCCATGTTCAGAATGTGGAAAATGTTTTAACCAGAAATCTAGTTTTCATAAGCACCAGAGAAACCACACAGAAGAGAAGCCATTTTCCTGTTCAGAATGTGGGAAATGTTTTACAGTGAAATCAGCTCTTATCAACCATCAGAGAACTCACACAGGAGAGAAGCCATTTTCCTGTTCAGAATGTGGGAAATGTTTTACAGAGAAATCAACTCTTATCAAGCATCAGAGAACTCACACAGGAGAGAAGCCATTTTCCTGTTCAGAATGTGGGAAATGTTTTGTACAGAAATCATATCTTAATATACATAAGAGAACTCACACAGGGGAGAAGCCTTTTCCGTGTTCAGAATGTGGAAAATGTTTTAACCATAAATCAAATCTTATTATACATCAGAGAACTCACACAGGGGAGAAGCCTTTTCCATGTTCAGAATGTGGAAAATGTTTTAACCAGAAATCTAGTTTTCATAAGCACCAGAGAAACCACACAGAAGAGAAGCCATTTTCCTGTTCAGAATGTGGGAAATGTTTTACAGTGAAATCAGCTCTTATCAACCATCAGAGAACTCACACAGGAGAGAAGCCATTTTCCTGTTCAGAATGTGGGAAGTGTTTTACAGAGAAATCAACTCTTATCAAGCATCAGAGAACTCACACAGGAGAGAAGCCATTTTCCTGTTCAGAATGTGGGAAATGTTTTACAGAGAAATCAACTCTTATCAAGCATCAGAGAACTCACACAGGAGAGAAGCCATTTTCCTGTTCAGAATGTGGGAAATGTTTTACAGAGAAAACAAATCTTATCAACCATAAGAGAACTCACACAGGGGAGAAGCCTTTTCCGTGTTCAGAATGTGGAAAATGTTTTAACCAGAAATCAAATCTTATTATACATCAGAGAACTCACACAGGGGAGAAGCCTTTTCCATGTTCAGAATGTGGAAAATGTTTTAACCAGAAATCTAGTTTTCTTAAGCACCAGAGAACCCATACAGAGGAGATGCCTTTTTCATGCTCAGATTGTGGAAAATGTTTTGGACACAAATCATATCTTTATAAACATCAGAGAACTCACACAGGAGAGAAGCCATTTTCCTGTTCAGAATGTGGGAAATGTTTTACAGAGAAATCAAGTCTTATCAAACATCAGAGAACTCACACAGGGGAGATGCCATTTTCATGTTCAGAATGTGGGAAATGTTTTAACCAGAAATCGGATCTTTATAAGCACCAGAGAACCCACACAGGGGAGAATGCCGCAACTACACCCAACTAGTCTCTGTAGAGACTAGAAAGGCCCTAGCTGCACAACTAAAAACACCACCGCACACCTAACTACCTAATAAGTCATTGAGGAGTACCTCCTGAGGAACCAGAGGGGAGGCTTCAGCACACTCTCAACAAGGGGAAAGGAAAGTATGAAGTAAAATACGAAAACTCTGAGTGAGAAACAAAAACACATTCATATAGGGCAAAGAAGGCAAGCTAAGGTGAACGAAAAATAAAAGGAACAAGTATAATCTCCCAGAAACCTAACATTGTTAGAATTAAAAGGTACTTGGAGGGAAAGCAAACTGACTGGTAGGATAGTTTCACCTTTGTTGTGAAACTTATAAAATTCACCGGCACCAACTGTAAATGTAAAACCCGTCCATTTATAATGACCATGTACAAGATAAAGATTCCCAACTCACATCAGGACCACAAGATCCCAGGTACTTTCAGCTGCATCACAATGAACTTAATTATATGTACCAAATGTCCAACTGGGAGTCTGTATGTAGTGGAGACAGGGCAAAAACTTAAAACAAGAATAAATTTTCATCGCCACACAATAAAAGAAAAAAAGAATAGATCTACTCGTGGCCAAACGTTTTTACGGCCACAACTGCTTCTTCCTCTCCCATACTGATAGTTCTGCTTCACGTCACTTGTCTTATCTATTGCATTATTCCTGTGCCCTGTTGTGTATAAATATGTGACTCTTCAGATTTTGTATTATACTATGTCTACTGAAAAGATCTGAGTAGTCTCGAAAGCTTACTGACTAATGGCTAACTGAAAAGATTGTATCAACCACTGAGGACTTTCAAATGTTAATGTTTTTCTCCAAACAGCAATTTTAAGATCTCTCCACAGGTGTTCAATGGGATTTAGATCTGGATTCATTGCTAGTCAGAACTGTCCAGCACTTTGTTTCCATCCATTTTCTGGGTCATTGTCATGCTGGAAGACCCATGACCTAGCATGCAAACCCAGCTTTCTGACACTAGGCACTACATTGTGACCCAAAATCCTTTGCTAATCTTCAGATTTCATGATGCCTTGCACACAGTCAAGGTACCTGACCAAAGGCAGCAAAACAACCCAAAAACATTTTTGAAGCTCCACCATATTTGACTGTATGTGTTGTAAATTTATTGATTATGTTGCTCACCTTGGACAGAGGAACATCCGGATCTCTAAAGATGGACTTATAACTTTGAAATTATTGATATTTTTCAACAATTTTGGTTCTCAAGTCCTCAGACAGTTCTCCTTTTTCTGTTTTCTCCATGCTTAGTGTGCCACGCATATGCACACAATGCAAAGATTGAATCAACTTCTCCCTTTTTTATATGGTTTTAGTTGTGATTTTCATATTGCCCACACCTGTTACTTGCCACAGTTGCGTTTGAACAAGCTTCACATGCTTGAAACAAAGTTGTTTACCCACATTTTTGGCAAGGCCAAATCCTCGTTAGTATAGTGGTGAGTATCCTCGCCTGTCACGCAGGAGACCGGGGTTCGATTCCCCGACGGGGAGGTTTCTTATATAGAGACAATTATTTGTCACAACTTGTGCAGGAACCAACTAGAGGAACAACCCTTTTAGACTTAATATTAACTAACAGGCCAGACAGAATAACTACGGTGCAGGTCGGGGGGCACCTGGGAAATAGTGACCGCAACATTATACAATTCCACATGTGCTTCAGTAGGGTGCCCAGCAAGGGAGTCACAAAAACACTGAACTTCAGGAGGGCAAAGTTTGATCAGCTAAGATATGCCCTTCATCTTATAGACTGGGATAGTATCTTCAGTAATGGGAGCACGGATAGAAAATGGTAAATTTTCAAAACAGTCCTACATACTCACTGTAGAAGGTACGTACCTTATGGGAATAAAAGGGCTTGGAATAGGAGGAAGCCAATGTGGCTAAATAAGGAAGTCAAGAGGGCAATGAAAAACAAAAAAAGGGCTTTCGGTAAACTTAAACAAGAAGGCAGCGAGGAAGCGCTAATATCTTATAGGGAAAAAAACAAAATCTGTAAGAAACAAATAAGTAAAGCAAAAGAGGAGACAGAGAGACTAATTGCCAAGGAAAGTAAAACGAATCCCAAACTGTTCTTTAACTATATAAACAGTAAAAGGATTAAAACTGATGGAGTTGGCCCATTGAAAAATAACCTGGGTAAAATCATAGAGGGCGATGAGGGTAAAGTTAACCTACTCAATAGCTTCTCCACTGTTTTCACAAAAGAAAACAATTTATCGGAGGAAATGCAGAGTGATAAAGTAAACCCTCCGCTAAATATCACCCACCTAACCCAGGAGGAAGTTCAGAAACGCCTAAATAATATCAAAATAGACAAGTCACCAGGCCCAGATGGCATACACCCCCGGGTACTAAAAGAATTAAGTAATGTGATAGACAGACCGCTGTATCTTATATTCAAGCACTCTTTATGGACAGGGACTGTCCCACTAGACTGGCGCCAAGCAAATGTGGTACCAATATTCAAAAAGGGGTCTAAAAGTGACCCTGGGAACTATAGACCAGTCAGCTTAATGTCTGTTGTGGGTAAATTGTTTGAAAGATTTCTTAGAGATGCTATTGTAGAATATCTTAATGATAATAACTGTCTAACTCCATATTAACATGGATTCATGAGGGATCGCTCCTGCCAAACAAACCTGATCGCCTTCTACGAGGAGGTGAGCTCACAGCTGGACCGGGGAGAGTCTGTGGATGTTGTATACCTTGACTTCTCCAAAGCGTTTGATACCGTGCCACACAAAAGGTTGGTATATAAAATGAGAATGCTTGGTCTGGGGGATAATGTGTGCAAGTGGGTAAATAGCTGGCTGAGTGATAGAAAGCAGAGGGTGGTTATCAATGGCGTAAGCTCAGGGTGTGTCAGAGTTACTAGCGGGGTGCCTCAAGGGTCTGTCTTGGGCCCTATATTATTTAATATATTTATTAATGATCTAGTGGAAGGGTTGCATAGTAAAATAGCAATATTTGCAGATGATACTAAACTTTGTAAAGTAGTTAATACAGATGAGGATAGGGCACAGCTACAGGAGGATTTAGATAAATTGGGGAGTTGAGCCAAAAAATGGCAAATGGGGTTCAATGCCGATAAATTTAAGGTCATGCACATGGGAAAGAAAAACAGCAGTCACCCATACATATTAAATGGGAAACCGTTGGGGAAATCTGACATGGAGAAGGACCTGGGCGTCTTGGTTAATAGCAAATTAAATTGGAGTGCCCAGTGTCAGGCAGCAGCTGCGAAGGCAAATAGAGTCATGGCATGCATCAGAAGAGTAATAGGGGCATATGATGAGAACATTGTTCTTCCTCTGTATAAAGCGCTGGTAAGCCCGCACTTAGAATATTGTGCACAGTTCTGGGCTCCGGTGCTCAGGAAAGACATATTGGAGCTAGAGAGGGTACAAAGGAGGACGACTAAGGGAATGGAGGGACTAGAATACCCAGAGAGGTTGTCAAAATTAGGCCTATTTACGTTGGAAAAGAGAAGGCTTAGGGGAGACCTCATAAACATCTATAAATACATCAGGGGGCAGTACAGAGATCTCTCCCATGACCTGTTTATACCAAGGATGGTGACAAAGACGAGGGGGCACACTATGCGTCTGGAGGAAAGGAGGTTCCTGCACCAGCATAGAAGGGGATTCTTTACGGTCAGAGCCGTGAGACTCTGGAACTCTCTGGGAGAGGAAGTGGTGATGTCCAACTCACTTAATGAGTTCAAGAGAGGCCTGGATGCCTTTCTTGAGAACAATAAAATTACATCTTATGCTTAGTGATAGTTAATTAATCCAGGGATTTAATCTGACTGCCAGATTGGTGTCGGGAAGTGAATTTTTCCTCAATTATGTAAATTGGCCTATACCGCATGTTTTTTTTTTTGCCTTCCCCTGGATCAACGCTGCAGAATAGCTGCAGTGCACAAGAAATAGGCTGAACTGGATGGACGCTTGTCTTTTTTCGGCCTTATAAACTATGTAACTATGTATGTAAGGTGTCAACAATTTTGTCCGACCTATTTTATGTGGTTTTGTGTGAAATTATGTTCAATTTGCTTTTTTTTTTCTATGTTTTCTTGTGTTGTTCCAATACACGCAAAGGAAATAAACATATATAACAAAATGTGTAATTCAGTGGTTCTTAACCGGGGTTCTATCGAACCCTAGGGGTTCGGTGAGTCGGTCTCAGGGGTTTGGCGGAGCCTCCGTCACGGAAGTCAAGACACACCCGACTCATTAAGTAAATTCGTGATGACACGCCCCGCTTGGCCATCACTTGCTGCAGATGATCACGTTACATTAATTGGCCAATCAGTACTGCTGGGAATTTAGTGTGCTCAGTAGTCACCGTGTGACTGTCATAGTCGTACGTTGTGTGGTTTCTTTCTTAATATTTTAATCCATACTAACTATGTCGAGCAAAAAAAGAAAGTGGTCAGACGAATATGTACAACATGGATTCACATGTATCACGGAACGTGATGGGAGTCAGCGTCCTATCTGCATGATTTGCAATGCCAAGTTGAGCAACTCTAGTCTCGCACCGGCAAAACTGAAGGAACACTTCTTGAAGCTGCATGGAGATGGGGAATACAAGAAAACAACGCTTGCTGAATTCAAGGTGAAAAGAGCCAGATTCGATGAAAGGGCCACTCTGCCTTCTCTTGGATTTGTACCCGTGAACAAACCGATCCTCACTGCAGATGGCGAATCTGATACTCGGCACAGCGGCCGAAGGTAAATTATCCCAAATTTCTCTTTCAAATGACACCATCAGTGACAGAATAGAGTGCATGAGTAAAGACATCTTGGCTCAAGTAGTCGCAGATGTAATTTCAAGTCCGGCAAAATTTAGCCTTCAACTCGACAAGACCACAGACGTTTCTAATCTAAGCCAGCTTGCTGTTTTCGTGCGCTATGTGAAAGACAACATGATAAAAGAAGAGTTTTTATTTTGTAAGCCTCTTACAACAACAACTAAGGCAGCCGATGTGAAGAAGCTTGTGGATGACTTCCTCAGAGACAACAATCTTTCATGGTATATGGTTTCTGCAGTTTGTATGGACGGAGCTCCAGTCATGCTGGGAAGAAAGTCTGGTTTTGGTGCGCTAGTAAAAGCCGATGCACCACACATCACTGTTACGCATTGTATTCTGCACAGGCATCCGTTGGCAACAAAAACCTTGCCTCCAAAAATGGCAGAAGTATTAAAAACTGTAGTGAAATGTGTGAACTATGTGCGAAATAGTGCTCTGAGGCACCGCATCTTCAGTGAGCTGTGTAAAGAAATAGGCTCTGAATTTGAGGTACTCCTGTACCTTTTCTAATGTTCGGTGGTTATCCGGGGGACAGGTGCTGAATCGTGTTTTTGCAATGCGTGTGGAATTAGCCCTGTTTTTGCAAGCGCACCAACATTGTCATGCAGATTGCTTCAAAAATCATGAGTTCATTCTCATTTTAGGGTACATGGCTAATATATTTGCAGCTCTAAATCATCTCAATCAGCAGATGCAGGGTGGTGGAGTCAACATCATGGAAGCAGAAGAAAACCTCAAGGCTTTTAAAAAAAAACTACCGTTATGGAAACGACGAACAGAGAACAATAACTTCGCAAACTTTCCCCTTCTGGACGACTGTGTAAGTAAGATCGAAGATGTGTCTGGAATCGGAGACATTTCTGTATCCATGGAACTGAAGCAAACAATTGCCACGCACTTAGATGAGCTTGCAAAGTCTATCAACGGATATTTCCCTACAAGAGAGTCATATCCAGCATGGGTGAGACAGCCGTTCACGTTCGCTGTTGAGACAGCAGATGTCAATTATGAATACCCCGACGAAATCATTGAAATTCAGCAGAGCCAGGTTCATTTTCGACTCTTCAGAACAACAACACTCAACGTTTTGGTGTCGACAGTTGGAAAAGTACCCAATTATTGCTAAGAAAGCCCTGGAATTTTTTATACCATTTGTTACAACATATCTCTGCGAATAATCCTTTTTGAGGATGCTGGACGTAAAAACAAAGAAAAGGAACAGACTTTGCTGTGAAAATGACATGAGAGTAGCACTTGCCAAGGTGAAGCCACGCATATCTGAACTGGTCTCTCAAAAACAACAGCAGAAGTCACACTGATTTGCAGGTATGTAATTTGTTGTGAGTTCATGCACTGTGTTGGTTTTGTTCTTTGATCAAGGTGATGTTCATGCATGGTTCATTTTGTGTACCAGTAAAAAAACATATACCTATGTCTTGAATTTGGAAAAAAATCATATTTGATTTATCACTAAAGAAGGGTTCGGTGAATGTGCATTTGAAACTGGTGGGTTCGGTACCTCAAACAAGGTTAAGAACCACTGTCCTAGGTTGTGTAAGGCGGCGGTGTTCACACCTTGCAGTAACTGAGGCAGTGACCCAAGCAAGTCCAACATAAACCGCTTTTATTTCAGCAACTCACGGGTTAACAGAAAGTCCTCCGGTTCGCAGCCGGGTTAACAAAGTCCATACACAATGTTTGCCGCGGGCAACGGCCATGCCGGCCGCTCAGAGCCTGACAGGTGCAGAGGGTTCCCAGGCAGGGGTTCAGCCACCCTCAATCCTACTTAGGTTTCCTGCTGTGCTCCTAGCAGGTTCCAACATAGAACAACACTAATCCTTAGTGCATGGGTTTTAAAGGACCTGTGGCAAGAGCCACTGGAAAACCTGGGTTGGAGGGAGGAGGCTGCCCTACTGCCTCCTGTGACCTCCTCCCAGAAATGAAGTCCCTGCCAGGTTTTTACTAATCTGCCTTAGCCAGATAGCCTGACTAGGTCCATGCTCACCTTCATTCCTGCATTGCAGCCAAAGGTGTGTCTGTGACTGCAATGCACTCCAATGGTTTTAATAGGTCTCTGTACACATTCTGGGGGAGATATAATGTGTTATGCACATGCCCGGACTGACTGGCGTGTGCGTGATTAGTGATCCCACTGTACCATGAACCGGGGAGTGCCTGGAGGGGCGTAACTAAGTATCAACCTGATCCGACCAATGTCGCACGGTGGCTGTCGACTCCGTGCACCAAGGAGGAACCGAGCAGAGGGACCAGGTGCTACTCCAGGTCAGACCCCGGACACGGCTGTTGACCCACACCGGGTGATACAGGAACAGGCAGGTTAGACTGGGTATTGGCAGGCACGACTGGTATGCAGACAGGTGGGTACTGGTAAGCACGACTGGTATGCAGACAGGGGGGGTACTGGCAAGCACGGCTGGAGTGCAGACAGGGAGGCACTAGCAGGTTGGAGCGCAGGCTGGATAGGGTCCAGTACTGACTGGGACTCAGGAACAGAACCGCAAATGTGGTAGACAAGCGGAGCAGAGAGGAACCACTCGAGCAGTGGGCAAGACAGAGCAGAGAGATACCGTCGGACCGGTGAGCAAGCACAGCAGGGCGAAATCGCAGGTGCGGTGGGCAAGGCAAAGCAGAGCGAAACCGCTGGAGCGGTGAGCAAGGCAGAGCAGGGCGAAACCGCTGGAGCAGTGAGCAAGGCAGAGCAGAGAGGAACCGCCGGAGCGGTGAGCAAGGCAGAGCAGGAAGGAACCGCCGGAGCGGTGAGCAAGGCAGAGCAGGAAGGAACTGCCGGAGTGGTGAACAAGGCAGAGTGAGGCGAAACCGCCGGAGCGGTGAGCAAGGCAGAGCAGAGAGGAACCGCCGGAGTGGTGAGCAAGGCAGGGCAAAGAGGAACCGCCAGAGCAGTGAGCAAGGCAGGGCAGAGAGGAACCGCCAGAGCGGTGAGCAAGGCAGGGCAGAGAGGAACCGCCGGAACAGTGAGCAAGGCAGGGCAGAGAGGAACCGCCGGAGCGGTGAGCAAGGCAGAGCAGAAAGGACAGGGCTCTGTTCACACGGAACAGACTGGAAGGGACAAGCAGAACCAGATACACACAAGGTACTTGCAATGAAGTAGCGAGTGAACTCTAAACTCACAAACAGAAGTGCAGAGACAACGAGTTGGAGTTAGGTGCGGGTTCAGATACTGCAGGAAAAGGAAAGGTACGGACATAGAGAAAAAAAGGTTACAGGCTAGGAGACAGTTCAGACAGGAACTGACACTGCAACGAGATACAGGAACAGGTCTGGGAATACAGCCCCCAGAGATGGCGCAACAGACAACAGGCTAGGAGATAGTTCAGACAGGCCTGGGAATACAGCCCCCAGGATGGCGGACAGGCAAGAAACAAAACAGGACCTGGCACTTCAGAGGCAAGGAGCCATCTGAAGGCTAGAGTTGCTCAGGCCCCAGCTTCAGGGTGGAGCTGGTTTAAATATCAAGTGACTGACAGCAATAGGCTGGGGACGCATCAGGGGTGTGTCCACAGCAGCTACAAGAATCAGGAAGTAACCGGGCCGCCACCCTAAGCAGTCAGAACAGAGGCAAGCACATAGTGTGAACAGGAGCAAGATTTGCAAACTGGACTGAAGGGTAAGATTGTGATCTTGCATAGTGGGAGATAGTGCACTATGCAAGCATGCCGCCAGGGATGTTACAGTACCCCCCCCTTTACGCCCTCTCTTCTTCAAGCCTGCAAGGGTCTTCCGCAGAGAATTTGGAGGCCAATCCTCTTCAAGAGGATTACCTCTTCTGTCCACTAGAGGAAACAACTGGTCTCATCATCTTGGTAACTAGGATGCTTCCTCCCATCAAGCCATCCTCAGCAACAGATGAAGTGGGTGAAGTACCAGGAACAGCACACAGGAAAGTCTCTCTCCATTTGTTATCAGATAGCACCCCGGTGGATTCAGGAGACAACTGGAGGTCCTCTGCCTGGTTGGAGGGGTGCAGAGACTCGGGGGTAACCATCGCCTTGACGTACACTTTGCCAAGCTTACTGGATGAAGTGGGCGGCGTACCAAGTACAGGGTGTAGGAAAGTCTCTCTTCCATTGTTATCAGGTAGCACCCCGGAGGATTCAGGAGACAACTGGAGGTCCTCCGCCTGGTTGGAGGGGTGCAGAGACTTGGAGGTAACCACCGCCTTGATGGACGTGAGGCCACATTTATTAGAGATGGAGGCTCCTTGCTTTGGGACCATCTTCAGGCTGGTTTCAGAGATGACATGTCTGTGAGGCGGGACTGTACCTGAAGCCAGATCATTGGTACAATCGTCGAGACTGTGTGGGGACATTGCCTCCACTTCTCTTCCTTCGGAGACTTCAGTGCACAGCGAGTCAGCGACTAGCAGATCTGGTGAAAAAGAAAAAGAAACTGCTGATTGTCCTGAAGATATGGGAACTGGACACCCCTTGTTCCTTAGCAGTCCCCCAGGATACACCATGCAAGGTCTCCAGACCTGAGCGGGCACTAGATCTCTCGGCTCTGGACGACTTGCGGGTAAACCAGTCAGCACCTGGAATGAAAGCTTCTTCAAGTATAATGCTCCAATCTGGAGCTTAATTTGTACAGACATATTTTGTCTGTTTCTGCGTAGGGCTCGTCCTTCCGCTGACAATGCCCAAACCGGCTTCTGGAGTTTTCGGACGGGAATCAAACACTGACTCTTCAAGGCTTTATGCCCGAAACTTCCGGTTAATCCGAGGCTTTCACTTGTCACGGAGACAGTCATGGTCATCTGTGGAGAGGAAACACTAACGCCAAGGGCAGCTTCTCCTACAGGCCTAATGTCTTGGGATTCTCCAACCTTCGCTGGACAAAGACAGTCAGGGGGTCCCAAACAACCGCAGCGGGACCGCAATCCGATTTTGTGACTGAGTTCCGGCCTCTGCTTTGCCTGACGAACATGGTCAACCTTCATGGATTCAGTGCAGGTAGCTGCTTCTACAGGCTGGGGAACAGGAGGTCTTTGGGAGGACAGAACCTGGCGTGATGGCTTACCTCTTTGCCTTTTACGCCTGGACTGCCTCTTGAGGTTGGGAAGAGAAGTATTCTGTGGAGCATAGTTATCCTGTGTGGATTCTGGGTGGGCAGCAGTCTCTTCAGGCTGGAGAACTGGTGAGTTACCCACACACATTACCCATCGGGGCTGCTCCGGGATATTGGGAAGGGAAGCTTTAGCAGAGGCTTCAGGATTGGGGTCATTGAAGACCATTAGAAAGGCCACCAGGAAGGCCTGCAGGTCAAAGATGATAGGATCCCATGCTTCACATAGGGGGGTGATCCATTTCAAAGCATCACCCGCTAGGTAGGACATCATAAATGGCACTTTAACCCGATCGGTAGGAAAATAGTGAGGATAGAACTTGAAATGCAGCATGCATTGCTCCACAAAAACACGACTGCGTTTTCGATCCCCATAGTACCGTGGTGGATCTGCAAGAACGAGTGCTGATAGCTCCATTTGGACTGGTGCGTAAATCGCCTGGACCTCAGCTGGCGAAAAAATTTTTTCTTGGTGCACGTATTTGCCAGACAACGATTCAAATGTCTCAGAGAGCGAAGGGCCGTGGGGCTCAATGGGAACCATGGCCTGAGCAAACTGTTATGCACACGCCCGGACTGACTGGCGAGTGTGTGATTAGTGATCCCACTGTACCATGAACCGGGGAGTGCCTGGAGGGGCCTAACTAAGTATCAACCCGATCCGACCAAGATCGCACGGCGGCTCAGTCGACTCCGTGCACCAAGGAGGAACCGAGCAGAGGGACCAGGTGCTACTCCAGGTCAGACCCCGGACACGGCTGTTGACCCACACCGGGTGATACAGGAATAGGCAGGTTAGACTGGCTCACTGACAGGTTGGTATTGGCAGGCACGACTGGTATGCAGACAGGGGGGTACTGACAAGCACGGCTGGAGTGCAGACAGGGAGGCACTAGCAGGTTGGAGCGCAGGCTGGATAGGGTCCAGTACAGACTGGGACTCAGGAACAGAACCGCAGATGCGGTAGACAAGCAGAGCAGAGAGGAACCGCTGGAGCGGTGGGCAAGACAGAGCAGATAGATACTGTCGGAGGGGTGAGCAAGCAGAGCAGGGCGAAACCACCGGTGCGGTGGGCAAAGCAGAGCGAAACCACCGGAGCGGTGAGCAAGGCAGAGCAGGGCGAAACCGCTGGAGCGGTGAGCAAGGCAGAGCAGAGAGGAACCGCCGAAGCGGTGAGCGTGGCAAAGCAGGAAGGAACCGCCGGAGCGGTGAGCAAGGCAGAGCAGGAAGGAACAGCCAGAGCGGTGAACAAGGCAGAGCAAGGCAAAACCGCCAGAGCGGTGAGCAAGGCAGAGCAGAGAGGAACCGCCGGAGCGGTGAGCAAGGCAGAGCAGAGAGAAACCGCCGGAGCGGTGAGCAAGGCAGAGCAGAGAGGAACCGCCGGAGCGGTGAGCAAGGCAGAGCAGAGAGGAACCGCCGGAGCGGTGAGCAAGGCAGAACCGAAAGGAACCGCCGGAGCGATGAGCAAGGCAGGGCAGAGAGGAACCGCCGGAGCGGTGAGCAAGGCAGAGCAGAGAGGACAGGGCTCTGTTCACACGGAACAGACTGGAAGGGACAAGCAGAACCAGATACACACAAGGTACTTGCAATGAAGTAGTGAGTGAACTCTAAACTCACAAACAGAAGTGCAGAGACAACGAGTTGGAGTTAGGTGCGGGTTCAGATACTGCAGGAAAAAGAAAGGTACGGACATAGAGGAAAAAAAGGTAACAGGCTAGGAGACAGTTCAGACAGGAACTGACACTGCAACGAGATACAGGAACAGGTCTGGGAATACAGCCCCCAGAGATGGCGGAACAGACAACAAGCTAGGAGATAGTTCAGACAGGCCTGGGAATACAGCCCCCAGGATGGCGGACAGGCAAGAAACAAAACAGGACCTGTCACTTCAGAGGCAAGGAGCCCTCTGATTGTTACAGTTGCTCAGGCCCCCAGCTTCAGGGTGGAGCTGGTTTAAATATCCAGTGACTGACAGCAATAGGCTGGGGATGCATCAGGGGTGTGTCCACAGCATCTACAAGAATCAGGAAGTAACCGGGCCGCCGCCCTAAGCAGTCAGAACAGAGGCAAGCACATAGTGTGAACAGGAGCAAGATTTGCAAACTGGACTGAAGGGTAAGATTGTGATCTTGCATAGTGGGAGATGGTGCACTATGCAAGCATGCCGCCAGGGATGTTACATAACGTCCCTTGTACACAATCCCGGTCACTGCCTCACAGTTGAAAGCTCCTCCATCCATCTGACCATTTTTTCCCCAGCACATCTGCATTCTCCCCATTGAGGTGCAGCATGTCCCTACCGTAGAGCCTGTAGCCGACAGAGAAGTCAGCCCAGTTCTCCATGAACCCAAACCCTTTCTTCCTGACAATTATCTCCTTAAGTTCCCGCTGACTTTCTAGTGACGTAGTGGAATCAGCAGTATTTCTGAAAACACCACCTGTACTTCAGCTTCTCTCCTAATTCCCTGTAATCATTTTTAAAGACCTTTCACCTCCCTCTAATTTTGTTATTGGTGCCAACGTGTACCATGACTGCTGGGTTTTCCCCAGCCCCACCCAATAATCTGTCTATCTGATCGCATGAGGGGCATACAAAATGTGTGTGTTCTCGTCTTAGTTGTCTGCCGCCAAATTGTATATAGGATCTATACGGTCGGAGAAATCACAAATGAACACTGAGTAGTGTCTCAAGTAGGCTTTTTATAGGAAAAATCAGGGACCTTTCCACACATTACCTCATTGCCTTATCTCATAATTATGGCTGACATCTGTCGCTAATGGGTCATTATTTTAATATGTAAACAATTAAGTCAAGCTGACTCTCAATTAAATCAATTAAGTTCGTCTTGCACGTAAGGTTCAAAGAATTATTGATTTACCAGGCAATAGGATGTTGCAACTAAACTGTCACAGGATTTAAAATTTTAATAATTTTATAAGGACCTACAAATTTAGGTGCAAACTTTCTAGATATTATCTTTAAGCGCACATTTTTTGAGGACAACCACACAAAATCCCCCATCCTAAAGACAGGAGCCTTCCTAGGTCTGCAGTTAGCAACTCTTTTGGCCCAGTCACTATCTACCAAAAGATACCTTTCGACCTCCCTCCAGGCCTTAAAGAGGTTGTCCACTACTATTAACAATGACCCCATGGATTTAAATTGTGCCAAGTCTTTTTGTAAATACCTTGCTTGTTCTTTATTGCCTGTGAGCGGCGCTATTGCTGGGCGCTCACCAGGCATCACGTGACCCCGGCTGCAGCCGGCTCCGACATCCGCTGATGTCATGTCAAGTTCCGGGTGCAGTCGGGCGGGAGCAAGTGATGCACTCCCCCTTGATTGATGGGCTGTGGTCGGGGTTTCACCGCACATCACAGCCCAGCATCCACCGCGCACTTTCCCTCTTTGCTTCAGTTGGGAAAGAGCAATAAAAAATTGAATTGCACTCGGACCAATGTTAATGAATGAGTGACATCTCATCTGCGATTTTTTTTTCTCAGATGAAATCGGGCTGAGAAAATATTCACAGCATGCTGCGATTTGCCACGTATCTCGGACGAGACTCGCCAATGCAAGTCAATGGGTGTGTGAAAAAAATTGCACATCACTCGGACCACGTGAGTGCCGTCCAATTTTCACGCACCCGTCTCTTTAAAAGCTGGCAATTCATCAGCCGCATACAGTTACACTACATCGGTGCCCAACAATTTAGAATAGAAAGAATAGCTATACACATAGAATACATGAATAGAAAAATGTCAGTCATGTATATAATTAGTACAGTGACAGTGTTGGTTACTGTACTTGTCATTTATTGTTAAATTAAAGGATTTATTAAAAAAAAATTGGTGTGGGGTCCTCCGTAATTTTATAGTCTAGCAGAGGTTAAGCAGACAGCTGGGGCAGATGTTTAAAGCCTGGGAAGGGGGTAATACCCACGGAGCTTCCCAGACTACTAATATCAGCCCCCAGCTGAATACCTAGCCTTTACTAGCTATTAAAATGGGGGACCCCCAAAAAATGACGTAGGGTCCCCCTATTTTAACAGCTAGCAAAGGCTATGCAGACAGTTGGGAACTGATATTAATAGCCTAGAAAGGGGTCATGAATAATGGCCCCCTCCGAGGCTAGAAACAGCAGCCCTCAGCCGCCCCAGAAATGGCGCATCCATAGGATGCACCAATTCTGGCACTTAGCCTCCGCTCTGTCCACTGCCCTGTAGCGGTGGCAGTGGGGTAATAGGGCTGGGGTTGATGTCAGCTTATAAGGCCAGTTAACATCAAGCCCAGGTTAGTAATGGAGAGGCGTCTGTAAGACACCCCCCATTACTAACACCATAGTGAAAGTGATATGTGAAATAACTACAACAACACCATGAATAAAATATTTTATTTGAAATAACACAGAGACCTTTTATTGTTCTAAATTAAACCCTACTTACCATAATGCCCATTCCAGCTGAAGCCAATGTCCCCTGCAATGATAGTTAAATAATAAAGCAACCTCATCCTTACCTAACTAGAAACACTAGCGATCTTAGGCCACGGCCCCACTATCAGTATATGGTCAGTATTCGGTCAGCATTTTTTCTCAGGAGTGGGAGCCAAAACCAGGTGAGGAACATTTAGAGAAAAGGTATAATGGAAACAAGTCACTAATTCTGCATTTTTCCCCCATTCCTGAGAAAAGATACTGACCGAATACTGATAGTGGGGCCGGGGCCTTAGAATAAAAAACTGCATTGATATCAGGGGTATAGATTTGAGTAACTAACTCAAAACCAATGAGGAATAAAGTGCAGATTTTTGGGGGCACATGATACAATATATACAGTTGAAATCAGAAGTTTACATACACTATATAAAAAGACACATATGCATGTTTTTCTCAATATCTGACATGAAATCAGAATAAACCTTTCCCGTTTTAGGTTAATTAGGATTACCATAATTTTTTATATTTGCCAAATGCCAGAATAATGAGAGAGAGAATGTTTTTAAGCCATTTTTATTACTTACTGCAAAGTTAAAAGTTTACATACATTTCATTAGTATTTGGTACCATTGCCCTTAAACTGAATGACTTGAGTCAAACGTTTGGTACATCCTTCCACAAGCTTCTCACAATAGTTGGTCGGAATTTGGGCCCATTCCTCCTAACAAAACTGATGTAACTGATCCATGTTTGTAGGTCACCTTGCTCTCACCTGCCTTTTCAGCTTTTCCCATAAATTTTCAATAGGATTGAGATCAGGGCTTTGTGATGACCACTCCAAAACATTGACTTTGTTATTCTTAAGCCACTTTGTTACTATTTTGGCAGTATGCTTCGGGTCATTGTCCATTTGGAAGACCCATTTCCGCCCAAGCTTTAATTTCCTGGCTGATGTCTTGAGATGTTGCTTCAGTATTGACACATAATCTTCTTTGCTAATGATGCCATCTATTTTGTGAAGTGCACCAGTCCCTCCTGCTGCAAAACAACACAATATGATGCTGCCCCCCCCTATCATTGATAGTTGGGATGGTATTCTTAGGCTTCCAAGCTTCTCCCTTTTTCCTCCCAACGTAACAATAGTCATTATGCCCAAAAAGTTGAATTTTAGTTTCATCAGGCCACAGGACGTCTCCAAAAATTAAGGTCTTTATTCCTGTGTGCATTTGCAAACATTAATCTGGATTTTTTATGTTTCTTTTGAAGTAATGGCCTCTTCCCGGCAGAGTGGCCTTTCAGCCCATGTTGATATAGTACTTGTTTCACTGTGGATATTGACACAATCTTACCAGCTTCCGCCATCATCTTCACAAGGTCTTTTGCTTTTGTCCTTGGGCTGATATGTATATGTCGGACCAAAGCACGTTCATATCTGGGACACAGAACCCGTCTCCTTTCTGAGAGGTATGATGGCTGGACATTCCCATCTTGTTTGTACTTGTGTATAATTATTTGTACAGATGAACGAGGCACTTTCAGGTATCTTGAAATTGTATCCAAGGATGAGCCAGACAAGTGCTAGTCCACAATTCTCTTTCTGATATATTGGCAGATTTCTTTAGCTTTCCCATGATGCTGCACAAAGAAGCAGTGTGTTTCAGGTGTGCAATAAAATACATCCACAGGTGTGTCTCAGTAGCTTCTAAACACATGACATCATCATATAGGCAGTCCAGAATTGTTTAAAGGCATAGTAATCTTAGTGTATGTAAACTTTTGACTTTGCAGTAAGTAATAAAAATGCCTTAAAACATTCTCTCTCTCTCATTATTCTGGCATTTGGCAAATATTAAAAATTATGGTAATCCTAATTGACCTAAAACAGGAAAGGTTTATTCTAATTTCATTTCAGATATAGAGATAAACATATCTTTTTATGTAGTGAATGTAAACTTCTGGTTTCAACTGTATATATTTACTTAAGTATAAGAAATGCCCAGTGGCATAAAGTAACCACACCAATCAAAAGGAAAAAACGTGCGTTTCGCACCTAGCTTTGTCAATGGGTGATGGTGGACTGAACAACCAGGCTATTTACACACGTAGGAGCCAATCAAAACAGTTGTAACGCAGGTGGATTCCTGCACATACATAATGAATGGGACATCATCGAAGAAGCGGTAGTGGCTTCAGACGCTATCCTCAGATGGCCCGCTGTTAAATAGTTAATTATGGATATTCATTTTATTCTTAAATCTGAGTTCTATGCATCAGCCATCGTGTCTAGTTGACATGCGCTATTTGTGTGTGTATTTTTAGTTCACTACCATATGTAGAACAGGTGTGCCATATGACTGGCTATAAAAGCCCATGGTACAGAAAGGGGGGGCTCTCTTGCTCTTCCCACTCCACAAGACACAGAAGAAGGATCTTCATGCTGAGAAGCAGCTGACATGTAGGCCTGGACATGTGTTGGACAAAGACATGATTTACCAGCCAGGATCCAAGGAAAGATGGACACTCATGATTGAATCTCTTTGTAACTACTTCATCTATTTTATATTCTGTTTCAATTATTTTTAATGGACAATCCAAGAATAAATAGATACATTTTTTATAAGAAAATCTTGATATTGATACTTTGCGAAGTCCTCAGTAGAGAAAAATAATACAGAAAGAAGTATTATTTAACAATGGTGAGCCAGCCAGTCCTGATTTTTAGTTTTTTTAAGTGAGTAAGTGAATTTCTTTCCTGAACAAAGGGGGGAGTCCTGACTAGAGATGAGTGGTGTTCGACTCGAACTGTTTGCCAATCTCAAATTCGAGCTGTTTTGGGCGTTGTTCGAGCCGTTTGGCGAACACGAACGATTTGAAAAAAAATCGGCTGTTCGAGGTTATGTTTCATAACTGTTCGTGCCCCAAAATCATAACTGGATTTTTTCTCATTAATGCTGAAAATTAATGTTAATACGTAGTTTGAGTGTACAGCGGGGTGGGGGGAGGGGCAGGGGATGGATCTCTGCAGGAATAATGAAGATCTCCATTTTTTTTTCTCTTTCCCGCATTTACAGTGGGGAGGTGCAATCTGTCAGCCTATCAGCAGTGCACACACGGAGCGAAGTGCTTTTTTTCACACAAGCAAGGGCATGTGTCATTGGCAGTGTATGTCACATGTCCTTGCCCTATAAGACCCAGCCATTTTCCCCGTCGCCACCATTTTCTCACTGCTGCAGCTGCGTGTTAGACGGCACCGCTGTTGCTGTGTGTGCTATACCTTGTTAATTTCAAGCCAATTTTTGCACAAATCTACAGATAGCTTGGGAATAGGGAAGAGTTGTGATTGCAGTCCTTTTAAGGACTAGGTTACAGCATTTCCTATGACTTTTATCAGGCAGGTCTGTGCTCTTAAATAGATAGGTTGGGAGTAAAGACTAATTGTAATTGCAGTCCTTTACAGGACTAAGTTACATCAGTTCCTATCAGTTTTTGACAGGCAGGTCTGTGCCAGTGCTGTGCAAGTTTTTTTCACAGCATTTGGCTACATCTAGCAAAGCTAATCCTTTTTGGCCTATTGCAGAGTGTGTTAGTCAGTGGAGTAGCCTATCTGTGTTGCAAGCTACACCACCTGTGTATAGAATACCAATTTTTTTACTGCACCTAGTGAAGTAAAACCTTTTGGGCATAGCATCATTCTATTAGTCCATCTATACTGAGCTCCATCAGGTTGCAAATTTAATATAATTTTTATCTGCATCTAACCCAGCTAATACTTTTGGCCTAATACCACAGTTTGGCCACTCAGCTCTGCTCGGTTCCCATCCATTGTTTTTTTGTGCAAACAACTCCAGAGTTGTGAATTAGTTAACCACCAAAATGAGTGGAAAAAGGCCTGCTGCTGGTGGAAAGGGGAATAGGCGTGTTGGGAAGGGGAAAAAAGGTTGTGTCCGTGGGGTAGGTGTTAAAGCAACAGTAACATCTGCAGAAGAAAGACCATCTTCCAGCCAAACTAAAATGTCTACTTCTTTTAGCGGACAATGCGATAAGATCCCTTTCTTATGGCCACGCCAATTGCTACAAATTCCAGATGAGGCACAAAAACAGCAGGTGCTACAACGGATATCAAGTGCTCCTTTAAGTGGGCTCTCCTCCACCTCAACTTCAACATCACAAATACTCCAGTCCTCAGAGGTGTCACCCCAATCGCACTTGCTTCCTCACAGCTCCCAAATCTCCAACTGCCCATCTGAGTATGGGGTAGAACAGATGGTTGAGTCTGCAGAGCTGTTTACTCATACTATACCCTGGGAATCAGAGGTCTGCTCCAGAGCTTCTGTGAATCCAGACGAGGAAATGATCTGCACTGATGCCCTGAATCTTTATGAGTCGGATCCAGGACCAGACGCAGAAGGTTCTGACCATAATGTAGACCCTCATTCCCAAACTGTAAATCCTGTTGGTGGAGACAATGAGGAAGACGATGATGAGACTCAAATACCTGATTGGAGCGACAACTTTAGTTTTTTGTCAGGGCAGGAACAGGTTGACTCTGAGGACGACGGGTGTGATAACACACAGGGTGATGATGATGAGGTTGGAGATCCCACTTACTGTCAACCCACAATCAGCCAAGAGATGAGGTCAGCAGAGGAGGTGGAGGAGGATGTTAGTGACGACGAGGTCAGGTTGCGCCTTCCTGGACAGAGACGTAGTACTGGAAGCACGTCAACAACTGCATCCTCAAACACAACTCTGCCTCTGACCACAAGTCGTGGTGGCTCTTCAGGTCGCATGGGTGCTAAGCCTTGCATAGCCTGGGCATTTTTTCAGATCGATAAAGATGACCCAACTCGTGTTATCTGTAACATTTCTCAGCAAAAGCTAAGTAGAGGCCAAAAAATACATAGCTTGAGTATTTCTTATTCACTCTCGTCTGGACTACTGCAACTCTCTTCTAATCGATCTCCCTCTAAACAAACTCTCTCCTCTCCAATCCATTCTAAATGCAGCAGCCAGGGTCGTATTTCTATCAGGCCGCTTCACCAACGCCTCTAACCAGTGCCAGTCATTGCACTGGTTACCCATTCACCACAGAATACAATACAAAATCATCTCTCTCACCCATAAAGCCCTCCACAGTTCTGCACCACCCTATATCTCATCCCTCATTTCTGTCTATCACCCCTCCCGTGCCCTCCGTTCTGCAACTGATCTAAAACTAACATCCTCCTAAATCCCAACCTCGCAGGGGGAGGGGATTTTTCCACCTACCTCCACCCTTTCTGGGATAAATTCCATACTGGAAATATTTTTCAAAATGCACAATATACATCTCTACATTATCTGCTAGAGTAGGTAGGCATTGTGGACCTATGGAGAGTACGGCACCCTGATGTTAGACAATATTCCTGTTACTTCGCCTCCCATCATTCTTTGTCAAGAATAGACCAAGCTATTGGCTTTGAATCAATCATACCCTATATTAAATCGGTGAGGTATCTCCCAAGGAGTGTCTCTGACCACTCGCCTATACAGGTACAACTGCAGATAGGTGTTGTGAGGTCTCCGGGGGAATATACATGGCACATCAATCCTTTTTGGCTGCAACTAATTGGTCCTACTCTTAGCTCTAGAATCTTAGAATATTTTCGTTTTAATGATGGGTCGTCATCTACGAGATTTATATGGGATGCTATGAAAGCATATGTACGGGGAATATGCATAGGGGAGATCAATAAGATAAAATCCAAAATAAAGGAGTTAACCCAAAAATTGCAACAGAATGTTTGCGAAAAAGAGGCACAAGTAGAATGAAATGGGAAAATGCACAGAAAATATTGCCTGATCATTTGCTATCATTAGCTTCTCAGAAACAACTGTTTGTTAAGCAAAGATACTTTATAAAGCAAGGGTCTCAAACTCGGCTGGGTAGATGGTCCGCATTCTTTGCATGACAAAATGACATTTTTAGTGATATCATTTTTTTTTCTATACACCTTTTGAATTTGTCCTCATCTTGTATTAACCCCTTTACAGCCCATGACGTACTAATACGCGTCTGTGCCCTGGGCTTTAAGAGCCTGACCCGTATTAGTACGTCATGGCGATCGTGCGCGCACACAGGCTGTGCGGGCGCGATCGCCGCCGGGTGTCAGCTGATTGTCACAGCTGACACCCGGTACTATGTGCAGGGAGCGGTCCCGCACCGCTCCCGGCACATTAACCCCCGCAATGCTGCGATCGAAGTCGATTGCAGCATTGCGGTGGCAAGGGGAGGTGATCGCAATACTCACCTCCTCTTCCGGCCTCCAGCGCTGTCTGCCGCGGCTTCCCGGGTGTTGCCATGATGACCCGATGTCGTCATGACAACATCCGGGTCACCAGACAGCAGGAAGATTGTTTGGTCATGCGCAGTGCATGACCGAGCAATCTTCTCACTGTGCAGCGCTGACTGCCTGCATGGCTCAGGGATGGTGCTCCATTCCTATGTTATGCAGGTTATCAGAATAAAAAAAGTGAAAGTCCCAGAGTGGGACAAAGTAAAAAAGTTTAAAACCTCTCAGAAAGTGAAAAAAAAATTAAAAAAAAATTGTAAAAATATAAAAAAAAAATAAAAAAATTAATCCACCAAAAATAAAAATATAATGTACCCATCAATAAATATTATTATGAAAAAACAAAACAATAAAAGTACACATATTTGTTATCGCCGCGTCCGGAACGACCTGAACTATAAAACTGTCCCACTGGTTAACCCCTTCATTGAACACGGTAGAAAAAAAAAAAAAAAATCAAAAAACAATGCTTTATCATCATACCGCCAAACAAAAAATGGAATAACACGCGATCAAAAGGATGAATATAGATAAAAATGGTACCGCTGAAAACGTAATCTTCTCCCGCAAAAAACAAGCCACCATACAGCTCCATAATCTGAAAATTCAAAAAGTTATAGCTCTCAGAATAAAGCGATGCAAAAAAATAATTTTTTCTATAAAATGTCTTTTATTGTGTAAAAGCGCCAAAACATAGAAAAACGATATAAATGTGGTACCACTGTAAGCGTACTGACCCGAAGAATAAAGCTACCTTATCAATTTTACCACACGCGGAGTATATTTAAAAAAAAACAAAAAAAAAACAATTCCTGAATTATAGGTTTTTGTTTATTCTGCCTCCCAAAAGCTGGAATAGAAAGCGATCAAAATATGTCACGTGTCTGAAAATGGCATCAATAAAAACGTCAACTTGTCCCGCAAAAAAAAATCCATCACATGACTCTGTCGGCCAAAATATGGAAAAATTATAGCTCTCAAAATATGGCGATGCAAAAACTAGATTTTACAAAACATGTGTCTTTTAGTGTGTGACAGCTGTCAATCATAAAAACCCGATATCATTCTGGTATCTCTGTAGTCGCACCAACCTAAAGAATAAGGTCATCTAATCACTTATACCGCATGAGGAACGGCGTAAAAAATAAACACTAGGGCTGGGGTTGGGGTTAGGGTTGTGCTAATGTTAGGGTTGGGGTCAGGGTTGGGCTAGGGTAGGGTTAGGGTTGGGGGTAAGGGTTGTTTTTTTTTTTATAAAAAAAAAAAAGAAAAAAAGATGACGATATGGCAACTAGTGTTGAACACCATTGCTCGCTACTTGAGTTTGCATCAGGTACTCGGGTATGCATTGAGTATCGCGGGTGCTCGAGTCTCTGCCCCATATGCTTGACGGCCAAAATAACCTCGCGGGGATTGCCTGCCATGCTCGAGCGATCCCCGCATGATTTTTTGGGGGTGTCTAATAACCGTGAAACATGCGGGAGGGGACTCGAGCATTTCACTTGAGCACCTATGATACATGGTGCATACCTGAGTACCCGATGCAAGCTCAAGTAGCGAGCACGTGCGCTCAAGACTAATGACAACTTATTCAATATGATGACCTAATGTCATCAAATTTTGTGTCGTACCTCTGGGTTCAAAATGTTCACTATACCCCTTGATAAAATCCTTGAGGGTTGTAGCTTCCAAAATAGGGTCACTTGTGGGGGGTTTCAGCTATTTAGGCACATCAGGGGCTCTTCAAATGCGACATGGCGTCCGCTATCGATTCCAGCCAATTTTGCGTTCAAAAAGTCACACAGTGCTCCTTCCCTTCTGAACTCTGCCGTGCGCCCAAACACTGTATTTTCCCGACATATGGGGTATTGGCGTACTCAGGAGAAATTGCACAAAAGTTTTTGGGGTCCATTTTCTCCTCTTACCCTTGTGAAAATAAAAAAATTGGGGCTAAAACATCATTGTTGTGGAAAAAGTTTGATTTTTTTATATTCACGGCTCCATGTTATAAACTTCTGTAAAGGACTTGGGGGTTCAAGGTGCTCACCACACATCTAGATAAGTTCCCTGAGGGGTCTAGTTTCCAAAATGGTGTCACTTGTGGGGGGTTTCTACTGTTAAGGCACATCAGGGGCACATCCGCTAATTATTCAAGCAAATTTTACAATCAAAAAGTCAAATGGTGATCCGTCCCTTCCGAACCCTGCCGCGCGCCCAAACAGTGGTTTTCCCCCACATATGGGGTATCTGCTAACTCAGGAGAAATTGAACAACAAACTGCATAGTGCAATTTTGTAACGGGTCTGGGAGGCGGAACCTCTGGGCTACAATACAAGGGGGCGGTCCTTGTAAGGGAGCGGGTGGCGACCAGGCAGGTAGTCACAGGAGGTGACCAGGACAGTCTCTGGGTGTACGGGCAGGAGGACACGGCAAGTGATCGGGGCAGTCTCTGGATAAAGGGTAGGTACGACCTGTGATGGCTGAACCTCCAGGTAGGCTAGCAAGGCAGATGAAGAATGTGTGCTCCCAGGTGAGCAAGCGAGAGTCTCTGGAATAGCAGGTGGTCACAGCACGTGACGGCGGAGCCTCCAGGTAGGCAAGCAGGCAGGTAACGGAGAAGCGCTCCCAGGTGAGCGGGCAAGAGTCTGGAGTAGCTGGTGGTCACAGCACGTGACAGCGGAGCCTCCGGGCAGGCAAGCAGGCAGGTAGCGGAGAAGCGCTCCCAGGTGAGCGGGCAAGAGTCTGGAGTAGCTGGTGGTCACAGCACATGGCAGCGGAGCCTCCGGGCAGGCAAGCAGGCAGGTAACGGAGAAGCGCTCCCAGGTGAGCGGGCAAGCTGGTCCATAGACAGACTGACCGGAGTTGTAAGGCAGACCGTCGGACCTCAGGCAAGCAGGCAGGTAGCTGAGGTGCGCTCCCAGGTGAGCGGGCAGGCTGGTCCTTAGACAGACTGACAGGAGTAGTAAGGCAGACCGTCGGACCTCAGACTAGCAGACAGGTAGCAAGTAATCAGGCAGGAATCTGACAGGTAACTGGCAACGGGACCTGAGGGCTGAAGCACAGGTGAGACACAGGTGCAAACAACATTGCTCGGGCACCTCCATTTTGGAGGAGGTGCCTTATATATGATGAAGTCCTCCGGCCATTGGCCGGGGACTCCTTAGGACGGCGCGCGCGGCCCCTTTAAGAGGAGGGGAGCGCGCGCGCGCCCTAAGCACAGGGGCCGGGAAGGAGCGCGCGCTGAGAGCAGAGCGGGAGGAGGACGCCGGGAAGGAGCGCGCGCTGACAGCAGAGCGGGAGAGGGACGCCGGGCACGGGGCAGAGCGGTGAGGGGAGCAGCGTCCCTGCCTAGCAGAGGGCAGGGACGCCGGCACTACAGTACCCCCCCCTTTGGGCCCCCCCTTTTTTAGGCCAGACAGAAATTTAGCTAGGATGAGAGGGGCATGGATGTTCTCCCGGGGCTCCCACGTTCTCTCCTCAGGACCAAACCCCTTCCAATCTACCAGAAAAAAGGTCTTTCCTCTTACCCTTTTGGTGGCAAGAATGTTCTCTACCTCAAACTCGTCCTCAGCAGAAACCGGAGCAGGAGGCGTACCTGTAGACTTGGAAAAAGAGTTAAGTACCACAGGTTTGAGGAGAGATACATGGAAGGAGTTAGGGATCCGTAAGTTGGCCGGGAGTTTCAATTTATAGGCCACCGGGTTGATCTGACTGGTGACCTCCAGAGGTCCGATGAATCGAGGCCCTAACTTGTAAGAGGGTATCTTGAGTCGAACATATTTAGATGAGAGCCAGACCTTATCTCCTGGACGAAATTGAGGAGGATCCAGGCGTTTTTTGTCAGCGTGTCTTTTCATCCGCTCGGACGACTGAAGGAGTGCGGATCGGGTACTCTCCCAAATGGAGGAAAATTTGCTAACGAGAGATTCCGCAGCCGGGTTGTCCACCGAGGTGGAGACAGGAAAAGGAATCCGAGGATGCTGACCAAAGACTACAAAAAACGGGGATTTGGAGGAGGATTCGCTCTCGTGATTATTGTAAGAGAACTCGGCCCATGGTAGGAGATCCACCCAGTCAGAATGGTGGGCATTAACGAAGTGCCGGAGGTAACTGGTCAGGTTCTGATTGATCCGCTCCACTTGACCATTGGACTGTGGGTGGTAAGCGGAAGAGAAGTCCAGGGTGACGTCTAGTAGTTTACAAGTGGCTCTCCAGAAGCGTGAGGTGAACTGTACCCCACGATCCGACACGATGTGGAGGGGCAGGCCATGAAGACGGAAGATGTGACGAATAAAGTCTCTAGCTAGCTCGGGTGCAGACGGGAGGCCTGGCAGGGGAACGAAATGAGCCATCTTGGAGAAGCGGTCAGCGACCACCCAAATGACCGTACAACCGGCAGAGAGTGGGAGGTCAGTTATGAAGTCCATTGCAATATGCTGCCAGGGGGCAGCAGGTACTGGGAGCGGAAGGAGGCGACCGGCTGGCAGATGTCTCGGAACCTTGTTGCGGGCACAGGACACACAGGCAGAAACAAAGTCTATTACATCCTTGTGCAGGGTAGGCCACCAGTAGTGCCGGGAAATAAGCTGGAGGGTCTTCTTCTGACCAGCGTGGCCAGCCAGTTTAGACGAGTGACCCCAGTGAAGGATCTTCTCCCGATCAGGTACTGATACGAACGTCTTTCCGGGAGGGAGACGATTTAGACTCACGGGAGCCACCTGCATTACTCTGGCGGGATCGATGATGTGTTTCGGATCTTCCTCGAGATCAGATACCAGAAAGGATCGAGACAAGGCGTCCGCCTTGACGTTTTTGTCAGCCGGGCGAAAATGAAGGACAAAATCAAAACGAGCAAAAAACAAGGACCACCGGGCTTGGCGCGGGTTAAGTCTCTGGGCATGCTGGAGGTAAGCCAAGTTCTTGTGGTCAGTGTAAATTATTACCGGGTGAAGAGCCCCCTCAAGCAGGTAACGCCACTCCTCCAATGCCAGTTTGATGGCCAATAACTCTCGATCTCCTATGGAATAATTGCGCTCTGAGGAAGAGAAGAGTTTAGAGAAGAAGCCGCAAGTTACCATCCTCCCGGAAGAAGATTTTTGAGTAAGTACCGCTCCAGCTCCAGAGGAGGAGGCGTCCACTTCCAGGAAGAACTGCTTGTTGCCGTCCGGGCGATGCAGCACCGGGGCGGAAGAGAAGGCCTGTTTTAAGGAAAGAAAGGCTTCTTCTGCTTCGGGCGGCCACTCTTTGGGATTAGTACCCTTACGGGTGAGCGCGGAAATTGGGGCAGTCCGGGAAGAGAAGTGTGGTATGAAGAGGCGGTAGTAGTTGGCGAAGCCCAGGAACCGCTGAATGGCCTTCAACCCCTCCGGTCGGGGCCATTTCTCGATGGCAGACAGTTTCTCCGGATCCATTCGTAGGCCGGTCTGAGAAATAATGTAGCCCAAAAACGGAAGCGAGGTCTGCTCAAAGAGGCACTTCTCGTATTTAGCGAAGAGGTGATTCTGCCTGAGCCTGAGCAGGACCTGACGAACGTCCCTCCGGTGAGTCTGGAGATCCGGAGAGAAGACCAAGATGTCGTCCAGGTACACCACTACGCAGGAGTAGAGAAGGTCCCGGAAGATGTCATTGACCAACTCTTGAAAGACGGCAGGAGCGTTACAGAGACCAAAGGGCATTACCAGGTATTCATAGTGGCCGTCCCGGGTGTTGAATGCCGTCTTCCATTCATCCCCTTGACGGATACGAACCAGGTTGTACGCCCCACGGAGGTCTAGTTTGGTGAAGATTCTAGCCCCCCTCAGACGATCAAATAATTCTGGAATGAGCGGAAGGGGGTACTTATTCTTCACCGTGATCTGGTTTAGGCCTCTATAGTCTATACAGGGACGGAGAGAGCCGTCCTTCTTTTTGACGAAAAAGAAGCCTGCTCCCGCCGGGGAGGTAGATTTCCGGATGAATCCCCTGGCCAGATTCTCCTCAATATATTCGGACATCGACCGGGTCTCAGCAGCGGATAAAGGATAAATACGCCCACGGGGAGGAGTAGTACCGGGTAACAGGTCGATGGGACAGTCGTATGGTCTATGAGGGGGTAATGTCTCTGCCTCCTTTTTATTAAAGACATCAGCATAAGACCAATAAGGAATTGGAAGTCCAGGTAGATTAGCTGGGGTAGGAGAGGGACGGACGGGATGGACGGGAACCAGGCAGGTCTTATGACAGTCTTGTCCGCAGCGAAGGACTTCTCCGGTTTGCCAGTCAAGCACGGGTGCATGTCTCTGGAGCCAAGGCAGACCTAGCAAGAGGGCGTGAGAGAGTCCAGGCAGAACATGAAAGGAGATACTTTCAGAATGCAGCATTCCCACCTGCAGAGTAATGGATTCGGTGATGAGTTGGATGGGGCGTGGTAAGAGCCCCCCATCCACGGCAGCCACAGACAAGGGTACAGCCAGAGGTTTGGTGGGGATGCGGTATTTCTCTACCAGGGACTGTGAAATAAGATTCCCGGCTGCTCCAGAGTCCAGTTGGGCTAGTTCGAAATAACGGTTCTCCCCGTAGACGATTGAAACTGACAACAGCAGGGATGGAGAGGATTTATTCTTGTCTAGGTGGACCTCTCTGAGCGAACCTAGACACAGGCGTTTCCCGACCTCTCCGGGCAGGCAAGGATCCGGTGCTCCTTACTGCCACAGTAGAAGCAGGTCTCCTCGGCACGGCGTAAGTCCTGACGGGTCTTGACCATCTTGGTCTGGTCGACCTGCATAGGCTCAGGAGGGTGTACCTGGTTAGAGACAGAAGGAGTGACGGGTTTCTGAAAAGTAGGAGCTAGACGTGGTAACCTCCTCTCACGGGTGACCTCTCTGGCACGCTCCTGGAACCGTAGGTCAATCCGGGTGGCAAGAGTTATTAAGTCATCGAGAGTGGTAGGAATGTCCCGACCGGCAAGTTCATCTTTAATACGGCCGGACAGACCCTCCCAGAAGACGGAAACCAGAGCGTCGTTATCCCAGGCCAGCTCCGAGGCAAGGGTACGGAACCGTATGGCATATTGGCCCACGGTGAGACTCTCCTGACGGAGGCATAGCAACGATGATGCAGATGAGGTCTTCCGTCCGGGTTCGTCGAAGACTTTCCGGAAAGCCGTGAGAAAAGCAGGCAAGTTGGACACCAGGGGGTCTCCTCTCTCCCATAGAGGATTTAGCCAGGCCAGGGCCTCCCCGGTGAGATGGGACATGATGAAGGCAATTTTGGCCCGGTCGGAGTTAAACTGGTGGGACAAAAGTTCAAAGTGCAGGGTGCACTGATTTAAGAAGCCCCGACCCTGGACGGAGTCGCCTCCGAAGCGAGGAGGTGCAGAAAGCCGGGGTCCGGGGTAGGATACCATGGTATTAGTGGCCAGCGGAGCTGCCGGATTGCAAGATATGGCACTGGCGGAGGTTGTTGGTGGATCAGACAGAGTGTTCAGGCGAGTATTGACATTCCGCAGGTGACCCAGGATGGACTCCTGTTGGGACCTCTGACGGGACAGTTCAAGACAGAGGTCCGAGAGCGAGGGAGCTTGGGTGCCACCGGGTTCCATGGCCCGAGCAAACTGTAACGGGTCTGGGAGGCGGAACCTCTGGGCTACAATACAAGGGGGCGGTCCTTGTAAGGGAGCGGGTGGCGACCAGGCAGGTAGTCACAGGAGGTGACCAGGACAGTCTCTGGGTGTACGGGCAGGAGGACACGGCAAGTGATCGGGGCAGTCTCTGGATAAAGGGTAGGTACGACCTGTGATGGCTGAACCTCCAGGTAGGCTAGCAAGGCAGATGAAGAATGTGTGCTCCCAGGTGAGCAAGCGAGAGTCTCTGGAATAGCAGGTGGTCACAGCACATGACGGCGGAGCCTCCAGGTAGGCAAGCAGGCAGGTAACGGAGAAGCGCTCCTAGGTGAGCGGGCAAGAGTCTCGGGAATAGCTGGTGGTCACAGCACGTGACAGCGGAGCCTCCGGGCAGGCAAGCAGGCAGGTAGCGGAGAAGCGCTCCCAGGTGAGCGGGCAAGAGTCTGGAGTAGCTGGTGGTCACAGCACGTAACAGCGGATCCTCCGGGCAGGCAAGCAGGCAGGTAGCGGAGAAGCGCTCCCAGGTGAGCGGGCAAGAGTCTGGAGTAGCTGGTGGTCACAGCACGTGACAGCGGAGCCTCCGGGCTGGCAAGCAGGCAGGTAACGGAGAAGCGCTCCCAGGTGAGCGGGCAAGCTGGTCCATAGACAGACTGACCGGAGTTGTAAGGCAGACCGTCGGACCTCAGGCAAGCAGGCAGGTAGCTGAGGTGCGCTCCCAGGTGAGCGGGCAGGCTGGTCCTTAGACAGACTGACAGGAGTAGTAAGGCAGACCGTCGGACCTCAGACTAGCAGACAGGTAGCAAGTAATCAGGCAGGAATCTGACAGGTAACTGGCAACGGGACCTGAGGGCTGAAGCACAGGTGAGACACAGGTGCAAACAACATTGCTCGGGCACCTCCATTTTGGAGGAGGTGCCTTATATATGATGAAGTCCTCCGGCCATTGGCCGGGGACTCCTTAGGACGGCGCGCGCGGCCCCTTTAAGAGGAGGGGAGCGCGCGCGCGCCCTAAGCACAGGGGCCGGGAAGGAGCGCGCGCTGAGAGCAGAGCAGGAGGAGGACGCCGGGAAGGAGCGCGCGCTGACAGCAGAGCGGGAGAGGGACGCCGGGCACGGGGCAGAGCGGTGAGGGGAGCAGCGTCCCTGCCTAGCAGAGGGCAGGGACCCCGGCACTACAAATTTCTTCTGTTACCCTTATGAAATTGAAAAAGTGGGGGCTGAAAAACATTTTTGTGGGAAAAATTAGAAAATTTTATTTTTACGGCTCAATGTTATAAACTTCTGTGAAGCACCTGGGGGTTCAAGGTGCTCACCACACATCTAGATAAGTTCCCTGAGGGGTATAGTTTCCAAAATGGGGTCACATGTGGGGGGTTTCCAGTATTTAGGCACATCAGGGGCTCCCCAAATGCAATATGGCATCCACTAATTATTCAAGCAAATTTTACATTTAAAAAGTCAAATGGCGCTCCTTCCATTCCGAACCCTGCTGTGCGCCCAAACAGTGGTTTTCCCCCACATATGGGGTATCTGCTTGCTCAGAAGAAATTGAGCAACAAACTGCATGGTGCAATTTCTCCTGTTACCCTTATGAAAATGCAAAAGTGGGGGCTGAAAAACATTTGTGTGGGAAAAATGTGAAAATTTTATTTTTACGGCTCAATGTTATAAACTTCTGTGAAGCACCTGGGGGTTCAAGGTGCTCACCACACATCTTGATAAGTTCCCTGAGGGGTCTAGTTACCAAAATGGGGTCACTTGTGGGGGGTTTCCACTTTTTAGGCACATCAGGGGCTCCCCAAATGCAATATGGCGTCCGCTAATTATTCAAGCAAATTTTACATTTAAAAAGTCAAATGGCGCTCCTTCCCTTCCGTACCCTGCCGTGCGCCCAAACAGTGGTTTTCCCCCACATATGGGGTATCTGCTTACTCAGGAGAAATTGATCAACAAATTTTGGGGTCTATTTTTTCCTGTTACCCCTGCGAAAATAAAAAAAATTGGGTCTAAAGTAACATTTTTGTGAAAAAAGTTAAATGTGAATTTTTTTCTTCCACATTCCAAAAATTCCTGTGAAGCACCTGAAGGGTTAATAAAGTTCTTGAATGTGGTTTTGAGCACCTTGAGGGGTGCAGTTTTTAGAATGGTGTCACTTTTGGGTATTTTCTGTCATAAAGACCCCTCAAAGTGACTTTAAATATGATGTGGTCCCTAAAAAAATGTTTTTCTAAATTTTGTTGGAAAAATGAGAAATCGCTGGTCAACTTTTAACCCTTATAGCTCCCCAGTAAAAAAAATTTTGGTTCCAAAATTCTGCTGATGTAAAGTAGACATGTGGGAAATGCTATTTATTAACTATTTTGTGTGACATATCTCTCTGATTTAAGGGCATAAAAATTAAAATTTTGAAAATTGCAAAATTTTCAAAATTTTTGCCAAATTTCCATTTTTTTCACAAATAAACGCAAGTGATATCGAAGAAATTTTACCATAATCATGAATTAAAATATGTCACGAAAAAACAATCTCAGAATAAGGGAGATCCGTTGAAGCGTTCCAGAGTAATTACCTCATAAATTGACAGTGGTCAGAATTGTAAAAATTGGCCTGGTCATTAATGTGCAAACCACCTTGGGTTGTAAAGGGGTTAATGACTCATCCTGGTCCTCATCTTGTAGTAATGCCTCATCTAATGCCTCATCCTGGTCCTCATCTTGTAGTAATGTCTCATCCTGGTCCTCATCTTTTAGTAATGACCCATCCTGGTCCTCATCTTGTAGTAATGCACCATCCTGGTCCTCATCTTGTAGTAATGCCCCATCCTGGTCCTCAACTTGTAGTAATGCACCATCCTGGTCCTCATCTTGTAGTAATGCCCCATCCAGGTCCCCATCTTGTCGTAATGTCCCCCATTCAGGTCCCCAACTTGTCGTAATGTCCCCCATCCAGGTCCCCATCTTGTCGTAAGGTCCCCCATCTAGGTCCCCATCTTGTTATAATGTCCCCATCTTGTAGGAATGTCCCCCATCCAGGTCCTCACATTGTAGAAATGTTCCTATCCAGGTCCCAACATTGTAGATATGTCCCAATCCAGTTCCCCATATTGTAGATATGTCCCCATCCAGGTCCCCACATTGTAGGAATGTCCCTATCCAGGTCCCCACATTGTAGATATGTCCCCATCCAGGTCCCCATATTGCAGGAATGTCCCCATTCAGGTCCCACATTGTAGGAATGTCCCCATCCAGGTCCCACATTGTAGGAATGTTCCTATCCAGGTTCCCATATTGTAGGAATGTCCCCATTCAGGTCCCTATATTGTAGGAATGTCCGCTGTTCCATTCTTCAAATACATATATAAGAAAAAAAAAGTCTCTTCTCACCTGTCCTCCGTTCCCTCGGTGTCCTTTCTGCATATGCGGGCGCAGGCACCATAGACCCCTTGACGATCGCGGCCTGGTCCAGGAGCTTCCGGCAGCTGCGCTTTAGTTCAGTGTATTGCCTGCCACCGGCCTATCAGAGGCCAGCAGCTGACATCTACCCATGTTAGTGATGTCATGCACCGCTGCGCTGGGACGCGGATGTCCGCTGCTGGCCTCTGATAGGCCGGTGGCTGGCATTGGTATTGTATCATGCAGAGAGCCGGTCTCTGCGCAGCAATACACTGAACTAAAGTGCAGCTGTCGGCAGCTCCTGGACCGGGCCGCGATCGGGGTCTATGGTGCACACAGGCCGCATGAACCAGTCTGAAGGGCCACATGCGACCCACGTGTTTGAGACCCCTGGTTTAGGATGAGTCTGTCTCTCATACTCTGCTGACCTCACCCCTCCTTGGATAAACCCCCTTCCCACTGCCCCCTTTACTTTTTCCCTGCCCCTCTTCAGGGACGCCTGGAGCTGGTGCTCACACACTATCATACAGGTCACCACTCAATAAAGGTAATATTAAGCAATTAAAGTAGTGAAAGAGGTTAAAACATAACCTTTAATGAATATGTAGGTAAAAAAGATATAAAACGTCACTAGGACCTAAAATCCAGTTAATGCCTGCCAATGGTAGTAAAACAAAGCTACCTATCATAAATATGTACTCGTTATAAACACCAAATGTATCCAACCTGTATATTTAGCAAGACAGTGGCAAGAAAAATGATAGAGCTGTCAATAACACATCTCAATAAGCGTGCAACATATCCGACGACCAGTCCTCACACTGTACTCACACAGTGGGTCCTCACACTGTATGCAGGAGGCTGTGTGGGTCCTCACACTGTATGCAGGAGGCTGTGTGGGGACTGATACTGTATATAGGAGGCTATGTGAGGGCTCATACTCATATAGGAGGTTGTGTGAGGGCTCACATTGTATATAGGAGGCTATGTGGGGCTCACACTGTACAGTATATGGAAGGCTATGTGGGGCTGTAAAAAGGAGACTATGTGGTGGCTCCTGTTCAGCAGCCACAGAATATTCATCTGACCACTGGACCACGGTTCTACAAATTGCTCGTCTCTATATACCAGTCATACTGTATATTCTCCTATATATATTGTACTGTATGTGGTATACTATGTATACTATGTGCACGGACATCAGATGAAGCACTCAAGATAATTAGTGACTGCTACATCATATACTATTATGTGGAGTTGAAGTTTACAATGATGATTTCATTGATCAAGTATGTTTGAAAACATATACAAAATAATAATTCATAGGTATCTATCTAGCAGACCGGGGCTTATGTGTGACCACCTTTACTCTGCTGATATGTTATTTTAGGAGTGTAGAAAAACACAGCGTACTACACAGGGGCGGACACAGACTGTAGTGGGCCCCTGTGCAAGAATTTTTTTGGGGCTCCCCCGCCCTTCATAGGGGGCATGAAGGGCCCCCCCCCGTGCATCTCTCATCCCCCTGTGCATCTCTGATTCCCCCCACTCCAAGTTAATTAATTGTATGTAAAAATACAACTTGTTATACTTACCCCCAGGGCTGGCTCCAGGTTTTTGTGGGCCCTGGGTGACAGAGTTTCAGTGGGCCCCTTTAACACATACCATGATTCATGATGCACAGATACCGCAGAGAAATATATATATATATATAGTACAAGGCCAAGGATTTCACTTACTACATTACATGAGCGATATCTATTGTAAATTCTACAATAGCTCAGAAACCAGCGAATCCTCACAACGCACAGTGCAGACCGGACAGTATAGTCCTCCATACAGTATTATGGGCACCATACCATGCTCCATACAGGATACTGACCCCCTTATAATGCTCCATACAGGATACAGGATACTGACCCCCTTATAATGTTCCATACAGGATACTGGTCCCCATATAATGCTCCATACAGGATACTGGTCCCCATATAACTCTCCATACAGAATATTGGCCCCCATGTACCGCTCCATGCAGGCTGTTCCCCCCTTATAATGCCCCATGCAGGATGACACCCGTCTTTTAATGCGCTATGCAGGATGTCACATCTACCCCCCATAAAATGCCCCATGCAGGATGTCACCTCTTCCCCCCATATAATGCCCCTTGCAGGATGTCACTTCCCCCCTTTTCAATGCCCCATGCAGCATGTCAGACCACCCCCTCCCTTATAATGCCCCATGCAGGAGGTCACCCCTCCTCCTTATAATGCCCCATGCAGTATGTCACACACCCACTCTCTATATAATGCCCCATGCAGGATGTCAATTCCCCCCTCCCCCTATTATAATGCCCCATGCAGGATGTCACTTCCCCCCTTCCCCTCTTATAATGTCCCATGCAGGATGTCACTTCCCCTCTTATAATGCTCCATGCAGGATGTCACTTCACCCTTCCCCTCTTATAATGCCCCAAGCAGGATGTCACATCCCTCCCCCCACCCCCATATAATGCCCCCTTGCAGGATGTCAATTCCCCCCTCCCCCATATAATGCCCCATTCAGGATGCCAATCCCCCCCTATATAATGCCCCATGCAGGATGTCACACCACCCCCCCATATAATGCCCCATGCAGGATGTCACACCCACTCTCCCCCCCACCATTAAATGCCCCATGCCCCCATACATAGAAAAAAAAAAATCAAATACTCATCTCACTTCTTACCTGCTGCTGATCCGGACTCCAGCGTTGTGATGTGACAGCTCAGGAGAGAGCGCGCGTTGTAAAGACGTCACCGCGCCCTCTGACCTGAGACGTCACAGTCAGAGGACGCGGCAGACGCTGCGGAGGCACGGGGAGGGGTAAGTATTGTGCCGGCGCCGTCACATGATCGGAGATGTCCCTGCGCTTAGCATGGGGCCCATGCTGAGCGCAGGCACATCTCCGGTCATGTGACGGCGGGGGGTCCTGCGGGGGGGGCCCCATGAGGAGACGCACAAGAGGGGGGCTCCGACCGGCCGGGCCCCATGCTGGAGTCAGGGCAGTCATGCCATGATGGCGGCCCTGCTGGAGGCTGGAGGGGCCCCCTCTCCCTCGGGGTCCCCGTTCAATGAACCGGCTGCACGGGCGGTAGGTCCGCCCCTGGTACTACATCTCTAAAAAGGTATATCTGCTTTAAAAATAGTAATACATAAGAATAATATGTACTATGTCTGACCGCTACAAACACTCATCTGAACTGGTCCAAGTGCTGTCAGCTTTTTTCACGGGCAACACTTAGACAATACGGTCGTGTGAATATAGGCTTATGATGCATCTGGTAATAAACATGTTAAGGATGGGCCGCTACTCATGGGCCACTGCTGTGTGCTTGCCCCCCAGGCTAAAATGTGCCAGCCAGCCCCTGCTGCACCGGGTGCCAGAAAACCTAGATACACCTTTGGAATAGGTATCTTGCAAAGTAAGGATGGGGTTTGGTGTTTTTAAGTGATTTTATTGACTCTGTGCATTTATATTTTGTATCAATAATATGATATGGTTATATATATCTTCTGGATATCAGGAGGGCTTATCCCTGTGCATTGACTCTCTCCTTCTCCTTTGATGTCCTGTATAGGCCAAAAAAAACCTACGCGTTTCGAGGACTCACAGTTCCTCTTCGTCAGCATCTCGCTGGTAGTCAAACTGGTAACCTAATAAAGTCCAAACGCCCCCCACAAAGATAATACAACCAAAGAAATGGAGGAAGATCCAATACTGTCAAGACGGTGCAAAAGGACATATGGAGGTGCAATAGAACTAAGATAGAATTCCAATAAGAATAGACTGTGTGTGAAAAAAATAATAATAAAAAAGACTTTGTTCAAACTTTCACAATTAGTTAAAAATGAATAAAAATTATATACTTATATTTCTGATGGCTATAAAAAACAGTCTGTTAATCAGTGTATATTACCAGGATAGTATAAATTCGGCACTTAGTACCATCCAGAGATAAAAAGGAAAAAATGAAGGAGAAAAATAAAAACATTATATTGTATCTCCAATAGGGGTATCAATGTATAGAAACAAATACATATAAAAAATAGGTGGATTCAAAGGAATATATCCAAAAGACATATTATATTGATAAAATATAAGGAGGTTCATAAAAGTGCAATGTAAATGTTCAATTGGTACTGGGATGAAAAATACATACAGTATATACCGCTGCGAGTTGAAGGCATACAGCTGAGTCTCGTGATTAAGGCCCTTCAGAGCCAAGCTATTTAATGTGAAGATCCATTTGGATTCCATCCGCGACATTAATCTCAGGTAATCACCTCCCCTCCATTTTCTGGGGACTAATCGGATCCCACAAAACTTAGTGTCCTTATAAGATTGGTTGTGGAACTTCCGGTAGTGCCGGGACAGTGGATGCCCTTCAAAACCTTCATTCATGTTGATAAAGTGTTCCTTCAGCCTTTTGATAACTTGCTCTTTGTACAGACATCTCCTCCTGCCAAGGCATAAAAAGGGTGTGGCTTGGGGTGTGGATAGGGGCGTGGTCAGACTACGCGTGCCGCATGGTTTCGCCCTCTTTCTAGTCCTCATAGGTTGGCGGTATGCTTGTACTGAGGAGATCTGGGATATCAGTGATTAGGTCCCATATTGTGCACTGTAAGGTCTGGAAAAGCTCCTTCTATTGGTCTCTGTAGCACCAGAGGAAGAACAGAGGGGAAAAGACAGGATTTTCTACATGTCGCGTTATGTAGATGTTCTGCAGATTTATCACAACCGTCCACAAGAAGAAACTGCCATCACAGAGCCGCCTTTAGCTGTTGGAAAAGTTTAAACTTAGTTTTGAATAGTTGCTATAGGCAACAAGGACTTTCTATTTATGCTGGGTCACATGATGCTGGTGCTGCGTGATGTCATGTGACGGAATGTTGTGGCTGATGATGTCACAGAGGGCGTTGTGATGTCACCCTTGGGGTATATAAGGGGGCTCCGTCCACCTAGAGCTCATATCTCATTGGCCATATCTTGGTGCTGAGATCCCCCCTGGAGACAATGAGGATCGCCATATTGTTTCTGTGCTGTACCCTGTTCTACCCTGTGAATTACCATAGGCTGCCGGTGAGTACCTGTCTATTATTACATATGGAGGACGTTTAGAATCAGCTGCGGCAGGGGAAGGGGATGGGGAGGGGGGTCCTGTAAGAATTTACCTGCGGGAATAAGAGGTTATGGCAGGGAAAGGAGCTTAGGAAGTGACAGTCAGAGGGGATATAAGTGTGGGGTGACCCCTCTGACTCCCACATTCCTGCTTTGTCCTTGTAGTGATTAATGACTTTGGTGTTGTCCCTTATATATCACTTTGCAGTCACCAGTGATCGCTCCGCACTGTGATCCTAAACTACAGTCTCATTTACCTTTTTGCAAACGCCCAGAAGGGGAGGAGTGACATCACACCCATGTGAGCAGATCCCGCCCACTTTTACTGCAGTCGTAATGCGAGCTAGCTGCATTCTGTTTTCATGGAAATGTCAGCAGCTGCTCCCCCTAGTGTTTACAAGATGAAAACATCAAAACAGTTAAAATATTTTTTTCAGATTTTATACCATTGAAACCTTTTTAAATATATATGTGTATTTATATATAAATATAAATACTTTACAATTTTACAATTGTAAAAAAATTGCTGACACTTTCCCTTTAAAAGATCTAAAGACGTTCTGCTTCATGTGCCATTGTGACCAATCACAGCACAGATTATATTTTTTAAACTTTTCTTGAAAAACTGAAGCTGCTCCGTGATTGGAAATCATGTGGAAGGGTTCTCTTTTAGACACTTAGTTAGGTCCAAAGTATCAGTGACATGATGGATAGAACTGTGCAATGATGTCACAGAGGGCTTTGTGATGTCACCCCTGGGTATATTAGAAGCCTCGGCCCATCTGCAGCTTGTATCTCATTGACCATACCTTGGTGCTGAGAGACCTCTGGAGATGATGAGTATCATCCTATCATTTCTGTGCTTTACGTTGCTCTACCCCCCACATTACAGTACACTGAGGGCGAGTATGTTCTCATCAATATGGAGGTCACAAGGATCAGCTAATGAGAATATCGCCTCTTGCAGGACTTCTCATACTGGACACGTGACCGTCCGTCATATGAAAGTCCAACAGTAAATAATATTCCATGGACCCTGGAGGTGAATCCCAAACTTCTTCCTGATCTTCTCAATGGGATATTTCTGAAAGTTGCTTGATAATGTATCCATCACTGTATAATAAGAAGGGCTCTCTGTTGGACTGGATTGGGTATAAATATACAGGACTTTATTATGTTTTTTTTCTTTATTATAGGATGACCCACTACCCGTGGATCTCAGGAGAAGCACCTATCAAGCTTCCATCAATCTTCCTTTTTTGGCTCTTCCGTGACGCAGTTTTTGTTGCGGTGATGACACTACTGACAATACTAGAGTATTTGGCCTTAAGTCTTGTCCTGAGCAAGTGGGCAATGTCTGAACCTGGTGAAACAATCAGAAAACTCCTGAGAACAAAACCATTCTGAAGGAACAAAGTGCTTGTAAGGAGCCGATTTGCATCCCTCAGATTCAGGAGCAAGACTCCAGGAGAACACCTGTCCTGCCCAATGGCAAATGTTCTACTCCATCCATGGCTCCTGCACCGCAGGATGCGAAAAAGGTTCCTAGCTGCAACTATAAAGTGGCGTTCAGTGATATTGTCTGGGTCAGAACGATCCCTCACAACAATATAGGAAGAAGAGCTCGAAGTTCCACGGAGCATAAAGAGAGGTTACTGATTTTTCAGAGAAGCCAACAATCCAGAATTCCAGAGCCACGAGCACCAGAACCTAGAACACCAGAACCTACCATGTCAGAACCTAGTATGTCAGAACCTAGAATGCCAGAGCCTGAAATGCCTACAACACCTCCACCCAAAATCAAGAGGAGAAGATGTTTCCTTAGATGTCTTAGAGGCGAGGAAGATTGAGAAGGCAACTGCTTGAACTTTCCCATTGCTCGTGTTTTCATCACAGGTTAGTCCTATACATGCTGTCTGATGGGCACCATCTTACTACATACAATGCAGCATTGCACCTGAAATCGAATGGATATTTTGTCACACACTTGCACTTTAGCATCTTATCATATGGCGCATATATCTATGAACGCTTTGCTAAGTATCACTGTCTAGTATGTGCTTCTGATGAACCTATTTTAGGAAAAAGTGTCGAGGTTTGGCATACTATGTACTTGAGTTTGGCGTACTATGTGCTTGTTGGTAAATTCTATTGCCATCTATAATCTACTAGATATTATAAAGTCTCTGGTGGGATGTCCCATGCCGAATTGTTGATAACTGACTATGAGCATTGTCCTCTATTTCTTATCTACTATGGTTACAGGTTGATATGAAGAGAGCTGTGCCATTGGTAGTGATTTTTCTACTGATTTGTCAGTTATATTTATGTTAGTTTAGCAAATTTCTGCTTGTAGGGTCTAATGTTTCAGCATAGTGTATGTTATGTGAGCTAAACTGTCATACTTATGCACTAGATAGATTATAAATTGTGATGCTTATGTACTAGATAGATTATTAGTTTAATCGGTGATTTTTTAAATATTTTTTAACATCAGGAGACTCAAGAATCGCATCTTACAGAAGACAAGAAGCCGAAATGCCGAAGGGTGATGACCTGTTGATGGCCCAAAGCTGGAGGGTCATTACCTCTTGATGGCACAAAACTGGACAGAAGATAAAAACATTTGATGGCACACAGCCGGAGGGTGATGATCTATTGATGGCCATAGCCAGAGGGTCATTAACTGTTGATGGCACACAGCCGGACAGAGGATCATTACCTGTTGATGGCACACAGCCGGATGGTCATTACCTGTTCATGGCGCACTGCCGGATGGTCATTACCTGTTGATGGCACACAGCCGGAGGGTGATGACCTATTGATGGCCATAGCCAGAGGGTCATTACCTGTTGATGGCGCACTGCCGGATGGTCATTACCTGTTGATGGCACACAGCTGGAGGGTGATGACCAGTTGATGTCGCACTGCCGGATGGTCATTACCTGTTGATGGCACACAGCCGGACAGAGGATCATTACCTGTTGATGGCACACAGCCGGATGGTCATTACCTGTTCATGGCGCACTGCCGGATGGTCATTACCTGTTGATGGCACACAGCCGGAGGGTGATGACCTATTGATGGCCATAGCCAGAGGGTCATTACCTGTTGATGGCGCACTGCCGGATGGTCATTACCTGTTGATGGCACACAGCTGGAGGGTGATGACCAGTTGATGTCGCACTGCCGGATGGTCATTACCTGTTGATGGCACACAGCCGGACAGAGGATCATTACCTGTTGATGGCACACAGCCGGTCAGAGGATAAGATCTTTTGATTGCATACACAGGGTCCCTCCCTGATAACAAGGAACCCTGGGGAATACTGGTCATCTTGATCCCCCACTGACTATATACTTGCTCCACCTCAGCCTACACCATCATGGAGGACACTTCCACCTGTGTTCACTGTAAGGTTGGACTTTCTTTTATAATTACAGCAGATTAATAAACATCATAAAGCTGTAAAACTATCGAGTAATTTATTATAAATTATTATAAAGAAATATAAAGTATAATAGATAGCTATAGAGGGCACAGAAGACGACTAACTATAGAAAGCATGGTATCGCCTGATATATACTGTATATTCTAGATGGCGCTATTACACTAAATACATCACAACCTCCAGGGTGATATTACCGTACAATGCGAGATCACTAATAATGGCCACAGATTATGAGAAAATGACCAGCTCCATAGTCCTGGAGTTATTATAAATGTCTCTAGTGTGAGGCAGGGACTGGACGAGTGTTGGAGGGAGGTATATTCCCCCAGGACGTCCTTTATGTATCCATGCTGCAGAATCTGCCGTATACTTCTGTTCTAGCAGTCAGACATTTCACTCTGCAAATCACAGGCTCAACATTGTGTAAAACTACCACCGTATATAAGAGCACTCAGAATATAAACTAGCGGCATGCCGTGCACTGCCCACGTCATGTGTACGGGATACAGGACCTGCAGGACCTGGTACGGCCATTATAGTTGATAGATTAATGATACCTGTGCAGATGAAGGGAAAAAAAATATGTGCAACAACAGGAGGAGAAAGTCTCAAAATGTAATTTGAAGAGTATAATAGAGAAATGGGAAACTTCTGGAGATGCAGATAAGTGGTACCAGGGCGAAATATAAGTGTAGCCAGACAAGGGAAAAGTGCAAATGATCCAGTGACTCACCCCCTGGGCCAGTGCTGTAGTGCGGCGCGCGTGCGCGCGGGGGATACCCGGAGCCGGATCCGATGGGGGTAGTAGTCTTCGTGTGGCGGTGACCCGGTCCGCGCCCAGGGTGGTCAAACTAAGTGGCAGTTATTGGTATGATGGTATTAGTGTCCGACTACGCCACCCGTTGATTTGCGGTCGCAAGGCTGCCACTGCAAAACAGTCCGCTGAGGCCGATGGTATATATGTGCAGCTATGGTGGTATAACCCCCAACGGGAGAGGTATAGCCTCAGGGCAGCTGGTGCGGGTGAAGGGAGTGATAGTAAGAGCGTCCCGGTACCTATGGTGCTGGTGGTGCGATGGAACACAGAGACTGATTGCAGTTTTCAATGCTTTACTCACAGTTGTTATTAACGTCAGTCCTGCAGGTGATGACGACCCGAGCCATGCTGCGTCCACCAGGTACGGGGCTCGACCAACCCCCAGGCAGTTCCAGAGTGTGACCTTGAACTCCTTTCCCCGTTCCTTTCTCTGGCCGTCCCCACTAGGGACCCACCCATGTCCAGCTTCCTCGGGCCTTCTGGTGGCGAAACCTTTCTCCGGTCTCCCTGACCCTATGTGGCGTGCCTTCGTGGTGGGTGTAGTGAGTGGTCGCACCAAGACGTGGCCACGACCTCCGGTTCCTGGCTGAGGATAAGTGGCCTCCACCAGTTTGGGATCCGGTACCCTGATCTGCCAACCCTTCACCCGCTGACTCCTAGCGTGTTCGGGTTCCTTCTTGCTTCATGTCTCTGGGCCTTTCCTTATGTTTCATTCTTTCCTTGCTTCTTGTTCCTTTCTTCTTCACTCTTGCTCCCTCCAGGGGCAGCACCCAGACAGGGCTGCTGCTCCCTGTCACTCCTCTTCTCACTCTTCTTCTGTCTGACTGAACTCACTCCTAAGATGGTGCCCACCTTTTATACTCCCTCTGACACCCGAGCCCAGGTGACTAGCAACCAATGGGCTCCTTCCTATGCCCAGAAACCCACTCCCATCTGCCCCTACACCACTGGGATATTCCTCCCCCCCCTCCCCACTCCAGCCAGGAACAGAAGCTGTCGTACCTGCACATCTTTCTAGTGGGAGTACCGTCGGTCTGTTCCTCGGAAATGGGGTGTGTGTGGTGCATGCAGCTAACTGAGTTCTAGTCCACACTCCATCCTTACCCGGGGGTGGAATACCACACCTCTGGTTCGAGGTGCAATACCCCGTAGCAGCCGAGCCCTCGGGGTGCTACACCAGCGTAAAGGTTTGTTTAGTAGAAAAAATATTAAAACTTAGCTTTTATTAGCCATATAAAACACTGCTCCACAAAGAATACAGCAAATGTGCAACTATCCTAGCTTACAGACCTACGCGTTTCAACAAATCATGTCTTAATTATGGCCCTACTACTAGAATGACAAAAAGGCATATATATATATATATATATATATATATATATATATATATATATATATATATATATATATATATCCACGTGCCTGTATGACCTACCTACAACGCCTGGGCATGCTCCTGATGAGGTTGCGGATGGTCTCCTGTGGGATCTCCTCTCAGACCTGGACTAAAGCATCCGCCAACTCCTGGACGGTCTGTGGTGCAACGTGACGTTGGCGGATGGAGCAAGACATGATGTCCCAGATGTGCTCAATCGGATTCAGGTCTGGGGAACAAGCGGGCCAGTCCATAGCTTCAATGCCTTCATCTTGCAGGAACTGCTGACACACTCCAGCCACATGAGGTCTGGCATTATCCTGCATTAGGAGGAACCCAGGGCCAACCGCACCAGCATATGGTCTCACAAGGGGTCTGAGGATCTCATCTCGGTACCTAATGGAAGTCAGGCTACCTCTGGCGAGCACATGGAGGGCTGTGCGGCCCTCCAAAGAAATGCCACCCCACACCATTACTCACCCACTGCCAAACCGGTCATGCTGAAGGATGTTGCTCTCCATGGCTTCTCCAGACTCTGTCACGTCTGTCACATGTGCTCAGTGTGAACCTGCTTTCATCTGTGAAGAGCACAGGGCGCGAGTGGCGACTTTGCCAATCCTGATGTTCTGTGGCAAATGCCAAGCGTCCTGCATGGTGTTGGGCTGTGAGCACAACCCCTATCTGTGGATGTCGGGCCCTAATACCACCCTCATGGAGTCGGTATCTAACCGTTTGTGCAGACACATGCACATTTGTGGCCTGCTGGAGGTCATTTTGCAGGGCTCTGGCAGTGCTCCTCCTGTTCCTCCTTGCACAAAGGCGGAGGTAGCGGTCCTGCTGCTGGGTTGTTGCCCTCCTACGGCCCCCTCCACATCTCCTGGTGTACTGGCCTGTCTCCTGGTAGCGCCTCCAGCCTCTGGACACAGCCAACCTTCTTGCCACAGCTCGCATTGATGTGCCATCCTGGATGAGCTGCACTATCTGAGCAACTTCTGTGGGTTGTAGAGTCTGTCTCATGCTACCACGAGTGTGAAAGCACAACCAACATTCAAAAGTGACCAAAACATCAGCCAGAAAGCATTGGTACTGAGATGTGGTCTGTGGTCCCCACCTGCAGAACCACTCCTTTATTGAGGGTGTCTTGATAATTGCCAATAATTTCCATCTATCGTCTATTCCATTTGCACATCAGCATGTGAAATTGATTGTCAATCAGTGTTGCTTCCTAAGTGGACAGTTTGATTTCACAGAAGTTTGATTTACTTGGAGTTATATTCTGTTGTTTTAAGTGTTCCCTTTATTTTTGGAGCAGTGTATATAGATACATACAGTGAGTACGGAAAATATTCAGACTCCTTTAAATTTTTCACTCTTTGTTTAATTGCAGCCATTTGATAAATTCTGAAAAGTTCATTTTTTTCTCATTAAAGTACACTCTGCACCCCATCTTGACTGAAAAAAACAGCAATGTAGAATTTTTTTGCAAATTTATTAAAAAAGAAAAACTGAAATATCACATGGTCATAAGTATTCAGATCCTTTGATCAGACACTCATATTTAAGTCACATGCTGTCCATTTCCTTGTGATCCTCCTTGAGATGGTTCTACTCCTTCAATGGAGTCCAAATGTGTTTAATTAAACTGATAGGATTTGATTTGGAAAGGCACACACCTGTCTATATAAGACCCCACAGCTCACAGTGCATGTCAGACCAAATGAGAATCATGAGCTCAAAGGAACTGCCCAAGGAGCTCAGAGACAGAATTGTGACAAGGCACACATCTAGCCAAGGTTATAAAAGAATTTCTGCATTACTCAAGGTTCATAAGAGCACAGTGGCCTTCATAATCCTTAAATGGAAGAAGTTTGGGACCACCAGAAGTCTTCCTAGACCTGGTCGTCCAGCCAAACTGAGCAATCGTGGGAGAAGAGCCTTGGTGAGAGAGGTAAAGAAGAACCCCAAGATCACTGTGGCTGAGCTCCAGAGATGCAGTAGGGAGATGGGAGAAAGTTCCACAAAGTCAACTATCACTGCAGCCCTCCACCAGTTGGGCCTTTATGGCAGAGTGGCCAGACGGAAGCCTCTCCTCAGTGCAAGACATATGAAAGCCCGCATAGAGTTTGCTCAAAAACACATGAAGGACTCCCAGACTATGAGAAATAAGATTCTCTGGTCTGATGAGACAAAGATAGAACTTTTTGGTGATAATTCTAAGTGGTATGTGTGGAGAAAACCAGTCACTGCTCATCACCTGCCTAATACAATCCCAACAGTGAAACATGGTGGTGGCAGTTGTTAGAACCCTCCTATTAGTTTTTTCTATTTTGTGGTCACGTGACCTTGTGCCTATTTATTCCAGCTCCACCCTTCAGGCTTTGCTGGACTTCAGTGTTACTTTGACTCTTAATCTAGCCAGGTGCTTTGTACCTACTGTATCTCTCTAGTTTGTTTGGTCCTTGGACCACTAAGTACTTTTGTCTGTTTGTCTTCTTCTGCTACTACTTCTGCCAGGAGGTGTCCATTTTTGTCCCAGTCCATAGTTCTTTTAGGGACCCCTCCCTTTAATCTATAGGTCTGCGTTCAGACTAGCCGCGGACGAAGGCGGGTCTGTTCACAAGGAACAGGTTGCCCACTGCATCGTAGGGAATCAGCTTAGTCCTATTGTATGGACAGATTTCCTCTCTTTCCTTAGTTCTTGTAGCAGATCATAACAGCAGTATCATGCTATGGGTGTGTTTTTCAGCTGCAGGGACAGGACGACTGGTTGCAATTGAAGGAAACATGAATGCGGCCAAGTACAGAGATATCCTGGATGAAAACCTCTTCCAGAGTGCTCTGCACCTCAGACTTGGCCAAAGGTTCACCTTCCAACAAGACAATGACCCTAAGCACACAGCTAAAATAACAAAGGAGTGGCTTCAGAACAACTATGTGACCATTCTTGACTGGCCCAGCCAGAGCCCTGACCTAAACCCAATTGAGCATCTTTGGAGAGACCTGAAAATGGCTGTCCACCAACGTTTACCATTCATCCTGACGGAACTGGAGAGGATCTGCAAGGAAGAATGGCAGAGGATCCCAAAATGCAGGTGTGAAAAACTTGTTGCATCATTTCCAAGAAGACTCATGGCTGTACTAGCCCAAAAGGGTGCTTCTACTCAATACTGAGCAAAGGGTCTGAATACTTATGACCATGTGATATTTCAGTTTTTCTTTTTTATTAAATTTGCAAAAATTTCTACATTTCTGTTTTTTTTCAGTCAAGATGGGGTGCAGAGTGGACTTTAATGAGAAAAAAATTAACTTTTTAGAATTTACCAAATGGCTGCAATGAAACAAAGAGTGAAAAATGTAAAGGGGTCTGAATACTTTCCGTACCCAGTGTACATGCATGGAAATAAATGCAGAATTATATTTCTTAATACTGCAGTATCAGATCCTGTCTTGAATTTAACCCCTGTGGTATCCAATGTGAAAATCCACAGGGACTCCCGGTTCAGAAGTTTGCACTTATGATCCCCCCCTCGTGTGGATCTATATACCTTCTCTATCTCCATATATTTAAAGAATGAGGTGTCACCTTTATGAACTCTCGCAAAATGCCTCGATACTGCTGATGTATTTATGGCTTCCAAATTAATCGCATCAGAAAGATGTCTTCTGATACGGACTTTCAGCGCACCTGTGGTACAACCCACATAGTGGACCTTCCACAAGGTGCATTCTATAAGGTATATAACCCCTGATGAATTACAATTGAGGAAATCATGAATTTTATATTCTCTATCATTACTTAAGGACATAAAACTATCTGTTTTAACCGCATGTAGACACGCTTTGCACCGATTGGCTCCACATCTGAAGAAACCTTTTGTGCTGAGCCAATTTGGTTGTACAGTATTAGTCTCACTGGTGTATAAGCCAGGAGAAAGGATGGTTCCCAGAGCGGGCGCTTTCCTGGCTACAAAGCGGATGGCATTAGAAAGTAGGTTTTTTAGTTTCTTGTTCTGATATATAATAGGGTTATACTTTTTAATTCTAGATGTAATTTTATTATACTGAGGACTATAGGTGGTAGAAAATGTTACCCTAGTATCCAATGTGTTAATGTTATTTTTCTGTTTATTTCGGAGTATATCTTTCCGATTTATATTGGAGACAATTCTACTCGCTTTTCTTAAAGACCACTCGGGATAGCACCTATTGGATAGTCTGTTACAAATTTTTTCTGATTCCTTCTGAAAAGTGATGTTATCTGAACAATTTCGTATTGTTCGTATTAGCTCACCGTAAGGGATATTTCTCTTAATATGTGGCGGATGACAACATTTAGCTGATAGAATAGAATTTGAGGCTGTAGATTTTCTGTGGGGATTAATTTTGACCAATTCTTTCTCCTTGGTAGCCTCAAGTTCGAGATCCAAAAAAGTAATTTTGGATGAATGGTAGAACTAAGTGAATTTAAGATTACAATGATTGCAGTTGATGTACTGTACAAATTGTACCACCTCCTCCTGTGTGCCCCCCACACCAGGAGGAGGTCATCAATAAATCTACCATACCACACAATGTGTCCACTATATGTGTTATCATTATGGTAAATGAAAAGCTCCTCCACCTACACATCACTATGTTCGCTAGCGAAGGAGAACATTTACTGCCCATGCTGACTCCTCTTTTCTGTAAAAAAAAAACTTTTATCAAAGCTAAAATAATTACGCTCTAAGAGGAACTGTACTGCTATGACCAGAAATTCTTTTATTTCTATAGTGTACGAACTGTATGTGTCAAGGTGGTAGGTTAAACATGCTAAAGCAATATGGTGTGGAATTGAGGGGGTATAATGCCACCACATCACAGGACAATCATCCAAAGTTTTTTGGCCATTCAAATTTATCAAAAATGGTCACTATGAATTTTGAATCCCTAATGTAACTCGGAGTTTCCTGAACCAGAGGCTGTAGGTAAAAATCCATCCAGGCACTTAATTTTTCACCATGGGAACCAATCCCCACCACTATGGGTCTTAACCCCTTTACAGCCCAGGGCGTACTAATACGTACTGTACCTGCACCCTGGGCTTTAAGAGCCAGGTACGTATTAGTACGCCCTGTTGATTTCGGCCACACACAGGCTGTGCGGGCGCGATCGCCGCCGGGTGTGAGCTGATTTTTGCTATGTGTTGGGAGTGGTCACGCACGGCTCCCGGCACATTAACCCCCGCAATGCTGCGATCAAAATCGATCACAGCATTGCGGAGGTAAGTACTGCATACTCACCTCTTCCCCGCCATCGCACGCTGTCTGAGGCTGGGTTCCTTGGTTGTCATGGTAACCCAGATGTCGTCATGACAACATCCGGGTCACCAGACAGCAGAAAGATACTTTGATCATGCACAGTGCATGACCAAAGTATCTTCTGCATCTACAGCACTGACAGCCTGTATAGCACAGGGATGGTGCTCCATCCCTATGTTATACAGGCGATCAGAGTATAAAAAGTGAAAGTCCCATAGTGGGACAAAGTATAAAAGTAAAAAAAAGTGGTAAAAAAATAATCCACCAAAAATAAAAATATAATGTACCCATCAATAAATATTATAATGAAAAAAAACAAACAAAACAATAAAAGTACACATATTTGGTATCGTCACGTCCGGAACAACCTGACCTATAAAACTGTCTCACAAGTTAACTCCTTTAGTGAACACGGTAAAAAATTAAAATAAAAAACAAAGCAAAAAACAATGCTTTATCATCATACCGCCAAACAAAAAATGGAATTAAACGCGATCAAACAGATGAATATAAATAAAAATGGTACCACTGAAAACGTCATCTTGTTCCACAAAAAACAAGCTGCCACACAGCTCCATCAGCTGAAAAATAAAAAAGTTATAGCTCTCAGAATAAAGTGATGCAAAAAAATAATTTTTTCTAGAAAATAGCTTTTATTGTGTAGAAGCGCCAAAGCATAAAAAAAGATGTAAATGTGGTACCACTGTAAACGTACTGACCCGAAGAATAAAGCAACCTCATCAATTTTACCACACGCGGAACAGCATAAAAAAATTTAAAAAAACAATTCCTGAATTGCTGGTTTTTGCTTATTCTGCCTCCCAAAAATCGGAATAGAAAGCGATCAAAAAATGTCACGTGCCTGAAAATGGAACCAATAAAAACGTCAACTCATCCCGCAAAAACAAGTTGTCAAATGACTCTGTCGGCCAAAATATGGAAAAATTATAGCTCTCAAAATATGGCGATGCAAAAACTAGATTTTGCAAAAAAATGCATCTTTTAGTGTCAGACAGCTGTCAATCATAAAAACCAGATAGGATTCTGGTATCGCTGTAATCGCACCGACCCAAAGAATAAAGTCGTCTAATCACTTATACTGCACAAGGAACGGTGTAAAAAATAAACTCTAGTGTTAGGGTTGTGCTAGGGTTGGGATTTTTTTCAAAAGCAAAAAAAAAAAAGATGTCAATATGGCGACTAGTGTTGAGCACAAGTGCTCGCTACTTGAGTTTGCATCGGGTGCTCGGGTATGCATTGAGTATCGCGGGTGCTCGAGTCTCTGCCCCATATGCTTCACAGTCAAAAAAAACGTGCGGGGATTGCCTGCCATGCACCAGCAATCCCTGCATGTTTGTTTTGGGTGTCTAATAACCTTGAAACATGTGGGCAGGACTCGAGCATGTCACTCGAGCACGTGCGATACATGGTGCATACCCGAGTACACGATGCAAACTCAAGTAGCGAGCACTTGTGCTCAAGACTAATGACAACTTATTCAATATGATGACCTAATGTTATCAAATTATGTGTCGTACCGGGTTGAAAATGTACATTATACCCCTTGATAAAATCCTTGAGGGGTGTAGTTTCCAAAATGGGGTCAATTGTGGGGGCGTTCAACTATTTAGGCACATCAGGGGCTCTTCAAACGTGACATGGTGTCCGCCCTCAATTCCAGCCAATTTTGCGTTCAAAAAGTCACACAGTGCTCCTTCCCTTCTGAACTCTGCCGTGCACCCAAACACTGTATTTTCCCCACATATAGGGTATTGGCGTACTCAGGAGAAATTGCAAAACGTTTTTGGGGTCCATTTTCTCCTCTTACCCTTGTGAACATAAAAAAATTGGGGCTAAAACATAATTTTTGTGGAAAAAGTTTGATTATTTATTTTCATGGCTCCATGTTTAAACTTCTGTAAAGGTTCTCTGAGGGGTCTAGTTTCCAAAATGGTGTCACTTGTGGGGGGTTTCCACTGTTTAGGCACATCAGGGGCTCCCCAAACACAACATGGCGTCCGCTCATTATTCAAGCAAATTTTACTTTCAAAAAGTCAAATGGCTCTCCTTCCCTTCCGAACCATGCCGTACGCCTAAACAGTGGTTTTTCCCCACATATGGGGTATCTGTGTGGTCAGGGGAAATTGAACAACAAATTTTGCGGTCCATTTTTTCCTGTCAACCCTGTGAAAATAAAAAAAATTGGGTCTAAAGTAACATTTTTGTGAAAAAAGTTAAATGTTAATTTTTTTCTTCCACATTCCAAAAATTTCTGTGAAGCACTTGAAGGGTTAATAAATTTTTTGAATGTGGTTTTAAGCACCTTGGGGGTGCAGATTTTAGAGTGGTCTTACTTTTGGGCATTTTCTGTCATAAAGACCCCTCAAAGTGACTTCAAATGTGATGTGGTCCCTAAAAAAATGGCTTTGTAAATTTTGTTGGAAAAATTAGAAATCTCTGGTCAACTTTTAACCCTTATAGCTCTCTAATAAAAAAAAAAATTGGTTCCAAAATTGTGCTGATGTAAAGAAGATATGTGGTAAATGTTATTTATTAACTATTTTGTGTGACATATCTCTCTGATTTAAGGGCATAAAAATTCAAATTTTGAAAATTGCTAAATTTTCTAAAATTTTTTGCCAAATTTCAGTTTTTGTCACAAATAAATGCAAGTGATATCGGAGAAATTTTACCACAATCATGAAGTACAATATGTCACGAAAAAACAATCTCAGAACTAGGGGGATCCGTTGAAGCATTCCAGAGTAATTACCTCATAAAGTGACAGTGGTCAGAATTGTAAAAATTGGCCTGGTCATTAATGTGCAAACCACCTTGGGTAGTAAAGGGGTTAAAGGTGGTGGGAAAATATTTTTAAGTATTTTTGGCAGCGAATGGTAAACTGGAACAATTGGGTGATCTACGTATAAATATTCCATTAATTTTTTTTTTAGGGCCCCTCAGTGCAAACCTTCGTTTAATAGATTATACATAGCAGCATTAAACTCAACAGTAGGATCTCTAGCTAACTCCAAATAAACATCCCTATTTTCTAAATCCATCAAATTCAATTTTTTATACAATCCTGCATTCAGTACTATAGTGCCACCTTTATCCGCTAAGCGGACTAGTATGTCTGAATTATCCTTTAATTTTTTCAGAGCGTCTTTTTCTCTATATGTCAGATTAGAGTCCAAATGATTAGTAGAAGATAATTCATTCTTTAATTCCACTAGTTCTTTTTCAATTAAGTCCTGGAACTGATCCAGAACCAATGGTCTGGACTGAAGTGGGTAAAAGAAAGGATTACCAGCCCGAAAGTCGTCATTTAAATTTACATTTGGAATTAAAGATTCCGTCTCGAATTGTTTCATTTGTAATAAAGACTGTTGTTCTGTGAATAATAACATGGAATCCTGGCTTGTCCTAGGAGAAACTTCTTCTGAAGCTGTATTCTGTGGATTTTTCATGTCCATAAAATGACATCGGATGGTGAGGTTACGTGCTAGTTTGTTAACATCCAGAATTGTTCTGGAAATGTCGAATTCGTTAGAAGGTGAAAAGCTCAGGCCTTTAGCAAGGAGAGAAATTTGACTCTCAGATAAGATGTAGCTAGAGAGATTCCAAACAGGTGACTCTAATAATGGCGTTTTTTGCTCTGTGTTGGGTACTTGTTTGCATTTACGCTTACGTCCCGCCCTTGTGTGACCCGCCACTAGCTGTTTCAGTAGCGGCTAGCCCTCCCTTGGAAAGGGGTGTACTCGGACGGCGGGCCCAGTTGGTAGAATGGGGATGCAGTCGCGGCCTCGGCCCGGTCCATGCCCAGGGCGCACACATTAAAAATAGGGGCCAGTTGATGAGTGGCAATTATGAGTGGATAAACGACTACGCCACCTGTGGTGTCTGGTCATGCGCCACCAGCGCTGCTGCAGTCCTCTGAGGCGGGATGTTGTGGCAGCTGATGGTAGTACTACTCCCCACAGGCGGAGCAGGGCCTCAGGGCAGAGGAAAAAGGAGGATGAGTGGAGTCGTAGTAGGTGCAGTGGTGCGGTGTGGTGTCGCGCTGCCATAATGGACCGGAGGCAATGGATGTAGTCTTCCAAGCTTTACTCACGTTGTTAGAGGTCAGCTGCAAGGCTTCTACTTGCTCCTCATGGCGTGCTGTGGCCACCAGAGAAGGGGGTTCGGCACACCCCGGTAGTTCAGGTGCGTCTATCAGGACCCCCAGCACCAGCGTGTTCCTAGAAATCTCCCCCTTGGGCCTCTCCTGTCCGTGTGCAGTGCGTGTTGCAAGGCTGGGTCTCCCTCTGGCTATACACAGAACAAGGGCACGGGTGGTGACTCCGCTCCGTCCGTTACCTGGTGGAAACCACTTAGCCTCCGGGCTTTTCCGACTGAGACGTGAAGTAACAAAGTCAGATATCGGGGGCCGGTACCCCTCTTGCAGCAGGAGTCCCTCTGACTAGGCCAGAATGGAGAGTATAGGTGGTGTATGCCGCTCCGTCCGTATTCCCTGGGATCCTTTTGCCTGCGGAGCTCTCCTCCTCAGCTCGCCTCCAGGCCTTCTTAAGCAGGGACCTTGACCGGGTAGAGACCTCCGTTAACTCTATCCCGCTCCTCGTCTCAAGGCCAGAGCACGAGGACCGTGCATCTCCAGCACGCTGCAGGCTCCTACACAAGGCCACTGCCAGCTGTGAAGACCACAATCAAACAACCTTGAACTTAAGATGGCTGGCTATTAAATATGTACTGTATCTACAAGTGTAACCTAAAAGTACGTCCTCCACCCTCACCCACTACATAGTTCCCCCTAACTTTGGTTCCCTCATCTCCATTATCCTGCTGGGGCAGCACACTAGTGTATACTAGCCCCCCATAGGACAGGAGTGTGTAGTGTTGAGTGATGTGGTGGGGTCCTGACAGGTACTCCATCCTTACCTGGGAGAGGAGATACAACACCTCTTTCACAAGATGCAGTACCCCCCTGTGGCGACCGAACCTTCAGGGGCGCCACATTCCCCCCTGGTGAAACACCGCACGTCCGCGGGCTGCAAAGAGAGCAAAACATGGTACAGACTTTTTATATGCTTTTTCACAACAATCAACAATCTTCCCATTATGGGAGGCTCTGATTCTTAAACGTTGCAGATAAATAGTACAAAAGTATAAAAACATCAAAGAGACATTATGCATGTAGACAGCTTGGTAGGAAAATAGAAAAAGAGGCAGTTCAGCAGCAAGAGGGACCTGTCCCAAACCCTCAACGTAGGCCCTGGGGTGGCTGCAGGGCATGGAGATCCTGTGTTGGACCTCCAGAAGAGCCACTCCAGACAGGTTTTGCTTCTGAGGTCTGAGGTAGAAGTAGAAGTGGGTTTTGTATAAAACCAATAGGGAGCACCTAAATAGATGCATAACTATATACAATAGAGTCTGTCTATTGCCAGTCCGCAGGGACAAATGTCTCTCTAAACCGGGAGGAAAACATGGTAATAAACATAAACAATCAACAAGTCAACTCAAAGATACAGCCTCCGGGGTCGCTTAGTCCAGGTACCTCCACCTAGGGAAAGGCTCGTTCTTGCTCACGGAGCCATACCGGTCCCCTACCGGCAGGTGCGCAGGGGCCTCATCCTGGAATACTCTATGCACATCCAGGGTGTACCACCCACGCTCCCGATGGTGGCGGGTGTACGACACCAAGTCACCCGGGTAGAGATTCCGGCCAGGGTCATCCCTCCTCAGTTGTGGCTCGAACCTCTGCGGTTCACAAATACGTCCTGAGCAAACTGGGGACTCCTGATGAAGCCCCACCCCGCCTCCTGGTGGAAGCGGACGATCAGCCCTTCCTCCCGGGGGCTTGGATGGGCTGCCTCCTCCTGGCAGGCCTTGGACTTGGCGGCCTTAGCGCGCACCTCCAGGCGCTCGCAGCGTACCCGCCTCTCGCGCCGCTCCTTGTCCAGCTGAAGGAGCTCCTTGCGGCAGAAGTCCTTTCGCCTCCGCGCTTCCGCCCGGGTCTCCTGGGGGAAGCCCATTAGGTCCCCCCTGGTTGTCCCAGACCATCTCCTCCGCCGCCGGGCAGGTAACCAGTGGCGCTGGCTGTCGCGACAACAGGGGTTGCTGCAGGTCCTTCGGTGGCGCGGACCAGTCCGGGTTGGGGCAGGTGGTGTCCCCACTAAGCACAGGCTCTTCTAGGCCGGGAGTTTGGAGGCATTGCAGGTCTCCGGCGGAGAATGACACGTAAGCCTCCAGCTCCGGAGCGAAGATCTGCTCCTAAACAACGGCGCCCAGGGACAGGGGTGCCGGCATTAGATCCACTAGGGCCTCCGTGCGTCTCTCACCCGGGACAGGGGTTTGTATCTTACCCAGTCCTGTGCTGCACGCGGCCTCTGAGGTTTCTTCCTCCTGGGTTGCTGCTCCGCTTTCTTGGCTTGCAGCACCTTGGAGGCGGGACCGGATCTTCTGCAGCACCTCCTCTCTCCATGCTGCGGACACCGTACGCTGGGCCTCCGCAACCCTCCGGGTCAGGTCCTGTGACTCCACTCGGAGGAACTCGGCCTCCTCCGGGGTCAGGTGAATCCCCCGTATTCCGAGCGAGGCATCAGTTGGTGGGGCGGCATCGGAGCATCTCTCCTGCACTGTTTCCATCCTTGCTGCTGGGTGTGGAGTCTCTAGGATTGTTGTGGCCACACCTTGTTGTTGCTTACTCCTCCTTCTCTTGGGGCGGCTCCAGGGTGGCTGGCTGACAGGCAGCCCTTAGGACGTCCCATCCGTCTTGACGGACACTACCTCGCGGACAGTCTCTAATGCAAGGGCCGGTCCTAGCTGTTGGTGCCATGGGGAAAGCCAGACCCACGATGGGAGGTGTTGGGTGGTTGTCCTTTTTGCACACAATGGCGTCCTTTCTTCTTGGGCGGGCGCCATCTTGGGTGTTAAAGACAGTCTGTTGTAAAGGCGCGCAGTACCCGCTGCCAATGGGAATCACTTCTTCCGTTGCTGCGGGCACACAATCCTGCCGACTACGCCAGTGATGTTTGACCCGCCACTAGCTGTTTCAGCACGGCAAGCCCTCCCTGGGAAAGGGGTGTACTCGGACGGTGGGCCCAGTTGGTAGAATGGGGATGCAGTAGCGGCCTCGGCCCGGTCCGTGCCCAGGGCGCACACATTAAAAATAGGGGCTAGTTGATGAGTGGCAATTATGAGTGGATAAATGACTACGCCATCTGTGGTGTCTGGTGATGCGCCACCAGCGCTACTGCAGTCCTCTGAGGCGGGATGTTGTGGCAGCCGACTGTAGTACTACTCCCCACAGGCGGAGCAGGGCCTCAGGGCAGAGGAAACAGGAGGATGAGGGGAGTCGTAGTAGGTGCAGTTTTGCGGTGTGGTGTCCCGCTGCAATAATGGACCGGAGGCAATGGATGTAGTCTTCCAAGCTTTACTCACGTTGTTAGAGGTCAGCTGCAAGGCTTCTCCTTGCTCCTCACGGCGTGCTGCGGACACCAGAGAAGGGGGTTCGGCACACCCCGCTAGTTCAGGTGCGTCTATCAGGACCCCCAGCACCAGTGTGTTCCTAGAAATCTCCCCCTTGGGCCTCTCCTGTCCGTGTGCGGTGCGTGTTGCAAGGCTGGGTCTCCCTCAGGCTATACACAGAACAAGGGCACAGGTGGCAACTCCGCTCCGTCTGTTACCCCGTGGGAACCACTTAGCCTTCAGGCTTTTCTGACTGAGACGTGAAGTAACAAAGTCAGATATCGGGGGCCGGTACCCCTCTTGCAGCAGGAGTCCATCTGACTAGGCCAGAATGGAGAGTATAGGTGGCGTATGCCGATCCGTCCGTATTCCCTGGGATCCTTTTGCCTGCGGAGCTCTCCTCCTCAGCTCCCTTCCAGGCCTTCTTAAGCAGGGACCTTGACCGGGTAGAGACCTCTGTTAACTCTATCCTGCTCCTCGTCTCAAGGCCAGAGCATGAGGACCGTGCATCTCCAGCTCGCTGCAGGCTCCTACACAAGGCCACTGCCAGCTGTGAAGACCACAATCAAACAACCTTGAACTTAAGATGGCTGGCTATTAATTATGTATCTATAAGTGTAACCTAAAGATGCGTCCTCCACCCTCACCCACTACATGGTTCCCCCTATCTTTGGTTCCCCCATCTCCATTATCCTGCTGGGGCAGCACCCTAGTGCATACTAGCCCCCCATAGGACCGGAGTGTGTAGTGTTGAGTGATGAGGTGGGGTCCTGACAGGTGCTCCATCCTAACCTGGGAGAGGAGATACCACACCTCTTTCACAAGATGCAGTACCCCCCTGTGGCGACCGAACCCTCAGGGGCGCCACACCCTCTTCCTCCGTCTTTTGTAATCGCTCCACCAGCACTAGATAATTTATTTTTGACAAAATACAATTGTTGCATTTCTCCCATTGAACTCATAGATGAATCTGAGAAATCATCAGAGGTGGCAGCAAAAGAATTATCCGTAACATCATCATGCTCCTTAAAACTCCCTCTTCCAGATCTCTGAAAACGTTTGTGGGAGCGTTTTTTTTAAGATGGATGGTAATTGTTTATTCCAACTATAAATCTTGTTCTGCTTATAGTCCTCACTGTCCCTTTTGAACTTGGATCTTTTTATATCCATAATGGTGTTCTCCAACTTGGCCAAATTAGATTTCAGTTTGTCATTACAAATATTAAATTCTTTTAGTTGCACATATTTCCCCAAAGACGATTGTATATTTTTAATATCCAATTTAATTTAAGTCAGTTCCAGTTCCTCATGTTTGATTATGAGGTGCATAAGATTCAGTGAACATTGACTAAGAATCGCTTTCTGATCTTCTTGAAAACCGTCATTGTATATAGTGGTGGCGACTTTTTTTTAAACGCAGACCTCTGGGGATCATTTCCTTTTTTATATATGTGTCCAAGGTTGTGAGATCCCACCAAACTTTAAGTTCTCTGGTCATTTTGTTTTCCATCTGGAACATGAGATCTTTAAATTCATCCGGTTCTGTTGTCACCACTGACGGTTTATTATCAAAAATAGATGCTAGTTTGTTCAGTCTAGCCGAACAATCCTCTGTGTCACTGAAATTCATTATGTCAAATTGAGGGGGTGTGAAAATCCACAGGGACTCCCGGTTCAGAAGTGTGCACTTGCAGTCAGACAAGCCAATGGCCTGGTAACAGGGGCCAAGCAGAGCCGGGTAAGTGGTAATACAAGTGGGCAGTGGAATGAGTCGAGGTTTTGGTAATCATGGTGTAACAGATCGGGCAGACTGACTGGGCAGGAGAGAATTTCATGTTTTCTTGATTATAGCATCATGTGGAGAATTCCTGCTCCTTAATATTAAAAGGGGTTGTCCGGGACTTTTTTTTTTTTTTACCATGGACCTAAGAACTAGCAGGCAAGTATTTGCTAACTATGTGCCTGTTGTGCTAGGCGCCGATATTTGCTGGTTCAGAGTGGTCACGGAGCGCTCCTGACAGTGATTTTTCAGCTCCCGCTCTGATCTGTTGATGGGGTGTGACTGCCGGTGTCATGCTGATTGACAGCTGGCTCCCTGCTGCCTAACTGCAGGGAGCCGTCTGTCAATCAGCATAAAGTTGGCATTCACGCCTCTTTGACAGAGCAGTCGGGAAGAGGAAGAGCTGTTCTGTTGACGTGAAGCAGCAGAATCGCTGTTAGGAGCGGTCCAGGAGCGATCTTAGCCACCACAGGGTAGAACAAGCACGTAATAAGCAATTACCTGCCTGATAGTTCTTAGGCCCATTGCATTTTTCTATCTCACCCTGTAGGAGTCACCTTCTCCTCAACCAAAAAGAGAAGGTGCATATCCACCGACATTGTGATGCGCCAGCTTCCAGATCCAATTGCAGATAAAATTATGATTTTATTGTTAATCCATTAAAAAGATATACACATTGCAAAAATAAAATAAATAAAGGTGGAGACCTCTGTGAAACCTACACGTTTCGAACGCCAAACGTTCTTAATCCTGCTATAGAAATACATGTAGGGAGTTACAATTTACATGCTCGACCGCGCCATCATATGGGCGTGTTGATAGTTCCTCACGCCCAATTTTCTAAGTAAAGAAATGATAGGGTGTGGGAATAACAGAATAAAAACAAGTGATCTAATCTTGAAAAGTAGGCAGTGTGTATAAAAAATACACAAAGATGATACAAACAATATGATATATACATTAACATAAAATCAAAAAGATAATAAAAGAAAAGTGTTAAACCTGTGTCAGAGAAATAGCTCAGAGCTTAGCGCAAGGAAGCACTCTTTAGAAGAACTCCTTAGGAAAACAGATACAACTACAGCAAGCTGTACCTTCCAGGACTGACCAATGACCAAAATCCAAGCTCTGATTTAATAAGATCACGGTTACACCCACATACCTTCTATTGGTGAGCTCATATGAGGACTTGTCATAGGTGTGCTAGATCTTTTAGAAGTTTATGAGTCCCCAACTTTCAGGATATCTTCGCCCATGGAGGTCTCGGGCGGGAAATATCATGGTCATGTTTTCTATCATGATTTTACCTTTCTATAGAGATGAAACATGGCATGGATAGCATTATCCATCTAAGCGATATTAAGTTGGGGGTGTTCGGCTGGCCTTACAATGATGTAAGTGAATGCGTTATGATCGTCCCTTTGCTACGATGTCGAAAATACATTTCCCATGAATATTGGATCGATGCAAACCCCAATATTCATCACTGACCACAGTCTTCAGAGTGTCTGAGACAAGTCCTTTGAAAAGAGGAAGCCCTTGCTTCGGAAATGTACTTATCCGCCTCTGAGTATGCAAATTCTAGACTTGTTGGCTGGTTCTCATCAGATTCTTTGTTGAATTTACCTGACCACTGCAGGAGGCCATACGTCAATAGAGGTTGAAGTGTCAGCTCTTTCTCATTTTTCTAGTTATAATCCTATATGTTCAATGTGAGGGTGATATGTCCCCTCTCCAGAGATGTCTTTTTGGATTTTACAATTTTTCTTTACCACAGGGTGCAAAATTACCCTCCCCACCCCCAACCAGGATCAAACTGGGGTGTCTGGGGGCCCAATAGGAATTGATTCTAGGGGCCCACACTACAGCTGTATATGAAAACCTGTTAGCCATTATCTCGATTATAGTGGAGCGTCGGCTGTAAAATACAGGAGGTTCCTGCACCTCTTACTGTGCGATACCATAACTGGGATGTACAATTACGGTAATTTGCAGTAAAGGACTTTGTTGGTGAAAACAAGTTATGACCATAGGATCCACAGGAGAAGTGATAACTCCATAGGATCCACAGGAGAGGTGATATCTTATTGGTCAGTGATTGATTGGTCTGACCATTTGGGACTGTACCGATTGGAAGAATGGGGAATTTTTATCCCTGACAGGGCACTTTTATTGCTATTGTAAAATGGAGCGGCAGATCGGGTGTGTCATCTTCTTTGCCAGAAAAAGCCAAGTGCAGTGCTCATATAAAATACATATAATACAGACTGTCTTTGATGTGAGCTCAGGAGCAGATGATGGGAGTGTTACAGATTCCCCTTTAAAAAGGACCTTTTGCTGACAGCCACTTCACATGGAAGCTCTGTGCTTGGCTCCTGCTCTGCATCCTTTCTTTTCTACCTATTAGCAGTGAAATATTGATTCCTTCACACCAAAGGCTGGGTGAAAGTACACAGAGAAGCTTAAAGTGCACTCAGGCATGACCAGAAGCAAGCATCAGAAGGAGCAGAGTCCAGATAGTGGGCCTTCCAACATGGCGCCTCCTCCCCCACACCAGCCAGAGTGAGAGATGCTGAGGCTGCTGCAGCAAAGCTGGGGAGATTTGCTAGACTGACCTTAGATTCTGACCCTTCAGATGATTTACAACCTGATCAGGTATGCTCACAGAGGAAGAGAGATACAGAGACTGTGCAGGGGAGGCAATGTGGCACCACTCTCACAGCAACAGTTAAACAGAGAAGTGCAGGAAATGCAGAGCACTAACAACACCTATGGAGAAGTCAATGATTCTGGGCAAGAGCCTACACGACAAGATGTTTTCTCTGCTGGAAAATCCTGTAGCTTCTCATTAGAAATTCTCAACAAACACATGGGAGGGCTCAGAGAGGACATTAATCTCATCAGACAAAACATGAAGAAAATAAACAGCCGAGTCAATGAGTTGGAGGAAAGAGTGAGTTCTGTTGCGGACCAAATGCCTACTATACATAAATATCTCAGGAGAGGTCTTCAGAATATCAATGCCCTTCTCAAGAAGGTTGATGACCTAGAGAATAGGCATCGGCGAAATAACATACGTTTAGTCGGGGTTCATGATAAAGCGGAGGGTCGTAATTCAGTTGATTTTTTTTTAATCCTGGCTGACTACAATGTTCGGCAAAGACACTCTCTCTCCATTTTTTGCAATTGAAAGAGCTCACAGAGTTCCTACACGTCCTTTGCCACCGGGTGCTCCACCAAGACCTGTACTCATCAAATTACAAAATTTTAAAGAGAGAGACCTTATCCTACGAAAGGCCAGGGACCACTCTTCACTTACCCTTGATGTAAGGAAAATATCTATTTATCCTGACTTTTCAACAGAAGTTCAGAAGAAGATGGTCAAGTTCTGGGATAGAAAAAGGAGGCTCTGTGAAAAGCAAATTTCCTATTCTATAATCTACCCTGCTCGGCTCAAGGTGGAGTTCATATGTTTGACTCCCAGATGCTTTATCATGAATGGATGCCAAAAAGAGATCTCTGCGAAGTGGAGCTGGATGAGAGACTCCTCCTTGAGGAGGTTTTCTCCAAGCACTTTTCATATACCATTATGAAAAAATGCCTATCCCTGAATCTATTCCGTTATTCTATTATGAGCGGGAAATGTTGAGCTATGATGAGTTATGTACCTGCCTTATTGTACATACAAAGTATTCTTATTTTGTGAGTGGAGCATCTGTGGAGAAAATCTCTTTTGACAGAAAACTTCATCCACTATACATTTACTTTCAATTATTTGGGTATTTTTCTTGTTTTTGGTTTCTCTTCATCAACTATAAGTTCATGCTCAAAACTTATAATTCTGCTCTCCATCCGGCTAAACAAGTCTACTTTACCACTCTCATCACATCTCTAGCCAACAATCCTAAACGACTCTTTGAAACCTGTAACGGGTCTGGGAGGTGGAACCTCTGAGCTACTATACAAAGGGGCAGTCCTTGTAAGGAAGCGGGTGACTCCCAGGGAAAGCGGGCAGGCAGTCACGTCAAGTGACAGGGACAGTCTCTGGGTAGAAGGGCAGGAGGTCACGGCGAGTGACAGGGACAGTCTCTTGACAGGCGGGTGGTCACGGCAAGTGACAGCAGGATAAGAGTCTCTAGACAGGCGGGTGGTCACGGCAAGTGACAGCAGGGTAAGAGTCTCTCGACAGGCAGGTGGTCACGGCAAGTGACAGCAGGATAAGAGTCTCTGGACAGGCAGGTGGTCACGGCAAGTGACAGCAGGGTACCCTCACCTACTGTATCCTCACCCATCCCTTGTAGACTGTGAGCCCTCGCGGGCAGGGTCCTCGCTCCTCCTGTACCAGTCGCTGACTCGTTTTGTTAAGATTATGTAAATGCTTTTGTTATGTATATCCCTATCACATGTAAAGCGCCACGGAATAAATGGCGCTATAATAATAAATAATAATAATAATAATAATAATAAGAGTCTCTGGACAGGCAGGTGGTCACAGCAAGTGACGGCTAAGCCTCCAGGTAGGCTAGCAGGCGGGTAGCAGGTGAGTGCTCCCAGGTGAGCGGGTAAGAGTCTCTGGACAGGCTGGCAGGCAGGCAGGTATCAGGCAGGTATCAGGCAGGTATCTGGCAGGTGCTTCCTGGTCCGCGGGCGGACTGATCCATAGACAGACTGGCAGGTGCTGGTAGGCAGACTGTTGACCGCAGGATTGCAAGCAGGTAGTCAGGTATCAGGCAGGTATCAGGCAGGTATCTGGCAGGTGCTTCCTGGTCCGCAGGCGGACTGATCCAAAGACAGACTGGCAGATGCTGGTAGGCAGACTGTCGGACCGTAGGATTGCAAGCAGGTAGACAGCACTGGAAAACAAGCTGGCAACGGGACCTGAGGGCTGAAGCCGAGTTGAAAGGCTTTGCAACAACAATGCTCGGGCACCTCCATTTTGGAGGAGGTGCCTTATATATGGTGAGATCCTCCGGCCATTGGCCGGGGACTCCTTAGGACGGCGCGCGCGGCCCCTTTAAGAGAGAGGGAGGGCGCGCACGCCCTAAGCAGAGTGACCGGGAAGCAGCGCGCGCTGCCATCAGAGCGGGAGGAGAACGCCAGGCACGGAGAGGTGAGGGGAACGGCGTCCCTGCCTAGCAGGAGGCAGGGACGCCGACGCTACAGTACCCCCCCCCTTTAGGCCCCCCCTTTTTTAGGCCAGAGAGAAATTTATCAAGGATGAGAGAGGCATGGATGTTCTCCCGGGGCTCCCACGTTCTCTCCTCAGGACCAAACCCCTTCCAATCCACTAGAAAAAAGGTCTTTCCTCTTACCCTTTTGGTGGCCAGAATGTTCTCTACCTCAAACTCGTTTTCAGCGGAGCAGGAGGCGTACCTGTAGACTTGGAAAAAGAGTTAAGTACAACGGGTTTGAGTAGAAATACATGGAAGGAGTTAGGGATCCGCAAGTTGGCCGGGAGTTTCAATTTATAGGCCACCGGGTTGATTTGTTTGATAACTTCCAGTGGGCCGATGAACCGAGGCCCTAACTTGTAGGAAGGAATCTTGAGCCGGACATATTTGGACGAGAGCCAGACTTTATCTCCAGGACGGAATTGTGGCGGATCCAGACGTCTTTTGTCAGCCTGTTTTTTCATCCGCTCGGATGACTGAAGAAGTGCGGATCTGGTACTTTCCCAAATGGAGGAAAATTCGCTAACAAGAGATTCCACAGCCGGATTGTCCACCGAGGTGGAGACGGGAAACGGGATCTGAGGATGCTGACCGTAGACTATAAAAAACGGGGATTTGGAGGAAGATTCGCTCTCGTGATTATTGTAGGATAATTCAGCCCACGGTAAAAGATCCACCCAGTCGGAATGGTGAGCATTAACAAAGTGCCGGAGGTAACTGGTTAAAATTTGGTTGATCCGCTCTACTTGACCATTGGACTGTGGGTGATAAGCATAAGAGAAGTCCAAGGTGACCCTCAGCAATTTACACATGGCTCGCCAGAAGCGAGAGGTGAACTGAACTCCTCGATCGGATACGATGTGGAGAGGAAGACCATGAAGACGGAAAATATGATGGATAAAGTCTTTAGCCAACTCAGATGCAGACGGGAGGCCCGGCAGGGGAATGAAGTGAGCCATCTTACAAAAGCGGTCAGCGACCACCCAAATGACCGTACAACCGGCAGAGACAGGGAGGTCCGTTATAAAGTCCATGGCTATATGCTGCCACGGGGCAGCAGGTACAGGAAGAGGCAGGAGGTGGCCGGCTGGCAGGTGTCTAGGAACCTTGTTGTGGGCGCAGGACGCACAGGCTGAAACAAAGTCTATTACGTCCTTGTGCAGGGTAGGCCACCAGTAATGCCGGGTAATAAGCTGGAGGGTCTTTTTCTGACCAGCATGGCCAGCTAGCTTAGACGAATGTCCCCAGTGTAGGACTTTCTCACGATCAGGTACTGTTACGAACGTCTTACCGGGTGGAAGACGATTTAGATTCACGGGGGCCACCTGCATTACTTTGGCGGGGTCAATGATGTGCTTAGGCTCCTCCTCTAGATCAGAGACCAAAAAGGATCGGGACAAGGCATCAGCTTTGATGTTTTTGTCTGCCGGGTGAAAATAAAGAATGAAATCAAAGCGGGCGAAGAACAAGGACCACCGGGCTTGGCGCGGGTTAAGTCTCTGGGCACTCTGGAGGTAAGCCAAGTTCTTGTGGTCCGTGTAAATTATTACCGGGTGAAGAGCCCCCTCGAGCAGGTAACGCCACTCCTCCAGTGCCAGCTTAATGGCTAATAATTCTCGGTCTTCTATAGAATAATTGCGCTCAGAAGAGGAGAAGAGTTTGGAGAAGAAGCCGCAGGTTACCATTCTTCCGGAAGACGACTTTTGGGTGAGTACCGCTCCGGCTCCGGAGGAGGAAGCGTCTACTTCTAGGAAGAATTGTTTGTTGCCGTCCGGACGATGCAGCACAGGGGCAGAGGAGAAAGCTTGTTTCAAGGAAAGGAAGGCCTCCAATGCTTCGGGCGGCCATTCTTTGGGATTAGCGCCCTTACGGGTGAGCGCAGAGATAGGGGCAGTCCGGGAAGAGAAGTGCGGAATGAAGAGGCGGTAGTAGTTGGCGAAGCCCAGGAACCGCTGAATAGCCTTCAACCCCTCCGGTCGGGGCCACTTCTGGATGGCAGACAGTTTCTCTGGATTCATTCGTAGGCCGGTCTGAGAGATTATGTAGCCCAGAAACGGAAGCGAGGTCTGCTCAAAGAGGCACTTCTCATATTTTGCATAGAGGTGGTTCTGCCTGAGCCTGAGCAGGACCTGACGAACGTCCCTCCGGTGTGTGGGAAGATCCGGAGAGAAGACCAAGATGTCGTCCAGGTACACCACCACGCAGGAGTAGAGAAGGTCACTGAAGATGTCATTGACCAACTCTTGAAAGACGACGGGAGCATTACAGAGACCGAAGGGCATTACGAGGTATTCATAGTGGCCGTCCCGGGTGTTGAATGCCGTCTTCCATTCATCCCCCTGACGGATACGGACCAGGTTATACGCCCCACGGAGATCCAGCTTGGTGAAGATTCTAGCACCCCTCAGACGGTCATATAATTCAGGAATGAGCGGAAGGGGGTATTTATTTTTCACAGTGATCTGGTTAAGGCCTCTATAGTCTATACAGGGACAGAGTGAGCCGTCTTTCTTTTTGACGAAGAAGAAGCCTGCTCCCGCCGGGGAGGTAGATTTCCGGATAAATCCCCGGGCCAGATTCTCCTCGATATATTCAGACATGGACCGGGTTTCAGCAGCGGACAAAGGGTAAATACGCCCACGGGGAGGAGTAGCGCCGGGTATCAGGTCGATTGGGCAATCGTATGGTCTATGAGGGGGTAATGTCTCTGCTTCTCTTTTGTTAAAGACGTCCGCATAAGACCAATAGGGAACCGGTAGGCCGGGTAGATTGGCTGGGGTAGGAGAAGGACGGGCAGGACGAACGGGAACTAAACAAGTCTTATGGCAGTCCTGCCCCCAGCGAAGGACTTCTCCGGTCTGCCAATCAAGCACGGGTGCATGTCTCTGGAGCCAAGGTAGGCCTAGCAAGAGGGCGTGAGAGAGTCCAGGCAGAACATGGAAGAATATGCTCTCAGAGTGCAGCATTCCCACCTGCAGAGTTATGGATTCTGTGATGAATCGGATGGGATGCGGTAAGAGACCCCCATCCACGGAGGCGACAGATAAGGGTACAGCCAGAGGTTTGGTGGGAATGCGGTATTTCTCTACCAGGGACTGAGAAATGAGATTTCCGGTAGCTCCAGAATCAAGTTGAGCAAGTTCAAAGTAACGGTTCTCCCCGCAGATGATAGAGACCGACAGCATCAGAGAAGGAGAGGATTTATTCTTGTCTAGGACGACCTCTCTGAGCGATCCTAGACACAGGCGTTTCCCGACCTCTCCGGACAGGAACGGATCCGGTGCTCCTAACTACCACAGTAGAAACAGCTCCCCTCGGCACGGCGAGACTCTTGACGGGTTTTGACCATCTTGGTTTGGTCGACCTGCATGGGCTCTGGCGAGTTCGCCCGGGGAGTTACAGAGGAAGAGACGGGATTCAGAAAAGTAGGAGCAAGGCATGGAAACCTCCTCTCACGGGTGACCTCTTTGGTGCACTCCTGGAACTGAATGTCAATCCGGGTGGCAAGTGTCACTAAGTCATCGAGAGTGGTAGGAATGTCCCGACCGGCAAGTTCATCTTTAATCCGGCCGGACAGGCCCTCCCAGAAGACGGAAACCAGTGCCTCATTATCCCAGGCAAGCTCGGAAGCAAGGGTACGGAACCATATGGCATATTGGCCCACGGTGAGACTCCCTTGACGGAGGTGTAGCAGAGATGAGGCGGATGAGGTCTTTCGTCCTGGTTCGTCTAAGACTTTCCGGAAGGCCGTGAGAAAGGCTGGCAGGTTGGATACCAGGGGGTCTCCTCTCTCCCATAGAGGATTTAGCCAAGCCAGTGCCTCCCCAGTGAGATGGGACATGATGAAGGCCACCTTGGCTCGGTCAGTGGTGAACTGGTATGCCAAAAGTTCAAAGTGCAGGGTGCACTGGTTAATGAAGCCCCGTGCCAGGCCGGGATCTCCACCAAAATGAGGCGGGGCGGAAAGGCGTGGATCGGGAAGGGATGCCATGGTGTTGATGGGCAGCGGCGCTGCCGGAGTAGTAGTTGTGCGGGTGGAAGCAGCTCCCGATGAGGCGGTCAGTGTGTCCATGCGGGAGTTAACACTACGCAGGTGGCCCACGATGGAGTCCTGTTGGGACCGCTGACGGGATAGTTCATGACATAGGTCCGAGAGCGAGGGAGCTTGGGTGCCACCGGGTTCCATGGCCCGAGCAAACTGTAACGGGTCTGGGAGGTGGAACCTCTGAGCTACTATACAAAGTGGCAGTCCTTGTAAGGAAGCGGGTGGCTCCCAGGGAAAGCGGGCAGGCAGTCACGTCAAGTGACATGGACAGTCTCTGGGTAGAAGGGCAGGAGGTCACGGCGAGTGACGGGGACAGTCTCTTGACAGGCGGGTGGTCACGGCAAGTGACAGCAGGATAAGAGTCTCTAGACAGGCGGGTGGTCACGGCAAGTGACAGCAGGGTAAGAGTCTCTCGACAGGCAGGTGGTCACGGCAAGTGACAGCAGGATAAGAGTCTCTGGACAGGCAGGTGGTCACGGCAAGTGACAGCAGGGTAAGAGTCTCTGGACAGGCAGGTGGTCACAGCAAGTGACGGCTAAGCCTCCAGGTAGGCTAGCAGGCGGGTAGCAGGTGAGCGCTCCCAGGTGAGCGGGTAAGAGTCTCTGGACAGGCTGGCAGGCAGGCAGGTATCAGGCAGGTATCTGGCAGGTGCTTTCTGGTCCGCGGGCGGACTGATCTATAGACAGACTGGCAGGTGCTGGTAGGCAGACTGTTGGACCGCAGGATTGCAAGCAGGTAGACAGGTATTAGGCAGGTATCTGGCAGGTGCTTCCTGGTCCGCAGGTGGACTGATCCATAGACAGACTGGCAGATGCTGTGTTAAATGGTTAATTATGGAAATTCATTTGGAATGTTAATCGATAATCATTTTTCTGAGTTCTATGCCTCAGCCATCGTGTCTAGTTGACATGCGCTATTTGTGTGTGTATTTTTGGTTCACTACCATATGTAGAACAGGTGTCCATACGACTGGCTATAAAAGCCCATGGTACAGAAAGGGGGGGCTCTCTTGCTCTTCCCACCCCACAAGAAGAATCTTCATGCTGAGAAGCAGATGACATGTAGGCCTGGACACGTGCTGGACAAAGACATGATTTACCAGCCAGGATCCAAGGAAAGATGGGTGAATCTCAACAATTAAGCTAATTATGGACAATTACTTTATAACTAATTATTATATGTACCTGCTGCAATCTGATTCTTTTTAATGGACAATCCAAGAATAAATAGATACATTTTTTTATAAGAATATCGTGATATTGATACTTTGAGAAGTCCTCAGTAGAAAAAATAATACAGAGAAGAGTATTATTTTACATGCTGGTAGGCAGACTGTCGGACCACAGGATTGCAAGCAGGTAGACAGCACTGGAAAACAAGCTGGCAACGGGACCTGAGGGCTGAAGCAGAGTTGAAAGGCTTTGCAACAACATTGCTCGGGCACCTCCATTTTGGAGGAGGTGCCTTATATATGGTGAGATCCTCCAATGGCCGGGGACTTCTTAGGACGGCGCGCGCGGCCCCTTTAAGAGAGAGGGAGCGCGCGCGTGCCCTAAGCACAGTGACCGGGAAGCAGCGCGCGCTGCCATCAGAGCGGGAGGAGGACGCCGGACACGGAGCGGAGAGGTGAGGGGAACGGCGTCCCTGCCACGCAGGAGGCAGGGACGCCGACGCTCCAAACTCCCTCCTGAGCTCTAAAGTACAGACCCCCGTCACCAACCTTAGCACTGATGATCTGGCCACTTATTTCCTGCAAAAATCAATCATATCTGTCAAGACATTTTTACACAATCCCCTCAGATTCTGGATTCCCTTCCCTCCCGCACCTCAAGTTCACTTTCCATCTTCGAGCTGGTCACAGAAGAAGTAGTGACCAGACTCCTCACTTCTTCCTGCCCTACAACCTGCAACAGTGACCCTATTCCCTCACAGCTCATTCAGTTCCTTTCCCCAGCTGTCACTGTGGAGGTTTCACCAATTTAAGATACACTAGGTAACTGCTCTCCTCCTAATTAAAGATGTCCGAGTGAATGCAAATCAACCAAATTTGCTAATATGGTTGAAAAACTTCACTCAGAGACTAAACCACGCAAAATGACATACTTTATTATGTAGACATGGGGTTATATAGTATTCTACTTCTAGGTGGGATTAGTAAAATTCATTGCTCCTTCTGATAACTTGGCACACTGCAATTTGCTCATCCATGTATCTCCTGGCCTCAGTAACACCTTAGGAATTCTGATGGGAGGGGTGAAGTCGTGTCTCAGCAGCACGATCAATTATTTTGCGGAAGCGCTGCGTTTTCGCCGCCATTGACTTGCATTGGAACGCAAGGAATCCGCATCACTGGATCTGTACATGCGCATTCCATGCGTTTCAATGTGCGGATGGTACCCGGGTCTGGAGAAGAGGAGACTCTCCTCCCGACCCAGGTACCATAGTACCTGTAAAAAAAGAATAAAATAAAACATAAATATTATACTTAACTTCTGATGGCCCCCGGTGTGCTTGTCTTGGCTTGCCGGCAGATCGCGGTGGACTCAAGGACCTGCGCTGACGTCATTTAGTCATGTGACGGCAGGTCCTTCAGTGTACCGCGAATTGCCGGCAAGCTGAGACGCATCGGATAAAGACACCGGGGGCCATCAGAAGGTAAGTATGACATTTATTTTTTATTTTTTAACATTCTTTCTGACACACTATATAAATCCATGCCGTTTGCATGGATTTATATAGTGTGACCAAGTTGTCAAGCACTTTCCAAGTGATGTTAAAATCGCTTGGAAAGCGCTTTTCAATGCGCATGCGGAAATGCATGTGAAGAAAGCTTCACATCCGCTTGTCTCTGGCAGGAAAAACGCATGTAAAATCCGCATGTACAATCCACATGTAAAATCCGCATGTACAATCCGCACATACAATCCACATGTAAAATCCGCATGTACAATCCACATGTAAAATCCGCATGTACAATCCGCATACATTTTTTCTGCCAGGGAGATGCAGAAACGCTCAGGAAAAATCCGGAGCATTTCTGCATCGTGGGCACATAGCCTGAGAACAGAAACTGTTATATATCATTAACTATTAACATAATCAATGTGCATATACACATTTGCATACATACATACACATAGATTATTCCATCATCTCTATATTAATTCACACTGATTAGGTAATCTATTAAAATAAACAAATTGATTTTCTATAATATATATATTTTACCTTGACATCACTACCCACCTAACTAAAATATTTGACCTCTCTCTTTCTTCAGGTATCTTTCCCTCCTCACTTAAACATGCCATCATAACCCTTTTACTGAAAAAGTAATCCCTGGACCAGAACTGCACTGCTAACTACAGACCGGTCTCTAATCTTCCCTTCATCTCTAAACTCCAGGAACGCCTGGTCCATTCCCGCCTAATCCGCTATCTCTCAGATAACTCTCTTCTCGACCCTTTACAATCCGGTTTCCGCTCCTCACACTCTACTGAAACTGCCCTCACTAAAGTCTCTAATGATCTACTAACAGCTAAATCTAATGGTCACTACTCCCTGCTGTTTCTCCTGGATCTCTCTGCCGATTTTGACACTGTAGATCATCAGCTCCTCCTCACTATGCTCCGCTGTATAGGCCTCAAGGACACCGCTCCCTCCTGGTTCTTCTCCTACCTCTGACCACTCCTTCACGGTATCTTTTGCCGGCTCTTCTTCCTCTAATCTTCCTCTTACTATCGGGGTTCCACAAGGATCAGTCCTAGGTCCGCTCCTCTTCTCCTTGTATACAGCTCCTATTGGACAAACCATCAGCAGATTTGATTTCCAGTACCATCTCAATGCTGATGACACCCAACTATACACCTCTTCACCTGACATCACCCCCACTCTAATACAAAATACCAGTGATTGTCTGTCTGCTGTCTCTAACATCATGTCTTCCCTCTATCTGAAACTGAATCTCTCCAAAACTGAACTCCTTGTTTTTTCTCTCTCTACTAACCTACCTATACCTGACTTTTTAATTTTCTTGGGTTGCGCCACCATAACCCCCAAGCAGCAAGCTCGATGTCTTGGAGTCATATTTGACACAAAACTTTCCTTTATCCCCCATATACAATCATGTAATGCAGGTGCGGGAATACAACGCACAGAGACACAAGGCGAGAACAGTCTGAGATGAAAATAAACAATTTTATGCAACAGGTATTCTGAACAAGGGATTAGTAACAAGGGTAATGAACAGTAATTCAATATATCAGCAAAAGGCAAAATCTCTCAAAATAAGACGCAGTCTCTCAAAGTAAGGTGAAGCCTCTCAAAGTAAGGTGAAGTCTCTTAAGTAAGGTGCAGTCTCTTTAGTACGGTGAAGTCTCTTAAGTAAGGCGAAGTCTCTTAAGTAGGGTGATGCCCTCAGTCATGGGAGACACCACGTAAGTTCTTTAACTGTACATTTGGCCCTAGCGGGGGTCACCGGTTATTCCCGCTAGGCCGTGAGTCTCTTCCGCATAAATTCAATTAGATCATGTTGTGCTCCTTTAGTCCCAACCGTTCCCCTCCCAACAGTGAACAGTGGAAGTGACGGCCCTGTTCACGTATGCAGCTCCTCCGCTTCCGCTGGCGTGACTTTCCTGGGGCAACCATCTCTCAACTCATCTCTGCTTGGCTGTTGGAGGCAGTCTCTCGAGCCTTGGATAGGGGGGTCCAGGCCTCGTCTGTCGGCGGGCAACGTCGGGTTCCGCGAACTCACTCAGCACAGCAATCAGGTTCCTAGTCTCCTCAGCAGGCACAGCACTCAGGTAACATCCGCGAGATATCCGGAGCTCTTTTACCGGTGCCCGGCTGTGGCACCTCACAGGCATCTGGCTTAGGCCTGTCATGCAGGGTTTCTCAGGATGCAGGGAACACGTCTGCTCCTTTCTGCTGCTTGGCGCCAAAGACCCCGCAGGTTTTGCGCGCTGGCCTCTTATTTTCCGGAACTCCTTCCTGGAAGTCACCTGATCAGGTCCAGCGTCTGAACTTGCTCTCCCTGCAACTTCCCTTGCATATCTTGGTTCCGCTTGACTGCGTCTGGCCAGTAGATGGCAGTCTCTTTCCATCCTTGAAACATCATGTAGAAGTTCTTTTACAAGCTCTCTTGACTGGGCTACATTCCAACCTCCTTTTTGCTTGCCAGTCCTCGGGCGAGTGGGCTTCTCGCAGAACTGATGCCTCCTTCCAGGCAGTGCAAGCTCAGACAGGAGTTGGGCACACTCCTGCGTTTTCTGTTGGATTTGAGACCAGATGAACTCTTCCTGAGCATACCGGTTAGGAGGGATTCCGGCATTAGCCCGCTCAGTTCTGCGGAGCTCTTCTTGCGGAGTTGACTCCGGGAGATCCGAGGAATCAACCACTGGGGATTGCAAATCATTTCCCGACTCATTTGGAATTCCACTCGGGGTTGGCATCAACGGTTCTGACGGACCCAACTGGATTGTGGCCCATCCTTCTTCATCCCCTAAGGTTCCTGCATGTGGCACTTCAGCCAATACGTCTGGGGGCCCAACTCCGTTACAGACTTCTGCTTCAGAGGAGCAAGATCGCAGCATATTATGGTGCAACACCCTGGGTGTCGCGGCGTCATCCCCTTCGGGCCTAACCTCGTAGACTGGGTTGTCTGGGTGAACTTTCTCCACCACCCGATATGGTATCGCCTCCCAACGATGGTCCAGTTTACTTCCAAATCATTTAGCCCTCACCAGCACTCGGTCTCCTGGCTGAAGTGATCCACCTGTCGTTGGGGGCCGAACTGCATGCTCTACTTCCTGAAACTTCTGAGCAACCAGTCTTCTCACTGTATGGAGCCGACGCCGGTATTCTCGAATCCAGGTACTTGGTCTACCGCCCGGGCCGGGGTCTACTGAGTCTAGCTCCAGTTCAGTGATTTCTCGGCCACTTCTTCCAAACAGCAACATGTAAGGGGTGTAGCCGGTGGTCGCATGAACTCGATTATTATACACCCACACCAGCTCGGACACATATTCGGGCCACTTCATCTTTTTGTCCACTTCCAGCGTTCGCAACATTTGCAACAGGGTTCGGTTAAAGCGCTCGCATGCGCCGTTCCCTTGCGGGTGGTAGGGCGTTGTTCGGGAACGGTCGATTCCATAGATGCGGTACAACTCATCCATCACTCGCCCTTGGAAGCAGGCCCCCTGGTCAGAATGTAGCATCCAAAAAAGGGGGAGCAGGAGAATCTATATCCAAAATGTCAGCCACATCTATATTGACACGAATTTCCAAAGAAGGGAGCCAGAGAAAGAGCTCTTAATGAAAATTTATATTTATTATTTTATAAATAGACAACCATAAAAGAGTTTACATAATATTAGTGGTGACTGGTGAAAGAAGCAGAACCAGATAGGCAGATGAAAGAAGCCAATAAAAGGAGACCATCCCCCCCATAGAAGAGTGTCACAGAAATCAGTAAATAATTATATATAGAGGTATCTATATATACCCAATGACAGATTGCCAACAGAATGATAATCTAGTAGTAAGATACTGTCAAATCCTGATCTATTCGACCATGGAGTATAATATAGTCAAGCGCTGATCTCATTAATGCAGAGTATATCAGTATTTGAAATGCAGTCTGCAAATAAGCAAGCAAATGTGTTAAGTTCCTATATAGAGGAAGTGGAAGAACTATCAGGGATAGACAGTCATGAGGCAATCGTTATGCAATTCACGTTTAGATGCATGCACTAGAACCATATGACTCTAATATAATACATAGATATAGTGATAATTTTTACCTTGTGACATGTTCTATGTGCTATGCACGCTCTGCCAGGAGGGGGCTTATAGCGCGCCTCGACGCGCGTTTCGCCTGCGTGGCTTCGTCAGGAGGCGTGGCTATGAGTGTGTGGGTGGGAGTATAAATATGATCCAACTATCCAGTCCAGCCAATCAGCGTCCTGCATTACAAATGCTCTGCCCTTTCCTGCAGCCGGGCGTGTTCTGGGCAAGCCATGCATAGCAGAGAGTGAATGACTCATCCTGCTGCCCTGGCAATCCAGGCCCGTCCCAGACGCTAGAGGTATGCAGGTGTAGAATGCTTAGAGGAACTGCCGATTAGAGGAAGCAAGTCTGACAGAAGCGGAGATCAGGGACATACATCCCAACAGCAGATGGGTGGCCAGTCCGGTGGTATTGGGGACATCCCTGGTCTCCCCTCTGTCAGGCTAGTCAGAAAGATAAATCCATAAGGGTAAGTAAGCTTCCAACTATCTAAAAAGATGTGTACAAGAATAGTATGGCATACTGATCTATTCTAATGGTTCAAATAGAGCCACAGGGTAATTGGCAGATCTAATACTGCTGCCTAGATTTATAAAAAATATCCTAAGGTAGCAGTAATACGTACAGATCATAGTAATAACAGTGCAGCTGCTGGCTATAGAAGTTGTAACTTGTAAAGTACTTACACCATGCAGTATGTGCAGATCATGGTAGTATCAATATAGCTGCCAGTTATAATAGTCATGATCTGTGAGGTGCTTACACAATACAGCATGTGCAGATGCCAGTAATACCAGCACAGCTGCCAGCCATAATAGTTACGATCTGTGAGGTACTCACACCATACAGTATGTGCAGATCACAGTAATACCAGCACAGCTGCCAGCTATGATAGTCATGATCTGTAAGGTATTTATACCATGCAGCATGTGCAGGTCACATTGATATCAACATAGCTGCCAGTCATAATAGTTATAGCCTGTAAAGTGCTTATACTCTGTGCATATACATACGGTGGTCTCTTATATAATCATTAAATATACATATAATAACATGTACATTCACAGGTTCTGCACAGTAGGTGGAGTTGTCTGATACATGCCAGGAGCCAATAGCAGTACAGTAGATTCTTGTATAACGATATTAGTATTAGATGTTGTAGATCGGCATATTCCCATCGTCTTTGAGGCCGGATAACATCAGATGAATCATAAGGTCTATGATGAAGAAGACAATGCAGTTAAAAAACATAGACTAGTATGTACAGTTTTATACCAAAACCCACTGTTAAAATAAAAATATTTGAACTCTTTAGACTAAGAAGGGCTTGAAACTCACGCTTTCGTTAAGTCCTCTATGGGCTATTGTATCCAATATTATTATCCATCGTGTTTCCCTCTGCAGTAGCTTTTGCTTTAGATTACCTCCTCTAATTCCGAGAGATATGTGATCGATACCGCATACCACCGTGCCCTTGGGATTGCTTTGATGAACTTCATAATAATGTTTCGGGATGGTTTTCAATAGGAACGAATCCGAGCATGTACTTGCATTTTTAATATCTCGGATATATTCCTGAATGCGAATTTTTAACGATCTTGTGGTCATCCCCACATAGATCAATCCACAAGGGCAGGTGAAGTGGTATACTACTGCTTCAGTATCACAGGATATATGATGTACAATCTTGTAGGTTTTATCACTACTGGAATTCTGGAATTCCATAGTTTTGGGAATATATTTACAGACTGAACATCTGCCGCAAGAGAAGCTACCCCATGGTGGGCCTCTGCTGCCGAAGATAAACCGATTTCCTGGGGGTATGTAATGACTGTTGCAAAGTAAGTCTCCCAGTGTTTGCGATTTCCGCCAGGTGATCAGTGGGCAACCTGCCAAGTTACTGCGCAGATCCTTATCAGTGAGGAGGATTGGCCAATGTTTCGAAAGGATGTCTCTGATTGAGCGCCAATTTGCATTAAATGTAGAGATAAATCTAGGCGTCATGTCTGATTGGCTATCCCTTGATCTATTATGTGGCCTAGGTGATGTACTGAGCAATATCTGTCTGGAAGTATTCTTGGCCCTGGTTAGCCCCTTATTGATGTCATGTTGTCTATATCCTCTATTGCGAAATCTCGTAGTAAGATCTTTTATTTGATCCTTAAATTTCTCCTCATTGGAACAGATCCTTCGTGCCCTCAGGAATTGTCCTATGGGTATAGAGCTTTTTAATTTAGGGGGGTGGGATGAAGTAAAGTGGAGTAATGAATTGGTCGATGTTTCCTTACGGAAAATATCTGTGTCGATAGTACCGTCTGAGTTTCTGGAAATGAGTAAATCCAGAAAGTCAGTCTTCACCTGACTATATTTCCATGTCAGCTTGATGTTAAACTCATTCATATTTAGACATGCCAAGAAGTTCTCCAACTGTGACGTGGAGCCCTGCCAGATGAAAAGCACATCATCAATGTATCTTGACCAGAGGATAACATCATCATGTGCTGGTGTGTTCAGGACCGTTTCCCTCTCCCACAGCCCCAGGAACAAATTCGCATATGAGGGCGCACAGGCCGCTCCCATTGCGGTGCCCTGGAGCTGTAGGAAGGGGCGGTCCTTGAACACAAAATAATTGTGAGTGAGAATAAATTTTAATAACCTCACTATGAATTTAATCAATTCTGGATCCAAATTAGTCATGCTTAAAAAGAATTCTGCAGCTGCTATCCCCTGATCATGCTGTATAGACGTATATAGGGACTCCACGTCACAGGTCACCAACCACATATCCTCCTCAAGTATAACCCCATCTAGTCTTCTAAGGACATCAGTAGTGTCCTTAAAAAATGAGGGAAGGGTCTCAACGCATTGTTGCAAATAGAAATCTACGAAACTACAAATAGGTCCACAAAGACCCCCCATGCCTGAGACTATGGGTCTACCAGGGGGGCAGAGGGGGTCCTTGTGGACCTTAGGCAGCAAATAAAAAGTGTGATTTACCGGAAAGTCGGGTACTAATGCCTCACCCATTTTTGGTGTAATAATGGATGATTCCATCCCGTCGTCAATCAAATCTTTAAGTTCTCTACGAAAGATATTCACTGGAATGTTTGCCAATTTTCTATATTTCTCAGTGCAGTGAAGTTGTTTGAAGGCCTCTGCCTCGTACATCTCCACCGGCCAGACAACAACATTGCCGCCCTTGTCTGCTCTCTTGATAACAATATTTTTCATTTTCTGTAATTCCTTTATTGCACGACGTAGGTGCGGCGACAGATTATCATAATAGATCTTATTGTCTAATTTTGAAAGGTCTTCTCGTACTAGTTTCACAAAAATTTCAATTTGTGAGCAGGCGGACAAGGGCGGGAAGGCGCTGGAGCGCCGGTGGAGGTGCACGGGAGTAGGTAAAGATGTCTGCATAGTTTGTTCCACCTCCAGTGACTCTAAATCTCTCAGGGCCTGTGCCTCTGTAGGTGAAAGACCCACTGGTGCCGAATTGAAGTGTTTTTTGAAAATTAGTTTTCTGGCAAATAATTCCAGGTCTTTAATTGTCGTAAAGTAGTCATATCTACTCACAGGTGAAAATGAGAGTCCTTTTGATAGTACCTCCGATTGTGCACTAGATAGAGAAATTTTAGAAAGGTTTATTACCTTCAGAATTTCTTGGTTCTTTTTTCTCTGAAGTTGTACGGACGATTTTTCATTTTTGTGGCTGGAGTTCTTATATATGGATGAGTTGGGATGGAAGTATCCTCTATATTTGTTAGAGGACGTTTGTCTAAAAAACGTCCTGCACCACCGCCACATTCTTCTTCAGATATATTAGAAGTACTGGAAATGGAGTAAGTGCGAGATCTAATTTTACTTTTAGATTTCCAGCGGTAAATATTATTGGATTGGTAGTCACTCAGGTCTCGAGTGTATTTTTTCGTTTTGGCATTTTGAATCTCAGTCTCCCACTTGTCAAGCTCTTCCTCGAGTGCTTGATTAAAATTTTTTACATTCGTCTGGTGTTAGTGACGCGCCCCCTGGGCCATATTCTTTTAGGGGGAATATCCGGAGCCGGATCAGATGGGGGTTGTAGTCTTCCGAGTGGCTGTGACCCGGTCCGTGCCCAGGGTGTCAAACTGAGTTGTATGTGGCAGTCCTACAGATGTTACTAAGTTCTTAATGTCGACTACGCCACCCGTTGTGTTGCGGTCACTATGGCCGCCGCTGCAGCAGGGTCCGCTGAGGCTGATGGTGCAGGTGCAGCTTGTGATGATATAACCCCCAACGGGTGGGGTATAGCCTCAGGGGGATCAGGTGCAGAGGATGGGGGTTGTGGTGATGCAGTGTAGACGGCAATCAGAGACAGAGTCGGGTTATGCAGTTTAGGATGTTTACTCACTGCTGATGTTCCGGTCACTCCAGCTTCGAGTGACCTCCCGAGCCGTGCTGCGTCCACCAGGTTCTGGATCCAGCCAACCCCCAAATAAGTCCGGAGCGTGACCCTGAGCTCTCCTTCTGTCCTTTCCTCTGGCCGTCCCCACTAGAGATCCACCCAGGTCCAGCTCCCTCGGGCCTTCTGTTGGGAGACCCTTGGCCTTGGGTTCCCTGACCCTCCACGTGGTGTGCCTTCGTGGTGGATGTGGTGGGTGGCCGTGGCAAACGCTGCCCACGGCCTCCGGTCTCTGGCTGGGGTGTGTTTTTGCCCCCACCAGCTTGGGTTCCGGTACCCTGTGCCGACTCTTCACCCGGGGATTTAAGTTGGGTTCTTGGAGTCCTTTTCTTCTGTTTCCCCCTCTGGGTCTCTCTTTCTCCTCTCTCACTCTGGGTCTCTCTTCTCCTCCGCTCGCTGACTTTCTCTCTGCAACTGACCCTGTTCTTAGTTGGTGCCCACCTTATATACACCCTCTATGTGTGAGCTCAGGTGACCAGCACCCAATGAGCTCCTATCTTTACCCAGGCTGCTCCCCCTATCTGCCCCTACACTACTTGGGATGTTCCACCCCCCTCCCACTCCAGCCAGGAACAGACTCGGTCGTACCTGCACATTTCTAAGTGGGAGTACCGTCGGTCTGCTCCTCGGAAATGGGATGTGTGTAGTGCATGCAGCCTACCTAGCTCAGGTCCACACTCCATCCTTACCCGGGAGTGGAATACCACACCTCTGGGTTGAGGTGCAATACCCCTGTAGCAGCCGAATCCTCAGGGTGCTACATTAGTGCTGTTTGCAATTTTTCACGGATACCATCTATCTCCTTCTCTAGCGGTTCAAGGGCCTTTTTATCTAGGCCAATAAGGAGCTCCAGAAGTGTTTTGGAACAATTTGAAAGTGTATCCTCCCATTTGGTGATAAACGTTGGGTCGTCAGTTTCCAGAGTGGGGAACAGTTGAATACGTAATCCTCTCGGTAGGATATCCTTCTGCAGGTAGTTTTCTAATGCGGCCTTATTCCACCATATTTTAATACGTTTTTTAAGTAATTCACGAATTTTAAGTTTCAAGTCCTTAATATCACAGGTCTCCTTTTCACTAGTCAGCCTCTCTCCAAAAACCACCCCGAGTTGATTAACCCGGCTTTGTCACGTTTCCTATAATCCATATACCCTGTTGAGGTTTCTGCAATCACAATAAGTATGACACCTATTAAATTATCTCTTAACTAAAACATAGCATCCAAAAAAGGGGAAGCAGGAGAATCTATATCCAAAATGTCAGCAACATCTATATTGACACGAATTTCCAAAGAAGGGAGCCAGAGAAAGAGCTCTTAATGAAAATTTCTATTTATTATTTTATAAATAGACAACCATAAAAGAGTTTACATAATATTAGTGGTGACTGGTAAAAGAAGCAGAACCAGATAGGCAGATGAAAGAAGCCAATAAAAGGAGACCATCCCCCCCATAGAAGAGTGTCACAGAAATCAGTAAATAATTATATATAGAGGTATCTATATATACCCAATGACAGATTGCCAACAGAATGATAATCTAGTAGTAAGATACTGTCAAATCCTGATCTATTCGACCATGGAGTATAATATAGTCAAGCGCTGATCTCATTAATGCAGAGTATATCAGTATTTGAAATGCAGTCTGCAAATAAGCAAGCAAATGTGTTAAGTTCCTATATAGAGGAAGTGGAAGAACTATCAGGGATAGACAGTCATGAGGCAATCGTTATGCAATACATGTTTAGATGCATGCACTAGAACCATATGACTCTAATATAATACATAGATATAGTGATAATTTTTACCTTGTGACATGTTCTATGTGCTACGCACGCTCTGCCAGGAGGGGGCTGATAGCGCGCCTCGACGCGCGTTTCGCCTGCGTGGCTTCGTCAGGAGGCGTGGCTATGAGTGTGTGGGTGGGAGTATAAATATGATCCAACTATCCAGTCCAGCCAATCAGCGTCCTGCATTACAAATGCTCTGCCCTTTCCTGCAGCCGGGCGTGTTCTGGGCAAGCCGTGCATAGCAGAGAGTGAATGACTCATCCTGCTGCCCTGGCAACCCAGGCCCGTCCCAGACGCTAGAGGTATGCAGGTGTAGAATGCTTAGAGGAACTGCCGATTAGATGAAGCAAGTCTGACAGAAGCGGAGATCAGGGACATACATCCCAACAGCAGATGGGTGGCCAGTCCGGTGGTATTGGGGACATCCCTGGTCTCCCCTCTGTCAGGCTAGTCAGAAAGATAAATCCATAAGGGTAAGTAAGCTTCCAACTATCTAAAAAGATGTGTACAAGAATAGTATGGCATACTGATCTATTCTAATGGTTCAAATAGAGCCACAGGGTAATTGGCAGATCTAATACTGCTGCCTAGATTTATAAAAAATATCCTAAGGTAGCAGTAATACGTACAGATCATAGTAATAACAGTGCAGCTGCTGGCTATAGAAGTTGTAACTTGTAAAGTACTTACACCATGCAGTATGTGCAGATCATGGTAGTATCAATATAGCTGCCAGTTATAATAGTCATGATCTGTGAGGTGCTTACACAATACAGCATGTGCAGATGCCAGTAATACCAGCACAGCTGCCAGCCATAATAGTTACGATCTGTGAGGTACTCACACCATACAGTATGTGCAGATGCCAGTAATACCAGCACAGCTGCCAGCTATGATAGTCATGATCTGTAAGGTATTTATACCATGCAGCATGTGCAGGTCACATTGATATCAACATAGCTGCCAGTCATAATAGTTATAGCCTGTAAAGTGCTTATACTCTGTGCATATACATACGGTGGTCTCTTATATAATCATTAAATATACATATAATAACATGTACATTCACAGGTTCTGCACAGTAGGTGGAGTTGTCTGATACATGCCAGGAGCCAATAGCAGTACAGTAGATTCTTGTATAACGATATTAGTATTAGATGTTGTAGATCGGCATATTCCCATCGTCTTTGAGGCCGGATAACATCAGATGAATCATAAGGTCTATGATGAAGAAGACAATGCAGTTAAAAAACATAGACTAGTATGTACAGTTTTATACCAAAACCCACTGTTAAAATAAAAATATTTGAACTCTTTAGACTAAGAAGGGCTTGAAACTCACGCTTTCGTTAAGTCCTCTAGGGGCTATTGTATCCAATATTATTATCCATCGTGTTTCCCTCTGCAGTAGTTTTTGCTTTAGATTACCTCCTCTAATTCCGAGAGATATGTGATCGATACCGCATACCACCGTGCCCTTGGGATTGCTTTGATGAACTTCATAATAATGTTTCGGGATGGTTTTCAATAGGAACGAATCCGAGCATGTACTTGCATTTTTAATATCTCGGATATGCGAATTTTTAACGATCTTGTGGTCATCAACACATAGATCAATCCACAAGGGCAGGTGAAGTGGTATACTACTGCTTCAGTATCACAGGATATATGATGTACAATCTTGTAGGTTTTATCACTACTGGAATTCTGGAATTCCATAGTTTTGGGAATATATTTACAGACTCAACATCTGCCGCAAGAGAAGCTACCCCATGGTGGGCCTCTGCTGCCGAAGATAAACCGATTTCCTGGGGGTATGTAATGACTGTTGCAAAGTAAGTCTCCCAGTGTTTGCGATTTCCACCAGGTGATCAGTGGGCAACCTGCCAAGTTACTGCGCAGATCCTTATCAGTGAGGAGGATTGGCCAATGTTTCGAAAGGATGTCTCTGATTGAGCGCCAATTTGCATTAAATGTAGAGATAAATCTAGGTGTCATGTCTGATTGGCTATCCCTTGATCTATTATGTGGCCTAGGTGATGTACTGAGCAATATCTGTCTGGAAGTATTCTTGGCCCTGGTTAGCCCCTTATTGATGTCATGTTGTCTATATCCTCTATTGCGAAATCTCGTAGTAAGATCTTTTATTTGATCCTTAAATTTCTCCTCATTGGAACAGATCCTTCGTGCCCTCAGGAAATGTCCTATGGGTATAGAGCTTTTTAATTTAGGGGGGTGGGATGAAGTAAAGTGGAGTAATGAATTGGTCGATGTTTCCTTACGGAAAATATCTGTGTCGATAGTACCGTCTGAGTTTCTGGAAATGAGTAAATCCAGAAAGTCAATCTTCACCTGACTATATTTCCATGTCAGCTTGATGTTAAGCTCATTCATATTTAGACATGCCAAGAAGTTCTCCAACTGTGACGTGGAGCCCTGCCAGATGAAAAGCACATCATCAATGTATCTTGACCAGAGGATAACATCATCATGTCCTGGTGTGTTCAGGACCGTTTCCCTCTCCCACAGCGATCAGTTGATAGTCGGGGGTCTGGCAGTGAACACCCTCAGCAATCAGCTGTGTTTTGCTGGACGTAGTGGCCTCTCCAGGACACATGTGGTATTACATGGTGCTCTTTCAAAATAATATGTAATATGTAATACATGATATCTTGAAGTCTTCCAGAAGAAGATATTGGCAGACAGGTAATGACTTATTACCTACCAGCCATTGTCTCCTTTATCACTCGCTAGTTCTTATACACATTTAGATGATTTCACATCTTCGTTGGAAGCCGTATTAGGAACCTCCATCGCAGATTTTATCATATAGGACGAGTTCTCAACCAACAGCTATTTGGCCATTGTTCACATAAAGTAAACCTATGTTATATACAGCAATATGCAGCAGGATACACGAGATCCAGGGAAATATCCAATCGCCAGAAATGGGGTCAGGAATGGTATGTGTGGCCTCCTCATCCCCCCAATCCTGGTATGCATGGCCCCCTCATCCCCCAATCCTGGTATGCATAGCCCCCTCATCCCCCAATCTTGGTATGTATGTCCTCCTCACCCCCCAATCCTGGTATGTGTGGCCCCATCACTGCACACACAAAAAATAAACACTTATACTCACCTTCCTTCCTCACCTCTGCTCCAGAGCTGCTGTGTTCTGTCTGCCAGCAGCTCATGTTGGTATCTGAGCAGCGCGCGCTCTCAGTTGTCGAGGTGAGCTGCTGCTGCTGCCGGCATATTCACTCCTCTCAACGCCGGGACTATGAGCGTTGATAAGCGTGAATATGCATTCTCTTTGGTAGCGGGCACTGTAAGCAGGAGCCACGGCTCAGCGCTCCTCCGTGCCCGCTACTAAAGAGAATGAATATTCCCTCTTCTCCACGCCCATGGAAGTGGAGAAGAGGGAATATTCATGTCCCTTTAGCAGCAGGCACACGTGGTAGCTACAGCAGCCGCTACTGCGTGTGCCCGCTCCTCCGCCGCCGCAACCTCCCACCCCACCAATACTCACCTATTCTCCTCGCTCCCCCGAGGCTCACGGGCCCCATAGCAGTGGTGTGGCCTGCCACCATTGGCGGTACGCCACTGATTATGGCTTACAGACAATGAAATCACAAAAGTCATTATCTCAGTAAATTAAAATACTTCATAACATCAGCTTGAAAAATGTTTTTAAAATCCGAAATGTTGGCCTACTGAAATGTATGTTCAGTAAATGCACTCAATACTTGGTCAGGGCTCCTTTTGCATCAATTACTGCATAGTGCGGCGTGGCATGGAGGCGATCAGCCTGTGGCACTGCTGAGGTGTTATGGAAGCCCAGGTTGCTTTGATAGCAGCCTTCAGCTCGTCTTCTTTGTTGGGTTTGGTGTCTCTCATCTTCCTCTTGACAATACCCCATAGATTCTCTATAATAGATTCTCTATGGGGTTAAGGTCATGTGAGTTTGCTGACCAATTAAGCAGAGTGATACTGTTGTTTTTAAACCAGGTATTGGTACTTTTGACAGTGTGGACAGGGGCCAAGTCCTGCTGGAGAATGAAATTTCCATCTCCAAAGAGCTTGTCGGCAGAAGGAAGCATGAAGTGCTGTAAAATTTCCTGGTAGACGGCTGCGCTGACTTTAGTGTTGATAAAACACAGTGGACCTACACCAGCAGATGACATGGCTCCCCAAACCATCACTGATTGTGGAGACTTCACACTAGACCTCAAGCAGCTTGGATTGTGGCCTCTCCACTCTTCCTCCAGACTCTGGGACCTTGATTTCCAAAGGAAAATTGGAACTCTGGGACCTTGCGGATGGTGTCAATGACTGCCTTCTTGGCATTTGTCAAGTCAGCAGTCTTCCCCATAATTGTGGAACCTACTGAAACAGACTATGGGACATTTTTAAACACTTAGGAAGCCGTTGCAGGTGTTTTTTGTTAATTATTCCAATTTACTGAGATAATGACTTTAGTGTTTTCATAGGCTGTAAGCCATAATCGTCAACATTAACAGAAATAAACACTTGAAATAGACCTCTCTGTGTGTAATGACTCTATATAATATATGAGTTTCACTTTTTGTTTTGAAGAACTGAAATAAATTAACTTTTTGATGATATTGTAATTTAGTGAGATGCACCTGCATATGATGACTGTTGCCCCCAGTGTAATATATGCGGTGTCTATTTTGGGATATTTTAGTATACCCATGATGATACTATAGACAGCCATTATACCTGGAATGGCCCCTTCCTTGCGTGCCTTGCTTTTTTTTGCTTACATGTCTAACAATCACATATGTGTTGTGTCCCTTCCCCCATCATCCTATTGCTGAATAAATATGATAGATTTTATACTCCCTGGACTCCTTTGATGGTCTTTTACCCTGCGGGGTCTTCTTTCATATATGGACTCACTGTGTGGTGGTGATGGTAGAGGACATTGTGTAGCAGGATCATTTTGGCCTTGTATAGTAGTAATTTTGGTAATATTGGTCTTTGTATAGTGTATTTTAGATTAGTAACAGTGGTATACTGTAATTATATATGTATAAATCCTCTTTTAAGTGGCAATGAGGTTATATGGGGAAACATGTACTTTGGGGTTGGGGTCCCTGATCTCTTAGGACCCCAGCAACGCTCCTGCATTGGGGAAAAGCAGGGTCTGGAGGCCACTTTAATATCATTATTTTATGGATATGACACCAAAGAAACTAATGAAGTGCTTTGCAAAGTGCCATAATTTTCACAATTCTGGAAAAAAATTGTAAGTTTAGTTCCACTATAAGTGATGTTAATTCTGTTATGAGAGCTAACCTTCTGAGACAGTTTATCAATGCGGTGTGTGAATTGTCACATGAAGCTTTGCTACATCTATACATAGTGAAGTTCAGGGTCAAAATGCTGCAGGTCCCATCTCTTCTACAGAACAATCCCATGGAAATAAAGCTGATCATTTTATCAGATGGGATCATTAGAACTTACCTGGTTGGATCCTTTGTTTCTGGTGGTTTCTTTCCCAGGTCGTCATTAAGGCCCTTTACAATAAGCTCCAAAAACTCATCAGACTTTCTGAATCTTTCAAGCGTTTTCTCCATCACAGAAAGGAGGCGCTTATCCCGGCAGAAGAGAATCACAGATATATTGTTCTACATCTTCCAGATGTTTGGATTTATTCACAGACTAATGATTAATCTCGCATGAAGAATGATAATATTATAACAGATCACAATTTTGGGGTAAAATTATTCAATTTTAAAAATATATATATATAGCAATTACATTATTCTGACAAGACCAATTTTTTGTTTTTTTCCTCCCCTTTTTCCCAAAAAATATAACTTTGTTTTTTCATTAACATAGACGGAGGGCTTGTGTTTTGTGGGACTAGTTGTTCTTTGGAATGACAACATTCAATTTAGCACATAAAGTATTAAAAAATGGGGAAAAAATCAAAGTAAGGTTATTATTTTTGTTAGTTTCGGTTTTTTTTATGAACATTTAAAAAAAAAAAAGTGGTTTGTGAGACCATTTTCATCTTGCGAAGACCTAATTTTATAAAATGATCCCATTGATGGAGTTGTCGGCTTCTTCTTGTGGAGAGATCAGTAGTTACAAGTTTCTGATTGCATTTTTGGGAGGGAAGTAGAGAGACCCAAAAACCACAACCATGGCACTTTACTGTCCTTTACAGCATTGTCCCGACGTGTAATAGATTTATATATACTGAAAGATTGCACTTATGTCAATGCAGCAGAAACAAATATTGTTTTAGGCTTTTTCTTTTTTATAGTTGGCCAGAAAACCGCAGAACCTTAAGCAGAAAATGACATGAATGAGAACATCTGCCCGGCTTGTACCGGATCCGGGGGTGTTACGTACAAGGCGAAGTTCCCAGAATAAGGATTTGCTTCATTTTGGTGCAGTTTCTAGTAGTTTCTGGTTACTACTGTTACAGGCAGATGCCGTCTGCATAATACAGCCAGCACCGCCTCAACCCCTCCATGCATGTGGACCCCGGCACAAACACTCAGGTACATCCTTTTATGCTAAGACATTAATAATTCTACAATTATCACACACAACTTATATACAGAAACCCCCCAACCGTCCCAGATCCAATGGGACTGTCCGGCTGTCGCTGGAGGTCGGGGCTACGTCCTGACGAGCTGTGTTCTGTCAGGACAGTCCGTGTAGTACAAGAATGTCTCATGCCGTGCTGCTGCTGTGATCGCTCCTGGAGAGGGGCAGCATCCGCTCCGCACGGCTCGTACACGCCCGGCTCCGCTCCGCACACCTCGTACACGCCCGGCTCCGCTCCGTACACCTCATACACGCCCGGCTCCGCTCCGTACACCTCGTACACGCCCGGCTCCGCTCCGTACACCTCGTACACGCCCGGCTCCGCACGCCTCGTACACGCTCGGCTCCGCTCCGTACACCTCGTACACACGCGGCTCTGCTCCGTAGGCCTCATACACGCCCGGCTCCGCTCCGTACACCTCGTACACGCCCGGCTCCGCTCCGTACACCTCGTACACGCGCGGCTCTGCTCCGTACACCTCGTACACGCACGGCTCTGCTCCGTACACCTCGTACACGCCCGGCTCTGCTCCGTACACCTCGTACACGCCCGGCTCCGCTCCGTACACCTCGTACACGCCCGGCTCCGCTCCGTACACCTCGTACACGCCCGGCTCCGCTCCGTACACCTCGTACACGCCCGGCTCCGCTCCGAACACCTCGTACACACGCGGCTCCGCTCCGTAGGCCTCATACACGCCCGGCTCCGCTCCGTACACCTCGTACACGCCCGGCTCCGCTCCGTACACCTCGTACACACGCGGCTCCGCTCCGTACACCTCGTACACACGCGGCTCCGCTCCGTACACCTCGTACACACGCGGCTCCGCTCCGTACACCTCGTACACACGCGGCTCCGCTCCGTACACCTCGTACACACGCGGCTCCGCTCCGTACACCTCGTACACACGCGGCTCCGCTCCGTACACCTCGTACACACGCGGCTCCGCTCCGTACACCTCGTACACACGCGGCTCCGCTCCGTACACCTCGTACACACGCGGCTCCGCTCCGTACACCTCGTACACACGCGGCTCCGCTCCGTACACCTCGTACACACGCGGTTCCGCTCCGTACACCTCGTACACACGCGGCTCGGCTCCGTACACCTCGCACACACGCGGCTCGGCTCCGTACACCTCGCACACACGCGGCTCGGCTCCGTACACCTCGCACACACGCGTCTCGGCTCCGTACACCTCGCACACACGCGGCTCGGCTCCGTACACCTCGCACACACGCGGCTCGGCTCCGTACACCTCGCACACACGCGGCTCGGCTCCGTACACCTCGCACACACGCGGCTCGGCTCCGTACACCTCGCACACACGCGGCTCCGCTCCGTACACCTCGTACACACACGGCTCCGCTCCGTACACCTCGTACACACACGGCTCTGCTCCGTACACCTCGTACACACGCGGCTCCGCTCCGTACACCTCGTACACACGCGGCTCTGCTCCGTACACCTCGTACACACATGGCTCCGCTCCGTACACCTCGTACACACGCGGCTCCGCTCCGTACACCTCGTACACACGCGGCTCCGCTCCGTACACCTCGTACACACATGGCTCCGCTCCGTACACCTCGTACACACGCGGCTCTGCTCCGTACACCTAGTACACACATGGCTCTGCTCCATACACCTCGTACACACGCGGCTCCGCTCCGTACACCTCGTACACACACGGCTCTGCTCCGTACACCTCGTACACACACGGCTCTGCTCCGTACACCTCGTACACATGCGGCTCTGCTCCGTACACACGAGGCTCTGCTCCGTACACCTCGTACACACGCGGCTCTGCTCCGTACACCTCGTACACACGCGGCTCTGCTCCGTACACCTTGTATACAAGCGGCTCCGCTCCGTACACCTCGTACACACGCGGCTCCGCTCCGTACACCTCGTACACACGCGGCTCTGCTACATCCACACTGTAAACCCCTCCTGACCCCACACATAAACTTCAGCTCATCCAGCACCATGACAACCAGCACAGCAGAGTCCTGCATCCACTGAGGCCCCTGATCATGTGACCCCTGACTCCTCCCCTCTTGTGACCTCATCACAGCTCCTATGCGCACAGAGCAGCCATATATGTGGTGGCGGCTCTGCAGGTGGAGGTATGTGGAGACCTCCATTACTGGGCGCAGGGGGCATTAACCCCTTAAGCACCGAGACTCTTTTGGGGTCTTGTGTTGCCCCTTTATAAGAATCATGAGGTTTTTGTTCTGTTTCCTGTAATAGATACATACGACCCAACTATGGAGACAGGAAGAGGGAGGAAACGTATTGTTCTCATAGTACAGGACCCCTTTACTGCCCCCACAGTGTAATGCCCCCATTATGCCCCTTATGCAGGATGTATGATGCCCCCACACAGTGTAATGCCCCCATTATGCCCCTTATGCAGGATGTATGATGCCCCCACACAGTGTAATGCCCCCATTATGCCCCTTATGCAGGATGTATGATGCCCTCACACAGTGTAATGCCCCCCCATTATGCCCCTTATGCAGGATGTATGATGCCCCCACACAGTGTAATGCCCCCGTTATGCCCCTTATGCAGTATGTATGATGCCCCCACACAGTGTAATGCCCCCATTATGCCCCTTATGCAGGATGTATGATGCCCCCCACAGTGTAATGCCCCATTATGCCCCTTATGCAGGATGTATGATGTCCCCACACAGTGTAATGCCCCCATTATGCCCCTTATGCAGGATGTATGATGCCCCCACACAGTGTAATGCCCCCATTATGCCCCTTATGCAGGATGTATGATGCCCCACACAGTGTAATGCCCCATTATGCCCCTTATGCAGGATGTATGATGTCCCCACACAGTGTAATGCCCCCATTATGCCCCTTATGCAGGATGTATGATGCCCCCACATAGTGTAATGCCCCCATTATGCCCCTTATGCAGGATGTATGATGCCCCCACACAGTGTAATGCCCCTTATGCAGGATGTATGATGCCCCCACACAGTGTAATGCCCCCATTATGCCCCTTATGCAGGATGTATGATGCCCCACACAGTGTAATGCCCCATTATGCCCCTTATGCAGGATGTATGATGTCCCCACACAGTGTAATGCCCCCATTATGCCCCTTATGCAGGATGTATGATGCCCCCACACAGTGTAATGCCCCATTGTGCCCCTTATGCAGGATGTATGATGCCCCTACACAGTGTAATGCCCCCATTATGCCCCTTATGCAGGATGTATGATGCCCCCACAAAGTGTAATGCCCCCATTATGCCCCTTATGCAGGATGTATGATGCCCCACACAGTGTAATGCCCCATTATGCCCCTTATGCAGGATGTATGATGTCCCCACACAGTGTAATGCCCCCATTATGCCCCTTATGCAGGATGTATGATGCCCCCACACAGTGTAATGCCCCCATTATGCCCCTTATGCAGGATGTATGATGCCCCCACACAGTGTGATGCCCCCATTATGCCCCTTATGCAGGATGTATGATGCCCCCCCACAGTGTAATGCCCCCATTATGCTCCTTATGCAGGATGTATGATGCCCCCCACAGTGTAATGCCCCCATTATGCCCCTTATGCAGGATGTATGATGCTCCCCACAGTGTAATGCCCCCATTATGCCCCTTACACAGTATGTATGATGCCCCCACACAGTGTAATGCCCCTATTATGCCCCTTATGCAGGATGTATGATGCCCCCATTATGCCCCTTATGCAGTATGTGTAATGCCCCCATTATGCTCCTTATGCAGAATGTATGATGCCCCCCACAGTGTAATCCCCCCCATCATACCCCTTATGCAGTATGTATGATGCCCCCACAATGTAATGCCCCCATTATGCCCCTTATGCAGTATGTATGATGCCCCCCACAGTGTAATGCCCCGATTTTGCCCCTTATGCAGTATGTATGATGCCCCCACACAGTGTAATGCCCCCTTTATGCCCCTTATGCAGGATGTATGATGCCCCCACACAGTGTAATCCCCCCATTATACCCCTTATGCAGTATGTATAATGCCCCCATTATGCCCCTTATGCAGTATGTATGATGCCCCCCCCACAGTGTAATGCCCCCATTATGCCCCTTATGCAGGATGTATGATGCCCCCACAAAGTGTAATGCCCCCATTATGCCCCTTATGCAGTTTGTATGATGCCCCCATTATGCCCTTTATGCAGTATGTGTAATGCCCCCATTATGCTCCTTATGCAGAATGTATGATGCCCCCCACAGTGTAATGCCCCCCTTATGCCCCTTATGCAGTATGTATGATGCCCCCACACAGTGTAATGCCACCATTATGCCCCTTATGCAGTATGTATGATGCCCCCACACAGTGTAATGCCCCCATTATGCCCCTTATGCAGTATGTATGATGCCCCCACACAGTGTAATGCCCCCATTATGCCCCTTATGCAGTATGTATGATGCCCCTACACAGTGTAATGCCCCCATTATGGCTCTTATGTAGTATATATGATGCCCCCACACAGTGTAATGCCCCTTATGCAGTGTGTATGATGTCCCCACACAGTGTAATGCCCACATTTTGCCCCTTATGCAGGATGTATGATGCCCCCACACAGTGTAATGCCCCCATTATGCCCCTGTAATCAGGTGACAGGATACAACACACAGGTAAACAGAAACCCTTTAATCGTATGTTACTTTACTGACAAGGATGTTGGTCCGGACACATATAGGCCATTATGGTCTCCGGCGTGGAACACATAACTACGGTCATGAGCAGTCACGGGTACGAGTGGCGCGGCGGCAATCAGTTTATTTGGTGTTTCAGTGTAAAGCGCGTCACTTCCAGACATGCACACTAGGGGGTGGATATTATTGTAGACAGACTGCATTCCATATATTCTATGACAATTTACCTCTAGGAATGGGAATGGGTCTCCTAGTCTGGGAAGGGGTTTTGGATGAAGTGGGATATTTACCAGGGGAGGAGTCCTGAGGAGATAATTTGCATATTCCCACTGCATTTTGGGGTAAGTGAGTCTCCGCGAGCTCAAAGAACACTGGATTTTGGCTGTTGGAGCTGAAAAGAGGACATCGGTAAACCAGGGGAGGAGTCCTGAGGAGATAATTTGCATATTCCCACTGCATTTTGGGGTAAGTGAAGAGTCTCCGCGAGCTCAAAGAGCACTGGATTTTGGCTGTTGGAGCTGAAAAGAGGACATCGGTAAACCGCGTGCCTGCCGGCGCGCGCATTTTGAAGCTTTTTTTTTTAAGCTTTTTTCACTGTTTTCAGAACATTAACAGTAAGAACATGGAAGAGTCCAGGAGCCATTTGGTGAGCTGCATATCCTGCTACATGTTCACAGACTTGCCAGTGGAAAAGCCAAACTTCACATGCCAGAAATGCAAGCTTGTGTCCCTGTTGGAGGAAAAGTTGCGAAATCTAGAAGAGAGGTTAACTACCTTGAAAATCGTTAAGGAAGGTGAAGAGTTCTTAGACAGAGCAGAATTATCTCTTCATGATTCAGAAAGAGAAGAAATTCGAACTGAACCTGTCGAAACAGAGGAATGGAAGCATGTGACCCACAGAAGCAGGAGGATCGAGAGGCAGTCAGCACCCATACTACTCAGGAACCAGTACCAGGCTCTCACGCAGGAGAACCATGAAGAAATACAGCAAAATAAGACTTTGCCAGCAATGAATAACCTTGTAAGCCCTCAGAATCCTCCTGGATGGAGAAAGAAGAATGTTGTGAAGAAAAAACGGAGAGTGGTGGTCATGGGGGATTCCCTGTTAAGAGGAACAGAGGCCGCTATCTGCAGACTAGACATAACCTCAAGAGAAATGTGCTGTCTTCCAGGAGCAAAAATTAAAGATGTGTCTGACAGGATATCAAAACTCTTCAGACCTACAGATCACTACCCATTCCTGCTAATACATGTGGGGACAAATGACACCGCAAGAAAGGACCTGGAAACCATCTGCAGTGACTTTGAAGACTTAGGCAAGAAAGTGAAAGAATTGGGAGCGCAGGTGGTCTTCTCATCCATCATCCCAGTGGATGGCCATGGAACAATGAGGTGGAATAAGATTCTACAGGTGAACAACTGGCTACGTCGATGGTGCCGTCAACAAGGATTTGGATTTCTGGATCACGGAATGAATTACCTATACGATGGACTACTTGCTAGAGATGGGGTGCACCTTACGAAGACTGGAAAACATGTATTTGGAAGTCGCCTTGCTACACTCATCAGAAGAGCTTTAAACTAGAACAATGTGGGAAGGGAAGCAAAAGGCCAGAAAAAGCCATACAGCTGACAAATACTATTGAGATCTCTGCTACTGGAAGTGGAAAGGAAGAACAAAGACAAAACAATTGAAATAATAAAAATATGGGAGGAAGAGAAACTAATCACAAACTAAAATGTTTTTATACAAATGCACAAAGCATGGGCAACAAACAAGGAGAATTGGAACTACTAATGCAGGAAAAGGAATATGATGTCATTGGAATCACTGAAACTTGGTGGGAGGATACACATGATTGGAATAAAAGGCTAAAAGGATACAACTTATTTACAAGAAACAGACTTGATAAACGAGGAGGAGGTGTCGCATTGTATGTTAGAAAAGCGTATATCTGCACAGAGATTGAAGCTTCAGAGACTGGGAGTTCTGTGGAAACTGTTTGGGTAAGAATACAAGGAGAGAACAACGGAAAGGACACCATTGTAGGTATTTACTACAGGCCACCTGGGCAAGCTGAAGATATGGATGAACTCTTTATGTATCAAATGACCAAGTTCTTCAAAAAATATGACGTAGTGGTCATGGGAGATTTCAACTATCCAGACATTTGTTGGGAATCTCTCTCAAGTAAAACTAACAGGTCAAGCAAATTCTTATCCTCTCTTGCTGACAACTTTATCTTCCAAAAGGTAGGGGAGAAAACAAGGGGATCTGCTACTTTGGATCTAATCCTTATAAACAGGGAGGAAATGGTTGAGGAGGTAAAGGTGGCTGGGACGCTAGGAGGCAGCGATCATGCTATTATAGAATTTTGGATAACTAGAGGAGGAAGACATGTGAAGACTCAAACTTCAAGGTTAGATTTTAGAAAGGCAGATTTTAAGAGACTCAGAAAGAGAATAGGAGGGATCCAATGGCTGGATGTCCTTAAGGACAAAAATGTCCAGGAAGGATGGGAAATTTTTAAAAATGAGATTCTCAAAGCACAATCGTTAACAATCCCGAAAAGTAGGAAGAATGGAAAGCATTTAAGGAAACCAGGATGGATGAACACAGAACTTAAACACATGCTAAAAAGAAAGAAAGAAATGTTTATTAAATGGAAAGAGGGAGGCATATCTAAAGAAGATTATAATGCAGTCTGCAGATCCTGCAGGGCACGTATCAGGTTAGCTAAAGCTGACAATGAATTAAGGCTTGCAAGAGATGTCAAAAGCAATAAAAAAGGATTTTGGGGGTATGTCAAAAGTAAAAGAAAAGTCAAAGATGCTATAGGATTTTTACAGGATGAAAATGGAGAAATGGTAAGAGAGGATGTTGAGAAGGCCGAACTTTTTAATTCCTATTTTGCATCTGTTTTCTCTCCGAAAGAAAATGTAACATCAACTGATCTTCACTGTCCTTTTAAAGGAATAGAGGAATCCAAGTTATCTGTAAACAGAAAGATTGTGAGGGAATATTTAGCTAACATAAATGAGTTCAAGTCTCCAGGTCCAGATGAATTACACCCCAGAGTACTGAAGGAGATCGTAGAAGACATTTTAGAACCACTCTCCATAATCTTTGAAAATTCTTGGAGAACAGGAGAAGTCCCAGAAGACTGGAGAAGAGCAAATGTTGTTCCTATCTTCAAAAAGGGGAAGAAGGTGGACCCAGGGAACTATAGGCCGGTGAGTCTGACTTCTATACCAGGAAAGATCTTTGAACAAATTATTAAACAACATGTATGTAAGTACATGGATAAGAATGAAGTGATTAACCAGAGTCAGCATGGGTTTGTAACTAACAAGTCATGTCAGACTAACTTAATTTCCTTCTATGACAGAATCACTGACTGGGTGGATCAGGGAAATGCTGTAGATATAGTATATCTTGACTTCAGCAAAGCATTTGACAAAGTATCTCACACCATCCTTATTGAAAAAATGACCAAGTATGCAATGGACCAGGCAACTGTTAGGTGGATTCATAACTGGCTTAGTGATCGGACTCAAAGGGTGGTTGTAAATGGCTTCACATCCAGCTGGATGAATGTCTCAAGTGGGGTACCACAGGGCTCCGTCCTGGGACCTGTATTGTTCAACATCTTTATCAATGATTTAGATGAAGGAATTGAGGGTAAACTGATTAAATTTGCTGATGACACAAAGCTAGGAGGGATAGCTAATACTAGAGAAGAGAGAGAGAGGATTCAAAAAGACCTAAATAAACTGGAGCAGTGGGCAGCAACCAACAGAAAGGTTTTTAACAGGGAAAAATGCAAAGTACTACATCTGGGCAATAAACATGAAAAAATCATATACAGAATGGGAGGAATAGAGCTAAGCAACAGTACATGTGAAAAAGACTTAGGTATACTAATAGATCATAGACTGAACATGAGTCAACAGTGTGATGCAGCAGCAAAAAAGGCAAATACAATTCTGGGATGTATTAACAGAAGCATACAGTCTAGATCACGTGAAGTCATTATCGGTCTTTACTCCTGTTTGGTCAGACCTCATCTGGAATACTGTGTACAGTTTTGGGCACCACATTTTAAAAAAGACATAGACAAACTGGAGCAAGTTCAGAGAAGAGCGACCAGAATGGTGACTGGTCTGCAAACCATGTCCTATGAGGAACGGTTGCAGGATTTGGGAATGTTTAGCTTGCAAAAAAGAAGACTGAGAGGAGACTTAATAGCTGTCTACAAATATGTCAAGGGCTGTCACATTGTAGAAGGATCATCTTTATTCTCATTTGCACAAGGAAAGACTAGAAGCAATGGGATGAAACTAAATGGGAGGAGACACAGATTAGATATTAGAAAAAACTTTTTGACAGTTAGGGTGATTAATGAGTGGAACAGGCTGCCACGAGAGGTGGTGAGTTCCCCTTCAATAGACGTCTTCAAACAGAGGCTGGACAGACATCTGTCTGAGATGATTTAGTGAATCCTGCTTTGAGCAGGGGGTTGGACCAGATGACCCAGGAGGTCCCTTCCAACTCTACCATTCTATGATTCTATGATTTATACTTGGACACCTGGCTATTAGACACACTATGCTGAACATCATGAATTATCATCCCTGTATCAAGCCTCCTGATGAAGCTGTTGGGGAAACGCATCGAGGCGGATTATTGAACCGTTCTCTGATGACTATCATACCCTTTCCTTTATATGTACCTGGAGACATATCTGATCCTATTTAATTTATCAGTGTATTTTTTATATGTATGTCAGCATTAACTAGAGCTTCTGAGGTACAGCCACCAGTGAGCGGGGGCACCATTGTTGAGGGTGCTAACCTCCGCAGCTAGGCAGTATCCGCTTTGTTTAGGTACAGGATAGGGTAAGGTAGTGACTGTATCAATTATTCAGCAGCATCATTGTTTACATCTGTTTATAGACAACCATAGAAAGCCATTGAGCTTGTAATTTTGCTAGCTTTATATATATATATATATATATATATATATATATATATATATTAGTTCAATTTTCAATGCATATATTTAAAAAGGGTTTAATATTTTATTTTAGGGGGGTTTTCCCACAGTATGGCCCCCTACACACACAACATGGTACCATCCACCCCACCAACTACCCCACAACTAATGAATGAATACTCACTGAGCCCCATTCTTGGTGCAGATACTAATGAACCCAGGATCTATGAGATATTATTTACCACACAATAGTTGGCAGGGGCGTATCATTCATAACGTAAGCCCTTGCGGCCTGTATGGTGCCCATGAATTGAGACGGCTCAGCACCGAGCACACTCTCCTTACCCATCATCACAATTTCAGTGATATCCACGTTCCTATGACAATGATACCAGTGAATAGAATAGTAAATCAGGGAGTTGAAAGCTCCCCGATCCACCATTCATCCTTCAACTGTGAATCTGAGTCTCTGTGCACTGCAGGCACAATGATGTCACTACATCACACCTGTAGTACAGAGCCTCAGTACTCACACTGCACAGACCGGAGCAGCGCAGCTCAGGAAAGGGGTTGGTTGAATAGTGTGTGTGTTTTTTTTTTTATATATCAGTAATTGTGGGGGCCATCTTACTGTGTGGGAGCCCTCATTCTGGGCTAGATGGGCACACATGAGAACAATTTCCTGGTGATGAGTCAGATAAGGATAAGTGAGAAATACAGACATTCAGTCCATCTGGTTGCAGACTTGAATTGATGGTGTTGTGTGCAGGAGGGAGACATCAAATAGTATGTTCTGAAGGAAAGCAAAGATATAATGGCAGTGGGAATCTGGATTCCAGGCAGGGAGCATAGTGGAGACAAAGAGCAGGATAAGGTCCTTATCTCAGGCCAGGAGGCTTGCTTAGATGGTACAGAACTTTGCCCTGAGTGAACAGTAGGTCTAATTAAAGGAGATTAACCCCATTACGTTCAGTGACGGGGATAGCCCGTCATGGCCGGGTGCTAGTTCGCGCACCAGGATGGGTTATCCCCTCACAGCATGGTCTCACAAGTATTCTACAAAGGTATAATGTACTGCAATGCTAGTGCATTGCAATACATTATACCTGTGAAAAAAGTGAATTTACCTTATCGGGACTAAGTAAAAAAAATGTTAAAAAATAATAGCAAAATATATTACACTAATAAATACACATTTTTATGTAAAAAAAAAAATAAACAAAAAAAGTAAACATATTTGGTATCGCTGTGTCCAGAATGACCAGTGTCACACTAGTTAACCCCTTCAGTGAATAGCGTAAAAGCCTTTTCATCATACTGCTGGAATAAAACGCGATCAAAAAGACAGATGTAAATAAAAATGGCACCGCTAAAAACGTCATCTTGTCCCGTAAAATTCAAGCTGCCATACAGCTCCATCAGCCGAAAGATTAAAAAGTTACAGCTCTCAGCATACAGCGATGTCAAGATAAAAACTTTTATAGAAAAAATAATTATGTAAAAGCGCAAAAACATAAAAAAAATTACATAAATGAGGTATCTCTATAATCGTACTGACCCGAAGAATAAAGCTGCCTTATCAGTTTTACCACACAAGTAACGAAAAAAAAAAACAATTCCTGAATTGTTGGTTTTAGTTCATTCTGCCTCCCCAAAAATCTGAATAGAGAGCAATAAAAAAATGTAATTTTCCCGAAAATTTTACCAATAAAAACATTAACTTGTCCCGCAAAAAACAAGCCCCTACATGACTCTGTCGGCAGAAATATGGAAAAATTATAGCTCTCAAAATATGGCAATGCAAAGACTAGTTTTTGCAAAAAAAAACATTTTTTAGTGTGTGACAGCAGCCAATCATAAAACCCAATATAAGTCTGGTATCACTGTAATCACACCGACCAAAGAATAAAGTTGCCTAATTACTTACACTGCACAAGGAACAGCGTAAATAAAACCAATTATTCACCTGCTGTTGATTTGTTCATTCTGCCTCCCAAAGATCTCATTAAGGCTCAGTCATTCATTTATCCGGCACTCTGCGCTGAGCGCTTACACCGGGGTTTCCGTGTAAATCTCTGAAATAAATGATTCAGACTGAACCCCCGGTGGAAGATTCCCTGTAATGAGGCAAATGGAGGCACTGTGGACATCGTCTGACCTATGATTTGGCGGTGTCCTTCTTTTTAGCCGTAGATAAAAGCGCGGTCAGCCACAGTTTTGTGCACCTCTGAAAAGAAGGACAACGCTGAATAGAAAAAAAATACAGTAATTCCCCAGATGGAGTCCAGAGTAACTCTGCTGCCTCATCTCATTATAGTGAATGGATCTCTCGGGGATTTCATCTGAATAACATCATTCTGAGATTTAGATGGAAACACCAAAGTAAGTGCTCAGCGTAGAGCGCTGGATAAATGTGATCCAAAATGTTATGTAAAATATTCCCAATTAAAGCTTCACCTAAAAAGCCCCCACTCAGGTACGTCATGTGTTAATGGAATTATAGGGGGCTTCCACGTTACTGGTAGTACAAAGGCTCTGGAGAAGCGAAATGGCTTCTCGCCCCCCTCCCCTCGCCAAAAGAAATTCAGCAAATTCTGCGCTCCCGAATCCCCCCTCCCTTCTGAGCACCACAGTGTGTCTTAACCTCATTTAGCGTCCACGTGTTTGGCAGGGGTATGATTTCCAAAATGGGGTCACCTGAGGGGGGATTCTGCCCTTTTAGCACTTAGGGGCTCTGTATATGGAGTCCGCAAACTATTTTAGGACAATCTGCCCTCCAGCAGGCAAATAGCTCTCTGTCCCTCCCGAGTCTCACTGTGTGGCTAAGCAGTACTGTACAGCCACATATGAGGTATTGCCACGTTGAGCAGAAATTGTGTGACACATTTTGGTGCCATTTTTTTTTTTTACCAATTTCCCCATGCGAAAATGTAAAATCTGGGGCTAAAACAAAATATTTGTGGTAAAAATGTAATTATTTTTTCCTTCACTGCCCAATGGTATAAAATTCTGTGATATACCTGTGGTGTCAATATGATAACTGCACCCTTAGACGAATTCATTGAGAGGTGTAGTTTGTAAAATGGGGTCACTTATGGGGGATTCTGCTGTTTTGGCACCTCAGGGGCTCTGCCAATGTGACATGGCATACTCAAACCATTCCAGGAAAATTTGAACTCCAAAATGGCGCTTCTTCTCTTCTGAGTTTTGCACTGTGCCTCAAAGGTAGTTTTCGACCACACATTGTATATTGGTGAACTCAGGAGAAATTGCATAACAACTTTTGAGGTCCATTTTTTCATGTTACCCTTGTGATAGTAAAAAATTTGGGACTAAAAGATCATTTTTGTAGAAAAAAATAGACATTTCATTTTCACAGCTCTACGTTATAAACTTCTGTGAAGCACCTGGGGGTTCAAGGTGTTCACCACACATCTAAATATTCCTTGAGGGGTCTAGTTTCCACAATGGTGTCACTTGTGGTATGTTTCCACTGTTTAGGCACCTCTTTTAGAACTTTTGTTTTAACCCCTTAATGAACGCCGATGCGCATTAAAACTGCTGTTGTTAAGGGGCTTTATTCCCTCATTGCCGTTTTAAAACTGCAATTGGGAATAAAGGAATATTGCCACCCGGCGGTGGCAATTCGCGTGGGTGTCAGCTGTATGTGACAGCTGGCACCCTGCAGTATCGGCCCCGGACGGTTTTGCAACCGATCAGGGCCGAGTAAACCCTTAAATACAGCTGTCAATTGCGACAGCAGTATTTAAGTTGTTACAAGGGGGTCACAAGACCCCCTTTGTAACCTTGAGACCCCCGCGATGAAAATTGCCGGTCACGATGGTTACCATGGTACCCTGAGGTCATGTGATGACCCCAGGGTACGGTGGCCTTTGAGATCCAGCTATAAGCTGACTACACTACACGAGTACTGCAGTGTATGAGACCAGTGATAAAAATAAAAATGATACATGTCCCACAGTGAAAAAAGAAAAAAACGCACACGTCACAAAAAGCTGTTTCGCCATTCAAAACACAGCGTTTATGATAAAACAAAAATAAACAAAAAAGTACACATAAAATTGGTATCGCCGCGTCCGGAACGGCCCGCTCTATAAAACTGGCACATTATTTATTCCTTATGGCAAACACCATACTGACTCACAAAAAAGTGAATTAAAAGCAATCAAAAAGTTATGTAAAAAAAATGGTAAAAGTGAAAACGCCAAACTGCAAAAAACAAGCCCTAGAATAGCTAATTCGGCAAAAAAATAAAAGTTACAGCTCTCAGAATATAGCGACAAAAAAACTAGTATTTTATAAAAAAAAACAAAAACATTTTTACTGTGTGATGGCAGCAAAAGCTTAAAAAATATATATACAGTATATATAAATCTGGTATTGCTGTAATCGCACCGACCCGAAGAATAATCTGCCCTATCACTTTTACCACACAGAAAACGGCGAAAAAATTAAGAACTATTCTTGAACTGCTGTCTATTTGTTCATTCTACCTTACAAAAATCGGAATAAGGCTCAACTCACATTTCTCCTGCGCTCTCCACTGAGAGCTTACGTCTAGGTTTTTGTGTTAATTCCCCAATACCATGATTCAGACCAAACCCCAGACGGACCCACTTACTTATGAGGCTGATGGAGTCACTTTGGACTGGTCTCTGATCCAGGGTGTCCCATTATTTAGGACGTCTTTTTAGCACACAAGTGTGGGCAACCACAGATCTTTGCACGCCTAAAAAGATGGAGACCACCGGAGCAGATGCCAAACAGAGCCCAAAGTGTCTCCATCTGCGTCGTTATGGTGGGTGGGTCTATTGGGGGTTTCGTCTGTATCGCATTTTTGTGGAATTTACACGGAAACCCCACGGTAAGTGCTCAGCGTTGAACACGAATGTGATCCCAGCCTTATTCTGGAAGCGATCAAAAGATTTTATGCGTCCCAAAATGTTACCAATAAAAACCCCTAATTTATCCACACAAAACCAGGCTCAAGTCCGTCATCTGTCACTGAAACTATATGGGGTTCCCACGTTACTGGTAGAACAAACTGAAAAGCGACATGGCTCTCTTCCCCCTCAAATTAAATCCAGTGGCCAGATTCTGCTCTCCCAAATCAAAATGCCCCTCCTGAGCCCCACTGTGCCTAAACCCCAATAAGCAGCCACATGTTTGGCATTGTTATAGTGGGAAGAGAGCACTTGACAGTTTACATGCCGCGTATCGCCAGAAGCACAAGCTGGGCACAATGTATGGGGGCGCTACAATATATGGGGGCGCTACACTGTATGGCGGCACATTGTGTGGGCACTAATCTGGCAGTTTTGCAATTCTCCAAAAAAAAAAAAAGCCTGCCATGGATGTTACAAAATAGTCACTGCAGCCGTAGATGAATTCATTGAGAGGTGCAATTTCTACAATGGGGTTACTTTTGTTTTTTTCTGTTGTTCTAACACCTTCAGAGGTCTGAAAATGTCGCCCGCAAACTATTCTAGCAAAATCTATGCTCCAAAAGCCAAATAGCGCTCCTTCCTTCTCAACCCTGACGTGTGGCCTAAAAGTAATTTCTGACGACATAGGGGGCATCACCGCGTTCGGAAGAAATTGTGCAATAAATTATGGGGTCCAGTTTCACCTATTAACCCTTGTGTACCTGAAAATTTGCAGCAAATACAATTATTATATTTTTACAATTAAAATGTCATATTTCCATGTTTCAGTGTTATAAAATTCTGTGAGGCACCTATGAGTTCAAAATACTCACTACACCCCTAGATGAATTCCTTAGGCAGTGAAGCTTCAAATATGGGTTCACCTGGGGGGTGGGGGGTTTCTGCTGTTTTCTCATGTCGGGTGCTTTCCAAATGCGAATTTATTCCAGACAAATAGTTCTTTCCTTTCCTAGCCCTGCCATGTGCCCAGACAGAAATTTTTGACCACATATGCAGTATCATCGTGTTCGGGAGAAGTAGCGTAAGAAATTATGGTGTCCATTTTCACCTATTATCCATTGTGAAAATTACAAATTTGAGGCTAAAACAATATTTTGGTGAAAAAAAAATTAAAATTTTCCATATGATGACCTAATGTTATAAAATTCTGTGTAGTACCTGTGGGTTCAAAATGCGCTCACTACACCCCTGGATAAAATCCTTGAGGGGTCTAGTTTTCAAAATGGGATCACTTGTTGGGGGTTTCCACTGTTTAGGCACATCAGGGGCTCTCCAAACGCGACATGACACCCGCAGACCATTCCATGAAAGTCTGCATTCCAAAACGTCACTCCTTCCTTCTGAGCCCTGCTGGGCGCCCAAACAATAGTTTTCCTCTATATATGGGGTATCAGCGTACTCATATGAGATTGAACAACAAATTTTGGGCTCCAATTTCTCCAGTTACCCTTGTGAAAACAAAAAATTTGGGACTACAATTACATTTTTGTGGAAAAAATAGAATTTTTTATTTTCACTGCTCTACGCTCTAAACTTCTGTGAAGTACCTGGGGGTTAAATGTGATCCCCACATATCTAGATACAGTCCTTGAGGGGTGTAGTTTCCAAAATGGGGGCACTTGTGGGGGGTTTCCATAATTTATGCACATCAAGGGCTTTCCAAACGCGACATGGTGTCCGCTCTTATTTCCAGACATTTTTGCTTTTAAAAAGTCAAACAATGTTCCTTCCCTTCCGAGCCCTGCCGTGCACCTAGACAGTGGTTTTCCCCCACATATGGGATATCGGCATGCTCAGCAGAAATTGCACAACAAATTTTGTGGTCCATTTTCTATTGTTACCCTTGTGAAAATAAAAAAATGTGGGTCTGAAGTAAAATTTTTGTGAAAAAAGTTAAATGTTTACTTTTTCCTTCCATGTTGCTTCAGTTCATTTGAAGCATGTGACATAATGCTCTGATTTAAGGGCATAAGAATTCAAAGTTTGAAAATTGCAAAATTTTCGCCAAATTTTCATTTTTTTTTTTTACAAATAAATGCAGATCATATCGAATAAATTTTCACTATCGTGAAGTACAATATGTCACTAAAAACAATCTCAGAATCAGTGGGATCCATTTAAGCGTTCCAGAGATATTGCCTCATAAGGTGACACTGGTCAGAATTGTAAAATTTGGCTTGATCATTAAGGTAAAAATTGGCTCCGTCATTAAGGGGTTAAACAACTCTCCTTAGTTCGATCATACAACATACAAGCCTCTGATTGCTCAGATGATGCGCTGTACTTCTGTAGTGCCGTATATTATCCCTGCTCATCAATGTAATACTAACGGCCCCATACACATGAGATAAGTGTTGGCTGAATGGTCATTTGGCAGACAGGTATCTCTTCCATCTTCTCCACACACACAAATATTCCAACTTTCCTGAGGTCTGTATGAGAGAGTCACCTCCAGACTCCTCTAGTGGAGGATTATCTACAGGAAGAACAAACGGATTAGCCTCTGAAATTCAGGATGCCAGATCCTTCTCTGCCCTGACATCATCTGTCGGGAGGCCCCCAAATACAACATATAGTCAACCAAACCCCCGAAATCAGTGCTTTCATGCAACTTTAGTCTAATGTGTATGTGGATGTTAAAAAGTAACTTATTGGACGCTGCCTCTGGCCCGGCCTAATTGACTTTTGTACATTGCCGGCCCAGACACCATTATTGGTCATTTAAGTATCTTAGTAACTAGACAGCCCCATACTATTGAGTACTTGGGGGAGGAGGGGCATTCAGCTGAACTCTGTCACACCTTAGATGCCATGTTTGCTTTAACCCCTCCTTGCACATAGCGTGCTAGAGGAAACTTAATGGTTTTAATTCACTGACGCCAATAGCCTCAGGGAAACATATCTCCCGTCCAGCACTTTACCGGTGACTTTGTCACATATCCCCCTCCCCTGCACAAAGCCGGGGTTTTTGGCACCTTCACTTGATAAACAGGGAAATCTGGACAGGGCATCTGCATTTCCATGTAGATTCCTGGGCCTGTGCTCTACATGAAAATTAGTCTTGGAGTGCTAGGAACCACCTAGTTACCTGGGCATTGATCCCCTTTCTTTCCCTCATCCATCTCAGGGGTGCATGGCCTGTCACTAGCCCGAATTTTCGGCCTAACATATAATATCTTAGGGTCTCAATGGCCCATTTGATGGCCAGGCTCACCTTGTCTACGATGGCATAGTTCTTTTCACAGGAGGAGAGTTTCCTACTCCAGGAATAGGACTGGATGTTCGTCCCCATCTATTTCCTGGGACAACACAGCTCCCAAACCGACCTCGGAGGCATCAGTCTGAACCACGAACTCCTTAGTGAAGTCAGGTGCTACTAAGGCTGGCTGCTTACATAGGGCGAGCTTCAACTCCTGGAATGCCATCTCCGCTAGTGTTGAGCAAATTTGTTCGGCATTTCAGTTTCGGGTTCGTGTTCCGGCTTGTTCGCGCCAAAAATTCGGCTCCGCCCATTAACATCCCTGATTTGCCACGCTGTCACGCCAATAACATCTGCATGACAGCGTGGCAAGTCAGGGATGTTCATGGGCGGAGCCTATTTTTTGGCGCGAACAAGAAACCCGAAATTGGAATGCCGAAAAAGTTTGCTCAACACTAATCTCCGCTTCAGGGGAACACTTGGCCATCGATATTTTCGTGCCTTTAAGAAGATCAGTCAGGGGGACGGTTATCATGGGGAAATTTGGGATTAATTGCCGATAATACCCCACAATTCCCAGAAACGAATGAACTTGCTTGCGGGCAGTTATGGATAGCCTCCATCTTCTTTACTTGCAGCTTTATTTCGCCCCTTCCGACAACGTAGCCCAAGTATTTTGCCTCTTTCTTCCCAATGGTGCACTTCTTTGGGTTTATCGTAAACCCTGCTTTCCTAAGCACATCCCGTACCAGCCTGGACCTTCTGTAAATGACTTCCTCAATCCTGGCTGAAGATTACGATGTCATCCAGGTAAGCTGCAGCATACTTCTTATGAGAGACTAGGATCCGGTCCATGGCCCTCTGTAAGGTAGCTGGGGCTCCCTGCAGACCGAACGGCATCCTGGTGTACTGAAAGCACCCTTAATGAGTAGAGAAGGCCGTTTTCTCCTTGGCACTTGGGGAAAAGAGAATCTGCCAGCACCCTTTCGTTAGGTCCAGGGTGGTGATATTGAGAGGCTAGGGACAGCCAGATATAAGATCATCGACGCAGGTCATCGGATACGCGTTGAACTTTGACACCTCATACAGCTTCCTGTAATCATTACAGAGCCGTCATTTTTCATCTGGCTTCGGCACCAGGACAATGGGGCTGGACCAACCGCTCTTTGACTCCTTGAATGATGCCCAGGCTCAACATTCTCCTCACCTCTTAAGGAATGCGATACGACATTTGATTCACCCTTACATTAAGCTCTGTCAGGATTTCATGTTCGTCCACCTGTGTACAACCTGGCAGCTATGAAAACAGGTTCTGGTTCCGCTGAAGTAGCTCTCGGCACTATTGCTTCTGGGCCAGTGATAGTGTCTCTGCCACTGTGACATCGTCAACTTGGGCTTCAGGATGGGCCCCCAGGCACGTAGCTTCCACTGGCTCCCTGTCTCGCCAAGGTTTAAGCAGGTTAACGGAGATATACTGGATATGACTTCCTTCTTCCTGGTTGGTGGACCTTGTAGTTGATGTCACTCAATTTTTCCACCACCTCATATGGCCCTTGCCACTTGCCAGGAATTTACTTTCCACCGTAGGGATCAACGCCAACACCCGGTCTCCAGGGCTAACTTGCCTCAGTCTCGCCGACCGATTATAGACCCTTGCCTGGGCCTCTAGGGCTTAAAGGAGGCTTTCTCTTACAATTGGCATCACCCTCACGATCCGGTCTTGCATGTGGGCCACATGCTCGATGATGCTCCAATGGGGTGTTACCTCTGCTTTCCAGGTCTCTTTCGCAATGTCCAGTAGTCCCCGAGGGTGTCGTCCATAAATCAGCTCGAAGGTTGAGAACCCAGTAGAGGCCTGGGGAACTTCCCTAATGGAGAATAGCAGGTAGGGGAGTAGACAATCCCAGGCTCATCCATCTTTCTCCATGACCTTTTTAAGCATGGACTTTAAGGTCTTGTTAAACCTCTCCACCAGGCCGTCCGTCTGCGGATTGTGCATTGCGTAATCTCTAGAGCCTTACACAACTCCCTCATCACCTTCAACATGAAACGGGTTCCCTGGTCTGTCAGGATCTCCTTTGGCAGGCCCTCCTGGAGAAGATGTGTACCAGCTCTCGGGCTATGCTCCTAGCAGAAGAGTTTCCCAATGGTACCGTCTTTGGGTACAGTGTTGCATAGTCCAGCACAACCAATATGTATTGATGACCCCTGGCAGACTTAACTAAGGGCCCTACAAGGTCCATGGCAATTCGGTCAAACGGGATCTCTATAATGGGTAACGGAACCAGGGGACTCCAGAAGTCAGACACGGGAGCAGTTAGCTGACAATTAGGGTAAGACCGGCAGAAATTAACAATGTCTCGGTGACACCCAGGCCAGTAGAACCTCTGCAAGACCCGCTCTTGGGTTTTGCCTACTCCCAGATGCCCCCCTAAGACATGCGAATTGGACAAATCTAATATCCTATGTCTATAGGGACCCGGCACCAACAACTGCTCTATCACTTCCCATCTTGGTTTAGTGACCCGATAAAGCAGCTCGTCATTTAAGGTGAAATACGGGAACCTGGTGTCAGCCCCCGGGTCTTGGGCAACCCCATTTATTACAGTCACATTGTCAAATGCACCTTTTAACGTAAGATCCTGCATTTGCGCTGTACCAAAATCCCCCCCCCCCCAGAAACCCCCAGTTCAGGAATCTCATCCTCATGGGTCGCTGTCTCATCCTCGTTACCAGCCAGGACACACAGGGGGAACTCATCTTACTCTGGCTGTAATGGTGATTCTTCGTGGACGAACCGGATCCGGTCTGAGCTAGTGGGCACCCCTGCCTTTCCCCACAAGTCCCAGAACAGCCAGAATCCCACCCGATTATAACTGGGTGTAACAAGCCCTCAACCACCCCAACCTCACAGTTAGTTTTTATTGTCACTCGGGCAACGGGGTAGTCCTTGGCATCCCCGTAGATACAGCGGACGCGCACGTACTTCCCTGGGATCAACTGGTGGGGAAGTGTAGCCTTTACCAGGGTCACCAAACTTCCTGAGTCCAGGAGTTCCGACACTAACACACCATTTATTGTTACAATACACGACTGGGGCCCCTCACAGGGCTGATAGTCCACACTGCAGGTGGGGTAGGCATTGTATGAGCAGCGTCTTCCTATGCTGCAGTCCATCTGCTCAGAGGACAACTGGCAGTTATGTGTCCAGGAGTTCGACACCTCCAGCAGATCATGTCTTTCCCAGCGGCCTTTGGCAGCCCCTCAGCAACCCCTTGGGACATTGGACTCCCACCACTCGTGGCTCTAACCCCCCCTCCTCTTTTGGGACTCTGGCTCCCCCTGAGTACCCCAGTATGGGGATGCAGCACCACCCGGCTTCCTTGGGGTCCTCTCGACCACCTGGTATCTATCTACAAGGCTGACCAGGTCATCCGCATTCCGGGGGTCTCCCTGGGCAACCCAGGTCTGCATGGGCCTAGGTAGGGAGTGCACAAATCTGTCCATGACAACCCGCTCGACTATCTGGGCTGGAGTGGAGGACTCCGGCTGCAACCACTTCTGCACAAGATGGAGGAGATCGAACATTTGGGAGTGAGGGGGTTTATCACCGCAATACGCCCAGTGGTAGACCCTTTTTTTGAGTTTAATATACTCCTGGGCATCCTGCAAGGCCAGGTCGTAATAAGCCTTTTGGGGCTCACCATTCAGATAGGGGGCCAACACCTCCGACCACTGCCCCGGTGGTAGCTTCTCCCGCTCTTCCACCCGCTCAAACACAGTCAAAAATGCCTCCACATCATCGCCCGGGGTGATTTTTTTTGCATGGCGCGCCTTACCACTTTCCGGATGCTCGAGTCATCACCTGGAGTTGGGGGAGGGGCTGTCGGCCTTCCACGAACCACCTCTGCGAGCAATTCCATCTGCTGCTGCTGTCAGAGCTGGTCCTGTTGGTGCTGCTTCTGCTGTTGGTGGATCTGCTGCAATAGTAGCTTGCTTGTCTCCTGCTGTGCTATCACAAGATGCTTGACCAGGTCCTCCATACTGTCGGTCTTCATTTCCTGATTTATGGCCGCCTTTACCCAGGACATGTGGTTTGTCCTCATCCGTTACACGTGCCTCCTGGGGATCTTGCCCGCACTTCTACCGCCACCTGTGGTAGATTACTTACTTGGCTGCACACGGAGGTAGACACAGATACGCCGTCTCTTTAAATCTTTGGTTGATTTATTATAATTCTGCATAAACCAAACTTTAGTCCATAAAAATAAACACAGCTGGCTGAGCAAAACAGGAAAACAAAGCAAAAATGGTAACACATAGAACATTGTCCTTGGAGTAACAGGGATTCGTCTGCTGAGAGTTCAGCAACTTTGCATGGTTCAAACACAAGCTTACTTCTCCAGACATTGAACTCTGAATGCCTCAGCTGGCCTAGTGTTTAAACCTCCCCCAGACCACACCCTGGGGAGCAGATATGGAGAACAACCTCCCGCCCGCTCTATTGTGGTTCTCATAAAAACATGCCCTTTGGAAATGGAGACTTAACCCCTCCTTGCACATAGCGTGCTGGAGGAAACTTAATGGTTTTAATTCACTGATGCCAATAGCCTCAGGGAAACATATCTACCCTCCAGCACTTTACACAGTGTTAAAAAGTAACGTTTTGCATGTTTTTTTTTCTTTTTACAAGAATTGTTGGTGCCAATTTTTTTTTTTTTAATATATTCTTTTTTATGTATTTTTTTTGTAATATAGGAAAGCCTAAGCCCAGAAATAAACCCCATAAAACACTGTACATGGAGACTTTGGTATCAAATAACTCCTGTCTTGGTGTTCTTACAAACAAGCTTTTATAAATGCCTCAAACTTCTGTGTGTGAATCAGACCTGAGATCTAACGAGATAGAAGATTACAGTCCGGGGAAGACAAGAAACATATAGACGGCCGGTGCTGATGTAGTCAGTGACGGACTCTGGCCAAATACGTTTATAGAGCCATAGTGGAATATGAAGATTTCGTCTTCTTCATGAAGTAGTTATTTCTCATGTCGTGTAATGAATATCTCCTGCAGTATTGCTAATGCTGATTCGGTAAATGAGAAGAGAATTAGCAATAAGGAAGATGAGTCTTTGAGAAACGTATTCAGCTGCAGACTCCAAGGAAGAAACTGCTTGTTGTCTGTAGCCTAAAATATATAGTTTTTATTACTAGATGTAAAGAAGAAAACTAAATACTGTAAAAAAAATAAATCTCAAATGTTTCCCTTTATTATCTCCAGTAATTGTATTATTACACAGGATTTTTATGACTTTACATTGGCTCATCATCTTCTCATTCAGGTCTCTACAATATCAGATCCTCTCAGTGAATATCTTCTACATAAGAGAATTTTCCTGATTTACCCATCAAACATGGATATGAACAGAGACAAGATGGCTGAGAAAATATTACACCTCACCCTAGAGATCCTCTTCCGGCTTACTGGAGAGGTGAGAGATTCTGATGACGTCACATTACATCATTCTTATCTATGGAAATAACAGATGGACAGAACTGGAGAGGTGAGGACTCTGGAAATGTCTGTAGTGAGATTTATTAATGTGTCTCTCCATAACCAGGATTACACAGTAGTGAAGAAGACCTCTAGTGAGCGCTGTCAGGACCCTGTGTCTGAGGGATGGGGAAGACCCCTGAGCCCAATGACAGGGCCTCCACCTCACCCCCTGATACATGAGGACATCAATAACCAGAAGATCCTAGAACTCACCTACAAGATGATTGAGCTGCTGACTGGAGAGGTGATACTGCTGGGAATGCTGGGACATTTTATAGTAAAGCTATCAAGGGATCGGGGGATGACGGTATCATTGTATGTGTCAGGTTCCTATAAGGTGTCAGGACGTCACCGTCTATTTCTCCATGGAGGAGTGGAAGTATTTAGAAAGACACATAGATCTGTACAAGGACATCATGGTGGAGGTTCCCCAGCCCCTCACATTACCAGGTAATAGACAGGACTAAATACACACGGCCTATAATTATCTGTATGTAAAGTGAATTCAATCCCTGTATGTGTTTCCTCCAGATCTATCCAGTAAGAGGACAACACCAAAGAGATGTCCCCGTCCTCTTCTTCCTCAGGACTGTAAACAAGAAGATCCCAATGTTCCTCAGGATCATCAGGTAGATGGAGAGAAGGTGTCATGAGATATCCCCTATGATGTGTAGACGGCTGTGAAGGTCTTGTGCTCAGTCTTGTTTTATCCACCAGTATTATATGTTTTATACTTGTGTAACGAGAACGGTGGAGATAGCAGGATTATATTTATATAAATATTTGTTTCAGGGTGAAGATCTGACCCATATTATTACTACAGGGACATATGTGAGAGGTGATGAGCGGTGTAAAAAGGAGATTCCTACATATGACTACCCAGGTGAGTAGTAACCACTAAATGCAGAGAAGTCACAGATTCTTCTCAGTCACCGGCTGTGGCTGGTTTACCAATCATGTAGTCCGGCCATGTCACAAACGTGTGATCACCATTTTGTATCTAGACCAAAACATTCTCCTCCACGAAAAACTTTTTAAATGACTTTGGGCATTGAAACCCCTTTTCTATAGAACTTGCAACTTGGAAGATCCACCTACCCCCTGGGATTAGATGATGCTGACCGTTACCTGTCCAGATCTGTAAACTACAAAGCCAAAAGGCAGTGTACGTAGAAAGTGCTGACAAGTTAGAAAATCACTCACAGAAAAATATTATGATGGGTCTGTAAGAGAAAGCGGAGGGTAATGATGCTGTTGGCTTCCTAGAACCCTGATAACTTATTACACTGTGTGCAGAATTATTAGGCAAATGCATATTTTGATCACATGATACTTTTTATACATGTTGTCCTACTCCAAGCTGCATAGGCTTGAGAGCCAACTACCAATTAAGTAAATCTGGTGATGTGCATCTCTGTAATGAGGAGGGGTGTTGACTAATGACATCAACACCCTATATAAGGTGTGCTTAATTATTAGGCAACTTCCTTTCCTTTGGCAAAATGGGTCAGAAGAGAGATTTGACGGGCTCTGAAAAGTCCAAAACTGTGAGATGCCTTGCAGAGGGATGCAGCAGTCTTGAAATTTCCAAACTTTTGAAGCGTGATCACAGAACAATCAAAGTTTCATGGCAAATAGCCAACAGGGTCACAAGAAGCAAAAAAAAAAAGGTGCAAAATAACTGCCCATGAATTGAGGAAAATCAAGCGTGAAGCTGCCAAGATGCCATTCGCCACAAGTTTTGCCATATTTCAGAGCTGCAACGTTACTGGAGTATCAAAAAGCACAAGGTGTGCGATACTCAGGGACATGGCCGAGGAAAGGAAGGCTGAAAAACGACCACCTTTGAACAAGAAACATAAAATAAAACGTCAAGAATGGGCCAAGAAATATCTTAAGACTGATTTTTCAAAGGTTTTATGGACTGATGAAATGAGAGTGACTCTTGATGGGCCAGATGGATGGGTCAGAGGCGTGATCAGTAAAGGGCAGAGAGCTCCACTCCGACTCAGACGCCAGCAAGGTGGAGGTGGGGTACTGGTATTGGCTGGTATGATCAAAGATGAACTTGTGGGACCTTTTCGGGTTGAGGATGGAGTGAAGCTCAACTCCCAGACCTACTGCCAGTTTCTGGAAGACAACTTCTTCAAGCAGTGGAACAGGAAGAAGTCGATATCGTTCAAGAAAAAGATGATTTTCATGCAGGACAATGCTCCATCACATGCATCCAACTACTCCACAGCGTGGCTGGCCAGTAAAGGTCTAAAAGAAGAAAAAATAATGACATGGCCCCCTTGTTCACCTGATCTGAACCCCATAGAGAACCTGTGGTCCATCATAAAATGTGAGATCTACATTGAGGGAAAACAGTACACCTCTCGGAACAGTGTCTGGGAGGCTGTGGTGGCTGCTGCACGCAATGTTGATCGAAAACAGATCAAGTAACTGACAGAATCTATGGATGGAGGCTGCTGAGTGTCATCATAAAGAAAGGTGGCTATATTCATCACTAATTATTTTTGTTTTTGCATGTCAGAAATGTTTATTTCTAAATTTTGTGCACTGATATTGGTTTACCTGGTGAAAATAAACAAGTGAGATGGGATTATATTTGGTTTTTATTAAGTTGCCTAATAATTCTGTACAGTAATAGTTACCTGCACAAACAGATATCCTCCTAAAATAGCCAAATCTAAAAAAAAACACTCCAACTTCCAAAAATATTAAGCTTGGATATTTATGAGTCTTTTGGGTTGATTGAGAACATAGTTGTTGATCAATAATAAAAATAATCCTCTAAAATACAACTTGCCTAATAATTCTGCACACAGTTTAGATAAATCTGCTCATATGGTCCCTGCAAGACCAGGTCCAGTCTTTATGACCAAACCTCGCTATTATGACCGACAACATTTGCCCAAAATTTTGAAAATGTAGCAATTTTCAAGCTTTGAATCCTTGTGCCCTTAAATCGGAGAGTTAAAATCACAAAATAGTTAATAAATAACATTTTCCACATGTCTAATTTACATCAGCTCGATTTTTGAAGCTAAATCTTTTTTTCTGTTAGGGAGCTATAAGGGTTAAAAGTTAACCAAGTTCTAATTTTTCCACCAAAATTTACAAAACCATTTTTTAGGGACCACATCACATTTGAAGTCACTTTGAGGGGTCTATATGAAAGGAAATACCCAAAAGTGACACCATTCTAAAAACTGCACCCCTCAAGGTGCTCAAAACCACATACAAGAAGTTTATTAACCCTTCACATGCTTCACAGGAACTGAAGCAATGTGGAAGGAAAAAATGAACATTTAACTTTTCTTGATAAAATGCTTACTTCGGACGCAATTTTTTTATTTTCACAAGGGTAACAAGAAAAAATGGACCACAAAATTTGTTGTGCAATTTATCCTAAGCATGCCGATACTCCATATGTGGGGAAAACCACTGTTTGGGTGCACTTCAGAGCTCAGAAGGTAAGGCGTACAATTTACTTTGGTGCAAAATTGGCTGGAATCGAGAGCGGACGCCATGTTCCGTTTGGAGAGTCCCTGGTGTGCCTAAACACTGGAAACACCCCACAAACCACAAGTGACCTCCTTTTGGAAACTAGACCCCTCAAAGAATCTATCTATATGTGGGGTGAGCACCTTGAACCGCCAGGTGCTTCACAGAAGTTTATAACGTAGAGCCGTGAAAATGAATCAAATTTTTTTCCTACAAAAATTTACTTTTAGCTCCAATTTTTTTATTTTCACGAGGGTACCAGGAGAAAATGGACCCTTGAGTATGCTGATACCCCATATGTGGGGTAAAACTACGGTTTGGGCGCACAGCAGGGTTCGGAAGGGAAGGAGCACTGTTTGACTTTTTGAATGCAAAAATGGCTGTAATCGAGAGCATAAGTCATTTTGCGTTTGGAGAGCCCCTGGTGTGCCTTTTTGACGGTGTTCGCCAAATGGAATAAATAACGTGACAGTTTTATAGAGCGGGTCGTTCCGGATGTGGCGATACCAATTATGTGTACTTTTTTTGTTTAATTGCAAACGCTGCATTTTGAGTGGCGAAATGGATTTTAGTGATTTGTGTGCATTTTTTTGTGTTTTTTTTTTTACATATTTTATTTCACTTTTTTTTTACTTTTTCACTAAGTCCCACTGTGGGACATGTGTAATTTTTACTTTGATCACTGGTCTCATACACTGCAGTACTCCTGTACTGCTGTGTATGAGACCTATCAGTGAGTCATTGACTGCACCTGTGAGATCCCGCTTACTGCTGGATCTCACAGGCCACCGTACGCTGGGATCATCACATGATCTCAGGGTACCCTGGTAACCATCGAGACCAATGATTCACATCGCGGGGGTCCGATGGTTACTAAGGGGATCTTGCGACCCCCTTGTAACCACTTAAATATCGCTGTCACGATTGACAGCGGTATTTAAAGGGTTAATCGGCATCTAAACTGGCCGGGGCTGATACTACAGGATGTCAGCTGTCGTAGACCTGCACCGCTATAAACTTATGTCTCAGTGCAGTGAAAGAGCGGCACTGAGTCATAAGTACCCTTAACTTCCGCCGTAAAAATGTGTTAAAGCTGTTGTTAAGGGTTAAACCAAATAACTTCAAACAGAATCGTGATAAAGTATACAAAAAACATTACACCTGTGCCATGATATATCTCTAAGCTGTGCCTGGCTGATGGCTGTAATATACAGTACAGACCAAAAGTTTGGACACACCTTCTCATTTAAAGATTTTTCTATATTTTCATGACTATGAAAATTGTACATTCACACTGAAGGCATCAAAACTATGAATTAACACATGTGGAATTATATACTTAACAAAAAAGTGTGAAACAACTGAAAATATGTCTTATATTCTAGGTTCTTCAAAGTAGCCACCTTTTGCTTTGATGACTGCTTTGCACACTCTTGGCATTCTCTTGATGAGCTTGTCGGCCCTTTTGCCTTCACTCTGCGTTCCAGCTCATCCCAAACCATCTCGATTGGGTTCAGGTCTGGTGACTGTGGAGGCCAGGTCATCTGGTGTAGCACCCCATCACTCTCCTTCTTGGCCAAAAAGCCCTTACACAGCCTGGAGGTGTGTTTGGGGTCATTGTCCTGTTGAAAAATAAATGATGGTCCAACTAAACGCAAACGGGATGGAATAGCATGCCGCTGCAAGATGCTGTGGTAGCCATGCTGGTTCAGTATGCTTTCAATTTTGAATAAATCCCCAACAGTGTCACCAGCAAAGCACCCCCACACCATCACACCTCCTCCTCCATGCTTCAAGGTGGGAACCAGGCATGTAGAGTCCATCCGTTCACCTTTTCTGCGCTGCACAAAGACACGGTGGTTGGAACCAAAGATCTCAAATTTGGACTCATCAGACCAAAGCACAGATTTCCACTGGTCTAATGTCCATTCCTTGCGTTCTTTAGCTCAAACAAGTCTCTTCTGCTCGTTGCCTGTCCTTAGCAGTGGTTTCCTAGCAGCTATTTTACCATGAAGGCCTGCTGCACAAAGTCTCCTCTTAACAGTTGTTGTAGAAATGTGTCTGCTGCTAGAACTCTGTGTGGCATTGACCTGGTCTCTAATCTGAGCTGCTGTTAACCTGCGATTTCTGAGGCTGGTGACTTGGATAAACTTATCCTCAGAAGCAGAGGTGACTCTTGGTCTTCCTTTCCTGGAGCGGTCCTCATGTGAGCCAGTTTCTTTGTAGCGCTTGATGGTGTTTGCAACTGCACTTGGGGACACTTTCAAAGTTTTCCCAATTTTTCGCACTGACTTACCTTCATTTCTTAAAGTAATGATGGCCACTCGTTTTTCTTTACTTAGCTGCTTTTTTCTTGCCATAATACAAATTCTAACAGTCTATTCAGTAGGACTATCAGCTGTGTATCCACCTGACTTCTGCACAACACAACTGATGGTCCCAACCCCATTTATAAGGCAAGAAATCCCACTTATTAAACCTGACAGGGCACACCTGTGAAGTGAAAACCATTTCCGGTGACTACCTCTTGAAGCTCATCAAGAGAATGCCAAGAGTGTGCAAAGCAGTCATCAAAGCAAAAGGTGGCTACTTTGAAGAACCTAGAATATAAGACATATTTTCAGTTGTATCACACTTTTTTGTTAAGTAGATAATTCCACATGTGTTATTTCATAGTTTTGATGCCTTCAGTGTGAATGTACAATTTTCATAGTCATGAAAATACAGAAAAATCTTTAAATGAGAAGGTGTGTCCAAACTTTTGGTCTGTACTGTACATTTATTCACGCCTGCAGGAGATGTATTGGAATTGCTCTAGCCCTGAATTCATGGATTCAATCCACGTCATAAATTATATTATATTATCGATCCTAAGGAATTCAGATACAATCTCTCCTGAAATGGGAAGCACTAATACTTTCTTTACTCTTCTGGTCAGGACTCATAGTAGCTCCAACGGTCCACCATAAATGAGTGCAACTCTGGTTTAGTGTTAGAGTTCTCCCCCAAAACATACATTCTTGTTGGGGATATAACGTGTTTTTTTTTTTATTTTCCTATCACCCATGACAGCACCACAACAAGAGAGGGCATCTGCCCTTCAAGAACAGGAAACCTACAGAATAAAAGGGTGGCGCCTCTCCACCACCTCAGTTGGTTCCCTGTCCTTGAGGGGGAATTTTGTTAAAATGACGGCAGAAGAAAAAAGAGAGGATTATTCCCACACCTGGGCCAGTCGGTTTGTAACAGGGCACAGTCTCTGCTGTGGCCTGCATCAGGGAAATGGAAGCGCCGCGGTGGGTCCAAGGGGGCCTGTTCTGTCAGACGGGCGTGAGCAGCAGCCGCACCATTAGCTTTGATGGCCTGGCGGCCACGCATCCCGTTTGCGCAGGCGCAGTACACTACCCAGGAAATCGCGCCCTAAGACGCACACTGGTAAAAAGGAAAAAGAAGTAGCGGAGACCAATGTCTTCTAGCATGTTTCCGGCTACCGTCTTGTACCAAGCTGCACATATGCAGGGCGCGCTAGAAAGCTGTGCCCTGATGACGAGCTTGCCAGAGGAGCGGAGGAGGTGTCCCTGAGCTGTAGCTGGTCCCCCATTTGAAATGGGGTCTGACCGCAGTATGAGTGTGGAACAGCAGCGGGCAGTCGCTTGAGCCTCCAGAAAGGAACAGTCTTGTGACTTGGTCCAGCCTCCGAATTTTGTACAGCTGGCGGTGAGTGATCTTCGTGAATGTTCACCTTGTTTATGGGGCCCTTTCTTTGTTATGGTTACTAGGAAAGGCTTAAGGAAGTTAGCGCAAAACTCAAAAATGGGTGAGTGTGCGCTCTGTAAGACCTCATCTGGTGCTTAAATTTGACTTCAGGACGGAAGCTGGACCTCTAGGCTAAAGTTAGCGACATGTCTGGGCTGCACAGAGTCTCATGATCGGGCTTCAGAGTTTACCACAAAAATGAGGATCAATTTGCTCAGTAAATGTTAAAGTAACACTCAGAGGTTTGGACTGTTGTCCTCCAGTCTGTTTACTCCATCCATAGGACGGCACATTGTGTTAATACAGGACATGGTTTCTGTGAAGGTCTGTTGTCCAGCTGCGTCTCATCAGTTGGCTCCTTCGGGTGGGGCTAGTCTGACAATTGAGAATTATCACCCAAAGTAAAGGTTTATCCTTCATTCAGATGGATTACTCTTTTAATGAAAATCTGAGCGCCTAATAGCGCTTCATAGTGTCTCATAGCACTTCACAATGCCGCATAGCGCTTCATAGCACATCATAGTGCCTCATGGCACATCATAGCATAGCACTTCATTTGCGCTTCACAGTGCCTCATAGCGCATCATAGTGCTGCATAGCGCCTCATAGTGCTTCATAGTGCCTCATGGCACATCATAGCATAGTGTATCATAGTGTTTCATGGCTCTTCATAGTGCCTCATGGCACTTCATAGTGCTTTATAGTGCCTCATGGCTATTCATAGCGCCTCATGGCTTTTCATAGCGCCTCATGGCTCTTCATAGCGCCTCATGGCATATCATAGCGCCGCATAGCATATCATAACATATAGTGCCTCTTAGCATATAATAGTGCCTCAAGACACATCATAGTGCCTCATGGTGCCTAATAGTGCATTCATAGTGCCTCATAGCACCTGTTAGTACCTCATAGTGCCTCATAGCGCTTCACAGTGCCTGTTAGTACCTCACGGTGCTTCATAGTGCCCCTGTGCCTTGTAGTGCCTCGTTGCCTCATAGCTCATAGTCCCTCATTGTAAAGGTACTGGTTGCACAACTAAGTTTATGTCTGACAAAACCAAGTTCAGCCACTGTTAACTGTGCATGGCAAGCTTATAGAATTCAAGGGGAAAAATATTCTAGCCTCTGTTTGAGACAGAGGGTGGCAGTATTCCTGGCTGATGCTCAGCTGACTCAGTGGAATGCTGGTTGGATGATGTCTTGGGAAAGGCAGGTGACAATAAGAGCGCTTCCTTAGTTTTGCAGGTCAATAATAAACCTTGTAGGGTTTCACTCTCAAAGGTAGGAGGCATCGCATAGTGCTCATACAGCCATTCTGGGTTTGGTCCAAACAAGTGCAGTTTTATTTCTTTTAGGCTGAGTTCACACGATGCGTTTTTCATGCGTTTCCGCGGCGTTTTTGCAGTTGCGTAAACGCCGCGGAAACGCATGAAAAACGCATGGTAGAAGGGCAGCAATGTTCCCCAATGGAAATCCGCATGTGCTGTGCTCATGATGCGGATTTTTCCGCAGCGTAAACGCTGCGGTCAAAAATCCGCAGCATGTCAATTAATTTTGCGGAAACGCTGCTCTTTTGCCGCCATTGACTTGCATTAGACCGCATGGAATCCGCATCACTGTATATGTTGATGCGCTTTTCATGCGGTCTAATGTGCGGATGGTACCCAGGTGTGGAGGAGAGGACTCTCATCCAGACCCAGGTACCATTAAAAAAAAAAGAATAAAATAAAAAATATATATATTCTCACCTTCTGACGGCCCGCGCTGCGTCCTGCCGGCTTCCCGCGCACTTCGCGGTTGAATGAAGGACCTTCGCTGACGTCAGAGTCATGTGACGGGTCACGTGACGCTGACGTCGGAAGGTCCTACAGTCTTCACTGCCGGCAGCCGGGACCGATGAAGCAGGACACCGGGGGCCATCAGAGGGTAAAGTATATATTTATTTTTTGACATCACACACTATATAAATCCATGCCGGTTGCATGGATTTATATAGTGTGAAGTTGACAAGCACTTTCCAAGTGATGCTAAAATCGCTTGGGAAGCGCTTGTCAACCCGCATGCGGAAATGAAAGTGAAGACCGCTTCATTTCCGCATGTCCCTGGCAGGAAACCGCATGTACAATCCGCATGCGTTTTTTCCTGCCAGAGAGATGCAGAAACGCTCAGGAAAAAATCCTGAGCATTTCTGCATCGTGTGCACATACCCTTACAGGTTGCACGGAAGTCATAAATATAATATTTCTGGCCTTGTACAAGCGCTGACTAAATAGGACAGACCCTGACTACTCATATACAGCTCAGCTAGCCCAGCTTGATCAAACAAAACAGCATTTATCCAGGGCAACCACTGATGCTTGCATACTCCGCTCAGGTGGAGCCTGGCCTGTATCTCTGTTTAGTTCCAAGACACATATAGTCTGCTCTGCTTTTCAGCAGTCTGACTAAGATGAATGCCTAGCCTGCTCTGGTGCTTAGCTCTTCAGGCGCCCTAATCAAGACCTGTAAAGCTATTATTTAACCCAGCTCTACCTGGGTTTACTACAACCGGAAAGGGCTGTACAGATTCTTGAGAGTTAGATCATTTGAAATTGACTCTATAAGATCTGCTATTAAATCTGTAGTGCCAGATTGCTATATAGTAGTCTAGCAGTTAAAGAAGGTATACAATCAGGTTCCAATTCACATGAAACATCAAATTTCCTGAGGATCCTGGCATAAAATGAGGATTTAGGCTTTCAGTTTGTGTCCTTCCCTTCAGATGTCAATGAGCCTTAAGGCTTTATCGAGACTTATAGTAGTTAGGACAACTCTCATATTGAAGGAAGAGGCATTGGCAATAGGTTACCTCAACTATTTTGGGATTATGGGCAGATCCATTGAGTGCTGCAGAACTCGCTGGGCAGTGAGCCAGAGTTGTGGTCTCCCAAGGGAGAATAAGGAGTCCTGTTAAATGTCAAAATTAATAAGCAGTCTGGCCACAACTCTAAACAAGGCAATATTGCTGTTAATAACTCTAATCTCCTACATTCCATATGTAGCATGGTCACAGGTATATACCCGTGTGTTGCCTCTAAAGATCCGGTTCCTCTAACCTAAAGAAGCTTTAGGCAGTATATAAGAAAGCTCCATTCATCTATACATCGTCACCATGTAAAGATCTTGTCATACAACAGAGGAACTTTAGCTTACATAAACCAGTATAGAGGAACTCGGCCAAGATCTCTAATGACACTGTCTAATCAGTTCGGATGGCAAAGTTTCACCTTTTATCTTTAACAGCACCTCATATAAAGGGGAAGAGAATTAAAAGTGGACATTTTGAGCTGTATACAGCTGAAACAGTGTCCAACCTTCAATGAAGTATGGAATTTGAAAGTGAGCTTTGGATCTAGGCCCATTTCCAGTCCAAAGATGGCACTCTGGGATCTGAATCCGGTGCTTACGGCTCTAACAAGCCTTCGCTTGAACACATGGATTCAAGGTCTTCACATTAAAGACTATTATCCCGGTGGCTCTGACTTGAGCATGGTAAGTTAGTGACATTCAAGCTTTTGTCGGTTAATCCTCTATTTATACAGATCCTAGAATATAGGCTGGTTCTGGAACCAGCCTATCTTCCCAAGATGGCTTCCAATTTCCAAAGAAATCAGGAAATTGTGCACCGGATGTCCCCATCAAGCAATATGTAAGGTTGTGATTCAGTCTTCACCTTGCACCTTCTAAAGACACTATAGGCTTGATCTGGAATCTTCTGCTGTCCTTTCCTTTAGGAAAAGGGTTCTACAGGCTGTGGTCCCACCCTAACGTTAAAGTTTCTCTGTAAATCTCTCGTTGTGGTGCTGTCATGGGTGATAGGATAACACTAAATTACTTACTGGTAATTTGTTTTTCCTGAGCCTATGACAGCATCCTTATATTCCCTTTCGTCACTGGTAGAGGATGATCACTTCATTTCCTTCGTGGTGTTTGATTCACGCGGTGTGTAGGAGGAAAAATCATGGGGTATATAACTATTAAGTAGTGTCCTCTCATACTCTGTAAACAACTGAGATGGTGGAGACATGCCGCCCTTTTATTCTGTAGGTTTCCTGTCCTTGAAGGGTGGATTCCCTTTCTCGTTGTGGGGCTGTCATGGGCTCAGGAAAATCACATTACCGATAAGTAATTAGTGAGACACATACTCCAATTACCCGAGAGAGGTTTCACCACTAGTTACTCTTTTTTTTTTCAATAGATGTGTTATTGCCTATTGTCAGGAAAACTTGCCGGCCGGTGGGTGCCGCTCTCTGGCGCCCTCTTACCTCTCAGGTCAGTCAAGGTACTGCACCTAGAGTAAGTAGTGCCAGGAAGCCGCCACCAGCGGGGGAAGACACTGTGGGGTGTTATCCCTTACACGTCACCAATCCGTGACGCCACAATACAGGCACAACTCTCTGGCGCCCCCTCGCCTCTCAGGTCAGTCAAGGTACTGCACCTAGAGCGAGTGGTCGCCGGAGAAGCTGTCCTGTAGCCCACTGGGTATTTGAAGCCCTCTGCAGTGAGGGCGGTATATATATATTTCGCTGGCTGCGCCAGTAATATATATCCACACCTCCGACCGTCACTGCCAGCCTTCCTCAAATCCCCCAGATGGTATGCTGCCACCAGTTCTGGTTTGATACAGCCCGGTGTCAATGGACTTGTATCGGGTCAGGAACCAACCCGGTAGCGTTTATGGCTTCGGGGAGGAGAACGATTACAGAACAAAAGAAACAGAACTATTAAATTTTATATTTGATCCAAAAGGGAGGCAGTGTTTAGGAAAAATATATACATAAGGATGTTACAAAGGGGGCATTAAAATACATAAGCAGATACATAAAATAAAACAAGATAAAGAGTGAAAATTACTTACACTACACGATCACGGAGACGATTCAGTATAGTGGGAGGGGGGGTTCTCCAGATTGCTGTTATTGAACAGGACCCTTTGCGTATAATTCGTATTCCCCCCAGCAATGAGTGCTTCTGTCTTCCCCCTAGATTACTTTATACCTAAGGAGAGACCTGGCCACACGCCCCTTGCGGTGACATCATGTGGGCCGGTCTTCAGCCTGTAGATTTTTATTAGAAATGCTGACTTTTGCGATAACTCATCACCCGTTAATCGCAGAAGCTCGCAACATACGCCATATTTTCCCTCATGATTTTATCTTTCTTTTGATATCACGTATCCCAGAGCTGCAGTCTACTATTCAGGTGTTTTTGCGCTGCAGCTCCCTGATTGTGATTACAGCCGTGGAAAAATACCTGCATATTCTGGGGCTGTTTTGGTCACTACCGATTTGGGTCTCATTATTGTCGGACCTATGGAACTCATATTATTTCATAACTAATATCGGAGTCAGTGAGTCTGCAAATTCCCCTTTGAAGCTCGGGGAAGACCCTTCACAGTTACACACAAATTAGGGAAATCTGCATTTTAAGTACCTCCTGAGTCTTTCAGGGACAAGAGGCCTGCTTCCTAACGAAGTTTTCACACTTCTTCCCTGGCCGTGTGTGAATAACTATTTATCAGTCGTGCATTAATTGGGGCTTTTGTGCTGAGCGGAAAGGGAATAAGGGAGGGGGTTGAACATGTGTGTCACGCAGATGGAGGGACATTTTCCTGATATTAATATTTTATAATATTCCTGACACCTATAGTCAAAGTTTTGCCTATCATCCTTTAATCCCTCTACTTGGATCAGGACTTACACCGAGGCCCCTAGGCTTGGACTACGGTGTTGCCTGCTGTTCTGTGGAGTTTGATGACAAGAAGAATTGTCAGGTAGCTGAGTCAGAACCAGGAGGGTAGAGAAGATATGAAATCAGAAGACACAAGAGTAGTCGGTAAACGGTCTGGGATCACAAGAAAAAACAAAATACACAAGCCAAAAGCTGAGTACAGAGGACTGAACCAGAGGAGAACAAGGCTGTATCTAAGAGCTTCCGGTAATATGCTTTGAGATTTAGTAGGGTGTGGTGCTTTCTGTTTGGGTTAAGTAAGGAGCTTATTTGACTTTGGAAGAGCAGATTTTTCTGGGTTGGTTCATGGAAGCCATGTTGCTTTTCAAGAGCCTAAGAGCCACTAATGATGTGGAAACCTTTGTTTTTCCATTGAAAGATGATGGACCTGAGTGAGGGCTTGCTTTTTGTGAGATGAATAGAAGGTTTTATTGGTATCATTTTTGTCTACATATCATTGTTTGGATTTTTATTCCATATTTGGGAGGCAGAATGAACAAACAGTTGAAAACCACGCTCTACTGGTTCATGCTATGAGGTTTTCTATTAGACTGTGCACTGTCATTGTCTTGGTGAATATTCATTATTTTTTATATAACTTGCCATTTCTACCGATACTTTAAGTAAAAATGTTCAAAAATATAAATTTCAAGAATATTTTATTCAAAAATAATATTTTTTTTTTACTTAGCAGATGACTGTGCCAGGAGATCAGAGGGACAGCTGACATCCTCAATTTTCAAATCAGATGATCTTGATATCCCACAGGATATAATTGAAGTGAATCCCATTACTCCAGATATACCATCATCCCTTCACAGCAAAGATCTGTCTCATCCTTTGAAACAGGTCCTAACTTTTGATTCATTACAGACTACTAAGGAAAATCAAAGTCACAAAATAAGCATTAAAAAACGAACTACTCCTAAAGCTAAGAAGCCATTTTCACTATCAGAATATGGAAATAGCTTTCTCCTCGAAAAATCTTTTCTTAAACATCAAAAAATTCACACAGCAGAGAAAATGTTTTCTTGTTTCAAGTGTAGGAAATGTTTTAACCAGAAATCAAATCTTGTTAGTCACCAGAGAACTCACACAGGGGAGAAGCCTTTTTCATGTTCAAAATGTGCAAAATGTTTTAACTGGAAATGGAGTCTTGTTCTACACCAGAGAACTCACACAGGGAAGATGCCTTTTTCATGTTCAGAATGTGGGAAATGTTTTAACCAGAAATCAAATTTTGTTAAGCACCAGAGAACTCACACAGGGGAAAAGCCTTTTTCCTGTTCAGAATGTGGAAAATGTTTTACACAGAAATCACATCTTGTTATACATCAGAGAACTCACACAGGGGAGAAGCCTTTTTCATGTTCAGAATGTGGGAAATGTTTTAACCGGAAATGGAGACTTGTTATACACCAGAGAACTCACACAGGGGAGAAGCCTTTTTCATGTTCAGAATGTGGGAAATGTTTTAACCGGAAATGGAGACTTGTTACACACCAAAGAACTCACACAGGGGAGAAGCTTTTTTCATGTTCAGAATGTGGGAAATGTTTTAACCAGAAATCAAATCTTGTTAGTCACCAGAGAACTCACACAGGGGAGAAGCCTTTTTCATGTTCAAAATGTGCGAAATGTTTTAACTGGAAATGGAGTCTTGTTCTACACCAGAGAACTCACACAGGGAAGATGCCTTTTTCATGTTCAGAATGTGGGAAATGTTTTAACCAGAGATCAAATTTTGTTAAGCACCAGAGAACTCACACGGGGGAAAAGCCTTTTTCATGTTCAGAATGTGGGAAATGTTTTAACCAGAAATCAGATGTGGTTAAGCACCAGCGAACTCACACAGGCGAAAAGCCTTTTTCCTGTTCAGAATGTGGAAAATGTTTTACACAGAAATCAACTCTTGTTATACATCAGAGAACTCACAAAGGGGAGAAGCCTTTTTCATGTTCAGAATGTGAAAAATGTTTTAGCCGGAAGTGGAGACTTGTTATACACCAGAGAACTCACACAGGGAAAATGCCTTTATCCTGTTCAGAATGTGGGAAATCTTTTAACCAGAAATCAATTCTTGTTACACATCAAAGAACTCACACAGGAGAGAAACCTTTCTCATGTTCAGAATGTGGGAAATGTTTTGCGACTACATCAAATCTTTTTAGTCACCAGAGAACTCACACAGGGGATAAGCCTTTTTCATGTTCAGAATGTGGGAAATGTTTTACAGAGAAGTCAAGTCTTATCAAACATCAGAGAATTCACACAGGGGAGAAGCCTTTTTCATGTTCAGTATGTGGGAAATGTTTTAACCAGAAAGCGCATCTTGATAGACATCAGAGAAGTCACATAGGAGAGAAGCCTTTTTTATATTCTTAATGTGGAAAAAGTTTTACTTGGAAAGACACACTTTTAGCAAGAAAAAAACTTGCTAATAAATGAGTGCGTCCTATAGACTGGAGGTAGCTTCCTATGACTGAGAACAATGAGACAATGTCCTTTCTGATCAGTGAGAGAACTGCTCTCTCGTCCGGCCCCACAGTTGTCTAACTGATTGGTGCAGAGCAGGAAAGTAAGGTACCGGGACCTGCACAGAGGCTGCACATCCTTAGTGAGCAGCTGAAGAACCTTCCACCTGACTAGCTTAAAGACCTTTGAGATCATGTAACACTGTTTTACATATTTTCAAAATTGTCAGGTTCAGTTATGAAATGAGCCCTTTCTTAATGATTTTCACTTCCTGAATTCAAATTGCATGATAAAAAATTTTAGTTGTCTCTTGTTTCTATATCAAAGAGTTTTCCTTTTGTTGCTGCTTATTTATTTTTACTTTTATGCGTTATATATTATTAATGCATAAAAGTATCAGTACTTTGAAATATTATTTTTTGTAAATATACAGATGCTGAATATTTTATGACAGTTTTCTGATATTTATTTAGAGGAAACTTAGCAACAATTTGGATAACTAAAACATGTCTAAACACTATTGCGAATTATAAACAGTTGCAGAAATTGCTCTACAAAAATTAGTCCTCATTCAATGACAGCTCTTTTTTGCTTGTTTCTTGTACTCCTGCATCGGATCATCTCTTACAATTGTGCAGCAGTAATCTGCAAGGATTGATGCATTCATTTTTCCTTGATATCTTTTCTCCATAGCCACAATATCTTGGTTAAATCTCTCACTGTGCTTGTCGTTCACTTCTCCTCCTTGTCCTACAACAAATGAAGAAACTCCTCATCTTGAAGAAGCTTACGAATCTGAGGTCCAATAAAGACGACTCCTTTTATCTTTGCTTCACTTAAAATTGGAAATTTATCGATGAGATGCATGAATGCTTTTACATTTTTATCCATTGCCTTTAGAAAGTGCTTCAACAGGCCCAACTTAATAAGATTTTGTTACCACCATTACCTAGGTGGATCAACAACTTCTGGATGCAGGACAGTTTTACTCCCTTGCTGAAGTGAATGTCAGAGAGGCCGGTCTCTTTTATTGTAGTGATATTTTTTGCGCGACTATCCCACTTACACAGAAAGCAGCAATACTTTTGTGTATCCGCCATGAAGACTAAGTAGGTGGGCAACCACCTTAACGGCATGTGAGAACAAGCAGATGGAGAAGCTCCTGTCGAGCATCTAGCTATTTATCAAATATAGGACCCGACGATCATCCTGAAAATAGCTATCTATCTACCGGATAACTTTGCTCCAGGGAAAAACAAAATAACCAGGAAAAGCCACAGAAAGACAGCGGGAGAAGCAGGCTTTCAGCTCCAAAATGACACCACGCTTGACATGCTGGAGACAGATGGAGGAGGGAAGTGGTGGCCAGGCTGGAGCAATTTGCCCGCACACAAATACAGGTCTCAGCAGATGACAGTGACCTTATAGCAGCTACCCCGCACCTGTGCATGGCCTCCAGAGCAGAGAAGTTGGATGAGGGGGAGATGGGAGAGGGATCCAGATTGATGGAGGGTCGAAAACTGCATGTGACAGAGTACTCGTTGCCCCACGGTCTAATTTGTGCCATTAGGACATACAGGTACCTGAGGAACCTACTTTAAAAGATGTTTTCATGGCAGAGGTACATGGAGAGGATTTACAATCTGCTTTGAATGTACATTTTGGTGGTCTTAAAGCGCACCTGTCAACAGGATTGTGCTTAGCAAACCACATACACTGTAAGGTGGGCGCTGTTATAGTGAGTAAAATGATACCTTTGTTGATGAAATCCATCCAGCATTTTTTTTATAATCTTTACTTTCATTTCTGACATAATGATATGCATGTGCTCTCATTATGTATTCATGTATGCCTATCTCTGCCTTGTGACAGGTCATTGTGCTTTCAGTGACCTGCCTACTATTTTACATACTGACTGTGTAATTTGTGTCACAAAGTGAAATTTACATTCCCCAAAATGGCTGCGGCGGCCAGCGCATGCGCAGTAGCATCTCTTGTTTGCCAAGAAATGCTACTGTGCATGCCAGGGCGCCATTTTGCTTTTGGAAAAATAATTTGGGTGCAGCAATATGGCACCGCACATGCGCAGTAGCATCTCTCGGCAACCGAGAAATGCTACTGCGGAAGCGCGGGGGCCATGTTGCTGCAGGAAAATTTATTTTTCCTCTAGCAAAATGTTTTCGGGTACTGTCTGCAAATTGAGTTTTTGGTTCTGGCTTATATCCTAAGTTATGTGATAAGGCTCGTTAAAGGGTCACTATTGACTTTTAGAATTGCTACTTCCTGCAGATGGCACTCGAGTTCTGGTCCTCTTCCTCTCTGAAGAGACAATTTGCACAGTCAGTACGTAAAATAGTAGGCAGATCACTGAAAGTACAGTGACCTGTCACAAGGCAGAGATAGGCATACATTAATAGGTAATGAGAGCACCAGAGCACATGCATATCATTATGTCAGAAATGAAAGTAAAGATTCTAAAAGAACCGCTGGACGGATTTCATCAACTGTACTCAGTATAATGGCACCCACCGGTCAGTGTATGTGGTTTACTAAGCACAATCCTGCTGACAGGTGCGCTTTAAAGATGAGATAGCAGGTATACAACACAAACTGCAGAAAATAGAGCAGGGGCAGAGTCGGCGCCATTGAAGATCAGATTGCCTATAGAAGCAATGAGAGCAGGTTTGCAGCACAGCAAATATCAGCACTTCTGGCGAAAACAGATGACCTTGAAATAGATCCAGGCTCAGTAATATACCACTTATTGGTGTGCCTAAAAAACTAGAAGGCTCTTCTCCTACTGAATTCTTTGACAACTTGCTGAAATTAATAATAGGGCTTGAAACCTTAACCCACCCCTATAGGCTGTAGAATGAGTTCATAGTGTACCTATAGCGCCCCGAGGGTTCGGTTGCTACAGGGGTATTGCACCTCAACCAGAGGTGTGATATTCCACTCCCAGGTAAGGATGGAGTGTGGACCAGGGCTCAGTTAGCTGCATACACACACTCACCCCATTTCCGGGGGACAGCTCGACGGTGCTCCCATTTATGCAGGCACAACTGACCATGTCCCTGACTGGAGTGGAGAGGGGGAAGAGAACCCAGTGATGTAGGAGCAGAAGGGGACGGTTTCTGGAGCATAGTAAGGAGCTCATTGGGTGCAGGTCACCTGAGCTCAGACACAGAGAAGCAGATAAAAGGTGGGAGCCATCTTAGTCAGGAAATAAGAAGTCGAGTCAGTGGGTTCAGAAGGGAGAGAGAGCTGACAGGGAGCCGAGGCTCAGCTCCACGAGGCAGGCCTAGAGAGAAGGCCGGGGCCAGAGAGAAGAAGGAGAAGGAAGGAAGGAGAAGAGACAGACGAGTAGAAAGGCTCCAGAAACAAGAAGGCAGAAGGGACCCTAAGAGAGCAGAACGGACAGCAACCGTTGCAAACCCGCGTTATATCGGGTGAAGGGTCAGGCTGTGGAAGGGTACCGGATTCCCAAGTTGGTGGAGGTAAATCATCCCTCAGCCAAGAACCGGAGATCGTGATCATTTATTGGTGCGACCCCCCCCCGCCAAACCTGCTAGGAAGGCACCATATAGGATAGCGGGAAGCGGAGGCTAACGCTTACCCGACACGGTCCACGGTAGTTGGACAGAAGTTTGGTCACTGGTGGGGCACGAGAGGCCAGAGAAAGGACAGAAGGGGGTCCTGTGCCATACTCCTGAATTGCCTGGGGGTTGACCCAGCTCTTCACCTGGTGGACGCAGCACGGCTTGGGCAGTCATTGCTGACAGAAGTGACATGGATAACAACTGTGAGTAAAAACCCTGGACTGCACCATTGGACTCAGTGTGATCTTTGCTGCGCCTACACCATCACCCCCAGCATCCACCTATACTGCCCTGAGGCTACACTCTTCCCATGGGGAGTTATCCTACCCCTGTGCTGCACACCAACACCAGCCTCAGCGGTCTGCCTTGCAGCGACGGTTATCTCTGACTGCAATCCACGGGTGGCGTATTCGGACATTCAAAACACTGATAAATAGACTGCCACAATTTGGTCTGACCACCCTGAGCCACGGGATCGGGTTGCCACTACTACCCACATCAGCATCGTACACCAGAAGGCCCGGTTCCGGGGACCCCACGGCCCAGGGGGCGAGTCATACCGACCCGTACTCTTCCTCCTGGGCTTCCACCAAGACTTGTGCTGGCTAAAATTGTACACTACCGGGACAAAGATATTATCCTGCGGCAGGCAAGGGATCACCCAGCTCTAACGATTAATAGATCCAAAATCTAGATCTTTCCAGATTATTCTATAGAAGGGCCGAAACAAAGAGGCAGATTCCTTGATATCAAAAACATCTGAGAGATCTGCACGTTCTATATTCAATGATATACCCTGCCAAGTTAAGGGTGGTAGCCGGAGGTACTGTACACTTTTTTTCAAGATTCAAAAGAAGTCCTTCGCTAGCTGGATTTGAATGAGAGGCAAATACACTGGGATCAAATTTGGGATGCTACAAGTTGAAGATCTTGTGGTATAAATGCTAATTCTTTAAAAACACGATGATTCGTGAGTATATGGGAATAAGTGTGTTGCTGCTTGTTGGACAGTTCTTTACAAATGTTTTTTTCCTCAGGTTCTATTATGATTATATCGCAGTTTTTATGCCTGATTGGGGTTGAATTATCCCCGAGGAGCCTTACATTCTAGGCGGGATTCTCCCATACGTTCAAAAGTGACTGAGCCACCATTTTTTCTACTTTAAAAGAGACCGCTATGGAAATACTTTGCCCAGTCTCTCACCTGGAAAAAAGGTGTTTTATATCTGCCTTTTGGGGTTGGGGTTTTATGGGGATGGGGGTCTCTTTTTTTTTTGGGGGGGGGGTATGTTTTATATTGTTGACAATCTTGTAATGTGTGCTTAACTAGCTATGTAAAACGTAAATGCTCTGCTAATAGGATATTGGAAACAACATATGTACTACATTAAATATGGCGGGGTTGGTGAAATTAATTAGTTGGAATGTGAGGGGTCTTTCTTCTAGTGTTAAAAACGGCAATCTTTCAGTATCTTTAAACAGAAAAACCTGCTCTGATTTGTCTGCAAAAACCACATCTAAAGTCTGAGAAACTTCATCTGCTAAACAAGAAGTGGTTACAGCCGACTATCATTCCACGCACTCTACTAGATATGTCACTAGATATGTTTGTTCTGTAAGTTATTACTAAATCTCTATTAATAATCTCTGTCTACATACCACCACTATATTCCAGTAGAATCATACATAAAATTCTCAGTATTATTTCCGGCTTCTTGCAAATCCCCTATATTATAATAGGGGACTTTAATAATATACCGGACTCTCTCTGGGATAGAGGGAGACATGAAGCCAAGAGGGTAGAAAGCAATTGTACCCCTTTTGGTCAGTTACTTAAGGAGACAGTTATAATTAATCTTTGGAGAGTCCGTCATCCTATTGTATACCAATACTCCTACTTTTCGTCCACATTCTCTTTGTGGAGAATGGATTTGTCTCTTGGAAATGAATGGATGCCGGGTCTTATATCTGACATCAGCTCCTGCGCAGAGCGCTATCCCATCATTCTCCTCTGTGTCTCCCTAAGCTTAATCCCCCAGTGCAGTACAGACCTACAGGGAAATTAACCCCTTTATGTTGCAAGTTATAGACCTTAAGGGGAAAATTGATGGGAAACTAAAGGAGTATCTTATGATTAATAAAAATACAACTTTTATTTTATATGTATGGGAAGCCATGAAGGCCGACCTTAGAGGAATATTTATAACAGAAATCTCAGCAGCTGAATCCCGAACTAAGCAGCAGGATCCATTGGTGTTTCAGGAGTTGGGAGATAGAGAGTGCGATGATTACAGATCCAACGCCGGCTGCGCAAAACAGGCTGAAAGCAGCTCAGGACCTGCTGAATCAGGGAACATTGCAGCTGCAGGAAGAAAGAAGATGTTTCACAAGACGCAATATTGTGAAGAGGGAGATAAAGCAGGTCACTTATCTGTGATAGCTGCTGCCCAGAGGGACTCCGCCTTTATATCCAGTCTACAGACTAGGAAGGGTAATGTGGTACAGTCCACAGTGGACATACTGAAAGTGTTGGAGGAATACTATGCAAAGCTGTATACTTCTCTCAGGTTCAACCCTCTGAAGAACAGACCCAGACCTTCCTAGATAGAGCTCAGCTCCCGATCCTTCCTTAGACTCTCAGAATGTATTAGATGAACCGCTAGATGTACAAGAACTAGAATAGGCACTGACATGGGCATACCCATGATCAAAACTAAGGGGGGGGGGGCAAGCCATGGTCTTTCAGGTTGTAAAATTTTAAAACGTAAAAGGTGAATGTTTGTAATGCCGCCTCACTTTTGAAGCAGCACTCTAGCATTTTTTTTCAGAGCTGGAGTGGCACTTTAAATATAAGTCTCCTGATCATATAGTTGTCCTCCAATGTTGTCATCCTTTTTCGGCGCTGCCCCAGTCTCGTGGCACCATCTTGTGCTTGTAACTTCTGGCTGGTCAGAAGTTACATCACAAGCTCTCAATACAAGTCTATGAGAGCCAGAACCAGGCCAGAATAAGGCGCTCATAGACTTGTATTGAGTTGTGACCTCTGATGTGCTCCCTGAAACACTGATGCAGCTCTGGTAGATCACAAACTGCCAGAGACTGATGAGAGCAACGCTGGAAACCGATAAGACACCGGAGGGCGAGTATAAGATGGAGCAGGAGAATTACATTTAGAGCACCAATACAGGTAATCACATATAGAGGCCTCCCTGTAGTGTAATTACATATAGCCTAGAATAATGACGCTGACACTCGGGGTACATGATAATGACACCGACGTTGGGGGTACAGGATAATGACACCAACACTCGGGGTACTGATTAATGGCGCTGACACTCGGGATACCGGATAATGGCGCTGACACTGGGGGTACAGGATGACACCAACACTGGGGGTACGGATTAATGGCTCTGACACTCGGGGTGCAGGATAATGACACCGACACTGGGGGTACAGGATAATGGCGCCGTCATTGGGGGTCCAGGATAAAGATGCCGACACTCGGGGTGCAGGATAATGGTGCCGACACTGGGGGTACAGGATAATGGCGCTGACACTCGGGGTACGGGATAATGGCGCTGACACTCGGGGTGCGGTTTAATGACGCTGACACTTGGGGTGCGGGATAATAGCGCTGACACTCGGGGTATGGGATTTTATTTATATTTTATTTATATATAATAGTGCAGTGCTATTGCTATAATAATTAACGTCCCCCCAGCTGGCCCAGCGTTAACCACCTGTCCTTTCTCCAGGTCCAGACCAGTTCCTACTCCCAAGCCCCAGGCCCTTCCAAATTTCAATAATTGCACAGTGAGTGAGTGTATTGTGTAATTTACACTGGCTGGCTGCCACAGTCACTGGCAGCCGGCCCACAGTAACAGGACAAGCACTCCGCTCCGGCGGGATTCTCAGAGACAGGAAACAGGGGAGGCAGGCAGCGTGCTACGTCAGCACGCCTCAGGAGTCCGGACCCTGATCAGCTGACATGCGGCGTGCTGTGTCACTCAGTGTGCGTTAAAGGTAATCCCGGCCGGACCCCATGCAGTGACACTGCGCAGTTTCGGCCGCCGGGTGCAGAGCAAAGCAGTCACCTGCGGCCGGCCGCAGAGGGAACTTTCGCTGGCCGCGACCGCCGGTGATCTAAGTGTGTGTGCGGCAGGGCCGGCTCCAGGTTTTTGTGGGCCCCGGGCGAAAGAGTCTCAGTGGGCACCTTTAACACATACCACGATACAGGATGCATAGATACCGAAGAGAAATATATATATATAGCACAATGCAAAGATTTCACTTCTTACATTACATGAGTGATATCTATTGTAAATTCCACAATAGCTCAGAAACCAGCGAATCGCTCCACACAGTATACTGGCCCCCATAAAATGCTCCATACAGGATACTGGCCCCCATATAACGCTCCATACAGAATACTGGCCCCCATATAACACTCCATACAGAATACTGGCCCCCATACAACGCTCCATGCTGGCTGTTCCCCGCACATAATGCCTCATGCAGGCTGTTCCCCCCACATAATGACTGACGCTGGCTGCTCCCCACAGATAATGCCCCACGCAGGCTGTTCCCCCCATATAATGCCCCATGTAGGATGTCACCCCCCTTATAATGCCCCATGAAGGATGACACCCCCCCCCTTCCTTATAATGCCCCATGCAGGATGTCACCCCCCCTTATAATGCCCCATTCAGGATGTCACACCCCCCCCTCTTATAATGCCCCATGCAGGATGTCACCCCCCATCCATTATAATGCCCCATGCAGGATGTCACCCCCCCATCCATTATAATGCCCCATGCAGGATGTCTCACCCCTCCTTATAATGCCCCATGCAGGATGTCACCCCCCCTCCCTTATAATGCCCCATGCAGGATGTCACCCCCCTTATAATGCCCCATGCAGGATGTCACCCCCCCTTATAATGCCCCATACAGGATTTCACCCCCCCCCCTCCCTTATACTGCCCCATGCAGGATGTCACACAACCACCCCATATAATGCCCCATGCAGGATGTCACACCCACCCACCTCACCACCCTCCCTTATACTGCCACAGGCATCCATACAATTAAAAAAAAAAATCAAATACACCTCACGTCTCACCTGCTGCCGCTGCTCTGGACTCCAGCGTCGCCGGCCTCATCCCGCTCTGCGCTGTGACTGCTCAGGAGAGCGCGGTGTAAAGACGTCACCGCACCCTCTGACCTGAGACGTCACAGTCCAGCAGCCACAGAGGATGCTGGAACTGCTGTGGAGGCACGGGGAGGGGTAGCTATTGCGCCGGGTGCCGGGGCCCTGAGCAAGCGGAGGGGAGTGGGCGCTGACACCGCTCTCCTCTGCTCACAGGTCCCATAGCGCACGGGGTGCCCCACGGTGAGGGGGCCCCCCGCCTGCTCAGGGCCCCGGCATTTGCCCGGGTGCACCGGGTGCTGATGCTGGCCCTGGTGTGTGGCGTACGTCCCTGCTTCTAGGGGGGGTCAGCTGCCCCATGGTGGGTACGCCCATGGGCATTGAGATCAATGGCCAAAGATAAAGCCCAGGAATGGACTGTTTTCCAGTGGAAGTATATGAGAGATACAAGGAAGAATTACTACCAGTGTTATTGGAGGTATACAATTCATGTTTTGGAGGAGGATTATTGCCCACGTCCATGCAGGAAGCCATAATTATGGTGTTGCCTAAACAAGGCAAAGACCCCAGCTTGAGACAAAAGGCTGGCCAGTATAAAACTAATATACAAAACCCGGTATCAGGACAAATCGTCCAGTACCGGGTTCAAATTGCCTACTCACATCAAATGGGAAAAACACGGAGAACACAAGAGTAATTAGCAAAAAGACAAAATCTTTATTAATGATACATAATCACAAGAGTAAAAAATCAATGAAAAAATGACATGGCAAGGGGATAAGGAAAACACAGTACCGGAGGCTGGACCACCCCCGGTAAAACACCAGCTGAGCAATCCAAATTACAAAGGTACAGGTAAGTTTACAGGCATAAGGAACACTCCATAGGTGTATAACCACAGATAAGAGCAGTAGTTAAATATCACAATTAACCCCTTCAAATAAATATGAGGCAGATAAACTAGCTCAAGGTAGATATAAAAATCACTAAGTAGTGATAATACGTATCCAAGATAGGAGTGAGTTAAATAACTACCCTATGCCATGTAGTACTGAATAGAGAGGAATATAAAGAGAGTACCCGGACATAAGTGAAAAACACTCACCCTGTGAGGAAGTGTCCGGAGTACAGGACGCTCATACGAGTTGCCCGATAACGGGATGTCCGAAAGACAGGGAGCTCGTAGGGTGCCAGGGGAGCCAGAGACCGTGCTGCATGTGAGGACGCGCCCCGACGCGCGTTTCGCTTTCTTTTTCAAGAGGCGCTATGTGTCTGCCCAACAGGACCTGATTATATACGCCCACAACTAGTCATGTGATGCTTAAGACAGAAGCTCGTTGGAGTATAGCGGCGCATGTGCCCGAAGCCGCGCCCCCCGCCACCAACGTCACAGCTGTCAAGTCTCGAGCGCACACCAGGGAGCGTGCCTAGGAAACGCCCCCGGGGGCGCGCCAGGGACAGAAGACAGCCGGACACGGGTACGGGCCGGCAAATAGCCGGAAACTATATGCACCATCAATGTATGAGAGGAAACAGAGCTCAGTGAGACAGACCAAGAGTAGTGGGCTAAAGACTGCATAATAAAATGCACAATAAGTGAAACAAAAATGCTCTTTAGGCATCAGCATATACATAAAGTAACTTAGTGGAACATGGTTGTAAAAAAGAGATCCATTCAATAACTCTAAAAGGTTATAATGAATACCCAAGAGGGTGAATATAAACCAGTCAGCAAATATATATATAGAGATGTGGAGACAAGTCAACAGGACCCTTTCCAACAGGGAAAAAGATGACAAAGTAAGAGAACTCTTGAGAGATGCTCCATCATGTCCACTATGGAATGCCTTGAGACATAGGATGAAAAAGGTCCATATGGTACACAAAACCAATGTGTTAATAGCCACGGATCTAAAAACATAAAAAAGGACACAGTTAAAAACAAGATAAAAACAGGCTAAAAATACGAGCACGGACTATAGATCAGAAGAGATGATGAACACTGAAGGAGAGCAAAAGCCAGAAACAAGGGACCCAATCATAAGTATGAAGAAAAACTCAAATTTTCATTGAGGCCACGCGGTGCCAGGGTGTCAAGGGCACTAATCCACCTGGCCTCTTTTTGTGCAAGGCAGAGTTTGTAGTCTCCCCCCCGGGAGCCCAGATGTACCACGTCAATTCCACGCACCAAAAGGCTGCGTGGATCACAATCGTGTACTTGTTTAAAGTGTCGCGGTAAAGTTCTGAGCTCCCGGGGGTCCGACACAGATTTAGCTGCGCCAATGTCCCGCACATGCTCCCGCACCCGAACCCTCAATTCCCTGGTCGTGAGACCAACGTAGATTTTCTTACAACTACACGTGGCATAATAAACCACGTGTGTAGTACCACAGGAAATATATCTGAGGATTCGATAAGTGCGGGAGCCATCCGAGTTCGTGAAAGACGAACTACGAAGGACATTGGCGCAGGCTCTGCAATGGCCACATGGATAGGACCCGACCCTGGGACCGCGCGACCCAAAAGGATTAGATGCTGGTGGGACATAATGGCTTGAAGTAACCAGATCGCCCAAATTTTTTGCGCGTCTGGCAGTCATTAATGGAGATGGTCCCACCACGTCCCTCAGGGAGGGCTCCGCCCCAAGAACATTCCAGTGTCGTGAGAGGACCCGCCTCATAGAGAGCCACTCATGATTATAAGTGGAAATGAAGCGGGTCCTCTCAGGAGGCCCGGAAAGGGAAGGTCTAGGAGGGGGATATAATAGAGAACTGCGGGGGGTTCTGCGGGCTCTACCAAAGGCACGGCCGATGCAGCGATTACTGTAGCCTCTCTGTTTGAAGCGTTGAGTTAGTGCTGCCGCCTGCTTGTCGAAGCTAGACTCCGTCGAGCAAATACGCTTAATCCTTAGGAACTGTCCGACCGGGACGGCCCTAATGGTGGAAAGGGTATGACCAGAGGCAGCATGCACCAAGGAGTTCACCGCTGTGGGCTTCCTGAAGACGTCAGTCTGAATGAGGGAGTGTGAGTCCACCATCAGAGTGACATCCAGGAAGTCCAGCCGTGTGAGGCTATGAGTGTAAGTCAATTTAATACCCCACTCATTGGTGTTAAGCCGCCCCATGAAATCATCAAGCTCCCCCGCCGAACCCCGCCAAAAAAATAAGACATCGTCGATATACCTGAGCCATGCCACGACCCGGTCGGCGCCACGCACACCATCGCCCCCAAAAATGTCCCTCTCCCATGCACCAAGGAAGAGGTTTGCATACGATGGTGCACAGGCCGCCCCCATGGCCGTCCCACGTCGCTGCAGGTATATCGTGTCTTTAAAAAGAAAATAATTATGGCAGAGGATAAAGCGGAGGAGCTCGAGAATGAAACCCCGTGAAGGGCCGTCCAGGTCGGAACCCCCAAGGAAGAGCTCGACTGAAGTCATACCCAGATCATGATCTATACAGGTATACAGACTCTCCACATCGGCCGTGACCATGATAGTGCCAGGTTCCAGAGAGATGCCATCAACCCTAGTAAGGACGTCCGTCGTGTCACGTATATAGGATGGGAGGGTCTCAACGAGTGGTCTCAAATGGCTGTCAACATATTGTGAGATGGGACCACATAACCCACCCAAGCCGGACACGATCGGACGTCCAGGAGGGTTGACGGCATCTTTATGTACTTTGGGGAGTAAATAAAAAGTAGCTGTTTTCGGGGAACGAACAGTCAAAGCCTCCACAGTTCTCTTATCAATAATACCCCCCTCACAAGCCCGAGCCAGAATGTCCTGCAGAGTGGCGGAGAAGGAGGCCGTGGGGTTGTATGACAGCCTAGAGTAAGTCTCCTTATCTCTCAGCTGTCGCAGAGCCTCCCTCTCATATTTGTGGTGGGGCCACAGGACAATGTTCCCTCCCTTGTCAGCCGGCTTAATGACTGTGTCCTTCAAAGTTTGAAGTTGTCGAATCGCTTGGCGTTGGACGGAGGTTAGGTTATCAAACCTTCTCCGTGTGGAGAGTTTTTTAAAATCCTCCGCCACTAGATTAACAAAAATTTCCACTGCCGGACAGATAGACAAGGGAGGGAACCTCGTTGACTTAGGAATCCTAGCCTGTGGTAACCCACCTGAGGGAGGAGACGTTTGTTCCAATAAAAGATCCTCCAGATGTTGCAAGGCCTCCTCCTCCGTCACCACCGGGACATGATCACCATCCGGCCTAGAGTGAAGTTTTTTCAGAATCAGTTTTCGAGCAAACAGGTGGAGGTCCTTGAGGGCCGTAAAGTAGTCAAATGAATTAGTGGGAGAAAATGACAGGCCCATAGCAAGGACCTCCACCTGTGTCTCGGTCAGAATATGATTGGTGAGGTTAATGACACGGAGCCCTCCGCAGGGATCACCAACCTGAAAAGGAACCGTCCTTTTCCTCCTATTATTCGGTCTGGTCTGAATATTTCCAGTAGGTCGAGCCGCGGAGCCTCCCTGGGATTCCGCGCTGACGGCAGGAAAATGACCCCAGCTTGCTAGCATCCTATAGAACCATCTCACTTTTAACAGTAGACGTCAAACTTCTTGCTAACAGACTCTCAAAAGTGATCTCAATAATACACCCCAATCAGTCTGGGTTTATGTCCATTAAGTCCACCACAATCAATCTCAGAAGGCTTTATTTAATACTAGATAGTGGCCCGATTCTAACGCATCAGGCATTCTAGAATATGTATGCGGCCGACCGGGCGCGACTAATCAGCGAAGCAGTATTTAAATGGGTTGTGCATTGGGTTGTGCCGCTGATCTCCCGACGGTGGCCTGCGTGTTTCAAATTCGGTGCCAATTCGCGGCCGGGCTGCACCAGTCGCTGATTGGTCGCGGCCATCTAATATGACATAACGAAGGGATTGCCCACACCTGTCCATGAAATAGCCTTGGAGTCAATTGTCCAATTACTTTTAGTCCCTTTAAAAACAGGGTGGCACATGTTAAGGAGCTGAAACTCCTAAACCCTTCATCCAATTTTAATGTGGATACCCTCAAATGAAAGCTGAAAGTCTGAACTTCAACTGCATCTGAATTGTTTTGTTTAAAATTCATTGTGGTAATGTCTAGAACCAAAATTTGAAAAATATTGTCTCTGTCCAAATACACTGTGCAGAATTATTAGGGAAGTTGTATTTTTATTATTAATCAACAACTATGTTCTCAATCAACCCAAAAGACTCATAAATATCCAAGCTTAATATTTTTGGAAGTTGGAGTGTTTTTTTTTTTTTTAGATTTGGCTATCTTAGGAGGATATCTGTTTTTGCAGGTATCTATTACTGTGCAGAATTATTGGGCAACTTAATAAAAACCAAATATAATCCCATCTCACTTGTTTATTTTCACCATGTAAACCAATATCCGTGCACAAAATTTAGAAATAAACATTTCTGACATGTAAAAACAAAAAACAAAAAAATTAGTGATCAATATAGCCACCTTTCTTTATGATGACACTCAAAAGCCTTCCATCCATAGATTCTGTCAGTGGCTTGTTCTGTTTTTGATCAACATTGCGTGCAGCAGCCACCACAGCCGCCCAGACACTATTATAAGAGGTGTACTGTTTTCCCTCCCTATAGATCTCACATTTTATGATGGACCACATGTTTTCTATGGGGTTCAGATCAGGTGAACAAGGGGGCCATGTCATTATTTTTTCTTCTTTTAGACCTTTACTGGCCAGCCACGCTGTGGAGTAGTTGGATGCATGTGATGGAGCATTGTCCTGCATGAAAATCATGTTTTTCTTGAACAATACCGACTTCTTTCTGTACCACTGCTTGAAGAAATTGTCTTCCAGAAACTGGCAGTAGGTCTGGGAGTTGAGCTTCACTCCATCCTCAACCCGAAAAGGTCCCACAATTTCATCTTTGATGATACCAGCCCATACCAGTACCCCACCTCCACCTTGCTGGCGTCTGAGTCGGAGTGGAGCTCTCTGCCTTTTACTGATCCAGCCTCTGGCCCATCAAGAGTCACTCTCATTTCCTTAGTCCATAAAACCTTTGAAAAATCAGTCTTAAGATATTTCTTGCCCCATTCTTGACGTTTTATCTTATGTTTCTTGTTCAAAGGTGGTCGTTTTTCCGCCTTCCTTACCTTGGCCATGTCCCTGAGTATCGCACACCTTGTGCTTTTTGATACTCCAGTAACTTTGCAGCTCTGAAATATGGCAAAACTGGTGGTGAATGGCATCTTGGCAGCTTCACGCTTGATTTTCCTCAATTCATGGGCAGTTATTTTGCGCCTTTTTTGACCAACACGCTTCTTGCGACCCTGTTGGCTATTTGACATGAAACGCTTGATTGTTCGGTGATCACGCTTCAAAAGTTTGGAAATTTCAAGACTGCTGCATCCCTCTGCAAGACATCTCACAATTTTGGACTTTTCAGAGCCCGTCAAATCTCTCTTCTGACTCATTTTGCCAAAGGAAAGGAAGTTGCCTAATAATTAAGCACACCTTATATAGGGTGTTGATGTCATTAGTCAACACCCCTCCTCATTACAGAGATGCACATCACCAGATTTACTTAATTGGTAGTTGGCTCTCAAGCCTATGCAGCTTTGAGTAGGACAACATGTATAGAAAGTATCATGTGCTCAAAATACTCATTTGCCTAATAATTCTGCACACAGTGTATATATATGGACCTAACTGTAATTAAAATTGCCCAGCACCATAATTAGATCACTTGTATGTTCATAATTACAACATACATGTGAATTGAAATCTTAAAAGGTGTGTTACAACTCCTAATTAATCTAACAAATATATGGTCTCAACTAGCAAGCATATCAGAAGGCGGTACAAGGCCATCATTGGAGACTACTTACATTACCACCGTAATAGAATATCACTTTTTGGTGTTTACTAATCAACTATCCCTATAAGAGAATCTATGTAGTTAATCAATCTACCTCGATCTGAGCGCAGGTTCACTGGTTTTTATTCATGTCAGCTTCACCTGCGACGAGAGGATTCGTTGGATTACCTGCAGCTAGAAAGGGAGGATAGTCAGAAGCGCCATTGTGGATATTGTTGTTTAAAAGGGTTCTTTACAGTTAGAGCAGTCAGACTGGGGAACGACCTACCACAAGAGGTAGTAATGGCAGATACTATAACAACTTTAAAAAAGGGCTGGATGATTTCCTCAGTACACATAACATTGTGGGTTACAGATAATTTAGTGACAAAAAATGTATAATTGGTGGAGAAAGGTTGAACTTGATGGACCTAGGTCTTTTTCAACCCATGAAACTGTAACATCCCCATCTTTCTGTATGGCGACCTCCACCCCAAGACATTCAAAACTGATCTTGGAAATTCACAAATTGGGAATGAAAACCTCCCCGGCCGCCCTCTCCTATGGCGGACTTACTCTCTCCCACACCCCCCTCCCCAACAACACCCGCGGTGGAGGCGTCGGCCTACTCCTGGCCAACACGTGCTCCTTCATCCCGATTACGCCGCCCCCCTCCTTCGAGGCACACTCCGTGCGCATCTTCTCCCCTTGCAACCTTCAACTGGCAGTCATCTACCGTCCCCCAGGATCACCCTCCTCCTTCTTCGACCACTTCACAACCTGGCTCCTCCACCTCCTCTCCTCTGACATCCCCACCATCATCATGGGCGACTTCAACATCCCCGTCGACACCCCCTGCGACGCCGCCTCTAGACTCCTATCCCTAACCTCCTCCCTCGGTCTCTCCCAATGGACCTCATCCACCACACACACTGACAGTCACACACTGAACCTCGTCTTCACCCGTCTCTGTTCCCTCGCTGACCTCGAAAACTCACCTCTCCCCCCATCTGACCACAACCTACTGACCTTCTCCTCCCCCCCTCTCTGATCGCCCCTCCCCGCACACTCCCCCATCCCCGCAGAACCCTCAAACTCATCGACTTCCACTCACTCTCCGAGTCCCTCCTCCCTCTCTCCGGCCTATCTTCTTCCCAAGATGCCGACGCCGCCGCCACCCTCTACAACACCACCCTCACCACAGCCCTCGACCAAGCTGCCCCGCTCTCACACGTCCCAACCCGTGCACACAGACAACCCTGGCTAATGCCCCACATGAAAAAACTTCGGCAGACGTCCAGAGTGGCTGAACGGAAATGGAAGAAATCCCACTCCACGGAACACCTCAACCTGTTCAAAGAGTCCCTCACCGCCTACAAGACTGCTCTCACGAATGCAAAACAAGACTACTTCTCTTCCCTAATAACTGCCCTATCCCGCAACCCCAAGCAACTTTTCAGTACCTTCAACTCCCTACTCCGTCCCCCTGCACCCCCCCCCTCGCCCGTCTTCTCAGCCAACGACTTTGCCACCTTCTTCAAGGACAAGATTGACAAAGTCAGACAAAGCTTCGATCTACAAGCCGCTCGGCTCCCCACCCCACCGCCCAACCCCCCTCACCCAAATGCCGTTTCTCCTCCATGACAAAAGACCTCCTCTCCTCTCTGCTAGCTCACTCACATCTCACCACCTGCGCCCTCGACCCCCTACCCTCCCACCTCATCCCTAACCTCACCACTGTCCTCATCCCCGCCTTAACCCATCTCTTCAACCTATCACTTAAATCCGGCACCTTCCCATCATCCTTCAAGCATGCCACAATCACACCCATCCTCAAAAAACCCTCCCTTGACCCTGCAATAGTCTCCAACTACCGCCCGATATCTCTCCTCCCTTTTGCCTCAAAATGACTTGAACAGCACGTACACGCCGAGCTGTCTTCCCACTTCTCCTCCTCCTCCCTCTTCGACCGCTTTCAATCTGGTTTCCGACCCCACCACTCCACCGAAACAGCCCTAACTAAAGTCACCAACGACCTACTGACCGCCAAGAGTAAGCGACACTACTCCGTCCTCCTCCTCCTCGACCTCTCCGCCGCCTTCGACACAGTCGACCACCCCCTCCTATTCCACATCCTAGAATCCCTTGGCATCACCGACCTAGCCCTCTCATGGATCTCCTCCTACCTAACAGACCGGACCTTCAGCGTCACCCACTCCCACACCTCATCCTCGCCCCACCCCCTTTCTGTTGGAGTTCCCCAAGGCTCAGTCCTGGGACCACTACTCTTCTCCATATACACCCTCGGCCTGGGGAAACTCATTGAATCCCATGGACTCCAATACCACCTCTACGCCGACGACACCCAGTTCTACCTCTCTGGCCCCGACATCTCCGCCTTACTATCCAAAATTCCCCAATGCCTATCCACCATCTCATCCTTCTTCTCCGCCCGTTTCCTCAAACTCAACATGGACAAGACCGAGATAATCGTCTTCCCCCCCCTAACCGCTCTCCCCAGCTCCATAACCTATCCATCACAATCAACGACTGCACCCTCTCACCTGTCCCCCACGCCAAGTGCCTCGGGGTAATCCTCGACTCCGCCCTCTCCTTCAAGCCCCACATCGAAGCCCTCGCCACCGCCTGCCGACTCCAACTGAGGAACATTGCCCGAATCCGCTCGTTCCTCGACCAGGACTCGGCAAAAACACTCATCCATGCCCTCATCATCTCCCGTCTCGACTACTGCAACCCCCTGCTCACGGGCCTCCCCTCTTCCTCCCTCGCACCTCTCCGCACCATCCTCAACTCCGCTGCCCGACTCATCCACCTATCTTCACGTTTCACCCCCGCCTCCCCCCTCTGCCAAGCCCTTCACTGGCTCCCCATTGCCCTGAGATCACGGTTCAAAACCCTAACATACAAGGCCATACATAACCTGTCCCCCCCCCCTACATCTTCGACCTGGTTTCCAGATATGTTCCCCCACGTGATCTTCGCTCCTCTCAAGAACTTCTCCTCTTCTCCCCTCTCATTTCCTCCTCCCACAACCGCCTACAAGACTTCTCTCGTGCATCCGCCATACTCTGGAACTGTCTCCCCATCACATCCGACACTCCCCCCACCCTGGGAACCTTCAAGAAAAACCTAACGACCCACCTCTTCCTTCAGGCCTACAGCCCACACTGAGACCCATCCACTTCACCATCTCACCCTCTCCTCTCCCCCTTCCTCCTGTCTCCCCACCCACCCCCTATAGACTGTGAGCCCTCGTGGACAGGACCCCCTGCCCTACTGTACCAGTGCGCCTCGTCTGATGCTTCATGTTCGTGTCCCTGTCTCCCCTACACTTGTAAAGCGCCATGGAACCTAATGGCGCTATATAAATATTTAATAATAATAATAATGTATAATTGGTGGAGAAAGGTTGAACTTGATGGACCTAGGTCTTTTTCAACCCATGTAACTGTAACATCCCCATCTTTCTGTATGGCGACCTCCACCCCAAGACATTCAAAACTGATCTTGGAAATTCACAAATTGGGAATGAAAACCATATTTACAAAAAAATTGCGAGGTTCCAGTGGATTGATTGACGACTGCAAGGCCACGTGCACATGTTGAGCATTTGGTCAGTTTTCTACATCAGTATTTTTAGGCTAAAGGCAGGAGAGGGTGAAAAATGCAAAAGTAATGCACGTGTTTCTATTATACTTTTCTTCTGACGGTTCCACTCCTTGGGTTGGCTTATAAATACTGAGGTTAAAAACTTACCAAGTACTCAACATGTGCACGTGGCCTTAGAGGCGAACTCAGCAAGAAGTAAGAATGAAGACCAGTCCTCCTGCTGTGCCACAACAAAACACCTTATAATTTGTTCCAAAGATTGACTTGTCCTTTCTGTCTGACCGGTTTCAGGGTGGTTGGCACAGGAACATGACAAGTCAATCCTCAGTTTTTTACAAAAAGCTCTCCAGAATTTGGAAACAAATTGCACTCCATTATCAGACAATATGTTAGGAGCAATTCCTTGTAATTTCACAACATAACAAACAAGCTGGAGAGTGTCTCAATATTAGGTAACCCTGACAAAGGAACGAAATGAGCCCGTTTACTGAATCAGCAAACCACCATCCAAATAACCATGTTCCCACCAGAAAGAGGCAAATCTATGATGAAATCCAAGGACAGATGAGTCCACTTTCTTTCTGGAATTGGCAATGGAGCCAATTTCCCGGCCAGCCGATTATGATAGACTTTAGCGTGTGTACAATCTTCACAAGCGGATACAAAATCTTCAAGATTATTATTCATAAATGGCCAGCAAAAAACCTAGTAATAGCATTCCACATAGCTGTGACCTCATGATGACCACTCAAGATGGAATAATGCAACTCCTGAAACAGATCCAATATTAGGTACACAGCTACAAATAATTTGGACCCAGAAGTGGTGGAAGGAGCCAACGATTGGACTTTAAGGATCTCCGCATCCAAATCCGAGGATACAGCAGAAACCACAATATCCTTAGGAATAATGGAGGATGAAGGAGAAACTGAACTAAAACTGCGTGATAGTGTGTCAGCCTTCAAATTCTTGGACCCCGGCCTAAAAGTGATAGAGAGGTTGAAACTAGAGAAAAATAAGGACCCTCTGGCCTGTCTAGGAGTTAGCCGTTTAGCTGAATATACGCTCAATATACATTAAATTCTTGGGGTCAGTGACCACAGTGACTTTATGAACTGCCCCCTCAAGAAAATGTCTCCATTCCTTAAAGGCTAATTTAACAGAGAGTAACCCACAATTCCCAACAGCATACGAAAATGTTCTCGAGAAGAAAGCACTTGGCCTCAAATTAGTCAGAGTTTGGCAACACCTGAGATAAAACAGCCCCTACCCCAACCTCCAAATCATCCACCTCCACAATGAATGGTTCTTGGAGATCGGGTTGGATTAGAACAGGAGCAGACATAAAACACTCTTTCAATTTTTCAAAAGCCCCAATAGCATCCGGTGGCAAAACCTTTAAATCCACCCCCTTCTTCATTTGTTAGCAAAAGTTTTCCACTTTCTCTCGTCATATCATGCTCGATGTAGCATAGTGTTCGGGTGTTGGCAGTCACATACTGTTACTTTAAATAATGTGTCCCTCTCACATCTCCTGCCTTTGCTTTAGTCAAAGCTTCTAAATCCCTTCAGGTACAGTTATAGGTCACTCGTATCTGCTGTAGGGCTCTGACAAATGCTGCCGGGCTCTTTTCAGGGTCTGGGAGCTGTTTTAGCATGGAAGCTGGTCCCCTGGGCTCCATGTACGGTATTCAGTCACCCTAACCTCCTTTGTGTCACCCCTATCCCACACCGCTTTCAGTATCTCAAAAGAGATCGAGGTCTCGCCCTACATCTCTCCTTCGTCTCCTGGATGTCCTGTCTGATCTAGGGTAGTCATTTTTGCAGCAGTGGGGGAGGAAACGTCTAGTCCACGCTGTGGGGAATCTGTTTTTATGACATGGGTCTTGGTGTACAGTGCGTACATGTGGACAGTATGTCCAATATTTGTCGGGTATGCATCTTTTGCTGTCTTATGTCGAGGAGCACCACAGGCAAAGCAAGTGTCTCTACAGTCTGGTTACTGTTGTCCACAGTTCCAACATGTCCATCCTACAGGTCCATTGAACGAAGGAGGCACCTGAGGAGTAGGGCTGGCAATAAGACTACTCAGAGTGGTAGTCAGCTGAATTGTTTGGGGGTCATACACATGATAACAATACTTATTTCATGTCTTAATTTCTTTGTAACCACCAATCAGCACATCCTTTGAAACTATCCACTGCACTATATGCAGAATTATTAGGCGAATGAGTATTTTGATCACATGATACTTTTTATACATGTTGTCCTACTCCAAGCTGCATAGGCTTGAGAGCCAACGACCAATTAAGTAAATCTGGTGATGTGCATCTCTGTAATGAGGAGGGGTGTTGACTAATGACATCAACATCCTATATAAGATGTGCTTAATTATTAGGCAACTTCCTTTCCTTTGGCAAAATGGGTCTAAAGAGAGATTTGACAGGCTCTGAAAAGTCCAAAATTGTGAGATGTCTTGCAGAGGGATACAGCAGTCTTGAAATTTCCAAACTTTTGAAGCGTGATCACCGAGTAATCAAGCGTTTCATGGCAAATAGCCAACATGGTCACAAGAAGCATATTGGCCAAAAAATGCGCAAATTAACTGCCCATGAATTGAGGAAAATCAAGTGTGAAGCTGCCAAGATGCCATTCGCCACCAGTTTTGCCATATTTCAGAGCTGCAACGTTACTGGAGTATCAAAAAGCACAAGGTGTGCGATACTCAGGGACATGGCCAAGGTAAGGAAGGCTGAAAAACGACCACCTTTGAACAAGAAACATAAGATAAAATGTCAAGAATGGGCCAAGAAATATCTTAAGACTGATTTTTCAAAGGTTTTATGGACTGATGAAATGAGAGTGACTCTTGATGGACCAGATGGATGGGCCAGAGGCTGGATCAGTAAAGGGCAGAGAGCTCCACTCCGACTCAGATGCCAGCAAGGTGGAGGTGGGGTACTGGTATGGGCTGGTATCATCAAAGATGAACTTGTGGGACCTTTTTGAGTTGAGGATGGAGTGAAACTCAACTCCCAGACCTACTGCCAGTTTCTGGAAGACAACTTCTTCAAGCAGTGGTACAGGAAGAAGTCGGTATCGTTCAAGAAAAACATGATTTTCATGCAGGACAATGCTCCATCACATGCATCCAACTACTCCACAGCATGGCTGGCCAGTAAAGGTCTAAAAGAAGAAAAAATAATGACATGGCCCCCTTGTTCACCTGATCTGAACCCCATAGAGAACCCGTGGTCCATCATAAAATGTAAGATCTACAGGGAACAGTATCTGGCAGCTGCACACAATGTGGATCGAAAACAGATCAAGCAACTGACAGAATCTATGGATGGAAGGCTGTTACGTGTCATCATAAATAAAGGTGGCTATATTGATCACAAATTTTTTTGGTTTTTGCATGTCAGAAATGTTTATTTCTAAATTTTGTGCACTGATATTGGTTTACATGGTGAAAATAAACAAGTGATATGGGATTATATTTGGTTTTTATTAAGTTGCCTAATAATTCTGCACAGTAGTAGTTACCTGCACAAACAGATATCCTCCTAAGATAGCCAAATCTAAAAAAAAAACACTCCAACTTCCAAAAATATTAAGCTTGGATATTTATGAGTCTTTGGGTTGATTGAAAGCATAGTTGTTGATCAATAATAAAAATAATCCTCTAAAATACAACTTGCCTAATAATTCTGCACACAGTGTAATTCTTGGCGGTACCCTCCAAACTGTGATCTTTCAACCAACCGCTATTATTCTCTATAAACCTTTCCCATTTAACTTCACTTATAACACCACTTGAAGGCATTCTGCTCCGTATGCCTCGTACACACGCGGCTCTGCTCCGTACACCTCGTACACACATGGCTCCGCTCCGTACACCTCGTACACACGCAGCTCCGCTCCGTACACCTCGCACACACATGGCTCCGCTCCGTACACCTCGTACACGCGCGGCTCCACTCCGTACACCTCGTACACACGCGGCTCTGCTCCGTACACCTCGTACACACATGGCTCCGCTCCGTACACCTCGTACACGCGCGGCTCCGCTCCGTACACCTCGTACACACGCGGCTCCGCTCCGTACACCTCGCACACACATGGCTCCGCTCCGTACACCTCGTACACGCGCGGCTCCGCTCCGTATACCTCGTCCACACGCTTCTCCGCTCCTTACACCTCGTACACACGCGGCTTCGCTCCGTGCACCTCGTACACACGTGGCTCTGCTCCGTACACCTCGTACACACGCGGCTCCGCTCCGTACACACACGGCTCTGCCCCGTACACCTCGTACACACGGCTCCGCTCCGTACACCTCGTACACACGCGGCTCCGCTCCGTACACACACGGCTCTGCCCCGTACACCTCGTACACACGGCTCCGCTCCGTACACCTCGTACACACGCGGCTCCGCTCCGTACACTTCGTACACGCGCGGCTCTGCTCCGTACACCTCGTACACGCGCGGCTCTGCTCCGTACACCTCGTACACGCGCGGCTCTGCTCCGTACACCTCGTACACGCGCGGCTCTGCTCCGTACACCTCGTACACACGCGGCTCTGCTCCGTACACCTCGTACACACGCGGCTCTGCTCCGTACACCTCGTACACACGCGGCTCCGCTCCGTACACCTCGTACACACGCGGCTCCGCTCCGTACACCTCGTACACGCGCGGCTCCGCTCCGTACACCTCGTACACGCGCGGCTCCGCTCCGTACACCTCGTACACACGCGGCTCCGCTCCGTACACCTCGTACACACGCGGCTCTGCTCCGTACACCTTGTATACAAGCGGCTCCGCTCCGTACACGTCGTACACACGCGGCTCTGCTCCGTACACCTCGTACACACGCGGCTCCGCTCCGTACGCCTCGTACACACGCGGCTCCGCTCCGTACGCCTCGTACACACGCGGCTCTGCTACATCCACACTGTAAACCCCTCCTGACCCCACACATAAACTTCAGCTCATCCAGCACCATGACAACCAGCACAGCAGAGTCCTGCATCCACTGAGGCCCCTGATCATGTGACCCCTGACTCCTCCCCTCCTGTGACCTCATCACAGCTCCTGTGTGCACAGAGCAGCCATATATGTGGTGGCGGCTCTGCAGGTGGAGGTATGTGGTGACCCCCATTACTGGGCGCAGGGGGCATTAACCCCTTCAGCACGGAGACTCTTTTGGGGTCTTGTGTTGCCCCTTTATAAGAATCATAAGGTTTCTGTTCTGTTTCCTGTAATAGATTCATACGACCCAACTATGGAGACAGGAAGGGAGGAAACGTATTGTTCTCATAGTTCAGGACCCCTTTACTGGCCCTGCAGTGTAATGCCCCCTTTATGCCCCTTATGCAGGATGTATGATGCCCCCACACAGTGTAATGCCCCCATTATGCCCCTTATGCAGGATGTATGATGCCCCCACACAGTGTAATGCCCCCATTATGCCCCTTATGCAGGATGTATGATGCCCCCACACAGTGTAATGCCCCCATTATGCCCCTTATGCAGGATGTATGATGCCCCCACACAGTGTAATGCCCCCATTATGCCCCTTATGCAGGATGTATGATGCCCCCACACAGTGTAATGCCCCCATTATGCCCCTTATGCAGGATGTATGATGCCCCAACACAGTGTAATGCCCCCATTATGGCCCTTATGCAGGATGTATGATGCCCCACACAGTGTAATGCCCCCATTATGCCCCTTATGCAGGATGTATGATGCCCCCCACACAGTGTAATGCCCCCATTATGCCCCTTATGCAGGATGTATGATGCCCCCACACAGTGTAATGCCCCCATTATGCCCCTTATGCAGGATGTATGATGCCCCCACACAGTGTAATGCCCCCATTATGCCCCTTATGCAGTATGTATGATGCCCCCACACGGTGTAATGCCCCCATTATGCCCCTTATGCAGGATGTATGATGCCCCCACACAGTGTAATGCCCCCATTATGCCCCTTATGCAGGATGTATGATGCCCCCACACAGTGTAATGCCCCCATTATGCCCCTTATGCAGTATGTATGATGCCCCCCACACAGTGTAATGCCCCCATTATGCCCCTTATGCAGTATGTATGATGCCCCCCACACAGTGTAATGCCCCCATTATGCACCTTATACAGGATGTATGATGCCCCCACACAGTGTAATGCCCCCATTATGCCCCTTATGCAGTATGTATGATGCCCCCCACACAGTGTAATGCCCCCATTATGCCCCTTATGCAGGATGTATGATGCCCCCACACAGTGTAATGCCCCCATTATGCACCTTATGCAGGATGTATGATGCCCCCACACAGTGTAATGCCCCCATTATGCACCTTATGCAGGATGTATGATGCCCCCACACAGTGTAATGCCCCCATTATGCCCCTTATGCAGGATGTATGATGCCCCCACACAGTGTAATGCCCCCATTATGCCCCTTATGCAGGATGTATGATGCCCCCACATGGTGTAATGCCCCCATTATGTCCCTTATGCAGGATATATGATGCCCCCACAGAGTGTAATGCCCCCATTATGCCCCTTATGCAGTATGTATGATGCCCCCACAGAGTGTAATGCCCCCATTATGCCCCTTATGCAGTATGTATGATGCCCCCCACACTGTAATGCCCCCATTATGCCCCTTATGCAGTATGTATGATGCCACCCACAGTGTAATGCCCCCATTATGCCCATTATGTAGTATGTATGATGCCCCCACAGAGTGTAATGCCCCCATTATGCCCCTTATGCAGTATGTATGATGCCCCTGTGAGCGAAATATGCTCTCCTCTATGCCTTCCGAACTCCAAATATTAAAATTATATTTTCGAGATCTCGAGGAAATCCATACAGTACAGCCTTATAATGGTGTACTAGGAAAGACTTCTGCTTTATTAACATATGGGGCCCTTTAAATAGGGTCAGAGACAAAGGAATAGTTCCCTCTGACCTATGAACCAATAGTAACCATAGGGGAGTGAACAGTAATGTGAAACCTCACTGCTCATCAGTGTTACCTGATGACCATTACATAAGAGTGAAGACAAAATGGATACCACAGACAAACAAGATGGATTCTTTTCTCTCACATTTCCCCCCTTTTGTGACCAATTATGGCATCTCGGTAGGTATATAGGAGCGCGCTAGTCGCGTCCTCGGGACTTTCCTACCTGCTTCGCCTCAGTTCCCTACCTAAACACCTATAATTGTATCACAACAATGGATCTGTTCTTGTCTGCGGTCCATAGTATACAATCAGGGGTTCTGTGACACAGTTTTCCTTACATATAAACCTGAGTAACTTAGGTATAACATAGACCAGCGCTTTTACGGCTACATATATCAACAAGCAGAATAATAATAATTGCATACATGTATGTATAATACCTGAGAGCACCCTATCTAGACCCTTGAACCAATTAGTGGGATTCAGGAAAGGAAATGTTTCTCCCACCAGGACTCCTTGTTTGCGTCATGTTGCTGTAACCACTTATCCCTTATCTCGGGTATCTTCTGTATATCAGTCCTAACCTGGAGATGTCCTCAATCGGATTCAGGTCTGGAGAACGGGCGGGCCAGTCCATAGCTTCAATGCCTTCATCTTTCAGGAACTGCTGACATACTCCAGCCACATGAGGTCTGGCATTGTCCTGCATTAGGAGGAACCCAGGGCTAACCACACCAGCATATGGTTTCACAAGTGGTCTGAGGATCTCATCTCGGTACCTAATGGCAGTCAGGCTACCTCTGGAGAGCACATGGAAGGCTGTGCGGCCCTCCAAAGAAATGCCACCCACACCATTACTGACCCACTGCCAAACCGGTCATGCTGAAGGATGTTGCAGGCAGCAGATCACTCTCCTCGTCATCTCCAGACTCTGACTTGTCTGTCACACATGTGCTCAGTGTGAACCTGCTTTCATCTGTGAATAACACAGGGCGCCAGTGGCAACTTTGCCAATCCTGGTGTTCTGTGGCAAATGTCAAACGTCCTGCATGGTGTTGGGCTGTGAGCACAACCCATCTGTGGACGTCGGGCCCTCATACCACCCTCATGGAGTCGGTTTTCTAACCGTTTGTGCAGACACATGCACATTTGTGGCCTGCTGGAGGTCATTTTGCAGGGCTCTGGCAGTGCTCCTCCTGTTCCTCCTTGCACAAAGGCGGTCCTGCTGCTGGGTTGTTGCCCTCCTACGGCCCCCTCCACATCTCCTGGTGTACTGGCCTGTCTCCTGGTAGCGCCTCCAGCCTCTGGACACAGCCAACCTTCTTGCCACAGCTCGCAGTGATGTGCCATCCTAGATGAGCTGCACTACCTGAGCAACTTCTGTGGGTTGTAGAGTCTGTCTCATGCTACCACGAGTGTGAAAGCACAACCAGCATTCAAAAGTGACCAAAACATCAGCCAGAAAGCATTGGTACTGAGATGTGGTCTGTGGTCCCCACCTGCAGAACCACTCCTTTATGGAGTGTGTCTTGATAATTGCCAATAATTTCCATCTGTTGTCTATTCCATTTGCACAACAGCATGTGAAATTGATTGTCAATCAGTGTTGCTTCCTAAGTGGACAGTTTGATTTCACAGAAGTTTGATTTACTTGGAGTTATATTCTGTTGTTTAAGTGTTCCCTTTATTTTTTTTGAGCAGTGTATATATATATATATATATATATATATATATTGTTTTCTCCTTTTGAGGTTGGAGGCCTAATTACAGCTATTGCTGTGGGAGCTGTGATTTCTATCCACGACACTGTTTTATAGGATGTGGATAGGATAATAGAGTATAATAAAGTTATTACATTACATTGACTTAAAACTAAGATTGTTCAATGAGTCTCTTTTCCCTATAGTGACAGATATATACAACATACAGTAGTGTTCAAAAACATGAGTTAAGTACAAAATCTTTATACTAGTTTTTATTTCCATGCATTGGGAACTTTGCACACTGCTTTCTAATTCAAAACATGAAGACAATTGTATAGAATTTTTAACTACTTTACAGAAAATAACAAAAAATGAACATTGGGCTGTTCTAAAAAATAGCAGTGTCTGCATTTGTCTTTACAAACTCATAATATGTACTTTTTTTGAGGATTTAGCATTCCTGGGAATCACAAGCCTAATATTAAGTTGTATATCCACAGTGTTTTAGAACCGCTTTACATCTATGTTGCATAGAATCAACCAACTTCTGGCACCTGTCAACTGTTATTCCAGCCCAGGATGCTTTGACTACATCCCACAATTTCTTGGTATTTGTTGGCTTTGCCTCAGAATTGGCATTTTTGATGCCACCCCACAAGTATTCTATCGGATTAAGGTCCGGGGATTGGCCTGGCCACTCCATAACCTCAATTTTGTTGGACTGGAACTAAAAATGTGCTCATTTACTGGTGTTTCTTGTTGAAACACCCATTTCAAGGACATATCCTCTACAGCGTAAGGCGACATGATCTCTTCAAGTACGGTATTTTAATATATTCAAACAGGTCTATGATCCCTGGTATGCGGTAAATAGGTCTGGCACCATAGTAAGAGAAACATGCCCATATCATGATGCTTGCACCACCATGCTTCATTGTCTTCAGAATGTACTGTGGCTTGAATGCAAAGTTGTCTGCAGTCCTTGGAGCTAAAAGGAACAGTTTTACTTTTATCAGTCCACAAATGCTTCTCCATTTCTCTTTAGGCCAGTTGATGTATTCTTTGACAAATTGTATGCGCTTCAGTACATGTCTTTTTTTTAGCAGTGGGACTTTGCGGGAACTTCTTGCTAAGAAATTAGCTTCACACAGGCGTGTTCTAATTGTCACAGTTCTCACAAGTAACTTGAGACTTTGATCATCCTGGAGCTGATCATTGGCTGAGCCTTTGTCATTATGGCTATTCTTCGATCCATTTGAATGGTAGTCTTCCATTTTCTTCCACGTCTTTCTTGTTTTGCTTTTCATTTTAAAGCATTGGAGATCATTTTAGCTGAACAGCCGATCATTGTCTGCACTTCTTTATAAACCATAACCAAAAAAGAATGAATGGAGCAAAAAATCCCATAATAAAATTCAAGATGGATGGTAATAAAAAATACAAGTTTTATAAATTCATTATTAAAATCTTATATAAAAATAGTAGAAAAAATGAAAATTGTATGGCGAATACACAAGAAAGATGTGCAGGTCAGGGCACATATATATCAATGAGAATATGATATTGATGCATGGGTAATAGGGCTATAAAAAGGTGTGATGTTTAGTAACTGTTCTAAGGTTGTAATTATCATTACACCCCCTATTACGCAGTGAAATAGCTAATATCTATTAATTGCTAAGTTATAATGGTGAGCTAACACTGCTAAGGAAATAATAGACCCCATAATAGGGCCGTCCTTACCCATGAGATACCGAGCTCGACTGTCCTGTCAAACTGCCCCAATGAGCATTTCACATGGATTGCTTCCTCAAGGGACCTGTGTATCAACGGTATCTGCTTGATTATAAACCCCCCTGGATAATAGCCCCAGGTGTGAGCGTTACAGCGCGTCTAATCGGCGCATGCAGGCGGGATATCCGGCAACACACACGTCACTTCTGGCAGATCTTAGAACGCCGTGTGTTCCAGGAAGAATGCTTCCTGTGACGTCATGTGGAACGCACGGCAGCGGGGATCAGAGGGAGTCCGCCTGCGCATGCGCACCCAGCGCATCAACACTCCGGATAAGTGCGGCATGTGAGCCGGAAGGCAGCAGGGAAACCCACCCATCAGCACACCCATCCCCTATTTGATGAACATCCAATTCTAATATGTAAATATGTGAGTCCAATTGCAAAAATATTATACAATGGATACAGCCACAGAAAATGTTCTTAATGTGTGGATAAAACAATTGTAAGCAAGACATTATATGATGATTTTTCATGCTGTCATCATGAATACTAGCAATTTATGATGTCCAGCATTTAGAGCTTATTTGCATTAAGAGGAGGGGAATCAGCAACATATGCTGCCTTCACCCTCAAATAAGGGCCACCTGATTCACACCTGTTTCTTCACAGAATGATTGACCTCACTAAGTGAGCTCCACACTGCTATGATTTTGAACACACCCACTTTCAATTAATTATTCAAATACACAGACTCAAAAACCTGCAGATCATGAATGCTGAGTCTGTTGGTTTTCTTAGAATCTACTGCACCAACTGGTAAAGTGTGACATGTGGTAATATAATTTATACCAAAAACTGTGATTAATCTGGTTAGTCATATAGGACTGCTATTTTGAACACTACTGTACAAGCCTCTGATTGCTCCGGTGATGCATTGTACTACTGTAGTGCGTGTATTATCCCTGCCTATCAGTGTAATACTAACAGCCCCATACACAAGAGATAAGTGTTGGCTGAACGGTCATTTGGCAGACGGCTATCTCTCCCGACTCCCCCATACACACACATATTCCAGCTTTCCTGTGATCTGTATGAGAGAGTTGCCTCCAGACTCCTCTAGCGGAGGATTATCTACAGGAAGAACAAACGGATTAGCCTCTGAAATTCAGGATGCCAGATCCTTCTCTGCCCTGACATCATCTGTCAGGAGTCCCCTAAATAAATTATTTAGTCGATCAAACCCCCCGAAATCAGTGCTTTCATGCAACTTTAGTCTAATGTGTATGGGGGCGTTAATAGGTAACTTATTGGATGCTGCCTCTGGCCCGGCCTAATAGACTTTCGTGCATTGCAGGCCCAAACACCATTATTAGGCATTTAAGTATTGTAGTAACTAGGCAGCCCCATACTATTGAGTACTTGGGGGAGGAGGGGCATTGAGCCGTACTCTGTCAAACCATCTTAGATGCCATGTTTGCTTTTCACAGCGGCAAGTGGTTAAATTGCCAGTGTTTTTGTTGCAGCTGCACCTGTGCCACCCTGCAATGTACATTTATGTTCTGGCATCCAAAAGAGTTAATGTTTTTTAAACAAATGTTTTTTAACTAGTGATGAGCGAGCACTAAAATGTTTGAGTGCTTGTTGCTTGGGTCGAGCAAAGCATAATGCTCTGGTGCTCGACCCAATGGAAGTCAATGGTTAATTCTAGCATTTTTCCGCCCCCTTATCCCCTCAAAATTTGGAGGGGGCCTAAAAATTGGTTAAATCAATATAAACAGTGCTCAAATGACATGGGAACATCATGAGAAAGACCCCTGAAAGCATCTTTGACTCTCAGGTCACTGCTGTGAACAATGTTGTCAGAGTATTATACCACTTTTATGGACTGACAATAAAACATACAAAAACAAAGCAAAAATGGATTTTCCTGAAAAAAAATATTAAGAAACATCCTTTCCAGGGTAATAACTTATATATAAGGCAAAATAAATGACCAAAAACAAAAATCCTCCACACCTTGGGCTATGTTCGCACAAAGTATTTTTGATGCTTTTTTGCACTTTCGTATTTCTTTCAATGGTGAAAAATACATTCACTAGTAAATGTAATTTTAACATTTTACTACCTTACCTGGCCATGTGGTGTGTGAAACATGATCAGACATATCCAGGATGAACACTCATTTCCAGCTGATAATGCCATCTAGCACCTGTTCCTTTTTAAAAGCAGCTGACAGCATCAATAAGGAATAGATTTTTTTTGCAGCACAGAGTGTAATACAATATTCCTTGACTAGATGCCTGTAAGACGCTATCCCAACTGCTAGAGGTCACCCATACACGAATCTCAGATAAGAGAGGTAATATAGTACAATAGAAAATAGAATTTAACCGGCTCCAAAGAGGTTTTTTTGGTACATTGCAACACTAAACTGTGAAGGAATGCAAGATACCCTGTGTGCTTTTCAATTTCTAATTACAGATCACCGTTAAAAATTATGAATAGGTCAATGAATGCGTGGAAAAAAATCTATCAAGGATTGTTGTAGGGATGTATGCGACCAGAATGAACACGCATTTCCATCTGATAATACCATCTAGCACCTGTCCCTATTTTAAAAGCAGCTAACAGCGTTAGCAATAGGGAATAGATTTTTTTTTCAGCACAGAGTATAATACAGACATCTAGTCAGGGATTATTGTATTATACTCCATGCTGAAAAAAAAATCTATTCCCTATTGATACCAGTCTTAACTGCATTTACAATAGGGGCAGATGCAAGGTATCATCATCTGGAGATGAGTTTTGTTCATTGTCGTCGAATCCATCTCAATCAATCAATTACTTGATTGATATTTTCCATGCACTCATTGACCGATTCATATTTTTTAACGGTGATTTTTACTCAAATTCATGAAAGCAGGCAGGGTTGCTTGCATCCCTTCACAGTATGTTGCTGCCACATCCAAAAAACCTTTTTGGAGGCGGTTAAAATCTATTTTTTCTTATATAATATTACCTCTCTTATCTGAGATTCGTGTACGGGTGACCTATAGCAGTAAGGATAGTGTCTTACAGGCATCTAGTCAGGAATTATTGTGAAACACTATCGCTGTCTGCAGTTAAAGGAAAAGGGAAAAACATATGTACACAGTTATCATAAAAGATGACCTGTCAAATGTTAAATCCCATCCATAGTTAATGGTGTTTGCCATCTCAAATATAGCAGGGAAAACACTCAACATAGGGACTGCGCTGACCATTTGTGTCAATCCTTTAATATGCTGTCCCACCCCTTAAGAGTTTAAGCATAGCTGCTGACCACATTACATTCACCATCAGCTGGACAGGCCAGGGAGGGTCTAAACCACCACACATCTTGGGGTCTAGTCATAAGCTGCAATAAAATGATATAAAAAAATAAACCAAATCAGGGTTTTTTATATATATATATATGACACAATCACCTCGTCCTTGATGTATGCTGTTGACATGTTTTGCTAACGTTGATTCTCTTTTATTTATGATCTCGTAAGTGTTCTCCTATTCGCTTTCTATGTTTTCTTTCGGTTTTACCAATATATTCAACATTACACTGGCAAGTAGCTTTGTAGATAATCCCCTAGGATCTGCAGTTAATTAAGGAGTTTATTTCATACATTTTACCAGTGACTTTACTGTCAAATGTCTTACATTGCACAATGGGCTTGCACGCCACACAGCCACTACATCTGAAACAGCCCTTGACCATAGATCGCAGCCAATCTTTTTCTGACTTTGAGACGTAGTGGCTATGTACAAGCCTATCCCTGAGAGATCTACCACTGCGGTATGTAATTTGGGAGTAGACCTGACATAACTACCAATGTCCTCATCCATGTGCAAGATTTTCCAATGTTTCTGGATAATTTCTTTGACCTTGTGGACCTTATTAGAGTAGGTGGTAATTAGCGTACAGATATTTTGTTCTTCAAGTCGTGGGGGGGGGGGTTTAGGAGGGCGGTGTGATCCTTCGCCAAGGTCGCTTCAAATGCCCTAGACAGGACTTTCCTCTGGTATCCTTTTTGATAAACCTCTCATGCAGCTCTCTGGACTGTTGATTAAATACCGTATTTTCTGAACCTTTCCTCCGGACCCTCATAAAGTGCCCTTTGAGGATACCATTTTTTAAAGGCAAGGGGTGATTGCTCTCCCACTTTAACAATGAGTTAGTGGCTGTTTTTTTACGGTATGTCTGAGTGGTGATGATACCACCCTCATTTTTACAAATAAGAATATCCAAAAAAAAGTTAGAGAATCCCTGCCCATCTCATAGGTAAACCATAGACTATTCTGATGAAGTGCCTTAACAAAAGTGTCAAACTTTGCAGAGTCTCCTTTCCGGAAAATTAGGATATCATCTATATATCTTATCCGCAGGGTTATCCTTTCACTGCCCTCCATTGGGTAATCCCCAAAAATGACCGTTTCCTCCCAACAGCCCAGGTAAAGATTGGAGTGTGATGGGGCACAGGGACTCCCCATTGCCCCCCCCCCCCCCCCCTCCGAGCTGGTGGAAGTGCTCTTGGTCGAAGAGGAACACGTTTCTGTTAAGACAAAAGTCAAGTGACCTTTAAACCAAGTCATAGTTTTTAGCGAATAGATGTTCTCTGTTATGTAAGAAAAAGTTCACTGCTTCCAGACAATGTTCATGTATTGATGCGTATAAGGATTCAACATCAATGTTAGCTAGCATGACGTCCTAGTCTACATATATGCATTCAAGTTTCATCAATAAGTCACTAGTGTCTCTGATATACAGTACAGACCATAAGTTTGGACACACCTTCTCATTTAAAGATTTTTCTGTATTTTCAAGACTATGAAAATTGTACATTCACACTGAAGGCATCAAAACTATGAATTAACACATGTGGAATTATATACTTAACAAAAAAGTGTGAAACAACTGAAAATATGTCTTATATTCTAGGTTCTTCAAAGTAGCCACCTTTTGCTTTGATGACTACTTTGCACACTCTTGGCATTCTCTTGATGAGCTTCAAGAGGTAGTCACCAGAAATGGTTTTCACTTCACAGGTGTACCCTGTCAGGTTTAATAAGTGGGATTTCTTGGCTTATAAATGGGGTTGGGACCATCAGTTGTGTTGTGCAGAAGTCAGGTGGATGCACAGCTGATAGTCCTACTGAATAGACTGTTAGAATTTGTATTATGGCAAGAAAAAAGCAGCTAAGTAAAAAAAAAAATGAGTAGCCATCACTACTTTAAGAAATGAAGGTCAGTCAGTCCGAAAAATTGGGCAAACTTTGAAAGTGTCCCCAAGTGCAGTTGCAAAAACCATCAAGCGCTACAAAGAAACTGGCTCACATGAGGACCGCCCCAGGAAAGGAAGACCAAGAGTCACATCTGCTTCTGAGGATAAGTTTATCCGAGTCACCAGCCTCAGAAATCGCAGGTTAACAGCAGCTCAGCTTAGAGACCAGGTCAATGCCACACAGAGTTCTAGCAGCAGACACATCTCTACAACAACTTTTAAGAGGAGACTTTGTGCAACAGGCCTTCATGGTAAAATAGCTGCTAGGAAACCACTGCTAAGGACAGGCAACAAGCAGAAGAGACTTGTTTGGGCTAAAGAACACAAGGAATGGACATTAGACCAGTGGAAATCTGTGCTTTGGTCTGATGAGTCCAAATTTGAGATCTTTGGTTCCAGCCACCGTGTCTTTGTGCGACGCAGAAAAGGTGAATGGATGGACTCTACATTCCTGGTTCCCACCGTGAAGCATGGAGGAGGAGGTGTGATGGTGTGGGGGTGCTTTTCTGGTGACACTCTTGGGGATTTATTCAAAATTGAAGGCATACTGAACCAGCATGGTTACCATAGCATCTTGCAGCGGCATGCTATTCCATCCGGTTTGCGTTTAGTTGTACCATCATTTATTTTTCAACAGGACAATGACCCCAAACACACCTCTAGGCTGTGTAGGGGCTATTTGACCAAGAAGGAGAGTGATGGGGTGCTACGCCAGATGACCTGGCCTCCACAGTCACCAGACCTGAACCCAATCGAGATGGTTTGGGGTGAGCTGGACCGCAGAGTGAAGGCAAAAGGGCCAACAAGTACTAAGCATCTCTGGGAACTCCTTCAAGATTGGTGGAAGACCATTTCTGGTGACTACCTCTTGAAGCTCATCAAGAGAAGGCCAAGAGTGTGCAAAGCAGTCATCAAAGCAAAAGGTGGCTACTTTGAAGAACCTAGAATATAAGACATATTTTCAGTTGTTTCACACTTTTTTGTTAAGTATATAATTCCACATGTGTGAATTCGTAGTTTTGATGCCTTCAGTGTGAATGTACAATTTCCATAGTCAAGAAAATACAGAAAAATCTTTAAATGAGAAGGTGTGTCCAAACTTTTGGTCTGTACTGTACAAATTCAGACTTATGACAAATGGCCTAAGAACCTTGTCAAGGTAAATACCTAAATTCTGAGTCAGGCTGTCGACTTCTGCTACAATTGGCCGGCCCTTAAGGGGACAACTTGTGTATTTTGGGGAGACTGTAAAAAATGACCATTATAGGAAAATTTGGACAGAAGAAATCATATTCTTTTTTACTAATTTACTAAGAATATGATTTCCGCTGTCCAAATTTTTCTATAATGGCCACTTTTTACAGATATTTACGTTGACAAGGTTCTTAGGCCATTTGTCATTAATAGTAGTGTGAATAGATATGAACACAAAACTGGCAGACTTTAAATGGAGTATGATATTGGTCACATTCCCAATGGTTTTCGGCAGTGGCCTAATAGATATGATATTGGTCAGCGACCAAGTGTTAATATGTTTGAACACACAACTGGCAGACTTTAAATGGAGTATAATATATGTCAAGTTCCCAGAAATGTCAGGGTTATTTCAGCAGTAATATAGGATCACGTCTGATGACCATGGTTTTAGGTAGTGGCTTTAAAGATATGGTATTGGTCAGCGACCAAGTGTGAATAAGTTTGAGCACACAACTGGCAGACTTTAAATGGAGTATAATATTTGTCATATTCCTAAAAATGTTAGGGTTATTACCACAGTAATATATGATCACGTCTGATAACTACGGTTTTAGGCAGTGGCCTTATAGATATGGTATTGGTCAGCAACCAAATGTGAATAGGTTTGAACACACAATTGGCAGACTTTAAATGGAGTATAATATTTGTCATGTTACCAAAAATATCAGGGTTATTACCGCAGTAACATAGTATCACATCTGAGGATCACAGTTTTAGTCAATGGCCTATGGTATTGATCAGCGACAAAGTGTGAATAGTTTTGAACACACAACTTTCAGACTTTAAATGGAGTATAATATTTGTCACATTCCCAAAAATGTCAGGGTTATTACCGCAGTAATATAGGATCACGTCTTATGACCATGGTTTTAGGCAGTAGGCTAATGTAGTGCCGGCGTCCCTGCCCTCTGCTAGGCAGGGACGCTGTTCCCCTCACCGCTCTGCTCCGTACCCGGCGTCCCTCTCCCGCTCTGCTGGCAGCGCGCGCTCCTTCCCGGCCACTGTGCTTAGGGCGCGCGCGCGCGCCCTCCCTCCCTCTTAAAGGGGCCGCGCGCGCCGTCCTAAGGAGTCCCCGGCCAATGGCCGGAGGACTTTACCATATATAAGGCACCTCCTCCAAAATGGAGGTGCCCGAGCAATGTTGTTGCACCGTTCTACTCTGCTTCAGCCCTCATGTCCCTTGCCAGTTACCTGCCAGATTCCTGCCAGCTTGCTGTCCTAATCCTGCCTGATTTCCTGTTACCTGCCTGCCTGCCTGAGGTCCGACGGTCTGCCTTACAACTCCGGTCAGTCTGTCTAAGGACCAACTTGCCCGCTCACCTGGGAGCGCACATCAGCTACCTGCCTGCTTGGCTGAGGTCCGATGGTCTGCCTTACAACTGCGGTCAGTCTGTCTATGGACCAGCTTGCCCGCTCACCTGGGAGCGCTTCTCCGCTACCTGCCTGCTTGCCTGCCCGGAGGCTCCGCTGTCACGTGCTGTGACCACCAGCTATTCAAGACTCTTGCCCGCTCACCTGGGAGCGCTTCTCCGCTACCTGCCTGCTTGCCGGCCCGGAGGCTCCGCTGTCACGTGCTGTGACCACCAGCTATTCCAGACTCTTGCCCGCTCACCTGGGAGCGCTTCTCCGCTACCTGCCTGCTTGCCAGCCCGGAGGCTCCGCTGTCACGTGCTGTGACCACCAGCTATTCCAGACTCTTGCCCGCTCACCTGGGAGCGCTTCTCCGCTACCTGCCTGCTTGCCTACCTGGAGGCTCCGCCGTCACGTGCTGTGACCACCTGCTATTCCAGAGACTCTCGCTTGCTCACCTGGGAGCACACATCCTCCATCTGCCTTGCTAGCCTACCTGGAGGTTCAGCCATCACAGGTCGTACCTACCCTTTACCCAGAGACTGCCCTGATCACTTGCCGTGACCTCCAGCCCGTTCTTCCAGAGACTGCTCCGGTCACTTGCCGTGACCTCCAGCCCGTTCTTCCAGAGACTGCCCTGATCACTTGCCGTGACCTCCTGCCCGTACACCCAGAGACTGTCCCGGTCACCTGCTGTGACTGCCTGCCTGGTCGCCACCCGCTCCCTTACAAGGACCGCTCCCTTGTATAGTAGCCCAGAGGTTCCGCCTCCCAGACCCGTTACAGCTAATAGATATGGTATTGGTCAGCAACCAAGTGTGAATAAGTTTGAGCACACAACTGGCAGACTTTAAATGGAGTATAATATTTGTCATATTCCTAAAAATGTCAGGGTTATTACCACAGTAATATAGGATCACGTCTGATGACCATGGTTTTATGCAGTAGTTTAATACATATGGTATTAATCAGCACCCAAGTGTGAATAGGTTTGAACACACAGCTGGCAGTCTTTAAATGGAGTATAATATTTGTCTCATTACCAAAAATGTCTGGGTTATTACCACAGTAATATAGGATCACATCTGATTACCATGGTTTTAGGCAGTGGCCTAATAGATATGGTATTGGTCAGCAATAGGTCTGAACACACATGGTAGACTTTAAATGCAGTATAATATTTGTGTACGTTCCCAAAAATGTCTGGATTATTACTGCAATAATATAGGATTCACTTCTGATGATGGACAAGTTTCTCTACTTCCACATTACTGCAATTCTATTAAAATCAACCAAATCTGGCTGTATTCTGCTAACAAGGAAATGGAGCAGTACAAATTGTGTATTATATTGACTTTCAATAAAATAATCAGGAGTAAGAGCAAAAAGATTATTAGCCCTGATATCTAGGGCTATGAATATGAGAAACAGCAGCAGAAGTAAAATGCAATGACCCTATTCTGTTGTATATGCTCTACACAATTATTGCCTGGCTAACTCCTGCTATCACCAGGATTAATATGCATCAAAATTAGTCCTTAGAAGGACTGTTAGTATAGATTTGTAATGCTGTGGAATACCTCACTAAAACAACCGCCAATTCTTTCCCTCATTCATCTCCAGCTCTCTCTACTCTGCCTGCTTGACAGTTACACTGTGACGATCAAAGGGTCCTTGGTTTTATATAGACCCATTAACGCTATTGCCAACGTAGCTGAGGCATTACAGTTAACGTATGTTAATTTGCTGTCTAAACAGTGCCAAACATGCAGGGCGGGTACTCGAGCTCCTGCCCAAGCGTTTCAAAATTACTCGCCAAGCATTCAGCATCTTGAGAACTGAGATGCTGTCACACTGTCACAGAATACTGGAGGTAGGGGGCCTAAGCTGACCCTAAGCTGGGGCCCTGACTAATCCCTCATCCTGGAGGTACTGTTAAAGGTACAGAGGTCCAGGCCGCCAGCGTAACCCCTACCTCCTGAAGATCCCTGCACCTCAGTAATCTAGTCCTGAGAAGGACCCCGATCACAACAATAGGGAACCAGAAATAATATGCCCACACACAGTATTTAGACGAACGAGACAGTACAAGGGAAAAACCAAAACCACCTTGCATACAACTTCTAAACAACTACAACAGAGGGAACACCAACGGGAAAGGAGATAAATGATAAAGCGAGGAAAGGGAAAACACACTTCCAAATACACTTATCTCAGCAACTCCAAACACCACGATCCGCTCTGTAAGTCTGAATGAAAAGCTTTCACCGACACCTCCCAAACAGACCAGCAGGTATATGAAGGAGTCTCACTAAAGAAGCATTGATTGCAGCTGGGCGAGGCTGGACCTCAGCTAGCCCAGAGAGAGAGAGAATTAACTCCTACACTGCCGAGAAAACACAAAGCACCAACAAGTCAGCTGCGAGAAGTCAGGCTGTGTACTCGTGACGATCTTCGTGGCAACACACCCGTGACAGTACCCCCCCTTCTACGAGGGGCCTCTGGACCCTCAGGGCCAGGTTTATCCGGGTGAGTCGTGTGGAAGGCCCGAACTAATCGGTCTGCGTTAATATCCGACGCAGGAACCCACATCCTCTCCTCAGGACCATACCCCTTCCAATGAACCAAGTACTGAAGGGACCGGCGATTAAAACGTGAATCAATGACCCTCGATACCTGGAACTCCAAGTTACCATTGACAACCACACCTGATCGTTCACACTTAGGTCCGGACCAGACACTCTCCTCCTATCAGCCATACGTTTGTATCGGTTCCCCATAGTATTCAGATTCTTCAGCACCCCTCTCCATACTGAAGCGAGAGATGAGGAAAATCGTTCCTCCTCCGGAACCCCCGAAGAGCCCCCCCTACTGAAAGTACAAAACTGGGGGTGAAAACCATATGCCCCAAAAAACGGGGACTTACCAGTGGACTCGCTCCGCCTATTATTGAGAGCAAACTCTGCCAGAGGTAGGAAAGAAGCCCAGTCCTCCTGGTTCTCTGACACAAAACACCGAAGATATGTCTCCAAGCTCTGGTTCATACGTTCCGTCTGACCATTGGTCTGAGGATGAAAAGCCGACGAGAATGACAAATGCATCCCCCGCCGTGCACAAAACGCCTTCCAGAACTTGGACACAAACTGAGACCCCCGATCAGACACCACCTCGGAGGGTACCCCGTGAAGCCTCACAATCTCCCCAATGAACACCTGCGCAAGAGTTTTAGCATTAGGGAGAGCCGGAAGAGCGATAAAATGTGCCATCTTGCTGAACCTGTCCACTACAACGAGTATGACCGTTTTACCCGAAGACGGAGGGAGGTCAGTAATAAAGTCCATAGACAGATGAGTCCAAGGACGCTCCGGGATCTTCAAAGGTAAGAGGGCCCCAGACGGACGGGTATGTGAGGTCTTAGAGCGCGCACAAACCCCACAGGACGCGACAAAAGTTACCACCTCTTTATGTAAGTTAGGCCACCAAAACCGACGCGAGAGGAGATCCACAGTTGCTTTACTCCCCGGGTGTCCTGCAAAAACTGAGTTATGGTGTGCCTCGATCACCTTTTGTCGCAACTGATCTGGAACGAACAGTCTCCCCGGAGGTCCAACAGGGGCGTCTCCCTGAGCCTCCAATATCTCCTCCTCCAGCTCAGAGCATACTGCCGAAACCACCACCCCCTCCTGAAGAATAGGAATCGGGTCGTCCGTATTCCCGGCCCCAGGGAAACTACGAGATAAGGCATCCGCCTTTACATTTTTAGACCCAGGACGATATGTAACGACGAAATTAAACCTGGTAAAAAACAATGACCACCTAGCTTGTCTGGGATTCAGACGTTTAGCGGACTCCAGATATAGCAGGTTCTTGTGATCGGTGATGACGGTGACCGGATGAACTGCCCCCTCCAAAAAATGGCGCCACTCCTCAAAAGCTAACTTAATGGCCAAGAGTTCCCTATTGCCGACATCGTAATTCCTCTCAGCGGACGACAATTTTTTAGAGAAAAAGGCGCACGGATGCCACTTACCAGGGGACGAACCCTGTGACAATACTGCTCCCACCCCTACCTCGCAAGCGTCTACCTCTACAAAGAATGGCTGAGACGCATCAGGTTGAATGAGTAGCTTTCACCGACACCTCCCAAACAGACCAGCAGGTATATGAAGGAGTCTCACTAAAGAAGCATTGATTGCAGCTGGGCGAGGCTGGACCTCAGCTAGCCCAGAGAGAGAGAGAATTAACTCCTACACTGCCGAGAAAACACAAAGCACCAACAAGTCAGCTGCGAGAAGTCAGGCTGTGTACTCGTGACGATCTTCGTGGCAACACACCCGTGACAGATGCTCGGGCAAGTACCGAATAGTGGCGAGAATGCTTGCTCATCACTATTGTAAACATGTTAAAAATAACAAAATGTGTCTTATGCTTTTTGCATGATTTTTTTTTACAAAAATTGTTGTTGCCAATTTTCTTTTGAAACATTTTAATATCTGCTTTTTTTTCTGGTGTTTTTCTTGTAATATAGGAAAGCCTAAGGTCAGAAATAAATCTCATAAAACACTGTACATTGAGACTTTGGTGTCAAATAATTTCTGTCAGAGGTGTTTTTGGAAACAAAAAAGTTTTTATAAATGCCTCAAGCTTCTGCGTGTGAATCAGACATGAGACCTTACGTGAAGATTACAGTCCGGGGAAGACTGGAAACATTCATATAGACAGTCGGTGGTGATGTGGTCAGTGACAGACTCTGCCAAATATGTTTCTAGAGCTGTAGTAGATGATGAAGATGTCGTCCTCATCATGAAGTAGTTATTTCTTATGTCACGTGTAATGAATATCTCCTGCAGTATTGCTAATGTCGATTCCGGTCTTGGTAAATGAGACGCAAACTAACGTTATGGAAGATGAGTCTATGAGAAATGTATTCAGCTGCAGACTTCGAGAAAGAAACTACTTGTTGTTCGTGGCCTAAAATATATAGGTTTTATTAGTAGGTATAAAGAAAAAAACTAAATACTTGAAAATAATAAATCTCCTCTTGTTTAACCTTATTATCTCCAGTAATTGTATTATTACACAGGATTTTTATGATGTTACATCGGCTCATCTTCTTCTCATTCAGGTCTCTACAATATTGGATCCTCTCAGTGAAGATCTTAGATTTAAGAGAATTTTCCTGATTTAGCCATCAAGAATGGATATGGACAGAGACAACATGGCAGAGAAAATATTACACCTCACCCTAGAGATCCTCTCCCTGCTTACTGGAGAAGTGAGAGATTCTGATTATGTCACATTACATCATTCTTATCTATGGGAATAACAGATGTACAGAACTGGAGAGGTGAGGACTCTGGAAATGTCTGTAGTGAGATTTATTAATGTGTCTCTCCATAACCAGGATTACACAGTAGTGAAGAAAACCTCTAGTGAGCGCTGTCAGGACCCTGTGTCTGAGGGATGGGAAAGACCCCTGAGCCCAATAACAGGGCCTCCACCTCAACCCCGGATGCATGAGGACATCAATGACCAGAAGATCCTAGAACTCGCCTACAAGATGATTGAGCTGCTGACTGGAGAGGTGACACTGCTGGGACATTATACATTAATGCTATGATGGGATAGGCGGGGATGATGGTATCATTGTATGTGTCAGGTTCCTATAAGGTGTCAGGATGTCGCTGTCTATTTCTCCATGGAGGAGTGGGAGTATTTAGAAGGACATAAAGATCCGTACAAGGACGTCATGATGGAGGTTCCCCAGTCCCTCACATCACCAGGTAATAGACAGGACTGAATACACACGGCCTATAATTATCTGTATGTAAAGAATGAATCCAGTCCCTGTATGTGTTTCCTCCAGATCTATCCAGTAAGAGGACAACACCAGAGAGATGTCCCTGTCCTCTTCTTCCACAGGACTGTAAACAAAAAGATCCCAATGTTCCTCAGGATCATCAGGTAGATGGAGAGAAGGTGTCATGAGATCTCCCCTATGATGTGTAGGCGGCTGTGAAGGTTTTGTGCTCAGTCTTGTTTTATCCACCAGTATTATATGTTTTATACTTGTGTAATGATAACGGTGGAGATGACAGGATTAGAGCTGATCATAGATGGGACTTCTCCATCTGTCTGTGACTTTTACAATATTTGTTTCAGGGTGAAGATTTGACCCATATTAATACTACAGAGACATATGTGAGGGGTGATGAGCGGTGTAAAGAGGAGATTCCTACATATGACTACCCAGGTGAGTAGTGACCACTAAATACAGAGTAACAGAATCTTCTCAGTTACCGGCTGTGGCTGCTTTATCGATGGTGTAGTCCGGCCGTATCACAATCGTGTGATCACCATGTTGCCGCTAGAGCATAACATTCTCCACTGGTTACTCTTTTTTTACTGATGAAGACTGTTAAGTTTGATCATTTCAGTAGATGTGTTATTGTCTATAGTCACAGTTTTGACTACAGTAGTTGGTGCCCAACATACTCTGATTTAACCCCTTCCTGCAGCCAGTTTTCTGTTCCTAATCAGGCCCCATTTTTCAAATCTGACATGTGTCACTTTATGTGGTGATAAGTGTTGGAATTCTTCACTAAGGATAATGGGAAACAAATGGACCTTACAAATTATTTTACATCTCTTGAATCTAACACCCACGGTTCAGCGCAGGCTCCGGTGCTGAGCCCACACTGAACCGAGCACATCTCAGCTGATGAATACAACTGACATGTGCCCGCAACAGCCGCCCATGGTAGACCCCTATGGTTGTCATGTCCTGATTGCTATGAGCGCCGCCCAGTGGTCGACACTCATAGCAAGTGAGCATTGCTGCTGCATACAGAGGATCTGCTCGTCGCCTCTATGCAGCAGAGCCGATCGGGCAAGTGCTGCTTCTAGTCTCCCATGAAGACTATTGAAGCATGCAAAAAGTAAAAAAAAAAATGTTTTTAAAAATATTTAAAAAATATAAAAATTTAAATCACCCCCGTTTTGCCCCATTCAAAATTAAAAAAAAAAAACACATTCACATATTTGGTATAGTCGCATTCAGAATCGTCCGATCTATCTAAAAAAAATAATTAATCCGATCAGTAAACGGTGTAATGAGAAAAAAATTCTAAACTCCAGAATTACATTTTTTTGGTTGCCGCAACATTGTAATAAAATGCAATAACGGGCGATAAAAACATCGGATCTACCCCAAAATGGTATCAATAAAAACATCAGCTCGGCGCGCAAAAAATAAGACTTCATTCTGCCCCAGATCACGAAAAATGAAGACGCTATGGGTCTCGGAAAATGGCGCCTTTTTTTTTTTTAGCAAATTTGGGATTTTTTTTCACCATTTAAATAAAAAGAACCTGTACATGTTTGGTGTCTACAAACTTGTAATTACCTGGAGAATAATAATGGCAGGTCAGTTTTAGCATTCAGTGAACGTGGTAAAAGAAACTCCAAAAAACAACTGTGGAATTGCTTTTTTTTGCAATTTGACCGCACTTGGATTTTTTTCCTGTTTTCCAGTACACGATATGGTAAAACCAGTGATGGTGTTCAACAGTACAACTTGTCTCGCAAAATATAATCCCTCGCATGGCCATATTGCCTGAAAAATAAAAACGCTATAGCTCTGAGATACACAAAAATGGAAAACCCCATGGTTGTTAAGGGGTTAATGCAAATTTTGCTGAAATAGTTTGCAGACACAATGTATTGGGGGCACTGTTCATGGTCACCAGGCAGCTCAAAAGATGGCCACCACGAACAGCCTTGGCACTATATACCCCGTTTTCCAGATCCCTGGGATTACCTTGCCCATCACGCTTTAACCCCTCTACATGGATCTGGACTTACACAGAGACCCCTAGGCTTGGGCCACGGTGTTACCTGCTGTTCTGTGGAGTGAGATGGGAAGAAGAATAGTCAGGTTTCCGGGTCAGAACCAGGAGGGCAAAGAAAATACAAAATCAGAAGACGCAGAAGGAGTCCATAAATGGGCCGGGGTAACAACAGGAAACAAATACACAAGTGGGGAGCAGAGCACAAAGAACTGAACCAGAGGAGAACAAGACTGTATCTGGCAGCTTCGGGCAATATGCTTCCAGCTTTAGTATGGTGTAGTGCTTTACAATTGGCTGAAACAGAGAGAAGATTACACCAGCTGGACAGCACAAACACCCATACTGCCAGACTGGATGGTACTATAGGTCCCATGCACCCTAGCCTGCACCACCCAGAGCTTCTGGTTCCAATGTCTCCATCACTAGTGCTGCCTGCAGAATGAATAAGGTGGCTCCTGGTTACAAAAGCAGACGTTGCAGGGGCAGATCCCAGAGGAGATGGGACCCACCGTTTGCTGAAGCCCTAATATGACAAAATGGCAGAAAACCAGAGATACTCCATCTTGGAAATTATAACCCACAATGAATTAATCTTTAGAAGTAGTAACTATTTTGAAACCACAGACACTTTCTGGAAATTAGCACACAGTGGATTTTGGAAAGTGAAAATTGCAAATATACCATTTTATTACCCAACACATAGTACCCAGATTGTGTTCCAGGAGACACACATCGTAAATTAAGTGGGTTCTTCTCACTAGAATAATGCCAAATACATGGATGCTAAATGTGATTTGGGCACACTGCAAGGCTCCGAAGCGAGGGGAAGATTTGACTTTGGGAGAGCGGATATTGCCGAATTGGTTTATGGAAGCCATGTTGCTTTTCAGGAACCTTTGAGCCACTAATAATGTGAGAACCTCTGTTTTTCCACTGACAGATGATGGGCCTGAGTGGGTTTTTTTTGTGAGTTGAGCAGAAGTTTTTATCGGTATCACTTTTGCCTATATAACATTGTTTGTTGGCTTTTTATTCCAGATTTGGGGGGCAGAATGAACAAATAGTTGAACACCACACTCTACTTGTTCATCCTATGAGGTTGACTTGGTGAATAATTCAATATTTTTACATAACTTGGCATTTTTATAGATAATGTAAGTAGAAATGTTCAAAAATATATAATTGTTTTTATTCTTGGCAGATGACTGTACAAGGAGATCAGAGGGACAGCTGACATCTTCAATTTTTAAATCAAATGATCCTGAGATCCCACAGGATGCAATTCAAGTGAAATCCATTACTCCAGATATACCATCATCCCTTCACAGCAAAGATCTGTCATCTGATCCTATGAAACAGGTCCTGTCTTCTGATTCATTACCGACCACTAAGGAAAATCGAAGTCACAAAATAAGCATTAAAAAACGAATTATTCCTAAAGCGAAGAAGCCATTTTCACGTTCAGAATATGGAAATAGTTTTCCCCTCCAAAAGTCTTTGATAAAACATCAAAAAATTCACACAGCGGAGAACAGATTTTCTTGTTTCAAATGTGGGAAATGTTTTAAAGAGAAATCAGACCTTGTTAGTCACCAGCGAACTCACACAGAGGAGAAGCCATTTTCATGTTCAGAATGTGGGAAATGTTTTTTTTGGAATTCATATCTTGTTAGTCACCAGAGAAGTCATACAGGGGAGAAGCCTTTTTCATGTTCAGAATGTGGGAAATGTTTTAACCTGAAAGCGCATCTTCTTGGCCACCAGAAAATTCACACAGGGGAGAAGCCTTTTTCATGTTCAGAATGTGGGAAATGTTTTGTAGATAAATCAAGTCTTATCAAACACCAGAGAACTCACACAGGGGAGAAGCCTTTTTTATGTTCAGAATGTGGGAAATGCTTTGCAGAGAAATCAAGTCTTATCAGACATCAGAGAACTCACACTGGGGAGAAGCCTTTTTCATGCTCCGAATGTGGGAAATGTTTTACAGAGAAATCAAGTCTTATTCCACATCAGAGAACTCACACTGGGGAGAAGCCTTTTTCATGCTCAGAATGTGGGAAATGTTTTACAGAGAAATCAAGTCTTCTCAAACATCAGAGAACTCACACAGGGGAGAAGTGTTTTTCATGTTCAAAATGTGGGAAATGTTTTACACAGAAATCAAATTTTGTTAGGCACCAGAGAACTCACACCGGGTAGAAGCCTTTTTCATGTTCAGAATGTGGAAAATGTTTTCTGAATAAATCTCTTCTTAGACACCAGAGAAGTCACGCAGGGTAAAAACATTTTTTATTTTTTTACTTGAAAATCAATTCTCAATTCTTTTTTCATGTTCGAAATGTTGGAATGTTTTAATCGAATTGTATCTTCTTAAAGGGGTTTTCCACTACTCCCGTTGTTATGCCACATGTTTGCCTTGATTAAATAAAAACACTAATACTCAGATCCTGTGCTGGCGCTGTTACAGCAGTGTCGGGACTCGCGTTCCTGGGGCTTACTTGAGGTTGTTATATCACACGAGCCCTGCGCCTAATCAGTGTCGGCTTCACTGTCACTACCTTGTGACGTATTGAACATCAACACAAAGCCAGGGCAATGGATGCTATCTGACTTCTTTGTGAGGTTAGATTTGTTTGAAAGTGGGGACAGTGACGCCAGCACTGATTGGGAGCAGGACTTACATGACGTAACAACCTCACATGAGCCACGAGAATGCTAGTGATGGGAGGTTTGTATAAGTGTTTTTATCTTAATAGGACCAAACAAGAGGAATGAGATGGGGTTGTTAAACCCTTTTAAACATCAAAAATCCCACAGAGAGATAAGTCATTATCATACATAGAGTGTGAAAAATGAATTACTGGAAAACTCGTATTTTGTTGACCTTCAAAAATTAACTCAAATGGGAAGAAACTATATATGTTACTGACAAATTGTACAAAAACATAACAATCGTATAATTAAATGAGAAAGGGAAATTACCTTAGAACTTACTATCATTTTTGGCCTATAAGATACACTTTTAGCACGAAACAAATTTTTCTAATAAATGAGGAGGTCTTATAGACTGGAGGCAGCTTCCTGTGACAGAGGAGAATGCTGAGACACTGTCCTTCCTGATCACTGAGAGAACTGCTCTCTCTCCTCTAGCCCCAAATGTATGTAACTGATTGGTGCAGAGCAGCGAAGGAAGGTACCGGGACCTTCACAGAGGTTGCACGTCCTGAGTGAGCAGCTGAAGGACCTTATATCTGATTAGCTCAAGGACCATTCAGATCATGTAACACTGTTTTACATATTTTCAAAATTGTCAGGTTTAGTTATGAAATGAGCCATTTCTTAATGATTTTGACCTTCTGAATTAAAATCTGACAGTGATGACTTGGCATCCGAAGAAGATTGCCCCTTGACTGCAGTGCTCTGGCAGCCTGTGCCATTATTTAGCGACTACCTCAGCACCTGTCCTATTAATATAGCTCCAGCACTGTCCCATTACCCAGGGACGATGTCCAGACTGCTCCAGCCATGCTATGATTATTGACAAAGCCTTAGGGTCCTGCACCCTAAACACCTTCCAGAGACGGCTCCACGTGATGTCCTAACCAGAATCCACTTCTTTCATATTAAAGAGTACCTGATCTTCTGCTCAAGAAAGAAAGGGAAACTCCCCAAAACTTTCAACCAAGTGAAGATTTTCTATGATGTGTCCTTTACTACCATTTGCTTTTGCAGGAATCTGTCCCCCATTACCTCTAGTCTCAGGGAGAACGCGATCATTTACAGTTGGGACTTCCCCTTAAATCTCCTCCTTAACCACAGCAATGTCTGGCACTCCATCACAATTTTCAAAGAGGGTAGAGACCTACTGAGAAGATGGGACTTCAACATCTTAGATCATCCTCCAGAGGAAAATTTGAACCCATGTCGCAGGGAGAACGTCTGGCGAACTGTCCCTTCCAGAAAAACAGGAAAAGACCGCTGAGGTTACTTAGGCATGTATTTGGGTGTCTGTCGGAGTTGTGTGCCTACCTCGGCATCGACAAAGTACTCTCACATAATTGACCTCTTATTTGTCTTGCTTATCTTTTAAGTTGTTTTTTTTTTTTTTTGTTTTGTTTAGTCTATCTGTGGTTTTAGTTAGTGTAACTGATATTCCCCTTATTTTGTTAGTGTCTTAAGTCTATCTCAGATGGCTCTTAACCCTTTACGACCTTGGACGTATCCATACGTCCAGGTCGGTAGGTACTTACCGACCTTGGGCGTATGAATGCATCCAGCCCCTGTGTGCACATGATCAATCCACAAAAAAAACAAGTCCCCACTAAGGTCCGTCATCTGTCAACTAAAATATAGAAGGCTTCCACGTTACTGGTAGTACAAAGGCTCTGGAAAAGCGTTATGGCTCCTCGCTCTCCCAAAAGAAATTCAGCAAATTCTGCACTCCCAAATCCAAATACCCCCTCCCTTCTGAGCCCCAGTACTTAATTTTTAATGCACATTTGTCAGGGTGATAGCATCCTGACACTCCTTTATTATTCACCAGCTTTCATTGAAGCTTTGCAGGTGATAAGAAACCACTGGAACGTGATGAAAATAACATAGTTCATTTAGCATCATAGGATCATCGTCCTGTGCAGTCCTGGTGGTCAGTGGTGAGAATGTATTGTAATTGACACAGTCTATTATCACTCCGCCTTCACATCATTGTTGCCTTCTGGGACTTCCGGAAAGCGGCTGTTTCTTCTAGTAACTTTTGAGAATCTCTTGAATTTAGAAATATCAAAAGTCTTTATTAAGATAAAATTGATAATTGCGGTATCTTGATTGAAGTTTTCATTCCCTAATCTAATACCAAATCTGGCAGCTTCTTAACCTATAATGTCACAGCGTAACATAGCAATCAGTAATATTCATCAAATTATTATCAAAATATTAATATAAATTATGTTTGGAATAATAAATCAATAATAGATAATTCATTATTAACCAAGTTTTTCATGTGATAGAACATTTTTATATCATAGGTGTAATTACTTTTTCAACCCATAAGTGTCAGTGTGTTTTGATGTAACAAGTGTTTTTATCTTTACTAGAATGCTGTGTACTGTGTAAAGGTCACTAAACTTCTCTATGTACGGTATAATATAATTCCTTATGTTTTGTATAAGCATCACCATAATTCTTTGTATACTGTACTAAGGTCAGTACAATGATCTACTGTATATACACTATAAAGGTCATTAAAATGCTCTGTGAAGTATATAAGACCCTTAGAATGCTCTGTACATTGTATAAAGGTCACTAAAATGCTCTGTGCTCTGTACACGTCAATAGAAAACTCTATACACCATGTAAACACCAATGCGTAGCTTATAAAGGCTGCTAGAATGCTATTTATACTGTACTAGCTGTACTACCCGGCTTCGCCCGGGTTAATAACTGCTGTTAGCAAAATAGAATGTGTTAACAAAAATTTATTCACCACACGAAACCCACAAAACAAATAGATAGAAATGTAATTATTAAGAGACCATATCCATTTTTCCTATCTGAACTTTAGGATTATCCTGATAGTTTATGGTCTGACTGGTAACAAAAGCCAACATGTTTCAAATCTCCAACCATTTCCTGTGCCCTGGTGGAAGAAATAGCAATTCTCTTAGTGGCAAGTCGGCCTTCTCTCTGCTGAGATGACTCACTGGCCCTTGAGGAAGCAGCTCTTGTTTTCATGTCTGCAAGCCTCGCTTCCCTCTGCTCAGAAAGTTCATTGGCTGACCAGGCATTTGTTACTTACTGACCAGGGCTACATGTTATTATGGCAGACTCCTGCCTTAAATGGATATTGTGCGTACCCCTGGTTTATATTTGATTTCTTCTTTTTTGCCTGCCGTGCTCTTTCCCATCTTCCTTGCCTTTACCCAATGCAATGGTCTGGGGGTTATGAGCTTATGAGTACTGGGTGTTCCGGATAGTATGCACTTTTCTGTCGTTCCATGCTATGACTATATTACCTATGTGATGATGTTTATTGAACTTAATTATTAAAATTTCTATTGCTCTTTACCATTTTGCTCCTTGTTCCTCCTTTTTATCATGTTCTTCGGAGTTGGTATATTTAGGCTGATTCTGGCACTGTCCAACTGCATCAGCCATGTTTCTTTCTGCCTTTTTTACACATAGGGCCGTTCTGTATGTTCTAATGAGAATATCCTTTGTTGCCTATATTAACCAATCACAGCTCAGATTAATCAACTGTAGCAAAATAGAAGCTGAGCTGTGATTGGTTGCTATTGGCAGCCTGATAAATCTTTGTGAGATGAGTTTTGTGTGTGCTGAGGGTGGTATATGTGTTCAAGCTCGTGGTAGTGTGTGGCGCATTGTGTGTGTGTGTGTGTTCATTAGAGATGAGCGGTGTTCGACTCGAACTGTTCACCAATCTCAAATTTGAGCTGTTTTGGGCGGTGCTCGAGTCGTTTGACGAACCCGAACGATTTGAAAAAAATTCAGCTGTTCGAGGTTATGTTCGATAACTGTTCGTGCACCAAAAGAGTAACTGGATTTTTTCACAGTAATACTGTTAATCAATGTGAATAGACCGTTTCAGTGTAAAGTGGACGGGGGGAGCGGCAGGGGATGGATCTTTGCAGAAATAATGCCGATCTCCATTTTTTTTTTCTTTCCCGCATTTACAGTGGGGCGGTGCAGTCTGTCAGCCTATCAGCAGCGCACACACGCAGCAAAGTGCTTTTTTTTTCACACAAGCAAGGGCATGTGTCATTGGCTGTGTATGTCACATATCCTTGCCCTATAAGACCCAGCCATTTTCCCCGTCGCCACCATTTTCTCACTGCTTCAGCTGAGTGTTAGACTGCACCGCTGCTGCTGTGTGGGCTATACAGTATAACTGTGTGAATTGAGAGCGAATTTGCTGTAAAATAGACAGATCGGTTTAGGGAGTAGGGACTAGTTGTAATTGCAGCCCTTTTGAGGGCTAGGTTACAGCAGTTCCTAGCACTTTTTGCCAGGCAGTTCTGTGCCAGTGCTGTTCAAGTGTTTTTCACAACATTTGGCTAAATGTAGCTAAGCCAATCCTTTTGGGCCTGTAGCAGTGTCTGTTAGTCATTGGAGTAGCCCATCTGAACCAAGCTACACCACCTGTGTATCTAATAACAATTTTTTACTGCATCTATCCCAGTAAATCATTTTGGACATAGTAGCAGTGTCATGTAGTCAGCAGAGTAGCCCACCTATGAAGCAAGCTACACCGCCTGTGTATCTAATAAAATTGTTTTACTGCATTTAACCCAGCCAATCCTTTTGGGCTAGTACCACAGTTTGGTCACTCAGCTCTGCTCGGTTTCCATCCATCGTTTTTTGTACAAACAACTACAGAGTTGCCAATTAGTTAACCACCAAAATGAGTGCCTGCTGCTGGTGGAAAGGGGAATAGGCATGTTGGAAAGGGAAAAAAAGGTTGTGTCCGTGGGGTAGGTGTTAAAGCAACAGTAACATCTGCAGAAGAAAGACCATCTTCCAGCCAAACTAAGATGTCTACTTCTTTTTGTGGACAATGTGATACGATCCCTTTCTTACGGACACGACCATCGCTATAAATTCCAGATGAGGCACAAAAACAGCAGGTGCTTCAACGGATATCAAGTGCTCCTTCAAGTGGGCTCTCCTCCACCTCAACTTCAACATCACAAATATTCCAGTCCTCAGAAGTGTCACCCCAAACCCACAGTCAGCCAGTCGATGAGGTCAGCAGAGGAGGTGGACGAGAATGCTATTGACGAGGTTAGGTTGCGCCTTCCTGGACAGAGACGTAGTACTGGAAGCACGTCAACAACTGCATCCTCAACCACAACTCTGCCTCTGACCACAAGTCGTTGTGGCTCTTCAGGTCGCATGGGCTCTAAGCCTTGCATAGCCTGGGCATTTTTTGTGATCGATAAGGATGACCTAACTCATGTTATCTGTAACATTTGTCACCAAAAGTAGAGGCCAAAAAATCCATAGTTTGAGTACTTCATGCATGAACCGTCACATGGATATGAAGCATAAGTTGCAGTGGGAAGCTCATCTTGTGCATCCGCGGCCTCTTCATCCTCTGTGACTGGGGGGACAGCAGTCACTCATGTTTTTGGACGCAGACCTGCCACCTCTTTACCCGCAACAGCCAGTGTGATTGGCAGGTCGTCAGTTCATTTGGAAGTGGAAACACCTACTGGTGTTGAGCACTCTCTGACATCGAGAGCACCACCTTTGGATCAATGCAACATAACATGTCCGGCTGCATCTTCCTCACAGAACGACAGTTTGCCGGGGACACCCTACTCAACCCCGTCTAAGCACAACAGCCAGCCCTCGGTCACTCAGATGTGGACAAGTAAAAGACCATTTCCTCCTAGCCATGACAAAGCTAAGAGGTTGAATTTCACCATCTGCAAGCTGTTGGCTACAGAAATGCTGCCTTTCCACCTGATGAACACAGAGGATTTTCGAGACCTTATGTCTGTCGCAGTGCCCCAGTACGAGATGCCCAGTCGCCACTACTTCTCAAAGAAAGGTGTGCCTGCGCACACAACATCACCGCTTCTTTGAGAAACTCTGTGTGTGACAGGGTGCATTTCACCACAGACACTTGGGTGAGTAGGCATGGACAGGGGCGTTTAATGTCGCTGACTGGGCACTGGGTAACTATGGTGACAGCAGGACAAGGGGCTGCTGTCCAAGTCTTGCCGTCCCCACGAATTGTGCGTCAATCCTCTTTATCTAGAAGTTCCTCCACTGCTTCTGCCTCCTCAACCTCCGCTCGGTCCTCCACTTGCACCCAAAGCCTGTCTGGTAATGCTACCCGCGTTCTAACTGCGCAGAAGGAATCCTGCACACCTCCTTACAATGCTGGCAGCAGGGCTCAACGGCATCAGGCGGTGTTTACTTTGAAATGTCTGGGAAATGTGAGTCACACAGCTGAGGAGTTGTGGTCAGCTCTGGAGACCGAGTTTCATGAATGGTTGGCTCCACTGGACCTGCAGCCAGGGAAGGCCGTGTGCGACAATGCTGCAAACCTGGGTGTGGCCCTTCGCCGGTGCAATGTCACACACGTGCCTTGTATGGCTCATGTGTTGAACCTGGTTATCCAGCAATTTTTAGCCCACTATCCCGGACTAGATGGCCTTCTGCAGAGGGCACAGTCGCTGTGTGCTCACTTACGCCGTTCACATCCCGCAGCTAACGTCTCTACAGAAGTCGTTGGGCCTGCCAGTTCCCCGGCTGAAATGCGAAGTGCCGACACGATGGAATTCAACTCTGTACATGTTGCAGCGACTGTGGCAGCACCAACGAGCCCTGGTGCAATACGTTCTGACGTATAGCCTGGGCCAACGAGATCCAGAGGTGGGGCAAATCACGCTGCAGGAGTGGTCTCAGATCAGGGACCTATGCACCCTTCTGCACAGTTTTGAAATGGCGACGAAGATGTTTAGTGCTGACGATGCCATTATCAGCATGACTATTCCAGTGATTTACATGCTGGAGCACACATTAAACAGAATTCGGAGTCAGGTGGTGGGACAAGAGGAGGGGGAAGAAGTAGAGGAGGAGTCGTATGCGGAAGGGATAACATCTCCAAGGTCCAGATGGTCGGCAGCACCAAGGCGGCAGGCATGGGAGAGTGGGGGAGAGGGATTAACGAGGGCGCATGGTAGCAGCCAAACTGTTGAAGAAGGTGCAGGAGCTGAGGAAGAAGTGAAGGACGAACTGGTGATGGGCATGGAAGACTCATCAGATGAGGGAGACCTTGATCACATTTCTGTTGTGCGAGGTTGGGGGGAGAGGGCAGAGGAAGGAAGCATGATTCTTACCTCGCCACCAACACAACAAGGACTTGGCCTCCTGGATGCGCAAGACACATGAGTGCCTTCTTGCTGCACTACCTGCAACATGACCCTCAGATTGTCAGAATTCGAAGCAATCCCGACTACTGGGTTGCCACACTCTTAGATCCCCGGTACAAAAGTAAATTTGCAGAAATTATTCCTGCCATAGAAAGGGATGCACGCATGCAGGAGTATCAGCAGAGACTGTTGCAGAATCTTACATGTGCTTTTCCACAAAACACCAGTGGTGCACGTAGTGAATCTCACAGTTCTAACTTGCCAACCGTGGGACTGTCGAGTCTTCATCACTCAAAGAGTAACAGTAACACCGTATCTGCTGGTAACAGCAATTTTGTGGAATCGTTTCACCAATTTTTTAGACCATCCTTTGCAAGGCCACAGGAGACAATAAGTCTGACACATAATCAACGCCTAGAGAGGATGGTACAGGAGTATCTCAAAGTGAACATCGAAGCCATGACTGTGTTACTGGACCCTTGCTCATTTTGGGATTCCAATCTGGAAAAATGGCCTGAGCTCGCCACTGACTCCTTGGAGATCTTGTCATGCCCTGCAGCCAGCGTTCTCTCTGAACGTGTGTTCAGCGCTGCTCATGGTGTGCTAACAAATAAGCACATGCGGCTGTCCACGACAATGTAGACAGACTCGCGTTCATAAAGATGAACAAATCATGGATCCGCAAGGACTTTTCTACCCCTGTGTCATCCTGGGGAGACTAAAAGCTTGAGGATTTGGGAAAATCACCTCACCAACCATTTTAAGCAACTCTGGGGCAATTGATGCCACTTAAGTGGTGTCTGTGCCACAATTTTTTGAAAAATGGAGACTCTTTTTGGAGTCTCCTTGCTGTGTTTTACATGACGTTGGCATTGTCAATTCCAGGTTGGTCGGGTCGCTCCCCCCACCCTTTTAACCATAAGAAACTACATACACTATAGCTTGGGGTAACACAGATGGTTGAATCTGAAGAGCTGTTTACTCATACTATAGCCTGGGAATCAGAGGTCTGCTCCAAAGCTTCAGTGTCTGCTAGTCAGCGTAGTAGCCCAGCTGTGAAGCAAGCTACACCAACTGTGCTTTGGACACTTAATTTTTTCAAAGGAAATGCTTCGGGCCCCTGGGACACTCCGTGAAGAGCATCGGGGAGGCGCCCCAAGGCAAAGGGGCTGGGACTGGCGGTAGCACGCCTTGCGGCGGACCGCCAAGCTCGATCCTTATGAAAGCTTTTTAACTGCAGCAACTTTAGTGGACGCTACTGGAGCTGGAATTACCGCGGCTGCTGGCACCAGACTTGCCCTCCAATAGATCCTTGTAAAAGGATTTAAAGTGTATTCATTCAAATTACAGAGCTTAGACCTGCCTCCACCGCAGGGAGTCTCGACCCACCAGTGGACAGGCACCAGTATTGGGAGAGGGGGGCTGGCCGTCAGGGTCCACTGCAGATCTGGCACAAACTCGGCGATATGGAGGTCGCACGGGCAGGAACAGCTTGGCTGTGTCGGCTTCGCACTCCAGCGTAGTCCCTCTGCCCGCTCGCGCCCGTAACTTCAAAGGGACGCGCAAGCGGCTTTTCTTTCCAGGGCTGTTCCCCGCCCAGCAGGAGGAACGTGGGGGAGCTCAGGCCGGCCTTCCACCATACTCCCTTACCTCTTTCGCCCTCTTTCCTTCTTCCATTCTCCATCTAACCCCTCCAGCTCTCTCCTTCTCACAGGTGGACTACCACGTGTATTCACACTGTGGCGAATCTTTTGGGCCCAGACATAAGAAGTCGTTGAGCTAATGCATAATATATTCCCCCTTAGAAATGTCCATTACGACCCATTCGAGGAAGCAACTAAACGCCTTAAATAGTGAGCAGGATCTGGAGCACCCCATGGGCAAGCAGCGATCTATATAGAATGCTACTTCCCAGAAGCAGCCCAATAGGCGGACACTATTCGGAGGCACAGGTAGTAATTAACCGGAAGGCCCCCTCAATGTCTTTTTTGGCCATTAGGGTGCTCCTTCCCAACTTCTTGACCCGCCTGATTGCCTTGTCAAAGGATGTACAGTATATACTACTGTACTTGGTTCTGCGTCTATGTTGTCATTTACTGACCTGCCGCTTGGATATGACAAATGGTGGATTAGTCTGAATGTATTGGGTTCCGTTTTTGGCACGACTCCCAACTGGGATACCACTACGTCTTGTAAGGAAAGTGTTCTGAATGGAACCGCCATTCTACCTAGAGATATTTCTTTTTTTAATTTTCTTGTCACGACGTCTGGGTGTTGGTAGGCTGATTTTAGATTTTTACTCCAGCCTTTCTTGATTTTAAAAGGGCATGACATTCCTATATCTGTGTCTCCTCCTCCTTTTACTCCTCCACCTCTTTTCTTTTTGCATGACTGTATGTACTTGTCACTTTTCCATGTGTTAGTTGTGTCTTCTGAGCAGTTTGTCAGCTTTTGGACACCTTTGAAGGTGTTTTCTATGTGTTTGTATGTATTTTTGTTTGCCTGCCATTGGTTTTAACGGTGTTCGACGAACCGTTCGAAGAACAGTTTGGCGAACATACCGGTGTTCGAACCGAACCGAACCTGAACACTACGGGGGTGGCTCAGCTCTAGTGTTCATATCCCCGTGTGTGGTGAGTATCCCATGTCGGGGCCCCACCTTAGCAACTGTACGGTATATACTCTTTGGCGCCATCACTCTCATTCTTTAAGTCCCCCTTGTTCACATCTGGCAGCTGTCAATTTGTCTCCAACACTTTTCCTTTCACTTTTTCACCATTATGTAGATAGGGGCAAAATTGTTTGATGAATTGGAACTCGCAGGGTTAAAATTTCACCTCACAACATAGCCTATGACGCTCTCGGGGTCCAGACGTGTGACTGTGCAAAATTTTGTGGCTGTAGCTGCGACGGTGCAGATGCCAATCCCGGACATACACACATACAGTACAGACCAAAAGTTTGGACACACCTTCTCATTTAAAGATTTTTCTGTATTTTCATGACTATGAAAATTGTACATTCACACTGAAGGCATCAAAACTATGAATTAACACATGTGGAATTATATACTTAACAAAAAAGTGTGAAACAACTGAAAATATGTCTTATATTCTAGGTTCTTCAAAGTAGACACCTTTTGCTTTGATGACTGCTTTGCACACTCTTGGCATTCTCTTGATGAGCTTCAAGAGGTAGTCACCGGAAATGATTTTCACTTCACAGGTGTGCCCTGTCAGGTTTAATAAGTGGGATTTCTTGCCTTATAAATGGGGTTGGGACCATCAGTTGTGTTGTGCAGAAGTCTGGTGGATACACAGCTGATAGTCCTACTGAATAGACTGTTAGAATTTGTATTTGTGTTGACAAGTCTGGTTCAATCCAGCCCTTGTTCATTTTTATAAGAGTCAGCCTGTCAACTGAAAATGCTAACAGGCGGATGCTCCTATCAGATATATCAGTTATAATGCCCCGGCGGCACTAAAAATCCTCTTTGACAAAACGCTAGCAGCAGGGCAAGCCAGGACTTCTAAGGTGTAGAGAGCCAGTTCATGCCACGTGTCCAGCTTGGATACCCAATAATTATAAGGCACAGAGGAATCATGGAGGATTTTGGTACGGTCGGAAAGGTATTCCTTCAGCATCTTCCCAAATTTTTCCCTCCTTGTGAGAATACCACTCGCATCAGGGCTTGTGCGATGGTAGGGTCTGAGAAAACTGTCCTAGAACTTTGACAGTGTTCCCCTGCCTCTGCTGGATTGGATTTATTATGTCTCTCTCACCTGTACTCCTTGGTTGTCAAACGAACTGTGACCTCTGCCGCCAGAGTTTTCAGATGGGAATTTTTTTAAGAATTCCACAACAAGGGCCTTCTGGTACTACCCCATTTTAGCAGACCTGTCCGCTGCAGGAATAAGAGATAGAAGGTTCTCCTTGTAGCGTGGGTCTACAAGTGTCATCAACCAGTAATCTCTGTAATAGGATGAAGTTGGTGCCTGGAATAAAAACCGTGCTCCTCCGTGGTGAAGAAATTTGACAAGAGATTGTATATAATTAACAATCTTGTAGTTTATTACTAAAAGCTACGATTGCTACGTGTTTCGTGGATGTCCCGTCCACTTCCTCAGGTACATAGCTGATGTAGACCGATTCATCAAACGGTCTTTTATACATAAATCCACACGTGGTAAAAAAGCCCGCTGTTATTCTTGGCGCCAAAAACAACAAACGGTTTACAGAAAAAAAAAATGAAATTATTGATGAATAGTTTAAATGAAAATATTGATCGACTAGTTACACTCTTATGGATATATAATAAAAACCATAAAACAAGTAATATAACCTCTGGAATGGAATCATCCAAATACAAAATATAATTACATTTATATTTGAGCACATTGGATAAACTATTGTCGTTGACCATGGACCACAGTGTATCCAAAGTCTTGGCTCTTTTGTATCATGTGTGAAAGATCAGAGCATCCAGACCTCTATGCCAGACCTCACACCTCGTCGGCTGACAGGCAGAAACCCGAGAGCTGAAAGAATGGAAGAAGGTGCAATATACTCTCTGTACAAAGGTGCAAGCCTGCTTTTAGTGTATTAGGTATGAGGTGTTCGTCAGTAAAGAAAGGGGGAGAGGAGGAGAGCGAGGGGGGAGGACGGGCATGAGGAGATAACTGTGAACCTCAAGTGTGTAAGATCCTGAAGGCTTAGCCGTTTATTACCATGTATTGAAGATCAGAGCTTCCAGATCACTGCGCTGGATCTCACACCTCGTCGGCTGACTGACAGAAGACAGAGAACTAAGGGAATGGAAGAAAATGCAATCTACTTTCCATGTAACGTACTAGTCTGCTTATGGTATATTGTGTATGTTATCTGTGTCAGTGTAAATAAATGATGATAATGAAAGAAAGTTCCTGACTATCCAGAGCCTATGCATGCCATTTTTTTATCATCTTCCTAAAATACACAAGGATGCCAGAAACCCTCCTGAGAGACCCATTATATCGGGGATAGGCTCCCTTGCATCCAATTTGGCTGAATACTTGGACTTGCTTCTACAGTTCCACGTAAGAAACCTTAAATCTCCAGGATTCTGGACACCTTATCAAATTAGTTCAAACTATCAGATGGGAAAAATCATCTATCTTTTTAAGCCTGGATGTATCTTCTTTATATACTAACATTGACATAGATATTGGTCTGTTGTGCGTGGAATACATCATTTTCAGAGATACTCGGCTGTCCTCCAACCAAAGAAACTTTATTTTAGCAGCATTCACTTTTATCTTGAAAAATAATTATTTTAATTTTCTGAAAAAAACTTATCAGATTAAGGGAGTGGCAATGGGCTCTAAAGTAGCACCGACCTTTGCCAACATTTTTATGGGATTGTTTGAGCAAGTTTTTATCTTCCAGGGAATTTTTAATAAGGGGATCATCTTCTATAGAAGATATATAGATGATCTAATCTTCATCATTGACAGGAAAATTATAAACCTCACTATGTTTTTCTGCTCTCTCAACAATAATAATTGGGGTATTTCTTTTAATAAAGATAGTGGTGAAGAATCCATAAATTTTTTGGATCTTGTTTTATATGTAAAGGTTGACAGAATTTTTACTAAGACTTACTTTAAATCAGTGGATACTAATAGTTACATACATTTTTCTAGTGGACATTACAAAAAATGGCTTACTAATATTCCGCACAATCAATTCCAAAGAATCCGTAGAAACTGTAAATAGACTATGATAAACAATCAGAAGTTCTTAAACAGAGATTTATACCTCAGAAATATCCCAAAGATTTGGTATTTAACTCATTCAAACAGGTCAAAGAAAAAAATGATCAAATTCATTACTGAGGGAACCAGCATGAGAATTGCGAGCATGAACTAAAATTCATCACCACAAATAATCAACAACATAGGGAAATCAGAGAAATTCTTCAAAAAAATTGGCATATTCTTCAAAATGACAGTTTACTAAATCAGATCTTACCGAGAAATCCCTCCATAATATTCAGGAGAGCACCTACATTAAGAAATATATTGGCCCCAAATAAATTACGCAGGCAGGAACCAAATATTGTTGTAGATGGAAGAAGAAACATAGTTACTAAATGTGGTAAGAAGAGCTGCATGTGTTGTAAATCTATTATACACTCCACTGATAATTTCACTTCGGTGGCCACTGGTGAAAATTTCAAAATTTCATATCCCATGTCATGTGAAACAGATTATGTGATATACGTTATTGAATGTAGTTGCCCTAAACAATATGTGGGCAGGACGACTCAGGCACTACATAATAGACTCAATTCACATAGACATAATATAACCACAGGATTCATGAAACATGGGCTGTCCCGACATATGGTCCTGCAACACAAGCAGGATCACAGGGATCTTAAGATTTTACCTATTGAACACGTCTTGCCTGACACCCCCAATAGGGTGCAATGTCTGAATCGGAAAGAAATTTATTGGATGTATAAACTCAACACTCTGAAGCCTCAAGGGCTAAATGAAATCACAGGTTTTTCTATGAATTTTGGGGTCAGTAATCACAAATACCCATTATTATATATACATTTTTTAATCCAATTATTTATTTATTTTGGCTTGTTGTCCATTTCCCCCCCCCTTTTATAATCTACAATTGCATCCATCCTTTAGTCTCTGACATTATTCCTGACGTATTCTGACACATGGTTCAAACCCCACAATTCCTACAACACGGAATACGGTTATTGTCCATATTTCTACCATGCATAATATAGTAACTCTACAATATATTCAGAATACAAGAACAGCAAGATATTAAGCCTTGAAATACAGCACACTATGGCCTGCCATGCATTTCCCAAGGGCTTCCACATTAATAATCCATAAAAATGCCATAGCACACAGCAAACAAGAACTGAGCATCTCCGCATGCTAGTGGCAAGTATTTAGCGGTCACATAGTCATCTCCTCATTCCCGTCCTCCCCCCCCCTATTATTTACACTAACACATATAACACACACAATATACCATAAACAGACTAGTACGTCACATGGAAACTAGATTGCATTTTCTTCCTTAGTTCTCGGTCTTCTGTCAGTCAGCCGACAAGGTGTGAGATCCAGCGAGAGGTGTGAGATCCAGGGAGAGGTGTGAGATCCAGCGAGAAGTGTGAGATCCAGCGAGAGGTGTGAGATCCAGCGAGAGGTGTGAGATCCAGGGAGAGGTGTGAGATCCAGGGAGAGGTGTGAGATCCAGCGAGAGGTGTGAGATCCAGGGAGAGGTGTGAGATCCAGTGCAGCGCAGTGATCTGGAAGCTCTGATCTTCAATACATGGTAATAAACGGCTAAGCCTTCAGGATCTTACACACTTGAGGTTCACAGTTATCTCCTCATGCCCGTCCTCCCCCCTCTCTCTCCTCCTCTCCCCCTTTCTTTACTGACAAACACCACATACCTAATACACTAAAAGCAGGCTTGCACCTTTATACAGAGAGTATATTGCACCTTCTTCCATTCTTTCAGCTCTCGGGTTTCTGCCTGTCAGTGGACGAGGTGTGAGGTCGGGCGGAGCAGTCTGGACGAGGTGTGAGGTCTGGCATAGCGGTCTGGACGCTCTGATCTTTCACACATGATACAAAAGAGCCAAGACTTTGGATACACTGCGGTCTTTTTTGGGCTCTGTCACGCCACTCTTTTTGTAGGTTGTGCATTGTGTATAATGTAGGAACAGATTATGGAAGTAGGGAGAGAGGCAGGGTTTCATATCCAGTACCATAATATACAAAACAGCTCTTTTTAGAGCAAAATAATATTCCTCAGTACCAGCATGTACTAAACAATTTTTTCAGCTAAATAATATTCCTGGCCTATTTCTGAAATAGCGTATATTTATCTATCAGTTGTGCGACTGGCACAAAGCCTCCTGAGATACGCAAACTAAACTATTTACCAGTAATTTTCCTGAGTCTGCTGTTGGCGTGTGTCATAAAGGCAGTATAACGAAAAAATTACTGTGCTATTGGTTAAATAAAAAGCGTATATTTATCTAGCAGTTGTGGAACTAACGCAAAGCCTGCTGGGATACTCAAACGTCACTGTTTACCAGTAATTTTCCTGAGTCTGCTGTTACCGTGTCTAATAAAGCTAAAAAAAATTACCCACACATTACTACATACAGGGAATTTATACATAACACATCTGTGAGGGTACTTGTGAAAAATAAAGCTAGTGAAATTTTTTCATAAAGCATTCAATATGGGAAAGGGTGACGTTAAGTAACGGGGATGTGGATGTGGTGGTGCCCAAAGATCAGAAGTAGTGATGGGCGAGCGTGCTCGACACTGCTCGGTACTCGCCTGAGGATTTCACTGCTCGACATGCTTGGCGAGTATTTCCGGGATGTTTGGGTGGGAGCTCGGGTCCCCGTCCTGCATGTTTGGTGCTTTTAAGAGAGCCAGTGAACATGCACGGATTGTCTGCCACTCACTGTAATGCCATAGCCATCTTGGTTGTGGCATTAGAGTGATTGGCTGGCCGCATATCGTCATCGGGTATATATAAGACCTGGTGCCCCTATGCTCATCACAGTCTAAAACAGGCACATTAGGGAGAGGTGCTGCTGTGTGAAGGACAGAATTCATGGTGTAATAGTTAGGTATAGGTATTGCACACCAAGATAGATATCCATCTGAACTAACAGTTCTTCTGAGGACTAATCCAGCTGCATATATTCAGTGGTGATAGCAGGAGTTAGGAAGGTATGGTTTGTGGACACTATACAGCAAAATAAGGCCCATTGCACGTTCTGTCTGCTCCTGCTGTTACAGATATCTGTAGACATGACCCCAGATATCAAGGGCCAGGGCTAATTTTTTTTTTTATCTTAATCCTGATTAGAAGCTTAAAAAGCAAAACAGTACACCATTTGCTGCTCCATATGCTTGTTAGCAGAATACAGGCATTTTTTTTATTTTATTCACATTGCTGTATTGCAAAGCAGAGACAATTTTCCATCATCACACCTGATCCCATATTCCTGCCGTAATAATAGACATTTTGTGGAGAATACCAAATATACTCGATTTAAAGTCAGCCTGTGTGTTGTTGAACCTATTCACACTTGGTCGTTGAACAATACTATACTAAAAGGCCCCAGCCTAAAACCGTGGTCGTCACACCTGATCCCATATTACTGCCATAAAACACTGTGTTCCAAATTATTATGCAAATAATATTTTCTCAGATTTTCCCAAATTACCTATATGAATTGCAGTCATTGTAATTTTCCAGTCAAATAACTATTAGAGTACAATTGAAAGGTTTTTGTACAAACTGCCTATGATAACAGTATATTTTTAAAAAAATAAAATACTCAAAATGCATGTTCCAAATTATTATGCACAGCAGAGTTTTCAACCTTTTCATTTTAATAAAGAACAAAAAAATGGTCATTTTTGCAATTATAAGCATTAGCAGGTTATTACAAACTGAAATCAAACAGTTTTCAACTCAAAACTTTATTCTAGGTGATGTTACATTTGCACATAGGACCGCTTGTTCGAAAGCAGCTTCTGAACTCTCTCGTCCATTGAATTTGTCAGGTTTTGGATGGTTTCTGCTTTAATTGTTTTGCATGAGGACAGAATACCCTCCCAGAGCTGTTGCTTAGATGTGAACTGCCTCCCGCCATCATAGACACTCCTTTTGACGATGCTCCAGAGGTTCTCAATGGGGTTAAGGTCAGGGGAGCTATAAGCCAGCTACTACATCAGTGGTGGTCAAATTCAGCTTGTACGCACAGTCAAACCTATATATATTTTTGGTTGGCAGGCAGAGTCCACCAAAGGTTTTTTACTGTGGCAAAGTTGATCCAGTCTGCTAAAAGGCAGATCCTATTTTAGTGGCATTGAACTTGTCCTGGTTTCACAGTAAAAAAAAAAAAAAAAAAAACTTCTCTTACTAGGCCCAGTCCAAAAAATATTTTTTCCTGTGCCAAAAGTCATACAGTGCTATAAGCCTGCTACTACGTCAGTGGGGGTCACAGTCAGCTGGACGCAGAGCTTATGCAGAGTAACCCAAAAATATACGGCTGACTAGATCTGAGTTTGAAATATTTAGGAGCATATATTCTACTAGATGGTGGCCCGATTCTAACGCATTGGGTATTCTAGAATATGTATGCGTCCGACCGGGCGCGACTAATCAGCAAAGCAGTGTTTAAATGGGTTGTGCACTACTTTAAATTAACTGCCAAATGTATCCCCCCGGGGCCCCTAATGAATTCTGGAGGACCGGGGAGCGAGGCCGCCGGTCGGGGTACTTCTGCTGCGAGCAGCCGGGAGATGACTGGCTAGCACAGGGTGAGCGTGTGAGGGAGATGACCGGCTAGCACAGGGTGAGCGTGTGAGGGTGAGTGTGGGAGCGGGTGAGCGTGGGAGGGTGAGAATGTGAGGGTGAGCGTGGGAGCGGGTGAGGGTGAGCGTGGGAGCGTGTGAGGGTGAGCGTCGGAGTGTGTGAGGGTGAGCGTGGGAGGGTGTGAGGGTGAGCGTGGGAGCGTGAGAATGTGAGCGTGAGAAGGTGAGCGTGTGAGGGTGAGCATCTGAGGGTGAGCGTCTGAGGGTGAGGGTGAGCGTCTGAGGGTGAGCATCAAAGCATGAGCATCCGAGCGTGAGCGTCAGAGCGTGAGCGTCTGAGCTTTAGCGTCAGAGCGTTAGCGTCAGAGCGTGAGCGTCAGAGTGTGAGCGTCAGAACGTGAGCGTCAGAACGTGAGCGTCAGAACGTGAGCGTCAGAGCGTGAGAATCAGAGCGTGAGAATCAGAGCGTGAGCGTCAGAGCGTGAGCGTCCGAGCGTGAGCGTCAGAGCGTGAGCGTCAGAGCGTGAGCGTCCGAGCGCGAGCGTCCGAGCGCGAGCGTCAGAGCGTGAGCGTCTGAGCGTGAGCGTCAGAGTGTGAGCGTGAGCGTCCGAGCGTGAGCATCAGAGTGTGAGGGTCTGAGCGTGAGCGTCTGAGTGTCAGAGCATGAGCGTGAGCGTCCGAGCGTGAGCGTCAGAGCGTGAGCGTCAGAACGTGAGCATCAGAGCGTGAGAATCAGAGCGTGAGCGTCAGAACGTGAGCTTCCGAGCGTGACTGTCAGAACGTGAGCGTCCGAGTGTGAGCGTCAGAGCGTGAGCGTGGGAGCATGAGAATGTGAGCGTGTGAGGGTGAGCGTGTGAGGGTGAGCGTCAGAGCGTGAGCGTGGGAGCATGAGAATGTGAGCGTGTGAGGGTGAGCGTCAGAGCGTGAGCGTCTGAGCGTGAGCGTCAGAGTGTGAGGGTGAGCGTCCGAGCGTGAGCATCAGAGCGTGAGCGTCTGAGCATCAGAGCATGAGCGTGAGTGTCCGAGCGTGAGCATCAGAGCGTGAGCGTGAGAGCGTGAGCGTCCGAGCGTGAGCATCAGAGCGTGAGCGTCAGAGCCTGAGCGTCAGAGCATGAGCGTTAGAGCGTGAGCGTCAGAACGTGTGTGTCAGAGCGTGAGCGTCAGAACGTGAGCGTCAGAGCGTGAGCGTCCGAGCATGAGCGTTAGCGTCTGAGCGTGAGCGTCAGAGCGTGAGAGTCAGAGCGTGAGCGTCCGAGCGTGAACGTGAGCGTCAGAGCGTGAGCGTCAGAACCTGAGTGTGAGCGTCAGAGCGTGAGCGTCCGAGCAAGAGCGTCAGAGCGTGAGCGTCCGAGCGTGAGCTTCAGAGCGTCTCAGCGTGAGCGTCCAAGCGTGAGCGTCAGAGCGTGAGCGTCCAAGCGTGAGCGTCCAAGCGTGAGCGTGAGCATCAGAGCCTGAGCGTGAGCGTCAGAGCATGAGCGTCAGAGCGTGAGAATCAGAGCGTGAGAATCAGAGCGTGAGCGTCAGAACGTGAGCGTCCGAGCGTGAGTGTCAGAACGTGAGCGTCAGAGCGTGAGCGTCAGAGCGTGAGCGTGGGAGCATGAGAATGTGAGCGTGTGAGGGTGAGCGTCAGAGCGTGAGCATGAGAATGTGAGCGTGTGAGGGTGAGCGTGTGAGGGTGAGCATCAGAGCGTGAGCGTCTGAGCGTGAGCATCAGAGTGTGAGGGTGAGCGTCCGAGCGTGAGCATCAGAGCGTGAGCGTCTGAGCATCAGAGCATGAGCGTGAGTGTCCGAGCGTGAGCGTCAGAGCGTGAGCGTCCGAGCGTGAGCATCAGAGCGTGAGCGTGAGCGTCAGAGCCTGAGCGTGAGCGTCAGAGCATGAGCGTTAGAGCATGAGCGTCAGAACGTGTGCGTCAGAGCGTGAGCGTCAGAACGTGAGCGTCAGAGCGTGAGCGTCCGAGCATGAGCGTTAGCGTCTGAGCGTTAGCGTCTGAGCGTGATCGTCAGAGCGTGAGAGTCAGAGCGTGAGCGTCCGAGCGTGAACGTGAGCGTCAGAGCGTGAGCGTCAGAGCCTGAGTGTGAGCGTCAGAGCGTGAGCGTCCGAGCAAGAGCGTCAGAGCGTGAGCGTCCGAGCGTGAGCTTCAGAGCATCTGAGCGTGAGCGTCCAAGCGTGAGCGTCCAAGCGTGAGCGTCAGAGCGTGAGCATCAGAGCCTGAGCGTGAGCGTCAGAGTGTCAGCGTCAGAGCGTGAGCGTCCGAGCGTGAGCATCCGAGCGTGAGCGTCTGAGCGTGAGCGTCTGAGAGTGAGCGTCTGAGAGTGAGCGTCTGAGCGTGAGCGTCAGAGCGTGAGCATCAGAGCGGGAGCGTCTGAGCGTGAGCGTCTAAGGGTGAGCGTCTGAGCGTGGGCGTCTGAGGGTGAGCGCCTGAGGGAGCGTCACAGCGTGAGCGTCAGAGCGTGAGCTTCCAGAGCGTGAGCGTCAGAGCGTGAGAATGAGCGTCAGAGCGTGAGCGTCCGAGCGTGAGCGTCAGAGCGTGAGCATGAGCGTCTGAGCGTGCTCGTGAGCGTCTGAGCGTGAGCGTCTGAGGGTGAGCGTCCAAGCGTGAGCGTCAGAGCGTGAGCGTCAGCGTGAGCATCAGAGCCTGACCGTGAGTGTCACAGTGTCAGCGTCAGAGCGTGAGCGTCCGAGCGTGAGCGTCAGAGCGTGAGCGTCCGAGCGTGAGCATCAGAGCCTGAGCGTGAGCGTCAGAGCGTCCGAGCGTGAGCATCAGAGCCTGAGCGTGAGCGTCAGAGCGTCCGAGCATGAGCGTCAGAGCTTGAGCGTCAGAGCGTAAGCGTCAGAGCGTGAGCGTCCGAGCGTGAGCGTCCGAGCGTGAGCGTCTGAGCGTGAGCGTCAGAGCGTGAGCGTCAGAGCTTGAGCGTCTGAGCGTGAGCGTCAGAGCTTGAGCGTCTGAGCGTGAGCGTCTGAGCGTGAGCATCCGAGAGTGAGCGTCCGAGCGTGAGCGTCTGAGGGTGAGCGTCCGAGCGTGAGCGTCTGAGGGTGAGCGCCTGAGCGTGAGCGTCAGAGCGTGAGCTTCTGAGCGTGAGCGTCAGAGCGTGAGTGTCAGAGCGTGAGCGTCTGAGCGTCAGAGCGTGAGCGTCTGAGCGTGAGCGTCTGAGGGTGAGCGTCTGAGGGTGTGAGGGTGAGCGTCTGAGGGTGAGCCGCCATCTTGTTCTGAAATCCCGCGTCGCTGATTGGCCGCGGCCTGACCAATCAGCGACGAGAAATTTCCTGGACAGACAGACAGACAGACAGATAGACAGACAGACAGACAGACGGGATAAGACAATTATATATATTAGATGTCATACTGGCCTCATTCACATTAAAAAAAAAATGTCTTCTGTTCCTAAAATAATACAGCAGGGGACATCTCAGTTTGAAATTGCTTGGAGAATATCTCGTAGGTTTTATCAGCCTCATTCACACTAGCAAATTTCTTTTGTCTGTTAGTAATGTAAGGCGGCAGGCCATAACTTACCTTGTCATTTAGTGTCGCTGAAATTTAGATGTGTGCTGAGCTATTGCACAGGAAAAAAACATTTTTCTTTAGTTAATTGCGTGCTCCTACCACTGTATCTGACCAACATGAGTGGGAAAAAAAAAGGGCGTGGTAGAAGGGGGAATAGGCTTGGTGTTCAAGGTGTACGTGGGGTATGTGGTAATGTTAGTGAAAGCACTAGTGAACCAACACAAACAGGTCCTATCCAAAGACAACTGACAACTGTTAGTGGACGGCCTACTGCACTCCCTTCCTTTGGCAGCCGCACAGCGATACGCCTTGTTGATAAGGCCCAGAAAGAGCAGGTGCTCCAGTGGATGGCAATCTCTGCTTCCAGTGCCCTCTCCTCTTCTTCCTCCACCTCAACATCACACGCAGTACAGTCCACAGAGGTTGCACCCCAATTACCCATGCTTCTCCCCATGTCACAACTGGCCAACTGCTCAACTGACTGTAGCGAACCACAGATGGGCGAGTCTGTAGAACTATTCACCCATTCTACACCATGGGCATCAGAAGTGTACTCCAAACAGTCACAGAGTCAAGGGGAGGAAAGCATCTGCACAGATGGCCAAAAATTTTTTAGCTTGGATTCGGGGTAGGATGAAGTAGGGTCCGAGCAGACTCCGATGACAATAGTCAAGTTACAAGACTTATAGGGACCTTTGATAACCAGCAGGAGAAGGCTATTGGGATTCTTAGGAGATACTGGGATATTCTAAAAACTGACCCAGATATTGCTGCGTGGATCTCTCCAGGGCCGGCGTCAGCACCCGGCGTACCCGGGCAAGTGCCGGGGCCCTGGAAAATCAGAGGGGCCCAGCCGCCCACTCACTGTCGGGGCCCGGGCCCACACACCCACCCGCCCACTCACTGTCGGGGCCCGGGCCCACACACCCACCCGCCCACTCACTGTTGGGGCCGGGCCCACACACCCACCCGCCCACTCACTGTCGGGGCCCTGGCCGCTTCCTCGGCACCTGTTCAGGGACGCAGGCGCTGCTTGATTGCCGGCACTTCCCCCAGACATGGCCGCGCGCTGTCCGGCTGTGTCTGCTAGTAATGACACGGCAGGGTCGACGGCACTGCACCTTTAATTGTGCTTGTGTGTCGCTCCTGCCGCGTCATTACTAGCAGACACAGCCGCACAGCGCGCGGCCATGTCTGGGGGAGTGCCGGCAATCAAACACCGTCGGAGCGGAGGTCCTGCACAGATGGGCGGGAGGGGCCCGGACCCGACCGCAAGTGGGCCCCTCTGATGTTCCAGGGCCATGAAGTCTGTGACACGCCGGGGGCCCTGCACTGCCCCATACCCGAGGAGCTGCTGGACAGGACACAGGACCGGGGACAGGTGAGTGAGGCTTCCCCAATCCCCATATTAAAAATATTAGTAATGGGTCTGTGTGAGTGCATGTATGTGAATGTCAGTGTATATGACTGTGTATATATATTTGTCTGTTTTATCTATGTGTATGTCTGTATGTGTACATATGTCTGCGTACCGTGTGTGCACGCGCATATGTCTGCGTACCGTGTGTGCGCACGCATATGTCTGCGTACCGTGTGTGCGCACGCATATGTATGCGTACCGTGTGTGCGCGTGCATATGTCTGCGTACCGTGTGTGCGCGCGCATATGTCTGCGTACCGTGTGTGCGTGCATATGTCTGCGTACCGTGTGTGCGTGTGCATATGTCTGCGTACCGTGTGTGCGCGCGCATATGTCTGCGTATGTGAAGGATGAGGGGGCAGGCTGGGCCATGTGTAATAAATAAATAAATATATATATATATATATATCTTATTCTGTTTTTTTTTTCCTTATTCAATCCCCAAGGCTTGCAGAAGAAACCTCTGTATTTCCCACTTCCTCTGCTGCTTCTGCGTCCTCCACCTCTTCTAGGGCCTCCACCTGCGCACTCAACCTCTGCCTTAACGAGACACACGTTCCAAGGGTGCGGAACGAATACACACCACCTCCGTAATGCGCAGTCAGGGCTCACCATAATCAGGCAGTCATCAAATTAATATGCCTTAGAAATCGCAGTTATACAAGTGAAGAGTTGTGGGCAACTCTCCAGGCTCAGTTTGAGCAATGGCTGTCTCCGCTGAACCTAGAGCCAGGGAAGACCATGTGCGATAACAGTGCGACCCTGTTAGCGGCCCTAGGCCGAGGCAAGCTCGCACACGTGCCTTGCATGGCTCACGTCCTCAACCTGGTGGTACAGCGATTTATCCGCCACTATCCTGGCCTGGATGATCTGCTTCACAAAGTACAGAAGCTGTGTGCTCACTTCCACCTTTCGCACCACTCATGTCATCGACTTGCATCGATACAGAGGTCTTTGTCTGTGCCAGTTAACAGGTTGCTCTGCGATGTGCCGACGCGGTGGAATTCCACTCTGCACATGTTGCAGCGACTGTGCCAGCAGCAACGAGCTCTGACGCAGTATGTCATGACGTATAGCTTGGGGCAACGCAGTACGGACTTGGAGCATATCACGTTTGCGGAGTGGGAACAGATTAAGGATCTCTGCACCCTTCTGAACGGTTTTGAAATGGCTACAAAACTGGTTAGCGCTGACGATGCCATCATCAGCATCACTATTCCGGTCATATACATGCTGGAGCAAACTTTGAATAACCTGCGGCAGGAGGTGGTGGCCCCAGAAGAAGAGGAAGGTGCGGAAGGGATACCAAATTTCCAGACTGTCGTCACACAGGTGGATGCCAAGTGACGGTGGATTACAGCGATCACGGGGGTTTGGTGATACGGCATCTCCTGGGTTGGCTGTAGTGGGACAAGTATGGGTCTGCGTTAAACTACTTGTAAAAAACCAAGCAATGTGAACTGAGGTTTAAGATGGTACACATGCAAGAAATAGGAGCATGTTCACACTAGCAAAAAGATGCAAAACCTACAAAAGACGGCTTGTATACTTTTTTGATCAAAAATAGTTCACTAAGTACCCTATATTTCATATGCAACTTTGCTTTACATTTATATATAATGATGGTAGGGTATGAGATATCTTTTAAACTACTTGTAGTCTGATGACATTATTGCCACTTCGGTGGTGTTAGGCTCTCATTTAGGGCAATGTGAACACTCCTGGTTAGGTCTTCATCTCCGTGGTTGGCTGTACTGGAAAAGGTGTGGGTCTTATTTACACTATTTCTACAGTAGTGAAATTGATGCCACTTTGCTGGCGTCTGCCACTAATTTTTTTAAATGTGGGGAATCCTGATTGGGTCTCCATCTATTGGGTTGGCTGTAGTGGAACCTTCCTGTTCTGCAGTGTAAGTTGTGTAAGGTTGCATACCAGTTCTTGCTGCACTTCTGATACAGACTTTGCCTGCTGCACTCCTGATACAGACTCTGCCTGCTGCACTCCTGATACAGACTCTACCTGCTGCACTCCTGATACAGACTCTGCCTGCTGCACTCCTGATACAGACCCTGCCTGCTGCACTCCTGATACAGACTCTGCCTGCTGCACTCCTGATACAGACTGTCTGCTGCACTCCTGATACAGATTCTGCCTGCTGCACTCCTGATACAGGCTCTGTCTGCTGCACTCCTGATACAGGCTCTGTCTGCTGCACTCCTGATACAGACTCTGCCTGCTGCACCCATGATACAGACTCTGCCTGCTGCACCATCAAGTCTGTCCTATTGGGTCCAGCTGCTGCGTGTCCGTTGGTCTTTCCTTGGAGTGGCACCTGGCGTTCATCGGGAGCCAAGTCTAACCTCACCATCAGATGCTCTAGTGAACAGTCCGGCGCTCGCTTAGTCACGCCCCTCCAGGCTCTCCGGGGTCCGTGGCACAGTGGTTCCACAAACCACGTCCGTGACAGTGCGCCCTCGCAGGCAGGGTCCTCTCTCCTGTTGTACCAGTCGGTGACCCGTTTTAACATGTAAAGTGCAACTGAATAAATGTCGCTGTCACAGTAATAATAATTGTAGTACTTGTACTCTGGATCAATTGATGGCACTTCCCTGGTGTCTACACCTAATTTGATGTGTTTTGGCAGCTTTTGGTCCCATTCCTAGGTGTTGTATATGCATTTTTTTGGTCCCCCCCATTGACTCCTATGGGATTCGGAAATGTTCGACAAACATTCGGTGAATAAATTCAGTGAATATCAATTTGTTCAGCGAACTTTTCTGAACCAAACATTGAAATGTTCGCTCATGCCTACTGTTGATGTGGCGGATATTTTAACAATACAAATTCTGGGTGTATGAGGGAAAAGACACCCAGATTGTTCCTCTCGAATGCTTTCCTCCCCTAAACGTAGCTGGGAAAATTGTCTGGGACCTGGTCCATCCCCTTTTAGATAAGGGCTACAACTTGTACGTAGATAACTACTATACAAGTGTACCCCTGTTCAGGTGCCGGTCTGCCAAAAAAAGTGGCTTGTGGAACCTTACGCCAGAACCAAAGAGCGTTGCCCAAGACTCTTGTCACCCAACAATTAAAGGCAAATGAAATTAAGGCACTCTGTAATGAGGACATGCTGCTTGTCAAATTTCATGACAAAAAAGATGTCCTCATGCTGTTATCAATACATGCTGACAGAAGCAGCCCTGTCTCTGTACGCGGGGCAAGTTATACTGTCCGGAAGTCCGTCTGCATACAGGAGTACAATAAGTTCATGGGTGGTGTGGACCTTGTGGACCAGATGCTGCAGCTCTACAGGGCTGTTCGCAAATCTCCCGTATGGTAAAAAAAAACTTGTGGTACACCTTGTCCAAGTGGCCTTATATACTGTAATTCTTTTGTGCTATACCGAAAAACTGGGAACCAAGGATCTTACCTTGAGTTCCAGGAAAAAGTGAGAAAACATTTGATAGTTGGAGACCAAGGGAGGCTGGGGCGAGAAACATCTAGCGAGGCCAACAGAATAATTCCCAGTCAGCATTTTCCCTCACAAGTACCACCAACAACCAAATAAGGCCGACTTAAAAAGAGATGCAGGGTGTGTCTATAAAGATGGAGTTAAAAGGGAAACCATTTACCAGTGTGACACTTGTCCTGATAAGCCTGACCTCGGCATTAGGGAATATTTCCTTCGCTATCAAACATCCCTAGAATAAGTGGATTTATTTTTTTGTTTTTACCCTTGCCACCTTCTGTCATTTTCCCTCAATTCACTTTTTATTTCTTCATCGCCCATTAATAAATTGGAGTACAAAAAAAAAAAAATGAAAAAGTTAATGAGCCAAAAAAAGAGAATGGACAGCACCTCCAAAAACATACGTTGTTCTAATGCCTCTCAGCAAAAATATATGAAACTGAATATGAGGTTCTTAGTTTAACATTCTGATCAGACTGTATGAAGCCCACTGCCACGTCACGGCAAACCTCGTAGTGGGTCCTAACATTTCCTGCCTGAACGGGAGCGGAGCCGTGTGCCAACCACCGCCACAGTGACCATGCACCAGCAGGGCGGGCGGCCTGGTGCCTCACAGCACCCATACTGCAAGACCGAGTCCCCATGACTCCAGGCCGCGCCGCCCCATGAGCACAAAGCGACAGCAACAATGGACGACACACTGCACCAGCACCACATGAAAGGAGCATTGTGACTCACCTTCCACAAGCTCTCAAGTGAGAGCAAAAATAGGCTAGACCCTCTTTGCAGTCTCCTGCTAATTGAAATCGCCTGTGCCAAATGGGAGGAGGGCACATCTGAAAAAAAGGACAGATCATGCACTGAGCCAAAAAAAAGAGAATGGACTGCACCTCCAAAAACATACGTTGATCTAATGCCTCTCGGCAAAAATATATAAAACTGAACATGAGGTTCTTAGTTTAACATTTTGATCAGACTGTATGAAGCCCACTGCTACGTCACGGCAAACCTTGTAGTGGGTCCTAACATTTCCTGCCTGAACGGGAGCGGAGCCGTGTGCCAACAACCGCCACAGTGACCATGCACCAGCAGGGCGGACGGCCTGGTGCCTCACAGCACCCAAACTGCAAGACCGAGTCCCCATGACTCCAGGCCACGCCGCCCCACAAGCACAAAACCACAGCAACAATGGCCGAGACACTGCACCAACAACACAAGAAACTGAGTACTGTACACTGATGAAGGTCATATGCGACTGAAACGTTTGTGTTTTGTACTATAATTTACTTCATTAAAATCAAGAAAAAATATTTGAGTCTTCGAGTGCCGGGCTTTGTTATATATTGATATTTGGCTTGGTACCTTACCCGTGCACCAACCTATACCAGGGGTGCGATAGTTTATTTACTTCTTTACTTATTTACTTCTACACTTCTACATTACTTCTATTACTTCTACAGCAGTGACATCAGCAATCACTGATGTCACTGCTGTAGAAGACAGCAATGTATACTGACAGGGGTGTAAAATCACTCCTGTCAGTGTACATTGCTGCTGCAGGAGGTCACTGGGGTTCATTAGCTGAAGATCAGCTGATCAGCCCCAGTGAGCTCACCACCATGGGAACATTCTTTGTGGTAAAAATATGATTTTTTATTTTCTCGGCTCAATGTCATAAACTTCTGTGAAGCACTTGGGGGTTCAAGGTGCTCACCACATATCTAGACAAATTCCTTGAGGTGTCTAGTTTACAAAATGGGGTCACTTGTAGGGAGTTTCCACTGCTTAGGCACATCAGGGGCTCTAAAAACGCAACATGGCGTCCGCTACCGATTCCAGCCAATTTCGTGTTGCAAAAGTCAAATGGTGTTTTTTTTCCTTCCGAGCCCTGCCGTGCCCCCAAACACTAGTTTTCCACCACATATGGGACATCAGCGTATTCAGAAGAAATTGCACAAAAAATTGTGTGGTCCATTTTTTTATGTTATCTTTGTGAAAATGCTAAATTTTTGACAAAGTAAAGTTTTTGTGGGAAAAAGTAAAATGTTCATTTTTTTCCATTCACATTCCATTAGTTTCAGTGAAGCCCCTGAAGGGTTAATAATCTTCTTGAATGTGGCTTTGAGCACTTTGAGGGGTGCAGTTTTTAGAATGATGTCACTTTTGGGTATTTTCTGTCATATAGACCCCTCAAAGTCACTTCAAATGTGATGTGGTCCCTAGAAAAAAATGGTTTTGTAAATTTTGTTGGAAAAATGAGAAATTGCTGGTCAACTTTTAACCCTTATAACTTCCTAACAAAAAAAAAATTCCAAAGGTTCCAAAACTTTGCTGATGTAAAGTAGACATGTGGAAAATGTTATTTATTAATGATTTTGTGTGACTTAACTCTCTGATTTAAAGGCATAGGAATTCAAAGTTTGAAAAATGTGAAATTTTCTAAATTTTTTCCAAATTTCCATTTTTTTTTTCACAAATCAACTCAAATCATGTCGAAGAAATTTTACCACTGTCATGAAGTCCAATATGTGACGAAAAAACAGTCTCAGAATCAGGGGCATCCGTTGAAGCGTTCCAGAGTTATTACCTCATAAACAATGGTCAGAATTGAAAAAAATTGGCCTGGTCAATAATCTACAAAGTTGCTCGGTCCTTAAGGGGTTAAACGGAGTATAATTATTATTATTTATTATTATAGTGCCACTAATTCCATGGCGCTTTACATGTGAAAAAGGGTATACATAGCAAACAATGAGTACAATAATTTGAACAAACATGAGTCACCGATTTGTACAGGAGGAGAGAGAACCCTGCCGGCAAGGGCTCACAATCTACAAGGGATGGGTGAGTACAGTAGGTGAGGGAATATTTGACACGTTCCCTAAAAATTTCTGGACTAGTATTGCAGTAATATCTGATATGTATGACGACCACGGTTTTGGGTACTGGCCTTGTAGTATGGTATTTGTCAGCGACCAAGTGTGAATAGTTTGGAACAACACACAACTGCCAGACTTTAAATGGAGTATAAAGTACGCCTCGTAAACACACAGCTTCGCTCCGTACACCTCGTACACACAAGGCTCTGCTACATACACCTTGTACACGCACAGCTACGCACACCTCGTACACGCATGGCTCCGTTCCGTACCCCTTGTACATGCTGTGACGGATCAGCTCTCGGGTAGGCGCAGGTTCACACAGGAATGCAGCCCGCAGGTTCAAAAACAAACTGGTGATTTATTAAATGTCCATAAACCAACCAGGAAAAAAAAACATAACAGCCTTTTTTCTGGTACAATAAGGTATAACAGAACAAAACTCAACATAACCAGTCCATATGCAGCACGGCAAGCTTGGCACTTCGGGGACACATACCTCCCGTCCACGACCTGTCCGGTAGCAATCTTACATACCTCCCCCTCTGCCCAAAGCCGGGGGCTTGGCACCTTCTGACACCATACAATAGACCCTTGACAGGGCATCAGCATTCCCATGTTGTTTCCCACACCTATGCTCTACCTGGAAACTAAAATCTTGTATGGCTAGGAACCATCTAGTTACTCGGGCATTGTTCCCCTTCTTTTCTCGCATCCACCTCAGTGGGGCATGGTCCGACACTAACTTGAATCTTCTACCTAACAGGTAATATCTCAGAGTGTCTAACGCCCACTTGATGGCTAAACATTCTTTTTCCACTATGGAGTAGTTCTTCTCGCATGTGGACAGTTTCTGACTGAGGTACATTATAGGGTGTTCCTCTCTGTTAATCTCCTGGGACAAGACTGCTCCCAGCCCGACATCCGATGCATCCGTCTGGACCACAAACTCTTTGGAGAAGTTGGGCACCACCAAAACTGGCTGTTTACAGAGGGCCAGTTTCAATTCCTGGAAGGCCGCTTCAGCTTCTGGAGACCACTTGGCCATAGCCGACTTCGTCCCTATGGCCGTCAGCGGGGCTGCTATCAGGGCAAAGTTAGGGACAAATCTTCGACAGTAGCCAACGATGCCTAGAAATGCCCTGACCTGCTTCTTCTTCGAGAGGGGCTGTGGCCAGTTCAGGATCGCCTCGACCTTATTTATTTGTGGTTTTATTTCCCCTCTACCAACCATGTAGCCCAGATACTTGGCTTCCTCAATCCCCATGGCACATTTCTTCGGGTTGATGGTAAAGCACGCCTTCCTTAGGGCGTCAAGTATGGCTTGAACTTTTCCAAGAATACTTTCCCAGGCCTGGCTGAATATGACGATGTCATCTAGGTAGGCCGCTGCATACTTTTTGTGGAGTGGTAAGAGCTGGTCCATGGCTCTCTGGAAGGTGGCCGGAGCTCCCTGAATCCAAACGGCATCCTGACGTATTGATAACATCCATCTGGCATCGAGAAGGCCGTCTTCTCCTTGGCCTCTTTGGGCAGGGGAATTTGCCAATATCCTTTGGTGAGGTCCAGGGTGGTGATGTATCAAGCGGGTCCTAGCCTTTCGATAAGCTCATCTACCCTAGGCATTGGGTAGGCGTCGAATTTCGAGACCTCGTTCAGCTTCCTATAGTCATTGCAAAACCGCCATTCTCCATCTGGTTTCGGCACTAAGACTATAGGACTGGACCAGCCACTCTTGGACTCCTCAATGACTCCCAGGTTCAGCATCCGCTTCACTTCTTTCGAGATCATCTCTCTGTGGGTCTCTGGGCTCCGATATGGTTTTAGGGTGACACGAACATGAGGCTCTGTGAGTACTTCATGCTCTATGAACTGAGTAAGTCCTGGCAACTCCGAAAACAGGTCTTTATTTTGCTGTAGCAACTCTTTGCACTGTTGCTTTTGGGCACGTGACAGCGACTCTGCCACCCTGACCGCTTTCACATCAGCGTCAGGCTCAGCCACTAAACACAAAGCTTCCACGGGCTCCCTATCTCGCTATGGCTTAATCAAGTTGACGTGGTACACCTGGTAGGGCTTCCTTCTCCCTGGCTGGTGGACTTTATAGTTGACCTCATCAACCTTTTCAACTATTTCGTAGGGGCCTTGCCACTTCGCCATGAATTTGCTATCCACTGTATGTACCAGCATCAGTACCCGATCCCCAGGATTACCTTGCCGATCTCTTGTGCTTGGAGGAGGTGCTCTTTCACGATGGGCATCACCCTGGCAATTTTCTCTTGCATTTGGGCCACATGTTCGATTACACTCCTGTAGGGAGTAGACTCCGCCTTCCAGGTCTCCTTTGCCACATCCAGGAGTCCTCGGGGTGTCAGCCATACAACAGTTCAAAAGGGGAAAATCCAGTAGAGGACTGTGGTACCTCTCTGATGGGGAAGAGAAGGTACGGAAGTAGGCAGTCCCAGTCTCGGAAGTCCTTCTCTACGACCTTCTTTAACATGGCCTTCAAGGTTTTGTTGAACCTTTCCACCAAGCCATACGTCTGTGGATGGTAGACTGAGGTCCGTAGTGTGATTTGCAGAGTTTTGCACAACTCTCTTATCACCTTTGACATAAATGGGGTCCCTTGATCCATTAGGATCTCCTTAAGCAACCCCGTTTTAGAAAAAAATGCACCAACTACTCCTATACACTTGAAGGAGGAGTTATGTAGCGGCACAGACTTCGGATACTGTGTCGCATAGTTGAGTACTGCCAGGATATACTAATGCATTCTGGCGGACTTGACCAGGGGCCCCACCAGATCCATGGCTATGCGATCAAAAGGCACCTCAATGATAGGTAACAGCACTAAGGGGCTCCAGAGACGTGTCACCGGGGAGGTCAGCTGGCCGGTGGGACAGAACCTAGAATAATTTACAATTTCTCGGTGACAACCGGGACAATAGAACCTCTGGAGGATTCGTTCCTGTGTTTTTTCTATCCCCAGGTGACCACCTAAGACATGTGCATGGGCCATGTCTAACACCTTACACCTGTATGTTCACCAGCAACTGCTCGACGAGCTCCCCTCTCACCTTGGTGCTTCAGTATAACAAGTCCCCATTGACGTCAAAGTATGGGTATTTGGTGTCACCCCCGGCTCTTGAGCAACACCGTTAAATACAGACATATTATCAAATGCCCCATTAAGAGTTAAATCCCTGAGTTGGGTAGTTCCAACCGTAATTCATCTACCTCTTGGCACTTTGGACGAACGCCCAGTGAAGATTTAGTCCCCTTCTTTTGGGAGCCCCAGAAAGGTGACCTAACCCTTGCTTGCCCACCCAGGGAACCCTCTACCGCCCGGTACCTCTCTACTAGGCCCACCAGGTCGTCTGCATTTTGGGGATTTCCCTGGGCAACCCAGGACTAAATAGGCTTTGGCAGAGAGTGGATAAACCGATCCAGCCACTTCTGTACCAGGTACATTTGTGACCATGGAGGTTTGTCTCTGCTTAAGTCCCAGAGGTGGACTCGTTGTGCTCTGACTGCCAGGCTTATGCCCAGCCGCGCCAGTATCTCAGCCTTAATCTTGCTATACTCCTTAGCATCCTGCAGTGCCAGATCAAAATACGCCTTCTGTGGTTCCACGGTCATATATGGCACTAGAACCTCTGCCAACTGTTCCGGTGGTAGTCTCTCACGGTCCGCCACCCTCTCAAACACGGCCAGGAACGCCTCAACGTCATCCCCCGGAGTCATATTTTGCAACGCCCCTCTCACCGTTTTCCTCACTTGGGTCTCGTCGCTTCGGCCTGGAGGTGGTGCGGCTTCTCTGACATGGAAGGGCCTCTGCCAGGAGTGTCATCTGTTCCTACTGCTGTCGCTACTGCATCTATTGCTGTTGAAACTGGAACTGTTGTACTAACAATTTGTTAGTCTCCTGCTGAGCTTTCTGCTGATGCATATTCGCCTGCACCAGTTGCTTTATCAGCTCTGTTACGCTCGCGCCCGGACTGACTGGCGTGAGCGTGATTAGTGATCCCACTGTACCATGAACCGAGGAGTGCCTGGAGGGGCGTAACTAAGTATCAATCCGATCCGACCAAGGTCGCACGGCGGCTAACGACTCCGTGAACCAAGGAGGAACCGAGCAGAGGGACCAGGTGCTACTCCAGGTCAGATCCCGGTCACAGCTGTTGAGCCACACTGGGGAATGCAGGAACAGGCAGGTTAGGCTGGCATACAGACAGGTGGGTATTGGCAGGCTCGGCTGGTATGCAGACAGGTGGGTACTGGTAAGCACGGCTGGTATGCAGACAGGAAACTACTGGCAAGCACGGCTGGAGTGCAGACAGGTAGGTACTAGCTGGTTGGAGCGCAGGCTGGATAGAGTCCAGTACAGACTGGGAGACAGGAACAGAGCCGCAGATGCGGTAGACAAGCAGAGTAAAGTGAAACCGCCGGAGCGGAGGACAAGGCAGAGCAGAGCGGAACCGCAGGTCCGGTGGACAAGGCAGAGCAGAGCGAAACCGCCGGAGCGGTGGACAAGGCAGAGCAAAGCGAAAGCGCAGATGCGGTGAGCAAGCCGAGCGGAGCAAAACCGCAGGTGCGGTGAACAAGGCAGAGCAGAGAGGAACCGCCGGAGCGGTAGGCTAGGCAGAGCAGAGAGGAACCGCCGGAGTGGTGGGCTAGGCAGAGCAGAGGGGAACCGCCGGAGCGGTGAGCAAGCAGAGCAGAACTAAACCGCAGGTGCGGTGAACAAGGCAGAGCAGAGAGGAACCACCGGAGCGGTGGGCTAGGCAGAGCAGAGGGGAACCGCCGGAGCGGTGAGCAAGCAGAGCAGAACTAAACCACAAGTGCGGTGAACAAGGCAGAGCAGAGAGGAATCGCCGGAGCGGTGGGCTAGGCAGAGCAGAACAGGGCTGACGGTGCAGGCAGAGAGGACAGGGCTCTGTTCACATGGAACAGACTGAAAGATACAGGAAGATGGCTAGAACACAGGAGGTAGGGAAAAGGGACAAGCAGAACCAGATACACACAAGGTACTTACAATGAAGTAGCGAGTGGACACAAAACTCACAAACAGAAGTACAGAGTACATTTTATACAGAGATATAAAATGAGAATGCTTGGCCTGGGGGATAATGTGTGCAAGTGGGTAAATAGCTGGCTGAGTGATAGAAAGCAGAGGGTGGTTATCAATGGAGTAAGCTCAGGGTGTGTCAGGGTTACTAGCGGGGTGCCTCAAGGGTCTGTCTTGGGCCCTATATTATTTAATATATTTATTAATGATCTAGTGAAAGGGTTGCATAGTAAAATAGCAATATTTGCAGATGATACTAAGCTTTGTAAAGTAGTTAATACAGATGAGGATAGGGCACAGCTACAGGAGGATTTAGATAAATTGGGCCAAAAAATGGCAAATGGGGTTCAATGCCGATAAATGTAAGGTCATGCACATAGGAAAGAAAAACAGCAGTCACCCATACATATTAAATGGGAAACCGTTGGGGAAATCTGACATGGAGAAGGACCTAGGCGTCTTGGTTAATAGCAAATTAAATTGGAATGCCCAGTATCAGGCAGCAGCTGCAAAGGCGAATAGAGTCATGGCATGCATCAGAAGAGGAATAGGGGCATATGATGAGAACATTGTTCTTCCTCTGTATAAAGCTCTGGTAAGGCCGCACTTAGAATATTGTGCACAATTCTGGGCTCCGGTGCTCGGGAAAGACATATTGGAGCTAGAGAGGGTACAAAGGAGGGCGACTAAGGTAATAAAGGGAATGGAGGGACTAGAATACCCAGAGAGGTTGTCAAAATTAAGCCTATTTACGTTGGAAAAGAGAAGGCTTAGGGGAGACCTCATAAACATGCATAAATACATCACGGGGAAGTACAGAGATCTCTCCCATGACCTGTTTATACCAAGGATGGTGACAAAGACGAGGGGGCACACTATGCGTCTGGAGGAAAGGAGGTTCCTGCACCAGCATAGAAGGGGATTCTTTACAGTCAGAGCCGTGAGACTCTGGAACTCTCTGGGAGAGGAAGTGGTGATGTCCAACTCACTTAATGAGTTCAAGAGAGGCCTGGACGCCTTTCTTGAGAACAATAAAATTACATCTTATGCTTAGTGATAGTTAATTAATCCAGGGATTTAATCTGACTGCCAGATTGGAGTCGGGAAGTGAATTTTCCCTCAATGATGTAAATTGGCCTATACCGCATGTTTTTTTTTTGCCTTCCCCTGGATCAACGCTGCGGAATAGCTGCAATGCACAAGAAATAGGCTGAACTGGATGGACGCTTGTCTTTTTTCGGCCTTATAAACTATGTATGAGTAGGAGTTATGTGCTGGTTCAGACACTGCAGGAAAAGGGAGGGTACGGACATAGAGACAAAACAGGTAACAGGCTAAGAGACAGTTCAGACAGGAACTGATACTGCAACGAGATACAGGAACGAGCCTGGGTATACGGCCCCCAGGGTGGCGGAAATGGACTAGAAGTCACAGATACAGGCAACAGGCCTGGGTATACAGCCCCCAGGGTGGCAGAACAGACTAGAAGTCAGAGATACAGGTAACAGGCCTGGGTATACGGCCCCCAGGGTGGCAGAAACAGACTAGATACAGGACAAGACCTGGCAATTCAGTTGCAAAGACAAACTGAGTGAAGGTGTTGCTCAGGCACCTCCTTCTGGGTGGAGGGGGTTTAAATATCCAGTGATTCACAGAAATAGGCTGGAGACGCATTAGGGGTTCGCCCACAGCAGCTATAAGAATCAGGAAGTAACCGGGCCGCAGCCCTAAGCAGTCAGTCAAGAGACATGCACACAGCATGAACTGGAGCAAGGTTTGCAGGCTGGACTGATGGGTAAGATTGCGGTCTTGCATGGTGGGAGGTGGTGCACTATGCAAGCACGCCGCCAGGGATGTTACAAGCTCCTCCATGCTGCCGAACGAACCTTGCTGGCTGGCGGCCTTCACCCAGGACATATACGTTTTCCTGTAGCAGTCACACTGCCCCTTGGGATTTGTGCCCGCGTTCTCCACCAATTTGTGACGGTTCAGCTCTCGGGTTGGCGCAGGTTCACACAGGAATGCAGTCTGCAGGTACCAAAACAAACTGGTGGTTTATTAAATGTCCATAAAGCAACCAGGAAAACAAAACATAACAGCCTTTTTCTGGCACAAAAAGGTATAACAGGATAAAACTCAAAATAACCAGTCCATATGCAGCACGGCTTCAGCCGTTTCAATGTAGTGCTTTTCTCTGCCTCCAGCAGACTCTGAGCAGCACATGCAAGGTCTGCTCACCTTGCACAACACACAGCACACTGAGACAGGCGCAGCTGTCTTACCTCCAGTCCAGGTCTTGGAAGGCCTGATTTAAGTGAGCAGCTGATTCCCCCCCCCCACCCCCCCAGCTCTTTCAGCTGCTCGTAAAACCCGACCCTTTAATCCGGGCCCATTAACTCCCTCTCAGCACTATGTGTGCTGGAGCCTGCTTCTCCGGGTCCTACATCACCGAAGCTTGGTACTTTGGGGTCACATACCTCCCATCCACGACCTGTCCGGCAGCAACCTTACAGCGCACAGATACATACACTTCGTACATGCACGGCTCCGCTCCGTACACACGCTGTTCCTCTCCGTACACCTTGTACACGTGCGGCTCCACTCCCTACACCTTGTACACATGGGGCTCCGTTCCGTACATGCGCGGCTCTGCTCCTTAAGCCTCGTACACACACGGCTCCGCTCCTTAAGCCTCGTACAAGCGCGGCTCCTCTCCGTACACCTCGTACACACGGCTCCTCTCCGTACGCTTCGTACACGCGCGGCTCCGCTCCGTACGCCTCGTACACGCGCGGCTCCGCTCCGTACGCCTCGTACACGTGCGGCTCCGCTCCGTACGGCTCGTACACGCGCGGCTCCGCTCCGTACGGCTCGTACACGCGCGGCTCCTCTCCGTACGCCTCGTACACGCGCGGCTCCGCTCCGTATGCCTCGTACACGCGCGGCTCCGCTCCGTACGCCTCTTACACGCGCGGCTCCGCTCCGTACGCCTCGCAGACGCGCAGCTCCGCTCCGTACGCCTCGCAGACGCGCGGCTCCGCTCCGTACGCCTCGTAGACGCGCGGCTCCGCTCCGTACGCCTCGTAGACGCGCGGCTCCGCTCCGTACGCTTCGTAGACGCGCAGCTCCGCTCCGTACGCCTCGTAGACGCGCGGCTCCGCTCCGTACGCCTCGTACACGCTCGGCTCCGCTCCTTACGCCTCGTACACGCGCGGCTCCGCTCCTTACGCCTCGTACACGCGCGGCTCCGCTCCTTACGCCTCGTACACGCGCGGCTCTGCTACATCCACACTGTAAACCCCTCCTGACCCCACACATAAACTTCAGCTCATCCAGCACCATGACAACCAGCACAGCAGAGTCCTGCATCCACTGAGGCCCCTGATCATGTGACCCCTGACTCCTCCCCTCCTGTGACCTCATCACAGGTCCTGTGCGCACAGAGCAGCCATATATGTGGTGGCGGCTCTGCAGGTGGAGGTATGTGGAGATCCCCCATTACTGGGCGCAGGGGGCATTAACCCCTTCAGCACGGAGACTCTTTTGGGGTCTTGTGTTGCCCCTTTATAAGAATCATAAGGTTTTTGTTCTGTTTCCTGTAATAGATACTTACGACCCAACTATGGAGACAGGAAGGGAGGAAACGTATTGTTCTCATAGTACAGGACCCCTTTACTGGCCCCACAGTGTAATGCCCCCATTATGCCCCTTATATTGTATGTATGATGCCCCCACACAGTGTAATGCCCCCATTATGCACCTTATGCAGTATGTATGATGCCCCCACACAGTGTAATGCCCCCATTATGCCCCTTATGTTGTATGTATGATCCCCCCCTTACAGTGTAATGCCCCCATTATGCCCCTTATGCAGTATGTTTGATGCCCCCCACACAGTGTAATGCCCCCATTACACCCCTTATGCAGGATGTATGATGCCCCCACACAGTGTAATGCCCCCATTATGCCCCTTATGCAGTATGTTTGATGCCCCCCACACAGTGTAATGCCCCCATTACACCCCTTATGCAGGATGTATGATGCCCCCACACAGTGTAATGCCCCCATTATGCTCCTTTTGCAGGATGTATGATGCCCCCCACACAGAGTAATGTTCCTACAGTACTGCCCCCCCCCACCCCCACACACACACAGGATAATGTTCCCACAGTACCGCCTGAGGTCCTGCAGTTGGAATAAGTCCTGAGGTTTTACAGTTGGAATAATCCCTCTGGAGTTGGTTTCCCTTTGCCTGCTCCCCTCAATGTATACCCCCGAGCATGTATACATGCATGTAGGGGAGCAGGCCTTACCAGATATCGAGGCTTTGTACAGTAATATATCGCATGAGGATTATATCAGAGGAGTAAAATGTTTATAGAAATTGAGATCAGTAGAGTGTAGAAGACATAATGACTTCATGGACAATCTTCTAAAATTCATTCTTACTCATAACGTCTTTCTTTTTGACAGGAAGTATTTACCCTAGCTCAGGGGTACTGCGATGGGGAGCCCCTGTACTACCTCATCTGCTAATCTATTCCTGGGCTGATGGGAGGAAATCAAAATACTCAGGGATGATCATAAGTGGTGGCAACTATATATTGGGGCATGATATAGATATATTGACAACATTTTTATCATCTGGTCAAGGACGAGTGAACAATTTCTTGAATTTGTCAGAGAACTCAATATTCGTAGAGTGGGCCTTAGATTTATATCAGAGTTTAATTATTACCAGTTGCCTTTCCTTGATATAGAACGGGATGGGAGCCGGGGCTGTGGAGTCGGTAAGCCAAACCTTCGACTCCTACTCCTAAATTTCCATGGCACCGTCTCCGACTTCACGACTCCGACTCCCTCATACATGGCTCATGTTTAAGTGATAAATTTACGGTAGGACACATTTTTCTCAGCTAAAAGTGTAAACCCTTACATCAGGACTAGGAAATACATTTATAGGACATTTCATAACTTTCCCAAATTCTTATGAAAAAATATTCCACACAAACTGCATTGAACTACTGTTCCCAATTTATTACATATATTAAGAGTCGGAGTCTTGTCCATTTTATACCGACTCCAACTCTGACTCCACCAAAATGGGCACCGACTCCACTACTCCGACTCCACAGCCCTGATTTGGACCCTAGGGGCACTCATCTACCATAAACTATTAAAGTGGCATAGCCACCACCCCTTCCTACTAAAAAAAAAAAAAACAATATCCAAGGGCCAGTTTACAGTTGAGATGAAACTGCTCTAATGTCACAGATATTAATTTACAGGCTATAGACATAAACACCAGATTCAAGGAATAAGGTACCCACAGTACATTTTGGATTCCACATGATTGTTTGCAGAAAAACAGGAGAGAGAGACACTCCTCCATACCTAACCAAGACACCAAGAAAAATATGGGATAACACAAGTAATAGGAACTTGTGATAATCAGAGTGACCATTTCTTTAATATCATCAGAAAACACTAGGATGTACTTGTGGCCGACCTGGACCTGAGGGGTGCTGTGGGATCTACTCCCACAATAACTTTCAGAAAGGGTTGGTCAATTAGGGACCATTTAGTGCATAGTTTCTATAAAAACCTGCACCCAAGGGGACATGGCTAGATAGAAGAATCTGTGGTTTCTTTAGATGTGTAGAAAGTTGTACATGTAATTGGATGAGACCATGTAAATCTTTCTCGAGTTCCTCTATAGGTGAAACCTTTCTCCAGAGGAATTATTCCAACTGTAAAACCCCAGGACTTGTATATGTGGCCACATGCACCTACCTCCTAGATTATGTATGCACGACCAAGAGGTAGTCTAGGAGGAGTGTGGGGGGGCATTTCGGCGAAATATTCCATGGTTGGGTGTCGTGTGTCCGAGGTGACATACAGTCGTCCTGCAGTGGTGTGCAGGAGATCTCCACGTTTGGCAATGCAGACAGCTGCCTAGATAGGAGGCTGTGTTTAGGACCCAGCGACTACCTCCCTTTAGTCTGGGTGTATATATACCTGGTGTGTCTAGGTGGGCGTTGCCGGTTATACTCATTTCTACTTGGAACTTGGCTGAAGCAGCATCACGTTCTCTTTGGAGTCTTGAGGCCGTGTGCCCTGATGGAGTTTCTTCTAAAGCTAAACTGTAATTCCCTTGTGTTGTCTTCCCCTTTTGTCTTTAGAGTGCTTGCGGAGGTTGACTAGTGCTCAACTCCTTCCACCCCCAGCTATAGCCTTACGCCGGGGATAGTAGGGCAAGGCACGTGATCGGCGACAGCTGCGGAGGCTGTATAGGGACGTTAGGGGGAGACAGAGTGACGCTACTCCAGATTAGGAGGTCACCTCTCCCCCCCCCCTCCCTTTTACCTAGTGTCTGGGCTCCCTTTCCCTTTCCCCTCTGTGTTGCATTCACACCTGGCATGACTCTCTCTGTTGCACTCACACCTGTTGTGACATTATAACCGGCCCAGCATGTTTTGTGAAAAAAAAAAAAAAAACGACACAAGATTGACACTTTGGTTTTTTTCTTTGTGTGTTTTTGGGCATGCAGAGTGGGTCAATCAGAACTTGGAGACATGCCTCAGGTGTTTTGTCTCCAAAAATCTGGATGATTGGGCATCCTACTTACCGCTGACAGAATTTGCCATCACCGTTTTTCGGTGCATACGGTTATCATCCATAGTTTGGTACTTTCAGTGGGGGAGGAGCTTCTTGAGTTCCTGAAGAGGAACTGTTTGCTTCTTCGCTCTCCTCGGTGTGGCAGGGTGTTGTGTGTAATTTGAAGACCATGGGTGACGGGTATAAACGTATGGCTGACAGAAAACACTTGCCAGGTCCGGACCTCAATGTGAATGACTTTGTGTGGTTGTCTACCAAGAATATAAGATTGAAAGTTCCTTCTTGGAAGCTGGGACCTAGGTTTATTGGTCCCTACAAAATTACCGCCGCTATTAACCCAGCAACGTTTCATCTTGAATTTCCTCGGGCCCTTAAAGTTCACAATGTGTTCCACAGGTCCTTACTCAAAAGGTACGTAGAACTTCTTGAGACCTCACCTCTACCACCGCCCCCAGTAATGGTTGATGGTAATTTAGAGTTTGAGAATAGTAGATTCTCGTCTTCAACGTCATTCTCTACAATACTTGGTGCACTTAAAAGGCTATGGTCCGGAGGAGAGGACGTGGGTTTCAGCGTCAGAGGTGAACGCTCCCAGATTGGTTCGCTCTTTTCACACCTCTTTTCCTGAGAAACCCGGTCCTGAGTGTCTGGAGGCCACTCATAGAGGGGGGCGGGGGTACTGTCACGGGTGTGTCAGAGGTGACATACAATGAAAAAACAAAGTAGCACTGTAACGCTGAGTATGTGAATATGAAGTATGAAATATGAATAGCATTACTGCTGTAGAAAATTTAATGAAAATTATTTGAAAAAATTTTTGCACGTGTAAATATGAAGTATGAAATATGAATAGCATTGCTGCTGTAGAATATAGAAATAAATGAGAAATCTTAGTGTATAAATTGGCCAATTCATGTGTACCTGACAGCCGCGATAAGGCGTTTCTCGATGTCAGGACTTAACCATGTGAATACCTCTCTAAGAGACATCCGTCTGCTTATGTGTGGGAAAGTAAGATCCTGATCCAATTAAAACCACCTGCGGCATGGGGGTGGAGTGCTGCTGAGGTGACATACAGTCGCCCTGCAGGGGTTTGCAGGAGATCTCCACGTTTGGCAATGCAGACAGCTGCCTAGATGGGAGGCTGTTTTTAGGACCCAGATTCTACCTCCCTTTAGTCTGGGTGTATATATACCTGGTGTGTCTAGGTTGGCGTCGCCGGGTATACTCATTTCTACTTGGAACTTGGCTGAAGCAGCATAACGTCCTCTTTGGAGTCTTGAGGCCGTGTGCCCTGTTTGGAGTTTCTTTTAAAGCGAAGTTGTAATTCCCCTGTGTTGTCTTCCCCCTTTGTTTTTAGAGTGCCCGTGGAGGTTGACTAGTGCTCATCTCCTTCCACCCCCAGCTATAGCCTTACGCCAGGGATAGTTGGGAGAGGCACGTGATGGGCGACAGCTGCGGAGGCTGTATAGGGACGTTAGGGGGAGACAGGGTGATGCTAGTCCGGATTAGGAGGTCACCTCTTCCCCCTTTTCCCTAGTGTCTGTGCTCCCTTTCCCCTCTGTGTTGCGCTCACACCTGGTGTGACATCGGGACACCCCATTAGTGAGACACATGAACAGTGCACATTGAGGTGAAACAAGAGACATCTCCTTTTGCATCATTGAGGTGGTTAAACCCAATGTGTGAGGTGGTGATCTCAATAGATGTATCCTCAAAAAGTGAGTGGATTTCCAGACTGGATTCACTAGCCCCTAAGGGACTGAATGGCCAAATTTCCTATGCCTGTTTTGTATGAACACAAACTAGTGTTGAGCGAGCATGCTCGACACTGCTCGGTACTCGCCCGAGCATCTCACTAGCGTAGGGTCTCTAAAGCCTGCCAAATCAAACAAACAGTCCTTCTCAGGACTAATATCCATCCCAGATATCAGGCAGGCAGGCTGTATAGGAGACTCAGTGGTTATACCAACAAACACTGCATTACAGTCCTGTGTGCTGCTGCTGGTCAAATTGCTCAACTTATCCCCAGGTCTCAGGGGCCAGGAAAAATCCTTTTTTTTTCATCTAAATCCTGTTGTTTTTTTTCCCTCAGTCAGACTGTACAAATACCCGTCTTATTAACCTTTTGGTATCCCCCCCCCCCCCCAAAAAAAAAAAAAAAAAAATTGAGTGTGTCTGTGAGTGTTCAGACACAAATATATCTGTTTAAAAGAGTCTGGTGTAGGCCAGATGACTAGAAGGCTATGTGCCCACGATGCAGAAATGCTCAGGATTTTTTCCTGAGCGTTTCTGCATCTCCCTGGCAGAAAAAAACGCATGCGGATTGTACATGCGTTTTCCTGCCAGGGACATGCGGAAGTGAAGCGTTCTTCACTTGCATTTCCACATGCGGGTTGACAAGCGCTTTCCAAGCGATTTTAGCATCACTTGGAAAGTGCTTGTCATCTTGGTCACACTATATAAATCCATGCAAACGGCATGGATTTATATAGTGTGACCGTAAAGAATGGTAAAAAATAAAAAAATAGATATATACTTACCCTCTGATGGCCCCCGTAGTCTTGCTTCGCTCCGTCCTGGCTGCTGGCAGCGGTACACTGAAGGACCTGCCGACGTCAGCGTCGCGTGACCCGTCACATGACTATGATGTCAGCGCAGGTCCTTCAGTTCATCGCGATCTGCCGGCATGAGAGGAGGAGTGCAGCCGGGGCCGTCAGAAGGTGAATATAATATTTATTGTTTATTTTATTTTATTCTTTTTTTTACAGGTTCTATGGTACCCGGGTCCGGAGGAGAGTCCTCTCCTCTAGACTTGGGTACCATCCGCACATTAGAAAGCATGTATTCCGCATGTCCTTATCTAGTGAAGCGGAATGCATGCGTTCTAATGCAAGTCAATGGTGGCGAAAATGCAGCACTTCCGCAAAATAATTGGTAGTGCTGCGTTTTTTTCCACAATGATAATCCGCAGCGGAAATTTGCACATGCGGATTATCATTGGGGAACATTGCAGGCCTTCTACCATGCGTTTTTTAAGCGTTGCTGCAGCGTTTTTGCCGCTGCGGAAACGCTTAAAAAACGCATCGTGGGCATACAGCCAAATTTTGTTATTCCTCTTCCATGTTTCAAATCTGGGTGTAATCCACCTTTTTCCATAAAAAAAAACAAAAACGTTTTGGGTGTCTCGCTGACTGTTCAGACACAAATATATCTGTTTAAAAGATTCTGGTGTAGGCCAGATAACTAGAATTGTGTTTTTCCTGTTCCACGGTTCAAATCTGGGTGTAATCCACCTTTTTACATAAAAAAAAAACATTTTGAGTATCTCGCTGACTGTTCAGACACAAATATATCTGTTTAAAAGATTCTGGTGTAGGCCAGAGAACTAGAACTCTGTTTTTCCTCTTCCACGGTTCAAATCTGGATGTAATCCACTTTTTTGCATAAAAAAAAAACATTTTGAGTGTCTCGCTGACTGTTCAGGCACAAATGTATCTGTTTAAAAGATTCTGGTGTAGGCCAGAGAACTTGAACTGTGGTTTTCCTCTTCCACGGTTCAAATCTCCTTTTTGTTACCCTTTTGCCATTGATAGTGCGAGTGTAAGCTATTTTACTTAATTTACAATGGGCAAGGCACGTGGCAAGAGATGTGGAACTGAACGTTCTGGTGATGGTGCGTGCAGAGGACGGGGCCGTGGCCAAGGTGAAAATGTGCCACAACCAACAGTCACATCTTCTCGCTCCCAGTTCTTGACCGAATTACTAGGGAAGCACACAACAGCACCACTATTGCGAACTGATCAGTGTGAACAGGTTATTAATTGGATAGCAGATAATACTTCCAGTCACCTGGGCACCACCACCTCCGGTCTGTCTTCCACACGGTCAAGTCTTAGTAGCCGTGAGTCTCGACCGCATTCTCCTCCTCACCCTGATGCTCCTTCCTCCAACCACGCCGAGTGTCGTCAGACAGCAACTGATCCCACAGTTGGACACTCTGAAGAGCTGTTCACTGGTCCATTTCCATATTTGGGCCCCCTCGCCTGCTCCGCTTGAAGTGGTGGAAGAGGAGATCCCATGTAGCGATGGCCAAATATTTGAACAGCCACGGCCACAGGAAGGCGACGCTGGCAATTTGTCACAAGAGGTGGCTAGACACAATTGCCACGAAGTGAGGAGGAGGACCGTGGTGCGGAAGTGGAAGAGGAGGGAGGTGGTGGATGATCTAGTAACTGACTCAACGTGGCAGGAGGACACGCAGAGCCAGGCCAGCAGCACACAGGGGGAGGGAGGCAGAGTACCCCAACAGGCAGGAAGAAGCAGTGTGGTGGCCGCAGACAGAAGGCGGGCAACCGTTCCCCGTAACACCAACAGGAGGGCCGTGGCCTGTACAACCGGTAGGTCTTCCAGAGTCTGGAATTTTTTTAAAGACAATGCTGATAACCCCAAAAAGGCCATTTGTACCACCTGCCAGGCCAGCATCAGCAGGGGTGACAAAACTACCAGCCTGACCACCACCAGCATGATCAGGCACATGTCAGCAAAGCACCCGACTTTGTGGGGCGAACCCCAGGGTCCACGACCAGTGCCAGCGGGTGTCACCACTGCTTATTCCGCTGTTGTGCGTGTAAGAGAACCCCCTGTTGTGCGTGCAAGGCAATCCCCTGTCCATACTGCATGCAAAGATGCCCCCTCCTCTCAGTCTTCACTTGTTATGGCAGTTTATCAAGAAACAGCATCAACGTCCACGACCCACCGCAGCGTTCAATTGTCCATATCCCAGACCTTTGAACGAAAGCGCAAGTTCGCAGCCAATGCCCCACAGGCCACAGTCCTAAATTCGCACATTTCACGACTGCTTGCGTTGGAAATGCTGCCTTTTAGGCTGGTGGAGACAGAATCCTTCTGCAACCTTATGGCGGTGGCCGTCCCTCGGTACTCGGTCCCCAGCCGACACTATTTTGTCCTGTGTGCCATCCCCGCACTACACAAGCACGTGTCTCAAAACATCTGCCGTTCCCTCAACAACGCAGTTACTGGGAGAGTCCACCTGACAACGGACACGTGGACAAGTGCTTGTGGCAAGGGACGGTACATCTCCCTGACGGCACACTGGGTAAACATAGTGGAAGTCGGGACCCAGTCGGACCTTGGGACGGAACACATCCTCCCCACACCGAGGATTGCGGGCCCTATGTCAGTCAGAGTTGCCCTCACAGTGTACAGCTCCTGCGCATCATCCTCCTCCTCCTCATGTTCAGCCTCCATCTCAGATATTACCACATCAGTTACAAGCTGGAAGCACTGCAGTGCTGCCTCAGCCAAGCGGCAACAGGTTGTGCTGAAACTCATAAGCTTAGGTGATAAACCTCACGCTGCTTGTGAGTTGTGGACACCTGTGAAAGAGCAGGCAGATCTGTGGCTGAGACCGCTGAACCTACATCCAGGCATGGTCGTGTGTGACAATGGCCGTAACCTGGTGGCGGCTCTGAGGCGAGGCGAGATCACACACGTATCATGCCTGGCTCATGTGCTTAACCTCGAGGTTCAGCGGTTTCTTAAATCGTACCCCGAGTTGCCAGATCTGCTCGTCAAAGTACACCGCCTGTCAGCTCATTTTCGCAAGTCGGCTACAGCTTCCACCGCCCTTGCTGTGTTGCAGCAGCGTTTGCAGCTTCCAGCACACCGACTGGTGTGTGATGTCCCCACACGTTGGAACTTTTCCCTCCACATTTTGCAAATGATTTGTGAGCAGAAGAGAGCTGTTGTGGAGTATTAGCTGCAACAAGGCCGTCGATATTCAGGTCAGACTCCACACACAAGACCTCAGGAGTGGACCTGGATGTCTGACATATGTACCATCCTGACAAACTTTGTGGAGTCCACCAAGATAGTGAGTGGTGATGACGCCATCATTAGCATCAGCATCCCACTTGTCTGTCTTTTGCAACGCTCTCTGCAGAGAATTAAAGAGGAGGCATTGCAGCCAGAGTATGATGAGATGGATCAAGAAGCCCTAGCGGGCGATTACACACAGCCCAGCCTCATCTCATCCCAACGTGCATTGGGGGACAATGAGGGAGAGGAGGAGGAGGAGGAGGAAGAACAGGAGCTGGTATCATGCGCTGTAGATGGTAGAACCTGTACAACTGTCATACTGTCGGTTCAGCGTGGGTGGCATGAGGACAGGGGGGAGGAGGAGAGCATGGTCAGTCGTCATCTTGGTGAGGACACGGAAGTCTTGCCCGTTACCAGTCTGGCACGCATGACTGGCTTTATGTTACGCTGCTTTAACCGTGACCTTCACGTTGTCAAAATGTTGTGTGACAGTCATTACTGGTTGGTGACACTTTTAGACCCCTGCTACAAGGAGAACTTTCACTCTCTTATTCCTTAGGTGGAGAGGTCTAAAAAAAAGGGGGCAGTACCAGAAGGCACTTGCTGCAGAACTGTTAAAAAAATTCCCACCTGAACACGCTAGCGGCAGAGGTCACAGTTCGTTGCCCAACCAAGGCGTACAGGCGAGAGAGACGCAACTCCAATCCAGCAGAGGCTGGGGAACACTGTCAACGTTCTGGGACAGTTTTCTGAGACCCGCCCAGATTACAGGCCCTGAGGCGCGGGGTACTCTCACAAGGAGTGGAAAGTTTCAAAAGATGGTGAGGGAGTACCTTGCCGACCGTACCAGCGTCCACCGTGATTCCTCTGTGCCTTTTAATTATTGGGTATCCAAGCTGGACACTTGGACTGAACTTGCTCTGTACGCCTTGGAGGTCCTGGCCTGCCCTGCCGCTAGCGGAGCGTGTTTTTAGTGCAGCTGGGGGAATTATAACTGATAAGCGCACTCGCCTGTCAACTGACAATGCTGACAAGCTGACCCTTATCAAAGTGAACAAGGGCTGGATTGGGCCAGACTTCTTCTCATCACCACCAAATGACAGCAGAGAAACATAAAGTCAAATCCACTTTTTTGTTTCGGGAGGTGTATTCCCATGCACCGCTTCACACCCTCACATGGGTATACGCTTCCTCATTTTGGCTGTTTTTTGCTCTTCTCCTTATCCTCAGCCTCCACCACCACTATACCACCAGGGTAACCTTGGTCCGTGTTGCCAGCATTGCAAGTTCCTCCGTCCTAATTTTTGGCAGCTTTTGCTTGGAAGGCATAGGCAAAGAATATGGGAGACCCACTCTCCAATAATGGGAATAATGTTTTTAATATGCTGTACTGCATGGCTCTTGTACGGGGTATTGCAAGTTCCTCCGTCATAATATTTGGCAGCTTTTGCTTGGAAGGCATAGGCAAAGACTATGGGAGACCCACTCCCCTATAATGGGAATAATGTTTTTAATATGCTGTGCTGCATGGCTCTTGTACGGGGCATTGCAAGATCCTCCGTCCTAATTTTTGGCAGCTTTTGCTTGGAAGGCATAGGCAAAGACTATGGGAGTCCCACTCCCCAATAATGGAAATAATGTTTTTAATATGCTGCACTGCACGGCTCTTGTAAGGGGCAATAAAATCGTCTTGTTAAGCTACTGTGACCTCCACGTCTCTTCCAAGGGGCATTAAAACCGTCTTTTTAAGCTATTGTGACCTCTACGTCTCTTCCAAGGGGCATTGATATTGTCTTTTTATTCCACTGGGACCTCCACCACTCTTCCAAGGGGCATTAAAACCGTCTTGTTAAACCACTCTGGACTCCACGTCTCTTCCAAGGGGCATTAAAACAGTCTTGTTAAGCTACTGTGACCTCCACGTTTCTTCCAAGGGGCATTAAAACCGTCTTGTTAAGCTACTGTGACCTCCACGTCTCTTCCAAGGGGCATTAAAACCATCTTGTTAAGCTACTGTGACCTCCATGTCTCTTCCAAGGGGCATTAAAACCGTCTTGTTAAGCTACTGTGACCTCCACGTCTCTTACAAGGGGCATTGATATTGTCTTTTTATTCCACTGCGACCTCCACCACTCTTCCAAGGGGCATTAAAACCGTCTTGTTAAACCACTCTGAACTCCACGTCTCTTCCAAGGGGCATTAAAACTGTCTTGTTAAGCTACTTTGACCTCCACGTCTCTTCCATCCAAAGGGCATTAAAACCGTCTTGTTAAGCTACTGTGACCTCCACGTCTCTTCCAAGGGGCATTAAAACCGTCTTGTTAAGCTACTGTGACCTCCACGTCTCTTCCAAGGGGCATTAAAACCGTCTTGTTAAACCACCCTGTACTCCACAGCTCTTCCAAGGGGTATTGAAATGTTGTTTTTAATTACCTCTAACCTCCTCGACTCTTCCAACGGGCATTGCATTTCCTCCTAATTTTAGTCAGCTTTTGCTTTTCAATGCATAGGTGAACACTAAGGGAGACCCACTCGCCAATAATGGGTAGAAGGTTTTTAGTACGCTGTAATCCACGTCTGTTCCAAGGGGCATTGCAGTTCCTCATAATTTTTGGAAAGCCTTCCATTCACTACTTAGGCCAACAGTGTACAGGAGACCCAGTTGCTATAAATGGAAAAAACGGTTTAGTTAAGGCCCTCTGACCTCCATGTCACTTCCAAGGGGCATCGGAGTGCCTCCATATTTTTGGTAGGCATTGCACTCACTGTATGCCCTATAACTGTGTAGCCGAACTGCTCCTTTTGGTACAGAAACATATCCTACAAGACATGTGTGGTTGACTGGCCTAATATTGATGTGAATGGTCCCTGTTCCTCCTGCTCTTTCTCCTTTGCCACCACCTCATCCACGATTCATCACCTGAAGCTTTGTTTTAACGTCATAGAAGTGGGATAGTAGCAGGAAAACATCCAGCAATCCTCGGAGGAGGTAGGATATGCGCCAAAACGCTGACCACCTCAGGCCTAGCCGCTACTACATACATGCGCTTGCATTAAAAGAAAACAATTCAGATGCTAACTTGGATCATCATCATCATGATCCTCACCTTGGCACTCTCAACTCCCCTGATGGAGAAGCCAGGGCCCACCGGAGGAGTCTGGTTCTCTGGTGGGCTCGTCCAATGCTGCCCTAAAGCAGGCCGGGCAACATACATGAGCTTGCATTCCAAGGAACAGAAAGCTAAGGAGATGGATGACCTCATGATCATGAATAATTTACTCTTTGTGTAGGAGGCCGACCACTGCTGCTGTCTACCTTCTGAACTATGTGTTGAAGCCTGATTGACCCAGGACACGCAATCCTCTATGTCTGGAGAACGTGTTGCATCCCAGTGTCCAACTGTGTCCCGGCTTCCACAATAATAACCCAGTGTGAAGGCGTCAGTGAGATGGACCATCCCTGGCCACATTCACTTGTACACGTTTTTGTGGTTAGGCTGTCCTTCCCATTAAATGCACTGGGGAGGGCACAGGTAATGTTTTGGTATGCGTGCTTGTGTATAAGGCGCACCGGGACAAATAGGGGTGGCTGGAGACCGTTTATGGACACCCGGCTGCCCCCTGGCGGCTGGAGACCAAGCGTGGACACCTGGCCACCGGGCGGCTGGGGACTGAGTATGGATAACAGGCCGCCGACGCAGCATTGACGTAGTGGCCAGATTCCGCCTCCACATGCCTAAAAGGCCCAATTTCAAGTGCAAGCAAGCAAGCAGTATGGTATTGCAGCCTGGGGATGGGTGGGTGGCAGGCTGCATATTTGCGCTTGCATTGCAAGGAATGGGGGAGGTACAATTGAACACTGCCCTGGGACAAGGACTTGCACAGGGATAGTTGCAAGTCTGCATCTTCTGTTGCGGCAAGGATCACTTCTGATGGGCACACTTTTAGGCAGTGACCTGGGTGTCAGATGCCTCCAGGGGTCTTCCCCATGCTGTTCCCATGTCTTTTCAGCACTGTATGCATGTGTCACACAGCACATGGCCAGATAATGTTGTAAAATGTTAAAATTACATTTCCTGGTGAATGCATTTGTCACGGTTGAAAGCAATACAAAAGTGCAAAAACGCATAAAAAATGCTACTTGTAAACATAGCTCAAGGTGTGGAGGAGTATTTTTGTTTTTGGTTTTTACCTTATATACAAGTCTTTACCCTGGAAAGGATGTTACTTAACATATTTCACAGGAAAGCAGTTTCAGTTTCGTTTTTGAACGTTTTATTGTGAGCCCGTAAAAGTGGCTTAATACCTCTGACCACGTTGTTGACAGCAGTGACCTGGGGGTCAGAAATGCTTCGTGGGGTGATCCCCATGCTGTCCCCATGTCATTTGAGCACTGTCACTATCGTTTTGGGCACTTTTTAGGCTTTCTACAGACTGCCGGGGGTGCCGCAGCAAAAATGCTCGGGTCTCCCATAGACTAACATTGGGCTCGTTGCTCGGGTCGAGCACCCGAGTATCACGGCGAGCTCGGCCCAAGCTTCGAGCACCAGAGCATTTTAGTGCTCACTCAACACTAATACAGACCCATTCCGGATTACACTTTAGGATTTTATACTCTACCCATTGCTACTCAGTTCCCTGTGAATGAGGTTCGCATATTGTTTTACTTCATCAAGAGATCAGAGCTTTTATATCAGAATTATTTCTTATCAGTTATATCCCACTTATACTATTGAGTAACTAACAAGTGTGGTGTTCCTTGTGTATCTCTAATTATGCAATAGGGGTCAAATATGACCATTTTGGAGTATACTGTGGGCCACCATCCCATATATTTTGTAGTGATAAAGTAGATCCACATGCCTATTGCATGATGGGAGGATGTGCAATACTTGTTTTTAGTCTCCCATGATACTGATCTCAGAGGATTTTTCTGTTGGTGGAATGCAATCCAATACCATATGCGCTCTGGTGTGGAACATCTGGGCATGCACATTTGTGGACAATGATCCTAGATGGAATGAGAATTACGGGAATGCGCTGTCACAGGTACGAGTCGCGCGGCGGCAATCAGTTTATCTGGTGTTTCAGCATAAAGCACGTCATTTCCGGACATGCTCACTAGGTGATGGACATTATCGAACCTCTAGCTCATGAGAAGTAGCGTAGGCGCAGTATATTATTGTAGACAGACTCTATTCTGTATATCCTGTGACAATTCACCTCTAGGAATGGGAATGAGCCTCCTAGTCTGGGAGGGGTTTTGGATGAAGTGGGATATTTAAACATGGACACCTGGCTATTAGGCACACTATGCTGAACATCATTAATTATCATCCCTCTATCAAGCCTCCTAATGAACCTGTTGGGAAAATGCATTGAGGAGGATTATTGAAACATTCTCTGAGTACCATACCCTTTCCTTTATACACATTGTAGGGGTTTTACTCACTGGGGCACAATGGGAGGAAAACAGGAGGCATGTTACTTTAAAATTTCATGTGGGTTTATTACTTCATAAACCCAGAAGCCAAACTGAAAAGCAAATAGATCAGGCAAACTAAGTAAATGTCCTTAGCAGGTCTCTGCTCAGCCAGGCCTATGTGGCACACAAGCTGGGGTAGCGTCCAGTGTCCTGGCTTGGTCTGAAGACAAGCATACACAGTAAGCCTTCTACCTCCAAACACACAGACCATGTGCCAAACAACAGCCTTCATTTTATAGGCTGTTAACCACACCCAGAGGTGAGGTATGTGGGTAGCTGGACCCGCCCATTCTCTCCTAGCAACCCGTAACCCGGCTCCCAGGTGCATCAAACGATCCTCTTAGTGCTTATGTGCCCTAGAGAAACACTCCGGGTTACATCACAGAGACCAGCCATCTCTGTGACACATACCTCAACTACGCGACCATTAGCCACCTTACATACCTCCTCCCTCTGCCTAAAGCCGTGGGCTTGGCACCTTTTACTACCAGACAGGGGATTCTCGAGAGAGCATCGGCATTACCATGTAGCTTCCCTGCTCTATGTTGTACAGGGAAGTAGGAGTCCTGTAGGGCTAAAAACGCGAGGGTGACTCTGGCATTTTTTCACTTTTTTCCCTCATCCATCTGAGTGGAGCATAGTCGGATAATAATCGAAATTTTCGACCTAGCCAAGCATTCCTTCTCTATGACCGAATAATTTTTCTCGCAGGAGGACAACTTTCTACTCAGGTAGAGGACAGGGTGCTCCTCCCCGTGTATCTCCTGGGAAAGGACTGCTCCTAAATCGACATCTGAGACATCTGTCTGGAGTATAAACTCTTTCTTGAAGTCCGGGGCAACCAGGACCGGTTGCCTACACAGAGCCAGTTTCATCTTTTGAAAGGATGTCTCCGCCTCTGCAGTCCACTTGGCCTTGGCTGATTTTGTCCCTTTAAGGAGGTCAGTCAGGGGTGCGGCCATCATGGCGAAGTTTGGGATGAATTTCCTGTAGTATCCCACGATTCCCAGGATGGCTCTGACTTGCTTTATCGACCCTGGTCTCAGCCAATTTTGGATTGCTTCTACTTTAGTATTTTGGGGGTTTAGCTCGACTCTACCCACTACATATCCGAATTACTTGGCTTCTTATTTCCCCATGCCACATTTCTTCGAGTTTATTGAAAACCCCACCTTCCTCAGAGCATCAAACACAGCCTGAATCTTTTCCAGATGACTCTCCCAGTCTGGACTGAGGATAGTATTGTCCAGGTATGTTGTGGCATATTTCTTATGGGATGCAAGGATGCAATCCATAGCTCTCTGGAATTTTGCAGGGGCCCCCTGCAGTCCAAACGGCATCCAGGCATACTGGAAGCATGCATCCTTTCGGCGTAGAAAACGCAGTCTTCTCTTTGGCTATCTGTGCCATGGGTATCTGCCAATATCCCTTCGTCAGATCCAAGGTGGTTATGTGCCTTGCTGGCCGAAGCCTCTTGATCAGCTCGACGACGCGTGGCATTGGATATGCATCAAATTTGGAAACCTCATTCAACTTCAGATAGTCGTTGCAGAATCTCCACTCACCATTGGGATTTGGGACCTAGACGATCAGGCTCGACCAGCTACTCTTGGATTCTTCAATGACACTGAGCTTCAGCATACAAGCTACCGCTTTGGATATCAACTCTCGTCGGGCCTCAGGTATCAGATAGGGCTTCAAGTTCACCCGCACATGTGGCTCCGTCAGAACCTTGTGTTCTATGACCCTTGTGCAGCCCGACAATTCCGAGAACAGATCCCTGTTCTTCTGCATCAACTCCCGACACTGCTGTTTCTTGGCCTTCATTAGCGTTTCCGCTATTGCGACTCCTCCAACGTCACCTTCTAGCTTGCCCAGCAAGCATGGAGCTTCCACAGCCTCTTTGTCTTGCCACGGCTTGATGAGGTTGATGTGGTATATCTGGTACAGCTTACGTCGTCCCGGTTGATGACCTTGTAGTTCACATCACCCACTTTTACCACCATCTTATACGGCCCTTGCCACTTGGCCAATAACTTACTTTCCACCATAGGAATTAGCATGAGGACTCCGGTCTCCCGGATTGAATTGCCTCACTGGCTGACCGGTTGTAGACTTTGGCATAAGCTTCTTGTGCCTGGAGGAGATGTTATTTTACGATGGGCATCACCTTCACAATCCTCTCCTGCATCAGAGCAGCGTGCTCGATGACAATCCTGTGGGGAGTGAATTCGGCTTCCCAGATTTCCTTTGTGACATCCAGAAGACCCCGCGAATGTCGGCCATGCAGAAGTTCGAATGGCGAGAACCCTGTAGAGGCCTGTGAAACCTTTCGGTTGGAGAACAACAGATACGGTAGGAGACAGTCCCAGTCTCTACTGTCCCTTTCTATGTCCTTCCTCAGTATACTCTTCAGAGTCTTGTTAAACCTTTCGACTAGGCTATCTGTCTGAGGATGGTATACTGAAGTCCTCAGTTGGGAGATTTGGAGGGCTTTGCATAACTCCCTCATCACCTTACTCATAGTCACCGACCAGGAAATTCCCTCTATGTCCCTTTGGTAAGCCTGTTGGGGAAAAAACGTGGACCAACTCACGGGATATATTCTTTGCGGAGGAGTTTCTCAGTGGAATCACTTCAGGATAGCATGTGGCATAGTGCAGGATAACCAATATAAATTGATGCCCACGAGCAGATTCAACCAGGGGACTGACCAAGTCCATAGCAATTCTCTCGAACGGCACTTCAATAATGGGCAATGGCACGAGGGGACTTCAAAAGTGAGAGGTGGGGGCAGTTAACTGGCACGTAGTGCAAGACCTGCAATACTTAAATATTTCCCGGTGACATCCGGGCCAATAGAACCTTTGTAAAAGATAATGCCTTATCCACACCAGATACAGCAAGCCTCCATGATAAAGGCGGGGCCAGCACATGTGCAAAATACTGATGCAGACAGCCACTCACTAACCTACCAATTCATGGAGGGGGTGGCTGTGTAGTATTATACATGCACACCGATGGAGTCTGCATAGGGCGCCAGTCACACAGATATGTGCGATGCCCAGTTTCTGGCTTGCAGCTTGTTGATGACTCCCATACTATTAGATCAGACGGGCTGCCCCGCACTATATACGTGCACCCCCACAAGACAGACGCCCCAATTCACCCAGCCAACACTCAGGAGGCCTGGCCGCATCCTGCAAAAAAATGTGCAAAAAGATGAAAAATAGTGTAGAAGATAAATACACCACATGAGCTATTGCTCGATATTTTGGCCAAAATACACAAGCTCGCAACCCAAACGTCAAGGGTCCTCATACTTGTCAGTCCTAACACTAAACATTAAAAATGGTGAACATAAAACATCACAGTAAGGCTGTATGCCCACTATCCGTTTTTTAAGCGTTTCCGCCACGGCAATTCCGCTGCAGAAATGCTTAAAAAACGCTTGGTAGAAGGTCTGCCATGTTCTCCAATGATAATCCGCATGTGCTGTGCACATGCTGCGGAAATTTCCGCTGCGGATTATCATTGCGGAAAAATCCGCAGCACTACCAATTATTTTGCGTTAGCGCGGTGTTTTCGCCGCCATTGACTTGCATTGGAACTCATGGAATCCGCATCACTGCATCTGTACATGCAGAATCCATGCGTTTCAATGTGCGGATGGTACCCGGGTTTGGAGAAGAGGAGACTCGTCTCCGGACCCGGGTACAATAGAACCTGTAAAAAAAAAAATGAATAAAATAAAAAATATACATTATACTTACCTTCTGATGGCCCCCGGTGTCCTTAGAGATGCGTCTCAGCTTGCCGTCAGCTCGCGATGGTCTGAAAAGGACCTGCCATGACGTCAATTAGTCATGTGACGGGTCACGCGACCGCTAACGTCGGCAGGTCCTTTAGTCTACTGCGAGCTGCCGGCAAGCCAGGACGCATCGGATAAAGACACCGGGGGCCATCAGAAGGTAAGTATATATTTATTTTTTACCATTCTTTCAGTCACCCTATATAAATCCATGCCGGTTGCATGTATTTATATAGTGTGACCAAGTTGTCAAGCACTTTCCAAGTGATGCTAAAATCGCTTGGAAAGCGCTTGACAACCCGCATGCGGAAATGCATGTGAAGAACGCTTACAATCCGCATGCTTTTTTTCTGCCAGGGAGATGCAGAAACGCTCAGGAAAAACTCCGGAGTATTTCTGCATCGTGGGCGCATAGCCTAAAAGATAATGCCTTACCAACACCAGGTCAGATTACTAATGCACTGCAGGATGCAGCAAGCCTCAATGATAAAGGCGGGGCCAGCACATGTGCAAAATACTGATGCAGACAGTCACTCACTAAACTACCATTTCATGGAGGGAGTGGCTGTGTAGTATTATACATGCACACCGATGGAGTCTGCATAGGGCGCCAGTCACACAGATATGTGTGATGCACATTGTCTGGCTTGCAGCCTATTGATGACACCCATACTATTAGATCAGACGGGCTGCCAAGCACTATATACATGCACCCCCACAAGACAGACGCCCCAATTCACCCAGCCAACACTAAAGAGGCCTGGTGGGGTATTTATCATGTGGTGTATTTATCTTATACACTATTTTTCATCTTTTTTGCACATTTTTTTGCACTGTGCTTCACCCATATCTGTGTGACTGGCGTCCGCCCTATGCAGACTCCATCGGTGTGCATGTATAATACTACACAGCCACCCCCTCTATGAATTTGGTAGGTTAGTGAGTGGCTGTCTGCTTCAGTATTTTGCACATGTGCTGGCCCTGCCTTTATCATGCAGGCTTGCTGCATCCTGCAGTGCATTGGCAATCTGACCTGGTGTTGGTAAGGTATTATCTTTTACTGTGATGTTTTTTTAAATTATGTTCAATGTTCACCAATAGAACCTTTGCACGATCCGTTCCTGCGTTTTTTCCACTCCCAGATGTCCCCCCAAGACATGTGAATGGGCCATGTCCAACACCTTCCGTCTAAAGGGGCCCGGCTGTATTAACTGCTCCACACTCTCCTCCCTCACTTTCTTGACCTGGTACAACAACTCCTTACTCATCATAAAATGGGGAAACCTTGTGTCAGCCCCCGACTCCTGTGCAACTCCATTTATAATAGTGACATTATTAAAGGCTTCCTTCAGAGTTAGGTCCCTATGTTGGGCAGACGCAAAATTCTCGCTGGTCACCCCTAACTCTGGAATGGCAGACTCAGGGGGCACTACCTCCTCATCCCCCACAAGTACACAAAAAGGAAACCTGTCTGACTCTGGGTGTGGTGATACTTCATTAGGGTTAATTTTTTTCTTATCTGAGCCAGGGAACCCAGAACCCTTCCCCCACAGATCCCAAAGCAAGCAAAAGTCCCAGCCTATAATAATGGGGTGCAACAAGTCCTGAACAACGCCGACCTCGTGGGACTCTGTACCGTGGGCCATTTCAATGTCCACTCTGGCCCGTATGGTAGTCTTTAGCATCACCATGAATGCACTGAACGCCGACTTTTTTCCCCGAGATAATTTGGAGAGGAAGGGTGGCCCTGATAAGGATCACCAGGCTCCCGGAGTCTAGCAGTGCCGTTACCTCCCATCGTTCACCTTCACGTGACATGCTTGTGGCCCCTCGCTGGGTGGACAGTTCACAATGCAGGCCGGATAAGCATAATATAAACTACGTTGTCCTATGCTGCTGTCCATCGGCTCAAGGGTCAGGGGACAACGAGCGGCTATATGGCCTGGGCCGTGGCATCTCCAGCAAACAACATCACCTTTATGGACCTTGGGCACCACCTCCCTCGTCCATTTGGACCTTGGAAGTCCCACCACCTTTTGGGCCTCCACCCCCTGTTGGGAACTCCAGTATGTAGTGGGCTGCCTTCCCAAGGAACCTTCAAACCCCTGGTATCTCTCGATCAGTCCGACCAGTTCATCCGCATACCGGGGATCACCCTGGGCAACCCAAGGCTGTATGGGCCTCGGCAGGGAGTGCACAAACCGGTCCATCACCACCCACTCTACCATCTGCTCAGGCATTGAGGACTCTGGCTGCAGCCACTTCTGGACCAGGTGCCGCAGGTCAAACATTTGGGACGGAGGTGGTTTTGTTCTGGTAATACGAACCCGCTGTGCCCTGATAGTCATTGTCAACCCCAAGCGTGCGAGAATCTCACTTTTTAGCTTGTCATACTCTTTGGCATCCTGCAAAGCTAAATCATAGTACGCCTTTTGGGCGTACTATGCAAAGCTAAATAGGGCGTACTATGCAAAGCTAAATAGGGTGCCCTGCAAAGATAAATCATAGTATGCCTACTGCGCGTACTTCTGGGGCTCTCCAAGTCAAGTATGGCGACAGTACCTCTGCCCACTGCTCTTGTGGAAATTTCTCCCTCTCGGTGACCCTTTGAAACACCATCAGGAAGGTCTCAACGTCATCCCCCCAGGGTCATTTTCTGCAAAGCCCGTCATGCCGCCTTCCGGACATGGGAATCATCAGTCGGACCTGGGGTTGGAGCGCTCATCCTCTCCTGGATGGCGGTTGCCAGAAGCTGCATCTGCTGACGTTGTTTCTGCTAGTACTGCTGGATCTGCTGTAACTACAGCGTGTTGGTCTCCTATTGATGCTGCTTGCTTCATAAACCCAGAAGCCAAACAGAAAAGAAAATAGCCTTTAGATCAGGCAAACAAAGTAAATGTCCCTAGCAGGTCTCTGCTCAGCCAGGCCTGTGTGGCACACAAGCTGCGGTAGCGTCCAGTGTCCTGGCTTGGTCTGAAGACAAACATACACAGGAGGCCTTCTCCCTCCAAACACACAGACCATGTGCCAAACAACAGCCTCCATTTTATAGGCTGTTAACACTAGAACTACTGATGGAGTCATTTTGACTCCTTTCGTTTTTTATTTCTCTTCTGTGACTACATTTTTCAGAATTCCGGCTTGAAACTCGGTGACTTTTCCTCAAATATGATGTGAAAAAAGATTTTGTGAGAATAAATAATTTTGGTGAAAAATTTGCGCGTTTTTTTCAAAATTTACCAAGAACTACTGAAGGGAGTCATTTTGACTCCCTACTATATTTTGAGGTCCTTTTGTCACTAAATGTTGCTATAAAGTTTTGTGCATAATTTTTTCACTCTGTCTTATTTACCCTGATGTTCATATAGATGTAATTCAATTTACATCTCAACTTTTCACATTTTCCTTGTGTTTTACCTGCTTGTATTACTGTGTAATGCTGAACAAACTCTATCTGATGAGGAGCTAGATGCATTCATTGCGATATTCTATGCTCGTGGAATATCTGGCACGAACCGTCACTCGATTAGCAGTATTTGGTGTAATGACTGGGGAATACCGTTTTGCAAAGCGACAATGTCTAGGGACCGCTTTGTTGAAATTATGAGGTTTCTCAGATTTGATGAGAAATCTACTCGATCGGAGAGACTGCAAACGGACAAGTTTGCTCTATTTTCTACTGTGTGGGACAGGTTTATTGAAAATTGTATTGCGTGTTACAAACCTGGCCCATACATAATGGTGGATGAGCAACTTTTCCCAAGCAAAACTAGGTGTCCATTCACGCAGTACATGCCTTCCAAACCAGATAAATATGGCCACAAATATTGGCTAGCTGTTGATAAGAGGAGCAAATATCTGGCAAATGGCTTCCCTTATCTAGGCAAAGATGACACACGCCGTGCTGAGGACCGTTTAGCTGACCATGTGGTAATGAAGTTATTGGACCCGTTTTTGAAAAAAGGTCGCAATGTTACAACCGATAATTATTTTACTTCAGTAAAATTAGCTAAACAGCTAAAAAGCAAAGGAACAACCATCGTGGGAACACTGAACAAGATAAGGCGAGAAGTGCCTAAAGAAATAAAATCCATGAAAGAGGAATTGTACAACACTAAAGTGTTTAGAAATGAAGACAATTTTACACTTACAGTATATCAAGGAAAGCCCAACAAAAATGTTGTCATTTTGAGTTCCGTCCATCCAGATGTTGTTGTTGCGTCTGATTCCGCTAAAAAAACTCCAGAAACGGTAAAGTTTTACAATGAAACAAAATATGGAGTAGATGTAGTGGATCAGATGGCACGAAAATATACCACACGAACATGCACAAGGAGATGGCCTGTTCATGCATTTGAAAATGCCTTAGACTTTGCGGGTATAAATGCATGGATAATATTCAAGGAGATTACCCACCAAAAAATGTCACGCAAGGCATTTTTGCAAACGCTTGTGAGAGAGTTGAGTGGTCCTTATGTCACAGATAGGGAAAAGGGTTCCACGTCCCAAGTTTCTACATGCTCAGAAGTGATGGTTCAAACAAAATTTTGGCAGATCAAAGAAAAGTGCAAGAAAAATAGATCTGTCGGAAATTGTAAGACTTGTGGTAAGTCTTTGTGTGGGCAATGTACCTCTATAAATCAAAGGCAATGCCTAAAATGAGAAACACCAAATGTTTAGAAGGTGAATTCTGCGCCATATTTTCATTTTTATGCTCCTCCACCTACATTTTCTCTGCTTTTTGTTCTTCAGTTGTTGTTTATATGTGTGCACTTGAATAAAAAGAAAATGTTTGAAAAATGTCTATTATAATTATTGTTATTTTCTGTAGAAAAATAAGAAAAGCAGAAAAAAAACAATCAAAAGCATTACTGTTGGATCTCACAATAATAATACATTACAAAAAATATAATTATTAATAAATAACCACAAATGAAACTCTAAAAATAAACGAAAACAAGCAAGGAGTCAAAATGACTCCTTTCAGTAGTTCTAGGCGGGGTCACGAGTCCAGTAGTCCTAGTGTTAACCACACCCAGAGGTGAGGTATGTGGGTAGCTGGACCCGCCCATTCTCTCCTAGCTACCTGTAACCCGGCTCCCAGGTGCACCAAACGATCCTCTTAGTGCTTATCTGTCCTAGAGAAACACTCCGGGTTACATCACAGAGACCAGCCATCTCTGTGACACATGCCTCCCATTGACTACGCAACCATTAACCACCTTACAATACTTTGATACATATCTGGTTTTATGATTACCCCACGGCTGATGAAAGGGAATCTGTCACCCCCTGGGACTTATCTGACCTCTAATATTGGCATACAGGTGATAGAAATGTGAATCTATATATACCTATATGCCTCATTTTAGAGGTCTGTTTGCTAAGAAATGGCTTTTTATTCAGTGAAGATTCTGATGCTTGCTGGCCGTGGGGTAGTCGGTGGAGTGGATTCCCTTTAATAAATACTCACTTAGCCCCATTCTTCGTGCAGATACTAATAAATCCAGGACCTATGAGATTTTTACCATATGATAGTTGGATAGTTAGGGGTGTATCATCCATAGCAGCAGCCCACAGGGCCACTATGGTGCCCATGAGAAAACACAGAATTTGAGCTTGGTTTAAGTTGGTATCCATGCAGCACATAAATGCATGTTTACTATGGCCATAAATCAGAAAAAAACTATAAGAAAAAAAATGATCATAAACCCTGCTGTAAATAAATAAAAACCAAACGTGCATTTAAATAAAATAGGGTTCTTAGTAACACTGTTTTTGATCAAAAATAGCATAAAAGCTATCCCACCATGGTAAAATGAACCCATTCGGGATAGTCCTACTCTGTTTAATATTAAAAACCTTACCATGTATCAAAGCCTCAAACTTCTGTGTGTGAATCAGACATGAGATCTAACGTGATAGAAGATTACAGTCCGGGGAAGACGGGAAACATTCATATAGACGGCCTGTGGAGATGTAGTCAGTGAAGAACTCTGGCTAAATATGTTTGTAGAGCCGCAGTAGAAGAGGAAGATGCTGTCCTCCTCCTGAAGTAGTTATTTCTCATGTCACGTGTAATGAATATCTCCTGCAGTATTGCTAATGCAGATTGCAGTGTCGGTAAATGAGACGAGAATTAGCAATAAGGAAGATGAGTCTATGAGAAACGTGTTCAGCTACAGACTCCGAGGAACAAACTGTTGTCTGTGGCTTAAAATATATAGGTTTTATTAGTAGATGTAAAGAAGAAAACTAAATACTGTAAAATAATATATCTCCTCATATGTTTCCCCTTATTATCTCCAGTAATTGTATTATTACACAATATCAGATCCTCTCAGTGAAGATCTTCTATTTAAGAGAATTTTCCTTATGGACCCATCAAAGATGGATATGGATAGAGACAAGATGGTGGAGAGGATATTACACCTCACCCTAGAGATCCTCTTCCGGCTTACTGGAGAGGTGAGAGATTCTGATGACGTCACATTACATCATTCTTATCTATGGGAATAACAGATGGACAGAACTGGAGAGGTGAGGACTCTGGAAATGTCTGGAGGGAGATTTATTTATATGTCTCTCCATAACCAGGATTACATATTAGTGAAGACCTCTAGTGAGCGCTGTCAGGTCCATGTGTCTGAGGGATGGGAAAGACCCCTGAGCCCAATCACAGGGCCTCCACCTCACCCCCTGATACATGAGGACATCAATGACCAGAAGATCCTAGAACTAAACTACAAGATGATTGAGCTGCTGACTGGAGAGGTGACACTGCTGGGGATGCTGGGACATTATACAGTAACGCTATGAAAGGATCGGGGGGATGACTGTCATTGTATGTGTCAGGTTCCTATAAGATGTCAGGATGTCACTGTCTATTTTTCCATGGAGGAGTGGGAGTATTTAGAAGGACACAAAGATTTGTATAAAGACGTCATGATGGAGGTTCCCCAGCCCCTCACATCACCAGGTAATACACAGGACTAAATACACACGGCCCATAATTATCTGTATGTAAAGAATAAATTCAGTCCCTGTATGTGTTTCTTCCAGATCTATCCAGTAAGAGGACAACACCAGAGAGATGTCCCCGTCCTCTTCCTCCACAGGACTGTAAAGAAGAAGATCCCAATGTTTCTCAGGATCATCAGGTAGATGGAGAGAAGGTGTCATGAGATCTTCCCTATGATGTGTAGACGGCTGTGAAGGTCTTGTGCTCAGTCTTGTTTTATCCACCAGTATTATATGTTTTATACTTGTGTAATGAGAACGGTGGAGATGGCAGGATTAGAGCTGATCATAGATGTGACTTCTCCATCTGTTTGTGACTTTTATAATATTTGTTTCAGGGTGAAGATCTGACCCATATTAATACTACAGAGACATATGTGAGGGGTGATGAGCGGTGTAAAGAGGAGAATTCTACATATGACTACCCAGGTGAGTAGTGACCACTAAATGCACAGAAGTTACAGATTCTTCTCAGTCATCGGCTGTGGCTGCTTTATCGGTTATGTAGTCCGGCCGTATCACAATCGTGTGATCACCATTTTGCCTCTAGAACACAATATTCTCTTCCACCTAAAACTGTTCAAATGATTTTGGGCATTGAAACCCTTTTCCATAGAACTTACAACCTGGAGGATCCACTTACTACCTGTGATTAGGAGACGCTACCTGCCCAGATCTGTAAACCACAAAGCCAGAAAATCACATGAAGAATAATATTATGATGGGCCTGTAAGAGAAAGCGGAGGGTAATGATGGTGTTGGCTTCCTAGATCCCTGATATCTTATTGGATGAATCTACCTTCTCTCCCTCTGTGCTGCTGAATGTGCTCATATGGTCCCTACAAGACCAGGTCCAGTCTTTCTGGCCAAACTTCACATTTATGATCTACAACATTAAATGTGCAGTGAGGGACAAGTGTGAATTTCTGTACAATAACAGCAGAGTTTCCCTTTATCCTGACTTTTCAGTTTCTTTTAAAACCGACTAACTTCAAACAGGATTGTGATAAACTAAACAAAAGCAAACATTACACCTGTGACATGATATCTCTCTAAGCTAAATTTAAGACACCTCATCTCTGCAGTATTATAAAAAGTTCTCTTTGAACGTCTAATATTTCTTCTTGAAACTCATCTGACAGAAAATATTGGCCCTTACGATAGTTTAGATTGCCAAGAGCCACCGAGCCCCATACTCCAATTACCCCAGAGAGGTTTCTCCACTAGTTACTCACTACTTACTGATGGAGACTGTTGAGTTTGATCATTTCAGTGGATGTGTTGTTGTCTATACTCACAGTTTTGACTATAGTAGTTAGTGCCCAAAATACTCTGATTTAACCCCTTCCTGCAGCCAGTTTTGTGTTCCTATCTGGGCTCATTTTTCAAATCTATGGAAAAATACTCTGGCTTCTCTTCAGAACGTAAAAATCTTTCGCCTTTACTAAAGATTTCCGTGGAGAGAAGCAAAACTGAGTTTTCCCCTCCCCCATGACAGCACACCTTGAGAGAGGATCCGCCCCACCAAGGACAGGAAACAGTCTGAAATAAAAGGGCGGTACCTCTCCCTCGCTTCAGTTGGTTTCCTGTCCTTGATGGGGAACCTGTCTGGAAGAAAGAAGACTTACCTGGGGCTGTCCCGGTGTGGAAGAGCGGGCACTGGCCTGTGCACCGGGTTCAGTATCCCAGAAGCGCCGTCCGCAGCTTCCCCTGGGGTCTCTGCGCCGAGCGGGGCGCACGCGGTGAGGCAGGCTCTGTCCTCCCGGAGACCGCGGCGCCGTCCTCCCCCTGCAGTGTGGAACGCTTCCGGGTGTGCCAAACGGGTCCTTAAGGACCATCATCAACCTCAGGAGTCTGAACCAAGTAGTAGAAAACCAGACTTTCAAAATGGAGTCAGTAGGCTCGGCAGTGAAGCTCTTACATCGCAACTGCTTTATGGCTGTAATAGACTTGAAGGACGCATATTATCACGTCCCAATCCATCCGGAGTATCAGAAGTATCTGAGAGTAGCCCTGTTTATTCAGGGGAAGCTGAGGCATTTTCAGTTTGCTGCCCTACCCTTTGGCCTCTCCATTGCCCCGAGAATATTTACGAAACTAATAGCAGAAGTGACAGCCTTCCTACGGATCAAGAATGTAGTGATCGTGCCATATTTAGACGACTTCTTGATAATAGGGAAAACAGAAGCCCACTGCTCCAGTCAGCTCCTAGTGGTCACGGAAGTGTTGCATCAGCTGGGGTGGTTAGTAAATTTCCAAAAATCAAGACTAACCCCCTCCAGGACTCAGACCTTTCTGGGTCTAATCCTAGACTCTCGTCGTCAAACCTGCTTCCTCCCAGAGGACAAAATCTGCAGGTTAATTGCATTAGTCTCGAAGGCCATTCAAGCTCCAGAGATGTCTCTGAGAGAGGCAATGTCCCTCCTGGGTTCTATGACGGCCTGTCTCCCAGCAGTAATGTGGGCCCAGGGGCATATGAGGCGGCTTCAGTGGGAGGTCCTGTCAGCACAGAGGTCCTGCAACTGGCGTTTAGAAGGCAGGCTCTCTCTCTCCCCAGAAGTAGTAGATTCTCTTTCGTGGTGGACAGTCAGGGGAAATCTGACCACAGGCGTTCAATGGTCCAGATCGATAGATCGGGTAGTTACGACCGACGCAAGCAGTTCCGGATGGGGGGGTCATCTGGCAGAACTCTCAATACAGGGTCACTGGGCTTACCACGAGAGGGGATCATCCTCAAACTTAAAGGAGCTTTGGGCAGTAGAAAGATCCCTCAGGGGCTTCCTCCCTCACATCCAAAATCACCATGTCCAGGTCAGGTCCGACAACCGGACCACAGTAGCCTATGTGAATCACCAAGGAGGGACAAGGTCACGCCCTCTGATGGTGGTGGCAGACAGGATCCTTGGTCTAGCAGAGTGAAACCTCCTATCCCTCAGCGCCCTTCACATAAAGGGGATAGAAAACGTGAAGGCAGATTTTCTAAGCCGCCATACCCTAAGACAGGGGGAGTGGGGGTTGAACCCGGAGGTCTTCCATCAGATTGTCCAGTTATGGGGGCAGCCAGACATAGACCTGTTCGCCACAAGGGCAAACAGAAAGGTGCAGAGATTTTGCTCCCTAAATCCGGCAGAAAATCCCCATGCCATAGATGCCCTCCAGATTCCTTGGGGGTTCAGGAAGGCCTATGCCTTTCCGCCATTAGTGATGATTCCAGTAGTGGTGAGGAAGATCCGGGAGGAAGGCGCCAGGGTGATTTTGATAGCCCCTTTTTGGCCCAAGAGGCCTTGGTTCTCTCTGCTTCGGCTAATGTCGGTGTCAGATCCCTGGATTCTACCAGAGAGGCCGGACCTTCTCATGCAGGGACCAGTATTCCATGCCCAGGCCAGGGGATTCCATCTTTCGGCATGGAATTTGAGAGGTCGCTATTGAGTAGCAAGGGGTTTTCACCAGGCTTAGTTTCTACTTTATTGGGGAGCAGAAAACCGATTACAACTAAGATTTATAGCAGGGTTTGGGGTAAATTCCTAGAGGTTATAGATATTCCGCTATCGAGCAAACCTCCGATCAGAGGGATCCTGGAATTTCTGCAAAAGGGGCGGGACCTGGGTCTAGCTACAGGGACCCTTAAGGTTCAAGTTTCAGCTTTGGGAGCACTCTACAATTGTAATCTGGCTGGGAATAGGTGGATCTCGAGGTTTATCAAGTCCTGTGCCAGAGCTGGACCGGTTAGGTCCATGGGTGTTCCTCCTTGGGACCTGAATTTAGTCTTGAACGCTCTTACTAGTGAACCATTCGAACCCCTACACAAGGTTTCTCCAAAAATTCTCACCCTTAAGACCATCCTTCTAGTGGCCTTAACATCAGCCCGTAGGGTGGGGGATCTGCAGGCCCTCTCGGTTAATCCTCCTTACACACAAATCTTTGAGGATAGGGTCACCTTGCGGCCAGATCCAGCATACCTTCCCAAGGTGGTATCTAGATTTCACCGTAGTCAGGAGATTGTGCTACCCTCGTTCTGCAGCAATCCCAAGAACCCAGGGGAAGTCAGGTTCCATAGCCTAGATGTTAGGAGGTCCCTGCTACAGTACATTCACATGACTAGTCTGTGGAGGAAAGACTGTTCTCTGTTCCTGGCCTTTCAAGGGTGTAGGAAAGGTCATGGGGTGTCCAAGGGTACCATCTCTAGGTGGCTCAGGGAGGCCATTTGCTTAGCCTATACGTCCACAGGGGTTCCAGCCCCGGACAATGTGAGGGCTCATTCCACCAGAGCCGTTGCAACCTCCTGGGCAGAGAGAGCAGACGTCTCGATCGAGCAGATATGTAGGGCTGCTACTTGGTCTACACCATCCACCTTCTTTAAGCACTATCGGTTGGATCTATCCTCTTCTGATCTCACCTTTGGGAGAAGGGTACTTCAGGCGGTGGTCCCTCCCTAGGGTGCTCATAAATTCTCCAAAATTCTCTCAAGGTGTGCTGTCATGGGGGAGGGGAAAACACCAAGGTTACTTACCGGTAGCCGGTTTTTCCTGAGCCCATGACAGCACCCGTAGTTTCCCCCCCCTTATTTTTTCTATGTTTCTCACACCCTGGTGTGCACTGTGTGGGGTGGTGTGTATTTGTATATTGTGGTGTTGGTTATGTGCCTAACCTGTTTAGGGAGGTCCTCTCAATGCTCTGTAAACAACTGAAGCGAGGGAGAGGTACCGCCCTTTTATTTCAGACTGTTTCCTGTCCTTGGTGGGGCGGATCCTCTCTCAAGGTGTGCTGTCATGGGCTCAGGAAAAACCGGCTACCGGTAAGTAACCTTGGTGTTTTGTGAAGATATTTTTTCTATTTTTTTTTTTTAAACACAAATTGAGAGATTACGGGGAATTTTACTTTGATTTTACAGAATGTCTGCAAAACTGCAGAATGGTTTGTGGTATCGGGGTATTTATTTTCTGGGCGTTGACTGAATGCTTTTGCTTTTTTTTTTTTACTCTTAACTGAAGGATGCTCCAAAAATGGAAAGAAAAAAACAACCACAAAGAGCTGAAAAATGGAGAGCTTCATCTGCTCCCCCAAACCCGCTATGTGATTAAACCACTAAACCCGTTAAAGAGGTTATGTACGGTTGTCCTGAGGAAGGAGTCTGTGGTCTCTGAAACGCGTAGACAATAAACCTACATTTTTATCCATACTATTGGTTTGTCATGACTCCAGAGAGCGCAGAAACAACTTCCTTTCCCAGTACCTATCTCTGACATTTTTCAAATCTGACGTGTGTCACTTTATGTGGTGATAAGTGTTGGAATTCTTCACAAAGGATAATAAGAAACAAATGGACCTTACAAATTATATTCCAACTTTTCTTGAATCTGACAATCCCCTATATACGGTTGTACACTACTGTCTGGGCACATGGCAGGTTAAGAAGGGAAGGAGTGACATTTAGCTATTTGAATGCAGATTTTGCTGGGATAGTGTGCAGACACGATGTATTGGGGAAACTGTTCATGGTCACCTGGCAGCTCAAAAGATGGTCACCACAAACAGGCTTAGCGCTATCTGCTGCATTTTCCAGATCCCAGGGTTTGCCTTGCTCATCATCCTTTAACCCCTCTACATGGATTTGAACTTAGACAGAGACCCCCCTAAGCTTGGGCCACAGTATTACCTAATGTTCTGTGATGTGAGATGGGAAGAAGAATAGTCAGATAGCCAGGTCAGAACATGGAGGTCAGAGAAAATACAAAATCACACAAAAGTAGTCAGTAAATGGGCCGAGGTCACAACAGAAGCAAATACACAAGCCGGGAGCTGAGCACAGAGGACTGAACCAGAGGAGAACAAGGCTGGATCTGGCAGCTTCCGGCAATATGCTTCCAGCTTTAGTAGGGTGCGGTGCTCTCCAAATGGCTGAAGCAGGAAGAAGATTACTCCGGCTGGACAGCACACACACCCATACTGTCAGACTGGATGGTACTACTGGTCCCAGCAACCCTAATCTTAGTGGCTGGACAGAGCCTGCGCCGCCCAGAGCTTCTGGTTCAATCTTCTCCTCCATCACCAGTGCCACCTGCAGGATGAATAAGATGGTGAGGGAAGCAGACGTCACAGGAGCAGATCCCAGAGGAGATGGGACCCACCATTTACAGAAGCCCTAATGTGACCAAAATGCCGAAAACCAGAGCAGTAGAAATCCCCATAAAGTGACTCCATTTTGGATATTCTAACCCTCAGTGAATTAATCTATAGGAGTAGTGACTATTTTGACTCCACGGGCACTTTCCAGAAATTAGCATGCAGTGGATGTTGGAGAGTAAAAATTACAAATATATAGTTTCATTACCCAACACATAGTGCCCAGATTGTGCTCCAGGAGAGACACACCGTAAATTAAGTGGGTTCTTCTCACTATAGTAATGTCAAATACATGGAGGCTAAATGTGGTTTGGGTGCACTGCAAGGCTCAGAAGCGAGGGGGAGATCTGACTTTGGGAGAGCGGATATTGCTGGATTGGTTTATGGAAGCCATGTTGCTTTTCAAGAGTCTTTGAGCCACTAATAATGTGGAAACTTCTGTTTTTCCATTGACAGATGATGGACCTGAGTGGGGACTTGTTTTTTGTGAGATGAGTAGAAGTTTTTATTGGTATTATTTTCGCCTACATAACATTGTTTGGTGGCTTTTTATTGCATATTAGGGTGGCAGAATTAACAAACAGTTGAACACCACGCTCCACTGGTTCTTTCTATGAGGTTTTCTATTAGACTGTGAACTGTTATTGTCTTGGTGAATAATGACGGCTAACATAGGGCAAAATTTAAAAAAATCACAGAAAAAGATACAGCCTTACCAACACCAATAATCGTACCAATTCATGGAGGGTGTGGTTGCCTAGTATTAAAGATGCACACAGATGAAGCTTGCATAGGACGCCAGTCACACAGGTAGGTGTTATGCACAGTGTCTGGCTTAGGATACTGATGATGTCCATACTGGGCAGAAAGGCTGCCCAGCACTATATAAGTGCACCCCACATGGACAGACACCCCAGTACACCCAACCAACACTAAAATGCTAATGCATTTGTTATCTGATTTGGTGTTGGTAAGGCTGATTTTTTTCTGTGATGTTTTCTTGGTAGATGATACTTTTACATAAAGTGCATTTTTACGTACAGTTTAAGTAGAAATATTCAACAATATAAATTTTAAGGATATGTTATTCATAAATAATAATTGGTTTTATTCTTGGCAGATGACTGTACCAGGAGATCAGAGGGACAGCTGACATCTTCAATTTTTAAATCAGATGATCTTGAGATCAAACAAGATACAATTGAAGTGAATGACATTACTCCAGATTTACCATCATCCCTTCACAGCAAAGATCTGTCATCTGATCCTATGAAACAGGTTCTGTCTTCTGATTTGTTACCGACTACTAAGGAAAATCAAAGTCACAAAATAAGCATTAAAAAACAAATTGCTCCTAAAGCAAAGAAGCCATTTTCACATTCTGAATATGGAAATAGTTTTTCCCTCGAAAAGTCTTTTCTTAAACATCAAAACATTCACACAGCAGAGAATAGATTTTTTTGTTTCAAGTGTGGGAATTTTTTTAACCAGAAATCAGATCTTGTTAATCACCAGAGAAGTCACACAGAGGAGAAGCCATTTTCTTGTTCAGAATGTGAAAAATGTTTTAGCTGGAAATCAGATTTGGTTGAGCACCAGAGAATTCACACAGGGGAGAAGCCTTTTTCCTGTTCAGAATGTGGAAAATGTTTTAACTGGAAATCACATTTGGTTGAGCACAAGAGAATTCACACAGGGGAGAAGCCTTTTTCCTGTTCAGAATGTGGAAAATGTTTTAGCTGGAAATCAGATTTGGTTAAGCACCAGAGAATTCACACAGGGGAGAAGCCTTTTTCCTGTTCAGAATGTGGAAAATGTTTTAACTGGAAATCCGATTTGGTTATACACCAGAGAAATCACACAGGGGAGAAGCCTTTTTCCTGTTCAGAATGTGGAAAATGTTTTAGCCGGAAATCAGGTTTGGTTAAGCACAAGAGAACTCATACAGGGGAGAAGCCTTTTTGCTGTTCAGAATGTGGGAAATGTTTTAGCTGGAAATCAGGTTTTGTTACGCACAAGAGAATTCACACAGGGGAGAAGCCTTTTTCCTGTTCAGAATGTGGGAAGTGTTTCATCCAGAAATCATATTTTGTTAGGCACCAGAGAATTCACACAGTGGAGAAGCCTTTTTCCTGTTCAGAATGTGGGAAATGTTTTAAAGATAAATCAGATTTGGTTAAGCACCAGAGAACTCACACAGTGGAGAAATCTTTTTCCTGTTCAGAATGTGGGAAATGTTTTGTGAAGAAATCATCACTTCTTAGTCACCAGAGAACTCACACAGACGAGAAGCCATTTTCATGTTCTTAATGTGGGAAATGTTTTACACGGAAATCAACTCTTAACAAACTTCATAGAAGTCACACAGGGGAGAAGCCTTTTACATTTTTAACCGAAAATTGTATCTTCATAAAGGGGTTGTCCACTACTAGGACAACTCCTTCTCATTCCTCATGTTTGGCCTTGTTAAAATAAAAACACTCATACGCACTTACTGTTCTGGCGCCGTTCCATTGGTGTCACAACTTGCGTTTCTGTAAGGCTGTTACATCACACAAGATTGTTACATCACACAATCCTGCTGCCAATCAACGCCACCTTCAGACGTATCGTATATCAACAGGAAGGACATGGCCTGGACATAGCACCAAGAGAATGCACACAGACATAGCACCAAGAGAATGCACACATTGAAAGCACTCTCTTCAGACCGTGTTCTTGGGGAAATTATAAGCAATTTATAGCCTCAAACATGACTTTCGATATGGGAAAGAAAGATCAGAGGTTAATCTGAGGTCCTCCACCTCTGTCAGCATGTCTGGTATGCAGCGTTTCTTATGGAAGGTCTTATCATCCTGCTCTGGAGCTATTACTGCCTCACCTCAGCATGGAAAAAGAAGCAGTCTTAACCCTCATGATGCCAGACAGCTACAGCCTGTAAGTCCTGCACCAACTTCTCTCTTAATGTAGGCCTCACAAGAAAACACCACCAATCTTCCTGTACTCTCACCAAAGCCCACATACTAAGCAGTGCTTGCTTCACAGGGACATTTACCCCCTATCCACAGGTTATTCTGATATGGGGAACAACATAACTTATTTGTATATCATATTGTGTCTATGACTCGCCCCCAGGGTCGTGGGGTACTCGGCAGCCGGGTCTTGTGGCTGCTTTTGGGGGATATCACGGTGGCTGGCCCGTTCCGTGACCCAGGGCGGTCAGTAAAAAGGGGAATAAAGTTTATGGGATAGTTTGTGACGCCACCTGTGGTGTCTGGTGAGATTCACCAGCGCTGCGGCAGGCCGCTGAGGCCGGTGGTAAGGCAGCTCTGGTGGTATAGCTCCCCACAGGCGGAGCTAGGCCTCAGGGCAGCGGGGATGCAAGGATGCAGGACAAACGGGACCCGCAGGGTCAGAGCAAGAACAGGGACAGACACGATAGTCACTTCAGTACCTTTTCCTAGTGGAATTCAGGCACATCCCGCAGCACTGTAGGGTGAAGGGTGCACTAACGGATTCTCCCCAGTGAGCTGGTGTAGGGCCTCCTGTTTCTTGCCTTTGCATTGTAAGTTTCTGACCTGCCTGGAGCTAGGCCTAACTTTGTCTCTGTTCTGCACCTGCCGACCTTGTGGTAGGGCCTTCTGTTGGAGATCACTCTCCCTATTCTTTGGGGTCTCCGTGATTCCTGACCCTGGTACGTATCAGCTTTTGGTGATCCTGGGACAAGTAGTTCGCCAGGGGTTAAAGTCGTTTTCTACTGGTCATGAAGATCCACGTAGACTCGGACCCGGTGTCCGGTATATACTTCGGGGTGAGCTGGTTAAGCTCCTCTGCCCCCTATGTTACTCACTTTCCACTCGCCTTCGGCCCCGCTCGGGCCCTTACTAGGCTACACACACTGCAGCCGGGACGCTGCTCTTCTTCGCCGCACACTCCTAGCTCTCTGTAGCATTGGCGTCTCTGCCCCCTGCCAGACAGAGACGCCGTCCCTCTCACCTCCTCGCTCCCCGCGCGGCGTCCTCCAGCGCTCCTCTCCCTGCTGCTGCCGGCGCGCGCTCCTTCCTAGGCACTGTGCTTAAGGAGGACCTCCCATATATAAGGCACCTCCTCCAAAATGGAGGTGCCCGAGCAATAGTTGTTGCACAGTGTACTTGCTTCTGCTTCAGCCCTCAGGTCCAGTTGCCAGCCTGACTACTGTTCCAGTCCGCCAGTCTGACTACTCTCCAGCCCGACAGTCTGTCTTCCGGTCATCCGCCAGTCTGTCTATGGGCAAGTCCACCTGCTTACCAGGAAGCACCAGCCAGTTACCTGCCTGCTACCTGCCGTGCCTGCTAGCCCGCTCACTTGGGAGCACTCGTCTGTTACCTGCCTGTTACCCGTTAGCCTACCTGGAGGCTTGGCCGTCACTTGCCATGACCACCTGATAGCCTACCTGGAGGCTCCCGCTGTCACTTGCCGTGACCACCTGTCTGCTAACCCAGAGACTTCTGCCTGCTTGCTGTGTCCATCCGCTATACCGGTCAGTCCCAGCCATCTGACCCGTGGGAGCCACCTGCTCTCTTACAAGGTCGTCCCCAGAGTAGCACCTGGTCCCTCTGCTCGGTCCCTCCCTGGTCACGGAGTCGTTAGCCGTCGTCTGACCAGGGTCAGTCTGAGTTGATACTTAGTTACGCTCCTCTGGGTCCCTCCTTGCACCACGGCACAGAGGTTCCACCACCCGGACCCGTAACACTCTCTATCCTGAGCTCTGTGAGTTCTAGTCTGGACTCACTCTACAGACTGTACTGAACTCTTTCTGCAGGAACTGCTAGGCTCTGGCTCGACTGCACTGACTCCTTCTGTGTCTGAGCAGGAACTGCTGAATCACTCACTGAGCTGCCTGGCTCCACCTTCCCTTTATATATCCCTAACAGGCTCCCTGTGTTGGTCTGAGGTGGAAGGTGGAGGTGTGTGAATGCTTATAAGGGCCTCTTGTGGAGAAATCCCCTAATGCACCCCTCTAGGATCTGTGGTACCAAGCGCAGCTGGGCGCCACACCTATCCCTACTAAAGAAGATATGGAGTAATATATTCAGAGGCTGGAGACCACATACAATACTGAAATACGTCCCCTCACTTCTGTCCTGTCACAGCTTACTGACAAGGTACAGAGATTAGAGGATAATGTCATCCCAAGTTGGAGGCCATCATAATGCTCAGAAACTAACACTGGATCTTCACAGCCAGTAAATAAACCATCTGTTTAATATGGTTTATGATCAAGAAAATCACAATAATATCTGGATAAGGGGTATACCTGAAAGCATCAATGCACAAGTGATTATGCCAACACTGCGATCATTATTCAATAATATTCTTGGTGATCCTATTGATAAGGAGGTGGAGATTTAAAAGGCGCACCGCACAATAGGCAATCATTGCCCAGATCTTGAGCATCCAAGGGACATTATCTGTCACATACATTTTTTCAATGTAAAAGGGGCCATTGTGAGGAAAGCAGGGGAGTTGGGTCCTGGTGATTTAAATGGAAAACACATATAATAGCTCACATATCTATCCTGAATGACACTTGCTAAAAGAAGGGTATTGAAACCACTACTTGATGCCATCCGGGAAAATGGCCTGATGTACTCCTGGGGGTACCCATTCCAGCTGTATATTTTCAAAGATCCAAGCAACATGAGGCCTGTTTGTGATGCCCTGGACATTCCATATATCTGACTGGCCACCTGATCGACCATTGCCACAGAGAGTTCCAGCACGTCACAGAAGGCTTTCAATGGATCAGGAACTTGATGGTGATGCAGACAGATGGGAAAGGAACCTGCCAATCATATGAGCTCCTGAAATGAATCTGATCTTCCCTGATGAGAGACAGTTTGCAGATACTTATTTCTTTCTGCATATAATTAGATATATCTAAAGAGAGTTTTAGGTGCCACTCTTCCACTATATAGAATGTCTCAGTTCATATGTTAGTACGGCATTTAAGTTGAGTTCACATTATATTTCTGTAATATCGGGCTGTATTACTTTACTCGCTATATATTCCATGGTTCCCACTAATAGGAACCCTAGGGCTGAAGGTTTCACTTACACCTGTAAAGACAACCCCCAGTTAGGGACTTGCATTGGGATCTGCTTGTTTCGCAATTTCCTACTGTTTCGATATATTCATAATCTATACTTCTTAGACACTGAGAGGTAGACATTACTATCTACCGTCTATACTTCCTCTTTTCTCTTAACCTTTCTCTCTTCCATTCCCCCTTTTTTTCATATAATATGGCACAACTCAAAACTTGTTCATTGAATGTCAGAGGACTTAATGTTCCAGAGAAAAGAGCTCAAGTGTTTTATCATTGGCATAAACAGCACGTACATTTTCTATTTCTTCAGGAGTCACACTTTAGAGGTGATCATATACTGTACCTCAGTTTACTAATAGATAGCATTTTTCTGGGATGCCAAGATGATTAATGTTTTGAAGTCTTGCTCCTGTATATTGTAATCTGACTATGCCGGCCTCCACCAAGGCTTCACATGTTGGAACCTAAATGATAATCTGCTGAAGGACTCACTAACTCAGACCTTGTTGAGACTATAGACTCCTTCAAATATATGAGCATGATGAAACTGCCTTACCATTTAAATGGGAAGCACTCACATGCGTCCTCAGAGGGATAATAATAAAACTTAGATAAAGGCTAAAAAAAGGAGAGAACAGCTAAAGTCTCCCATTTGCTTGAGCGGATTGTTCTCCTTGACAAACAACATAAATGATCTGCTTCCCTCCAGGTATATGTAGACCTGCTTAACGCTAGAAGGGAGCTAAAGTAGTTTCATGGATGGGGTACTTGCAAATATTGTGTAATTTCAAGGCACCTACTTATGGAAGGAACCAAGTGGAAGCTTCCATTCTCGGTACTAGATATGGGGCCTCCTCGAGAAAATGACTTAAAATGTCGTACACTAATGTTAATATATAAGGCACAGGATAGGGGTAAAAATATTCTGGGAATTGGAAAGTACACAAGCTATACTCCTTTATGGCAGAACTATAACTTACCAGAACTACATAAACTAAAAAATGTTAGTGAGTGTGAGGATAGGGGTATACGTTTGGTGTCACAACTCTTGAGGGATGGATTATTCAAGAGGTTTGAACAAATAAAGGCAGATTTTAACCTTCCGCATAGGGTGTTTTATCAATATCTGCAAATACATCTTGCATATAGTACACAACTAAAATAAACGCCATACTGATTGACATCACCCAATAGATACCATTGCTACATCGTTGGATACAAAAGGTCTAATATCCATTATTTATAGGCAGTTACTGGCCCTACATTTGGATAAATATCCTTTGATAGTTAAGACATGGGAGGGGGGTGAGGGTCCCTTATCTGAGGAGCAATAGGGGAAGTACTGGATTTGACAACGAAACTTTCATTGTCAGTCACAAAGATTGTCCCGAATTCTTCTCATTCATAGGGTATATAGATCCCCAAGTATTTTATTTGAAATTGAAATACAAACGGATGACACAGACCCTAGATGTGGTCAAAAGGACGCCCACCTGATGCATATGACGTGGGAATGTGTAAATATTGGCGACTACTGGAAGGGGGTGATCGCTCTTGTACTATCTGTATTTGGGATACAACTTCAGTTGGAACCTAAAATCTGTATCCTAGGACTCCTGGGAGAGGACGTAGACCCAGACTCCCATATGGCAGTAGGTAGCTCAAGAATATTATTCCAAGCCAGAAAGTTGTTGGCACTACATTGGATAGACAATTCTCCCCCAACGATAACAGAACTAAGATCCAGGATGAATAACACTCTACGCTTGGAAAGTGGAGCTTATATTAAAGGAACGCTATCAAGAAATCCATACATATATGGGAGCAATGGTTAATTACCCCAGGTATTGCTTCAGAAATACTTTACTGGACCATTTGTACATATCCCTGCAGTAAACCAGGAATTTATATCCTGATACCTAAGGTGTCAGCAAATAATAATTGTCTCAGTCCACACAATTGTCCCTTCTTAGATATATTCTTTTTCTTTTGATGTCCCAATAGGGAAAAAAAACCCGTCAGGAAGTATCCAGATATTTATGTACAAATGTAAAATTACTATTCCAAAACATTGTACTATAGAGCGATATTGGGATTTATATCATTGTAAACCGGTTCTTGTATCGTTTACTGGTTTTTCTTTCTTTTTATTTTTTTTGTCACAAAGTTTGTATGACAAACACAAAATGTTGGTCTTTCTTTCTTTTGTTAAATAAAAATGATCTGATTGAAAAAAAGAAATAATAGATCAAACATATACAAAATATCAAGATCGCATGTGAAGGTACTCGTATGAATTCACAGATAAATGTGGTCTCTCATTGACAAGGAAGTTACATCCACGGATACAAAGGACATACGGCTCCGGCAAAGATTAAGAGACCACTGAACAGTTTTCTATTGGAAAGCACGGAAAGACTGGTGGAAAGCATGGCAAGAGGAATGAAAGCTGTGATTAAAAATCATGGTTAGTCCACCAAATATTGATTTCACATTTAAAACATGAGTAATTTGAGGTCTGAAAGCACTGTGTTTCTTTTTTAGTATTTTGACGCTTTATCATTTGCTGCAAATAAATACAACATTTTTAGCTTTGAATTTCCGAGACCTGTTGTCAGTAGTTTATAGACTAAAACAACAATGTACATTTTACTCTATAATATACATATAAAGAGAAAAATCAAACAAACTGAAAATTTTGCAGTGGTCTCTTCATTTTTGCCAGAGCTGTATGTATCCAAAACAAAAGGAGCCCCACTGCTATAAATTCATAACCCCACTGACATAGCTGACGCATTTCATTGCTGTTATAGCTCACTACATAATATTCATGGAAAATAGCATGACATGCCACCTAATTTTCTTGAAACAAAAAATGACAAATATATTAAGGACACTGCCGTTCCTTCCTTACAGACCCTTGAGCAGGATTTACTAGACAAAGCTTTCACTGAACAACAGATAGGAGAGGCCAATAAATCATTCCCTATCGGGAAGAGCCCTGGGCCAGATGCATTCAATAATAGATTTTATAACATGTTTGCACCTCTGTTATTACCATTAGTGTTCAATAATATCTCAGAAGACTCCCCCTTTTGCCCTCCAATCACTTGAGGCTCACATAATAGTTTTATCAAAGCCTGGAAAAGAACTAAATGCCTGCCCTAATATTCATCCAATATCATTAACTAATATATGCATCAAAATATTCTCTAATATAATTGCATCACGGCTCTCCTACTACCTACCCTCAATTGTTGGCAACGATCAGGTTGGCTTCGTTAAGGGCAGAGAAGTGCATGATAATACAAATAAAACCCTGTTAGTTTCACATGCAAAAAAAACCAGGGGAACTCAATGTGCCTTGTTTCTGTGGATGCTGAAAAAGTGTTTGACAGAATGCACTGGACTTTCTTGAAGAGCACCTTACGAAAATTGGGTTAGGCTCTTTCTTGTTATCTAAAATTCTATCCTTCTACACTGACCCTAAAGCGATAGGGTAAACGACCTTCTATATGACACATTTTCTATTAAAAATGAGACAAAGCAAGAGTGTCCCTTATCTCCTCTCCTATACACATTGGTGATGGAACATTTCGCGGTAGCATTACAAAAAAATCCAGATATTAGTGGAGCTACTATAGACTCACATCACTATAAACTAGCTCTATACGCCGATGACTTGTTGCTCTGTTTCAAACCCAATTATTTCATTTCCTTCTATACTAAAGGAATTCAAAGAATTTGGCCAAGTAAGCGATTTTAAAGTCAACTACTCTAAATCAGAAACAATAACATAAGACAAAAGCTAATTTTTAACTTTCCCTTTAAGTGGCAGAAAGACACATCTAAGTACCTCGGTACACAAATTCCAGGGAACATGGATGATCTGTATAGTTTAAATTATATCACTGTCCTTGAACAAACTCTTCAAAATTTAATGAATTATAAATTCAAACTCTTGTCCTGGTTTGGTTGTATTTATGTGATAAAATGGACATTTTGCCAAAACTTCTTTACATATTCCAGAACGTTCCTGTCTGCATTCCTCAGACCTTTTTCTCCCATCTCGACAATGCTATTCGGTAGTATGGGGAACGTCAAGGTCTAGGATATGTTTTAAAATATTGTGATGTTCCAAAAATAAAGGGGGGTACTAGTATGCCTAATCTAAAAAAATGACCATCAATCTTTGATTCTTATGAGAGCAGTGGACTGGTTCATGTCTATGGAACATAAGCAATGGGTGAAACTGGAAGAGGACCTCTATCCATGGATACTCACATCTCTACCTTGGATTGACTAAATACATGTACAAACTAAACAATTACCAATACCCATTCACCACTTTTTGAAAACATGGGATCAAGTCTTAATCTCATCATCTATATCACGTAGGTTGGGTCCATTAACGCCCTTGTTTGGCAACCCAGATTTTCCCTCTGCTTCAGGTACGGAGTCATTTCTAATCTGGGACTGATCTGATGACCTTAGATTGAGACACGTTCTCATGGGATCAGGCTCTTTTTCTTCCTTTATAGAACTTCGTGGCTTCTTTCCAATTAGGAGTCTATCCTGCCTGGCTTATTTCCAGCTCAGGTCATTTATAAATTCTCACATGTTACTAGTATAAAGGATGAACTCACTCCGTTTGAACCCTTAATCACGCAAGTAGGTCCTTGTACTAAACTTCTATCTTGCATACACAAAGCAACAGGAAAGGACACCAGCAATGACCCTCTACTCTTTACTGGGGTTGGGAGAAGGAATTGGGTAGTCAAATTTCAGAGAAGGATAGGCAAAAAACATACATAATGCCGGAAATGTCACTGACTGCGGAAACGTCTCCATGTAGCGTCTTCACTCCAGATATCACTGTACAGGAGCCGCACAGTTCACACTGTGCATCCACTGAGGCCCCTGATCATGTGACCCCTGACTCCTCCCCTCCTGTGACCTCATCACAGGTCCTGTACGCACAGAGCAGCCATATATGAGGTGGAGGCTCTGCAGGTGGAGGTATGTGGAGATTCCCCATTACTGGGTGCAGGGGGCATTAACCCCTTCAGCACGGAGGCTCTTTTGGGGTCTCTGTGTGGTGTGAACAGTGAGGTAACAGCTGTGGGCAGAATGCGGCTTAGCTGGTTCCCGTCCACATTAGATCCATTCAGACGACTGCAGGATGAAGGACAGAAGCCCAGAGAAGTCCTCACACAACGCCATTATTCATCTCCTAGTTCCAGCACAATAATGTCGTGATAACCGTCCACATATTCTCTTTATACCCTCCGGTACGATGGATTTACCCTCAGTGTCCAGGAAGCTTCACGGTTCAGCAATGCTTCTCTGCCATCTCACCTCCACCTGAACGATTTACCCTTTCAATGCCACAAAACTGAAAGTTCTTTCAGTCACCATTGTGTTCTCTTAGGAAATGTGTGGAAACGTTGGAGGGGTTAATGGCCGCAGGATTAGTGGGGTCTCCTATGTGCTCATTAATTCTCTGCCTTATTTACCGGAGGAGCAGCCGACATATCTGACATTACACCCCAGACACTGAATACAATATACCACAAATTCACTGCTGCAGGTGATATATTGTGTAATGAAATGTTTTATTTAATGTGATTAATTTATTTCTTGTGTTCGACATATTTACATGGTGGACATTTATCAATGCCGCATTTGTGAAAACCCAGAGGTGTAAGCCAGGTTCTCGTTATGTGTTTCTCTTACGATTAATTTAGGAGACAGGAGTTGTGAAAGGGTCGGGGCCGAGAACAAACAATCATCTCGTAAAACCATCAAACCACCATCTTGTGAGAAACGGATTCAGCTACAGACTCCGAGGAAGAAACTGTTTGCTGTCTGTGGCCTAAAATATATAGATTTTATTACTAGATGTAAAGAAGAAAACTAAATACTGTAAAATAATAAATCTCCTCATATGTTTCCCCTTATTATCTCCAGTAATTGTATTATTACACAGGATTTTTATGATGTTACATCGGCTCATCATTTTCTCATTCAGGTCTCTACAATATCGGATCCTCTCAGTGAAGATATTCTGGATAAGAGAATTTTTTCTGATTTACCCATCAAAGATGGATATGGACAGAGACAAGATGGTGGAGAGGATATTACACCTCACCCTAGAGATCATCTTCCGGCTTACTGGAGAGGTGAGAGATTCTGATGACATCACATTACATCATTCTTATCTATGGGAATAACAGATGGACAGAACTGGAGAGGTGAGGACTCTGGAAATGTCTGGAGTGAGATTTATTAATGTCTCTCCATAACCAGGATTACACAGTAGTGAAGACCTCTAGTGAGAGCTGTCAGGCCCCTGTGTCTGAGGGATGGGGAAGACCCCTGATCCCAATCACGGGGCCTCCACCTCATCCTCTGATATATGAGGACATCAATGACCAGAAGATCCTAGAACTGATTGAGCTGCTGACTGGAGAGGTGACACTGCTGGGAATACTGGGACTTTATACAGTAACGCTATGGAGGGATCGGGGGATGACGGTATCATTGTATGTGTCAGGTTCCTATAAGATGTCAGGATGTCGCTGTCTATTTCTCCATGGAGGAGTGGGAGTATTTAGAAGAACACAAAGATCTGTACAAGGACGTCATGATGGAGGTTCCCCAGCCCCTCACATCACCAGGTAATAGACAGGACTAAATACACACGGCCTATAATTATCTGTATGTAAAGAATGAATTCAGTCCCTGTATGTGTTTCCTCCAGATCTATCCAGTAAAAGGACAACACCAGAGAGATGTCCCCGTCCTCTTCTTCCACAGGACTGTAAACAAGAAGATCCCAATGTTCCTCAGGATCATCAAGTAGATGGAGAAAAGGTGTCATGAGATCTCCCCTATGATGTGTAGACGACTGTGAAGGTCTTGTATTCAGTCTTGTTTTATCCACCAATATTATGTGTTTTCTACTTGTGTAATGAGAATGGTGGAAATGACAGGATTAGAGCTGATCATAGATGTGACTTCTCCATCAGTCTGTGACTTTTACAATTTTTGTTTCAGGGTGAATATCTGACCCATATTAATACTAGAGACATATGTGAGGGGTGATGAGCGGTGTAAAGAGGAGATTCCTACATATGACTACCCAGGTGAGTAGTAACCACTAAATGCAGAGAAGTCACAGATTCTTCTCAGTCACCGGCTGTGGCTGCTTTATCGGTGGTGTAGTCCGGCCGTATCACAATCATGCGATCACCATTTTACTTCTAGACCACAACATTCTCCTCCATCCAAAACGGTTTAAATGACTTTGGGCATTGAAAGCCCTTTTCTATAAAACTTACAACCGGAAAGATCCACCTACCCTTTGAGATTAGGAGATGCTGACTCTTACCTGCCCAGATCTTTAAACTACAAAGCCAAATGACAGCGTACATAGAATGTGCTGACAAGTTAGAAAATCACATGAAGAATAATATTATGATGGGCCTGTAAGAGAAAGCGGAGGGTAATGATGCTGTTGGTTTCCTAGAACCCTGATATCTTATTGGATGAATCTACCTTCTCTCCCTTCTGTGCTGCTGAATGTGCTCATATGGTCCCTACAAGACCAGGTCCAGTGTTTCTGGAAAAATTTCATTTTTATGATCGACAACATTAAATGTGCAGTGAGGCCAAGTGTGAATTTCTGTACAATAACAACAGAGACTCCCTTTATCCTGACTTTTAAATTTCTTTTAAAACCGACTAACTTCAAGGAGGATTATGATAAACTACATAAAAAATCATTACTCCTGTGCCATGATATATCTCTGTGATGCTGAGTCACTTTTTATGGCCAAGCCGTGAGACAGGATAGTCAAGGAGTAGTGTTGAGCCACCCCCGTAGTGTTCGAGTTCGGTTCGGTTCGTCGAACACCCGTGTGTTCGCCGAACTGTTCGTCGAACTGTTCGTCGAACACCTTCGAACACCGTTAAAACCAATGGCAGGCAAACAAAAACACATAGAAACACATAGAAAACACCTTCAAAGGTGTCCAAAAGCTGACAAACTGCTCAGAAGACATAACTAACACATGGAAAAGTGACAAGTACATATAGTCATGCGAAAATAAAAGAGGTGGAGGAGTAAAAGGAGGGGGAGACACAGATATAGGCATGTCATGCCCTTCTAAAATCCAAAAAGTGAGAAGCCGACACGGCCAGTCCGCTCCTGCCCGTGCCACCTCCGTGTCGCCGGGTTTGTGCCAGAGCCGCGGTGAACCCTGACGGCCAGCCCCCCTCTCCCAATACTGGTGCCTGTCCGCTGGTGGGTCGAGCGAGCCCCCCTGTGGTGGAGGCAGCTCTAAGCTTTTTAATTTAAATTGTCTCTCTAATTTGAATGAATACACTTTAAATCCATTTACAAGGATCTATTGGAGGGCAAGTCTCATGCCAGCAGCCGCGGTAATTCCAGCTCCAGTAGCGTCCACTAAAGCTGCTGCAGTTAAAAAGATTTTATAAGGATCGAGCTCGGCTGTCCACCGCAAGGCATCCTACTGCCAGTCCCAGCCCCTATGCCTTGGGGTGCCTCCTGATGCTCTTCACTAAGTATCCCATGGTCCCGAAGCATTTCCTTTGAAAAAATTAAGTGTCTAAACTACAGGTGGTGCAGCTTGCTTAACAGCCGGGATAATCCGCTCACTAGCAGACACTGCTACTAGGCACAAAGTATTTCCTGGGCTAGATGCAGTTAAAAATTTGTAATTAGATACTCTCGTTGGATGCTGAGAAAGCATTCCATAGAGTCTCCTGGCACGCCATATATGATTCTCTTAAAAAGCTTGGGGTAGGGGTCTAGGGGACCCATTTATAGCCAAAATCACGGCCCTGTATCGCAATACGTCACCTAGGCTGAAGATAAATGGAACTGTAGCACCCTGAGGGCTCGGTTGCTACAGACGTATTGCACCTCACCCAGAGGTGTGATATCTCACTCTCAGGTAAGGATGGAGTGTGGATCAGGACCCGACACCTGCATGCATTACACCACATTGCCGTGGGGCAGGGCGACCAATATGCCCCTGAGATGGGCACGACAGTCCCTGTCCCTGGCTGGAGTGGGGGGAGGGAACACTGAGGAAGGGGAACCCTGTAGTGCAGGAGCAGGGAGGAAGCAGTTCCTGGGTGCATTGAGAAGGGAGTATAAAAGGTGGGCACCATCTTAGTTCAGTGCAGAGAAGTCTGAGCAGAAGTGGCAGGGAGCAGGGGCTCTGCATGAGCTCTGCTCCGGAGGCGGGCCTAGTAACAGAGGCCCAGGCCTGGAAGAGGGAGAAGGAAGGAAGAGGAGCGGAGAAGGCTCCAGGAACGAGGAATGAAGGGATCCCAGGGGTGCGGACGGGCGAGTCGCCACCGCACGCCCGAATCCACCTGCGTGGAGGGGTCAGGCCAAAGGGGGAGACCGGTCCCCGAACTAGTGGAGGCAGGAAACGACCCTCAGCTAGAAACCGGAGGCTCTGACATTTTATGTGGCGCAGCCCCTCGCTACACCCGCTAGGAAGGCACCACATAGGGTCAGGGAAACTGGCGCCAAGTTTACCAAGAGGAGGCCCGAGGCAGCCGGACAGAAGTGTTGGTAAGAAAGGCCAGACAAAGGACACACAAAGGGGGTCCTGTGAAGTGCTCCAAAGTTATCTGGGAGTTGTCTGAGCCCCTCACCTGGTGAGCACAGTACGACGTGGGCAGCCGTTACCTGCAGACGTGGTCTGGATAATAAGAACTGTGAGTAAAGGCCCTGAACTGCATCACTGACTCCGTGTCGTTACTGCTGCTGCCCTGCACCATCACCCCCATCCTCCGCATACACTGCCCTGAGGCTATACTCCTCCCGTGGGGAGTTATGCTACGCTCTGCTGCACCCACAACACCAGCCTCAGTGGTCTGCCCTGTAGCGGCGGTTCACTCTGACCGCAATCCACGGGTGGCGTAGTCGGACATTTAAACATGAAAACCACATAAATAGTTCCGCCACTGGTTTGACCGCCCTGAGCCACGGAACTGGGTCGCCGCCACGAAGACTACAACCACCAGCATCCACCAAAAAGGGTCCGGCTCCGGGTGTCCCAAGGCCCAGGGGGTGCGTCAGAACATTTTCATCACCTTTCACAATCACCAATGGGACAAGGCAGTGATGTCCTCTGTCCCCTCTCTTATACATCCTAGTGACGGAGCACCTGCTCTCATCAATTCGCCATAACCCCAATATTAGGTGGATTGAGGTGGGAGGCACCGAGTACAAGTGCTCTCTATTTGCTGATGATGTCCTAGTATATATCACTCAATCACATATATCCATCCATGCTGTTATGGCTGAAATAGATCACTTTGTTACATGGTAAAATTTTAAAATCAATGCAGCGAAGTCTGAGGCCCTCGATGTCTCCCTCCCCAAATCCATATAGGATTCCATCCAGTCCAACTTTCCCTTTGCCTGGCCCTCACAGGGTATCAAATACTTAGGAATTCCTATTCATAGAGACCTCTCCCATCTATGTTATCTTAATTTTGGGCCCTTTATTGAACAACTCCATACAGACCACGGTTGGCAAGTTAGAACTGTAAGATTCAATACGTGAACCACTGGTGTTTTGTGGAAAAGCACATGTACACTGCGTTCCAAATTATTATACAAAAAGTGTTTAGGAGTGATAAGGGAAGAATTTGTTTGTTTGTCAGTTAAACTCATTGATGGTGATGTGTGTCAGGGCTCTTTATATCACTGTAAGCAATTGCAGACACCTGTGCTAATTAGTTTGGCAGGTGTGTCCAATGAAAGGCAAGACTACTTAAGAAGGCTCTCTCACATTATTAAGCAGCCTACATTTTCTGCCAAAATGGGAAAGAAAAAGGATGTGTCGGCTGCTGAGAAGCAACAAATTGTGGAGTGTTTAGGTCAAGGCATGACTACAATCAACATTGTGCGATGATCAGGATGAAGTGTCTTGGCAATCAAGAAGTATGTAGCTGATTCACAGTACACACGTGTGCGTGCTGATAAGGGCAAATTGAGGACTCTTTCCTACAGGCAATTACGTCAGGTTGAAAGAGCAGCGGCAAAAAAGCCTTGTCATAGCAGCAGACAAGTTTTTGAAGCTGCTTGTGCCTCCAACGTCCCCCGAACAACAAGATGCAGGGTCCTTCAGAGGTTTGCAGCTGTGCATGCGCCATCCTGTCGACCTCCTCTATCCACTTCACACAAGCAGAAACGGCTCCAGTGGGCCAAACATTACATGAAGACTGATTTCAAAACTGTTTTGTTCACGGATGAGTGCCGTGCAGCGCTCGATGGTCCAGATGGATGGAGTGGATGATGGCTGGTTGATGGACACCCCACGCAAACACGGCTACAGCGCCAACAAGGAGGAGGTGGAGTAATGTTTTGGGCTGGAATCATGGGGAGAGAGATTGTCGGCCCCTTTAGGATCCCTGAAGGCGCTAAAGATGAACTCCATAATGTATGTGGATTTTCTCAAACAGCACTTCCTGCCATGGTTCAAGAAGAAGAACCGTGTATTTCACAGCAAGATCATTTTTTTGCATGATAATGCACCATCTCATGCTGCACATAAAACATCTGCATCTCTGGCTGATATGGGCATAAAAGGGGACAAACTTATGGTGTGACCCCCATGCTCCCCTGACCTCTACCCCATTCAGAACCTTTGGAGCATCATTAAAAGGAGTGTCTATGATGGCGGGAGGCAGTTCACATCTAAGCAACAGCTCTGGGAGAGTATTCTGTCCTCATGCAAAACAATTGAAGCAGAAACCATCCAAAACCTGACAAATTCAATGGACGAGAGAGTTCAGAAGCTCCTTTCGAACAAGGGGTCCTATGTGAAAATGTAACATCACCTAGAATAAAGTTTTGAGTTGAAAACTGTTTGATTTCAGTTTCTAACAACCTGCTAATGCTTATAATTTCAAAAATGACCATTTTTTTGGTCTTTATTAAAATGAAAAGGTTGATCGAAAAGTTTGGGGGATCTAAGAGTGTGGCAACCCAGTAGTCATGATTACTTTGAATTCTGACAATATGAGGGTCATGCTGCAGGTAGTGCAGCAAGAAGGCAGTTATGTGCCTTGCGCATCTCGGAGCCCCAAAATTATTTTCCGGGCTAGATGCAGCTAAAAATTATTTTTAATTTTAAATCTGGTGAAGCTTTAGTATAGATGGCCTAATAGGATCAGTGCTGCACACTGCTACAAAGCCCAAATTATTTTCCAGTCAAGATACAGATAAACATGATTAGTAATTTGAAAGCTTAAAACGGTTGGTAGGGTGATTTTAACCAATCATCAAGCTTTTACTCTCCCCAGGATGACACAGGGGTAGAAAAGTCGTTTCGGATCCATGATTTGTTCATCTTTATGAACGTGAGTCTGTCTACATTATCAGTGGAGAGCCGCGTGCGCTTATCTGTCAGCACACCACCAGCAGCGCTGAACACACGTTCAGACAGAACGCTGGCTGCGGGGCATGACAAGATCTCCAAGGCGTAAGTGGCTAGCTCCGGCCATTTATCCAGATTGGAAGCCCAAAAAGAGCAAGGGTCCAGTGACACAGTCGTGGCTTCAATGTTTACTTGGAGATACTCCTGTACCATCGTCTCCAGGCGTTGACTATGTGTCAGACTTCTTGTCTCCTGTGGCCTTGCAAAGGATGGGCTAAAAAAGTGGTGAAATGATTCCGCAAAATTGATGTTACCAGCAGATACTGTGGTTCTGTTACGGTTTGAGTGCTGAACACTTGACGGTCCCACGGTTGGCAAGTTGGAACTGTGAGATTCACTACGTGCACCACTGGTATTTTGTGGAAAAGCACATGTAAGATTCTGCAACAGTCTCTGCTGATACTCCTGCATGCGTGCATCCCTTTCTATGGCAGGAATAATTTCGGCAAATTTACTTTTGTACCGGGGATCTAACAGTGTGGCAACCCAGTAGTCAGGATTATTTCTAATTCTCACAATTCGAGGGTCATTTTGCAGGTAGTGCAGCAAGAAGGCACTCATGTGTGTTGCGCATCCAGGAGCACCAAGTCCCTGTTGTGTTGGTGGCGAGGTAACAATCATGCTTCCTTCCTCTGTCCTCTCCCCCCAACCTCGCACAACAGAAATGTGATCAAGGTCTCCCTCATCTGATGAGTCTTCCAACAGTTCGTCCTCCACTTCTTCCTGGGCTCCTGCACCTTCCTCACTAGTTTGGCTGCTACCATGCGCCCTGGTAAAACCATCTCCCCCACCCTCACATGCCTGCCGCCTTGGTGCTGCCGACCGTCTGGACCTTGCAGATGTTAGCCCTTCCGCATACAACTCCTCCTCCTCTACTTCCTCCACCTCCTCTTGTGCCACCACCTGACTCCGAATTCTGTTTAACATGTGCTCCAGCATGTAAATCACCGGAATAGTCATGCTGATAATGGCATCGTCAGCACTAAACATCTTCGTCGCCATTTCAAAACTGTGCAGAAGGGTGCATAGGTCCCTGATCTGAGACCACTCCTCCAGCGTGATTTGCCCCACCTCTGAATCTCGTTGGCCCAGGCTATACGTCAGAACGTATTGCACCAGGGCTTGTCGGTGCTGCCACAGTCGCTGCAACATGTGCAGAGTTGAATTCCACCGGGTAGGCACATCGCATTTTAGCCGGTGAAGTGGCAGGCCCAACGACTTCTGTAGAGATGTAAGTCGCTGAGCTGCGGGATGCGAACGGCGGAAGTGAGCACACAGCGACCGTGCCCTCTGCAGAAGGCCATCTAGTCTGGGATAGTGGGCTAAAAATTGCTGGACAACCAGGTTCAACACGTGAGCCATACAAGGCACGTGTGTGACATTGCCCCGGCGAAGGGCCGCACCCAGGTTTGCAGTATTGTCGCACACGGCCTTCCCTGGTTTCAGGTCCAGTGGAGACAACCATTCATGAAATTGGTTCTCCAGAGCTGACCACAACTCCTCAGCTGTGTGACTCACATTTCCCAGACATTTCAATGTAAAAACCGCCTGATGACGTTGAGCCCTACTGCCAGCATAGTAAGGAGGTGTGCAGGATCCCTTCTGCGCAGTTAGAAAGCTTGTGGCATGACCAGACAGGCTTTGGGTGCAGGTGGAAGACCGAGAGGAGGTTGAGGAGGCAGAAGCAGTGGAGGAACTTTGACATAAAGAGGATTGACGCACAACTCGTGGGGACGGCAAGACTTGGACAGCAGCCCCTTGTCCTGCTGTCACCATAGTTACCCAGTGCCCAGTCAGCGACATGTAACGCCCCTGTCCATGCCTACTCGTCCAAGTGTCTGTGGTGAAATGCACCCTGTCACACACAGAGTTTCTCAAAGAAGCGGTGATGTTGTGTGCGACATGCTGGTGGAGCGCAGGCACACCTTTCTTTGAGAAGTAGTGCCGACTGGGCATCTGGTACTGGGGCACTGCGACGGACATAAGGTCTCGAAAATCCTCTGTGTCCACCAGGCGGAAAGGCAGCATTTCTGTAGCCAAGAGCTTGCAGATGGTGAAATTCAACCTCTTAGCTTTCTCATGGCTAGGAGGAAATGGTCTTTTACTTGTCCACATCTGAGGGACCGAGGGCTGGCTATTGTGCTTAGACGGGGTTGATAAGGGTGTCCCCGGCAAACTGCCGGTCTGTGAGGGAGATGCAGGCGGACATGTTAGGTTGCCTTGATCCAAAGGTGGTGCTATCGATGTCGGACAGCGCTCAACACCAGCTGGTGTTACCACCTCCAAAGAAAATGATGACCTGCCAATCACGCTGGCTGTTGCGGGTAAAGAGGTGGCAGGTCTGCGCCCCAAAACAGGTGTGACTGCTGTCCCCCCAGTCACAGAGGATGAAGAGGCCGCGGATGCACAAGATATGGCAGACGGTGATTGGCCCGGCCGGCTAGGTCGCATTGTAGCACACTGAGCTTCCCACTGCAACTTATGCTTCATGTCCATGTGCCGGTTCATGCATGAAGTACTCAAACTATGTATTTTTTGGCCTCTACTTAGCTTTTGCTGACAAATGTTACAGATAACACGAGTTGGGTCATCTTTATCGATCTGAAAAAATGCCCAGGCTATGCAAGGCTTAGCACCCATGCGACCTGAAGAGCCACCACGACTTGTGGTGAGAGGCAGAGTTGTGTTTGAGGATGCAGTTGTTGACGTGCTTCCAGTACTACGTCTCTGTCCAGGAAGGCGCAACCTGACCTCGTCGTCACTAGCATCTTCCTCCACCTCCTCTGCTGACCTCATCTCTTGGCTGACTGTGGGTTGACAGTAAGTGGGATCTCCAACCTCATCATCATCACCCTGTGCGTTATCACACCCGTCGTCCTCAGAGCCAACCTGTTCCTGCCCTGACAAAAAACTAAAGTTGTCGCTCCAATCAGGTATTTGAGTCTTATCATCGTCTTCCTCATTGTCTCCACCAACAGGAGTTACAGTTTGGGAATGAGGGTCTACATTATGGTCAGAACCTTCTGCGTCTGGTCCTGGATCCGACTCATAAAGATTCTGGGCATCAGTGCAGATCATTTCCTCGTCTGGATTCACAGAAGCGCTGGAGTCGACCTCTGATTCCCAGGCTATAGTATGAGTAAACAGCTCTGCAGACTCAACCATCTGTTCTACCTCATACTCAGACGGGCAGCTGGAGATTTGGGAGCTGTGAGGAAGCAAGTGCGATTTGGGTGACACCTTTGAGGACTGGAGTATTTGTGATGTTGAAGTTGATGTGGAGGAGAGCCCACTTAAAGGAGCACTTGATATCCGTTGAAGCACCTGCTGTTTTTGTGCCTCATCTGGAATTTGTAGCGATTGGCGTGGCCGTAAGAAAGGGATCTTATCACATTGTCCGCTAAAAGAAGTAGACATTTTAGTTTGGCTGGAAGATGGTCTTTCTTCTGCAGATGTTACTGTTGCTTTAACACCTACCCCACGGACACAACCTTTTTTCCCTTTCCCAACACGCCTATTCCCCTTTCCACCAGCAGCAGGCCTTTTTCCACTCATTTTGGTGGTTAACTAGTTCACAACTCTGGAGTTGTTTGCACAAAAAAACAATGGATGGTAACCAAGCAGAGCTGAGTGGCCAAACTGTGGTATTAGGCCAAAACTATTGGCTGGGTTAGATGCAGAAAAAAATTATTTTGAATTTGCAACCTGATGGAGGTCAGTATAGATGGACTAATAGACCAAGTCCCACACACTGCTAGAAGCCCAAATATTTTTTCAGAGCTAGATGCAGAAAAAAATTATTTTTAATTTGCAACCTGATGGAGGTCAGTATAGATGGACTAATAGACCAAGTCCCACACACTGCTAGAAGCCCAAATATTTTTTCAGAGCTAGATGCAGAAAAAAATTATTTTTAATTTGCAACCTGATGGAGGTCAGTATAGATGGACTAATAGACCAAGTCCCACACACCGCTAGAAGCCCAACTATTTTTTCAGAGCTAGATGCAGAAAAAAATTATATTCAATTTGCAACCTGCTGGAGGTCAGTATAGAAGGACTAATAGAACAAGTCCCACACACTGCTAGAAGCCCAAATATTTTTTCAGAGCTAAATGAAGAAAAAAATTATTTTTAATTTGCAACCTGATGGAGGTCAGTATAGATGGACTAATAGACCAAGTCCCACACACTGCTAGAAGCCCAAATATTTTTTCAGAGCTAGATGCAGAAAAAAATTATTTTTAATTTGCAACCTGATGGAGGTTAGTATAGATGGACTAATAGACCAAGTCCCACACACCGCTAGAAGCCCAACTATTTTTTCAGAGCTAGATGCAGAAAAAAATTATATTCAATTTGCAACCTGCTGGAGGTCAGTATAGAAGGACTAATAGAACAAGTCCCACACACTGCTAGAAGCCCAAATATTTTTTCAGAGCTAAATGAAGAAAAAAATTATATTCAGTTTGCAACCTGATGGAGGTCAGTATAGATGGACTAATAGAATGATGCTATGCCCAAAAGATTTTACTTCACTAGGTGCAGTAAAAAAATTGGTATTCTATACACAGGTGTTATATCTTGCAACACTGATAGGCTACTCCACTGACTAACACACTCTGCAATAGGCCAAAAAGGATTAGCTTTGCTAGATTCAGCCAAATGCTGTGAAAAAAACTTGCACAGCACTGGCATAGACCTGCCTGGCAAAAACTGATAGGAACTCATGTAACCTAGTCCTGAAAAGGACTCCAATTACAATTAGTCTTTACTCCCACAACCTATCTATTTAAGAGCACAGACCTCCCTGATAAAAGTCGTAGGAAATGCTGTAACCTAGTCCTTAAAAGGACTGCAATCACAACTATTCCCTACTCCCAAGCTATCTGTAGATTTGTGCGAAAATTGGCTTGAAATTAACAAGGTATAGCGCACACAGCAACAGCGGTGCCGTCTAACACGCAGCTGCAGCAGTGAGAAAATGGTGGCGACGGGGAAAATGGCTTGGTCTTATAGGGCAAGGACATGTGACATACACTGCCAATGACACATGCCCTTGCTTGTGTGAAAAAAAGCACTTCGCTCCGTGTGTGCGCTGCTGATAGGCTGACAGATTGCACCTCCCCACTGCAAATGCGGGAAAGAGAAAAAAAAATGGAGATCTTCATTGTTCCTGCAGAGATCCATCCCCTGCCCCTCCCCCCACCCCGCTGTACACTCAAACTGCGTATTAACATTAATTTTCATCATTACTGAGAAAAAATCCAGTTATGATTTTGGTGCACGAACAGTTATCGAACATAACCTCGAACAGCCGAATTTTTCTCAAATTGTTCGTGTTCGCCGAACGGTTCGAACACCGCCCAAAACAGCTCGAATTTGAGATTGGCGAACAGTTCGAGTAGAACAACGCTCATCTCTATTTACCACCTCCCACCATGCAAGACCGCAATCTTACCTATCAGTCCAGGCTGCACACTTTGCTCCAGTGCCTTCTGTTTGCATGTCTCTTGTCTGATTGCTTAGGGCGGCGGCGCTGTTGCTTTCTGATTCTTATAGTTGCAGTGTGCGCACTCTTAATGCGTCCCCAACCTATTGCTGTGAGTCACTGGATACTTAAACCCCCTCCACCCAGTAGGAGGTGCCTGAGCAACACTTTCATTCAGTGTGTTCTGTGCAACTGAGTTGCCAGGTCTTGTCCTGTATCTTGCCTGTTTCTGCCACCCTGGGGGCTGTATACCCAGGCCTATTACCTGTGACTTCTAGTCAGTTTCCGCCATCCTGGGGGCTGAGTTCCCAGGCTCGTTCCTGTATCTTGTTCCTGGTTCAGATCCTATCTGAACATTGTCCTAGCCCTTTACCTATTTGTCTCTATGTCTGTACCTTCCCTTTTCCTGCAGTGTCTGAACCTGCACCTAACTCCAACTCCAAGTACCTTGTGTGTATCTGGTTCTGCTCGTTCTGTTTCCCTGTCTCCGTATCTACTCCTGTGTTCCAGCTATATTCTTGTGTTTTCCAGTATGTTCCATGTGAACAGAGCCCTGTCCTGTCTACCGCGTCTGCGGGTTTTGCTCTGCTCTGCTTGTCTACCGCATCTGCGGGTTTTGCTCTGCTCTGCTTGTCTACCGCATCTTTGGGTTTTGCTCTGCTCTGCTTGTCCATCGCACCTGTGGTTTTGCTCTACTCTGCTTGTCCACCGCACCTGCGGTTTTGCTCTGCTCTGCTTGTCCACTGCACCTGCGGCTTTGCGCTGCTCTGCTTGTCCACCGCACCTGCGGTTTTGCTCTGCTCTGCTTGTCCACTGCACCTGCGGTTTTGCTCTGCTCTGCTTGTCCAGCGCACCTGCGGTTTTGCTCTGCTCTGCTTGTCTACCGCACCTGCGGATTTTGCTCTGCTCTGCTTGTCTACCGCATTTGCGGGTTTTGCTCTGCTCCGCTTGTCTACCGCACCTGCGGGTTTTGCTCTGCTGTGCTTGTCTACCGCACCTGCGGGTTTTGCTCTGCTCTGCTTGTCTACCGCATCTGCGGCTCTGTTCCTGTATCATAGTCTGTACTGGTTCCTATTTTGCCTGCATTCCTACCTGCCAGTACCCACCTGTCTGCATATCATCTGTGCCTGCCAGTACCCACCTGTCTGCATATCAGCTGTGCCTGCCAGTACTCACCTGTCTGTATGCCAGCCTAACCTGCCTGTTCCTGCATTCCCCGGTGTGGGTCAACAGCTGTGACCGGGGTCTGACCTGGAGTAGCACCTGGTCCCTCTGCTCGGCTCCTCCCTGGTTTACAGAGTCGATTGAGCCGCCGTGCGACCTTGGTCGAACCGGGTTGATACTTAGTCACGCCCCTCCAGGCACTCCTCGGTTCATGATCCAGAGGGATCACTAATCACGCTCACGCCAGTCAGCCCGGGCGTGAGCGTAACAAGTCCGAAGTCAAAAGCCAGGAGGGTACATCATAAACAAAAGAAAGAAAGAAGTAGACAAGTAACGTTCCGTTCGTCAGAATACCAGGAGGATAGCGAATCAGAGCATAAGGGGTTAAACATATGGATGGTCAGAACAAGGTCAGGCAACAGAAGATCAATTCACAGAACATAAGGCACAGAGACAAACCTCACACAAGCTGAATGTACATCTGGCAGAAACAGCCCAGTTAAGTAGCCTGGCAATCACCTGGGATAATGAACACTTCGAGATAGCCAGTTCATTTTAGTCTCAGATTGGACGGCTGAGCTGTCAATCAACACACTGACAGCTCAGCACAACCCTGCACCAGACTGGATGACCGAGTTGTCAGTAACTGCATCCAAGACACAATGAGTGGTAGAACCGTGACAGTGCCCCCTCTTCTAACGGAGGCCATCGGACCCCCAAGCTTCCCAGGAAATTTTAGATGGAAGGTCCTGACTAACCAATCTGCCTTCACATCTCAAGCTATGACCCACGTTCTCTCCTCTGGTCCGTATTCCTTCCAATGGATGAGGTATTGGAGGGAATTTCGGACCCTATGAGAATCCATAACCCACTGAAACTCATACTCCAAGCCACCGTCGACTGAAACCAGAGGAGGCGGGGAAGAGGGAGACAATGCCGAAGGGACAAACTCCTTTAATAGGGATTTATGAAAGACTTTAGTGATGCGAAGAGATGGAGGAAGCTTTAATCTGAATGCCACCGGATTGACCACCTCTAGGATCTCATATTGACCAATAAAATTTGGACCCAACTTTGTCGACAGCACTTTAAGTTTAATGTTCCTATGACAACCAAACCTTATCCCGGATCTTAAAAACAGGACTCACTGAACGTCTTCTATTGGCCTTCTGTTTTTTGGCGAATCTGAGCAGTCCCAATATTCTTTTGAACCTCCTTTCAGACATTCCCAAATCTTAGTATTGTGACCTCTACCCCAAGACATTCAGAAATAATCCTAGAAAATTCACCAAAACAGGGATGAAAACCATAATTACAGAAAAATGGTGAGGTTCCAGTAGACTGATTCACTCAGCTGTTAAATGGAAACTCAGCAAGTGTAAAAACGAAGACCTCCTGCTGAGCCGCCACAAAACATCTTAAAACTTATTCCAAAGATTGATTTGTCCTGTCAGTCTGACCATTGGTTTGAGGGTGGTAAACAGATGAAAATGATAAGTCAATCCTGAGTTTACTACAAATAGCTCTCCAGAATTTAGAGACAAATTGTACTCCCCTATCAGACCCAATGTTAAGAGTGATCCCATGTAACCTTACAATATGAGAAAAACAACCTGGAGAGTGTCTCTGCATTAGGTAATCCTGACAAAGGAACAAAATGAGCTTGCTTGCTGAATTGGTCAACTACCGCTCAGATAGCAGTTTTCCCACGAGACACAGGCAAATCCGTGATGAAATCCATGGACAGATGAGTCCACTGTCTTTCTGGAATTGTCAATGGAATCAATTCTCCAGCCGGCCTGCTATGACTGACTTTATCATGGGCGCAAATTTCACAAACAGATACAAAAATCTTTGATATTATTATGCATGCACGGCCACCAAAAAATCTAGCAATTGCTTTCTGTGCAGCAATAACCCCAGGATGATCACTCAAGATGGAATCCTGAAATTCTTGTAACACACGCAATCTTAGGTACACAGGCACAAATAATTTAGATCTTGGAGTAGCGGAAGGAGCCAATGACTGGACTTTATGGATCTCCTCCTCCAATTTCAAGGTTACCATAGAATCCACAATACCATGAGGAATAATGGAGGATGCAGGTTCTGGAGGAGAAACTGAATCGAGACAACAAGATAATGTGTCAGCTTTCACATTCTTAGACCTTGGCCAGACATAATGTGACGCTGAGTCACCTTTCATGGCCAAGTCGTGAAGCAGGATAGTGAGGGAGTCTGAAGTCAGAAGCCAGGAGGATACATCCTAAACAGAAGGAAGAGACAATGGCGTGGTCAGGTAACGTTCCGTTGGTCAGAATACCAGGAGTATAGCGGATCAGAGCACAACAAGGTTCAAGGTCAGGCAACAGAAGATAAATTCACAGAACACAAGGGGGAGAGACAAACCTCACCCAAGCTGAATGTACGTCTGGCAGAGGTCTAGGAGAAACAGCCCAGTTAAGTATACTGGCAATCACCTGGGATAATGAATAGAGATGACCGTTGTTCGACTCGAACTGTTCACCAATCTCAAATTCGAGCTGTTTTGGGCGGTGTTCGAGCCGTTCGGCGAACACGAACGATTTGAGAAAAATTCGGCTGTTCGAGGTTATGTTCGATAACTGTTCGTGCACCAAAATCATAACTGGATTTTTTCTCAGTAATGATGAAAATTAATGTTAATACGCAGTTTGAGTGTACAGCGGGGTGGGGGGAGGGGCAGGGGATGGATCTCTGCAGGAATAATGAAGATCTCCATTTTTTTTCTCTTTCCCGCATTTACAGTGGGGAGGTGCAATCTGTCAGCCTATCAGCAGCGCACACACGGAGCGAAGTGCTTTTTTTCACACAAGCAAGGGCATGTGTCATTGGCAGTGTATGTCACATGTCCCTGCCCTATAAGACCAAGCCATTTTCCCCGTCGCCACCATTTTCTCACTGCTGCAGCTGCGTGTTAGACGGCACCGCTGTTGCTGTGTGCGCTATACCTTGTTAATTTCAAGCCAATTTTCGCACAAATCTACAGATAGCTTGGGAGTAGGGAATAGTTGTGATTGCAGTCCTTTTAAGGACTAGGTTACAGCATTTCCTACGACTTTTATCAGGCAGGTCTGTGCTCTTAAATAGATAGATTGTGGGAGTAAAGACTAATTGTAATTGCAGTCCTTTTCAGGACTAGGTTACATCAGTTCCTATCAGTTTTTGCCAGGCAGGTCTGTGCCAGTGCTGTGCAAGTTTTTTTCACAGCATTTGGCTGAATCTAGCAAAGCTAATCCTTTTTGGCCTATTGCAGAGTGTGTTAGTCAGTGGAGTAGCCTATTTGTGTTGCAAGATATACCACCTGTGTATAGAATACCAATTTTTTTACTGCACCTAGTGAAGTAAAATCTTTTGGGCATAGCATCATTCTATTAGTCCATCTATACTGACCTCCATCAGGTTGCAAATTGAATATAATTTTTTTCTGCATCTAGCTCTGAAAAAATATTTGGGCTTCTAGCTGTGTGTGGGACTTGTTCTATTAGTCCATCTATACTGACCTCCATCAGGTTGCAAACTGAATATAATTTTTTTCTGCATCTAGCTCTGAAAAAATATTTGGCCTTCTAGCAGTGTGTGGGACTTGTTCTATTAGTTCATCTATACTGACCTCCATCAGGTTGCAAATTAAAAATAATTTTTTGTCTGCATCTAGCTCTGAAAAAATATTTGGCCTTCTAGCAGTGTGTGGGACTTTCTCTATTAGTCCATCTATACTGACCTCCATCAGGTTGCAAATTAAAAATAATTTTTATCTGCATCTACCTCTGAAAAAATATTTGGGCTTCTAGCTGTGTGTGGGACTTGTTCTATTAGTCCATCTATACTGACCTCCATCAGGTTGCAAACTGAATATAATTTTTTTCTGCATCTAGCTCTGAAAAAATATTTGGCCTTCTAGCAGTGTGTGGGACTTTCTCTATTAGTCCATCTATACTGACCTCCATCAGGTTGCAAATTAAAAATAATTTTTATCTGCATATAGCTCTGAAAAAATATTTGGCCTTCTAGCAGTGTGTGGGACTTTCTCTATTAGTCCATCTATACTGACCTCCATCAGGTTGCAAATTAAAAATAATTTTTTGTCTGCATCTAGCTCTGAAAAAATATTTGGCCTTCTAGCAGTGTGTGGGACTTTCTCTATTAGTCCATCTATACTGACTTCCATCAGGTTGCAAATTCAAAATAATTTTTTGTCTGCATCTAGCTCTGAAAAAATATTTGGCCTTCTAGCAGTGTGTGGGACTTTCTCTATTAGTCCATCTATACTGACCTCCATCAGGCTGCAAATTAAAAATAATTTTTATCTGCATCTACCTCTGAAAAAATATTTGGCCTTCTAGCTGTGTGTGGGACTTGTTCTATTAGTCCATCTATACTGACCTCCATCAGATTGCAAACTGAATATAATTTTTTTCTGCATCTAGCTCTGAAAAAATATTTGGCCTTCTAGCAGTGTGTGGGACTTTCTCTATTAGTCCATCTATACTGACCTCCATCAGGTTGCAAATTAAAAATAATTTTTATCTGCATCTAGCTCAAAAAATATTTGGCCTTCTAGCAGTGTGTGGGACTTTCTCTATTAGTCCATCTATACTGACCTCCATCAGGTTGAAAATTAAAAATAATTTTTTGTCTGCATCTAGCTCTGAAAAAATATTTGGCCTTCTAGCAGTGTGTGGGACTTTCTCTATTAGTCCATCTATACTGACCTCCATCAGGTTGCAAATTCAAAATAATTTTTTGTCTGCATCTAGCTCTGAAAAAATATTTGGCCTTCTAGCAGTGTGTGGGACTTTCTCTATTAGTCCATCTATACTGACCTCCATCAGGCTGCAAATTAAAAATAATTTTTATCTGCATCTACCTCTGAAAAAATATTTGGCCTTCTAGCTGTGTGTGGGACTTGTTCTATTAGTCCATCTATACTGACCTCCATCAGGTTGCAAACTGAATATAATTTTTTTCTGCATCTAGCTCTGAAAAAATATTTGGCCTTCTAGCAGTGTGTGGGACTTTCTCTATTAGTCCATCTATACTGACCTCCATCAGGTTGCAAATTAAAAATAATTTTTATCTGCATCTAGCTCTGAAAAATATTTGGCCTTCTAGCAGTGTGTGGGACTTTCTCTATTAGTCCATCTATACTGACCTCCATCAGGTTGCAAATTAAAAATATTTTTTTGTCTGCATCTAGCTCTGAAAAAATATTTGGCCTTCTAGCAGTGTGTGGGACTTTCTCTATTAGTCCATCTATACTGACCTCCATCAGGTTGCAAATTCAAAATAATTTTTTTGTCTGCATCTAGCTCTGAAAAAATATTTGGCCTTCTAGCAGTGTGTGGGACTTTCTCTATTAGTCCATCTATACTGACCTCCATCAGGCTGCAAATTAAAAATAATTTTTATCTGCATCTACCTCTGAAAAAATATGTGGCCTTCTAGCTGTGTGTGGGACTTGTTCTATTAGTCCATCTATACTGACCTCCATCAGGTTGCAAACTGAATATAATTTTTTTCTGCATCTAGCTCTGAAAAAAAATTTGGCCTTCTAGCAGTGTGTGGGACTTTCTCTATTAGTCCATCTATACTGACCTCCATCAGGTTGCAAATTAAAAATAATTTATATCTGCATCTACCTCTGAAAAAATATTTGGCCTTCTAGCAGTGTGTGGGACTTTCTCTATTAGTCCATCTATACTGACCTCCATCAGGTTGCAAATTAAAAATAATTTTTTGTCTGCATCTAGTTCTGAAAAAATATTTGGCCTTCTAGCAGTGTGTGGGACTTTCTCTATTAGTCCATCTATACTGACCTCCATCAGGTTGCAAATTCAAAATAATTTTTTGTCTGCATCTAGCTCTGAAAAAATATTTGGCCTTCTAGCAGTGTGTGGGACTTTCTCTATTAGTCCATCTATACTGACCTCCATCAGGTTGCAAACTGAATATATTTTTTTTCTGCATCTACCTCTGAAAAAATATTGGGCTTCTAGCTGTGTGTGGGACTTGTTCTATTAATCCATCTATACAGACCTCCATCAGGTTGCAAACTGAATATAATTTTTTTCTGCATCTACCTCTGAAAAAATATTTGGGCTTCTAGCTGTGTGTGGGACTTGTTCTATTAGTCCATCTATACTGACCTCCATCAGGTTGCAAATTGAATATAATTTTTTTCTGCATCTAACCCAGCCAATAGTTTTGGCCTAATACCACAGTTTGGCCACTCAGCTCTGCTCGGTTCCCATCCATTGTTTTTTTGTGCAAACAACTCCAGAGTTGTGAATTAGTTAACCACCAAAATGAGTGGAAAAAGGCCTGCTGCTGGTGGAAAGGGGAATAGGCGTGTTGGGAAGGGGAAAAAAGGTTGTGTCCGTGGGGTAGGTGTTAAAGCAACAGTAACATCTGCAGAAGAAAGACCATCTTCCAGCCAAACTAAAATGTCTACTTCTTTTAGCGGACAATGTGATAAGATCCCTTTCTTACGGCGACGCCAATCGCTACAAATTCCAGATGAGGCACAAAAACAGCAGGTGCTTCAACGGATATCAAGTGCTCCTTTAAGTGGGCTCTCCTCCACATCAACTTCAACATCACAAATACTCCAGTCCTCAAAGGTGTCACCCCAATCGCACTTGCTTCCTCACAGCTCCCAAATCTCCAGCTGCCCGTCTGAGTATGAGGTAGAACAGATGGTTGAGTCTGCAGAGCTGTTTACTCATACTATAGCCTGGGAATCAGAGGTCGACTCCAGCGCTTCTGTGAATCCAGACGAGGAAATGATCTGCACTGATGCCCAGAATCTTTATGAGTCGGATCCAGGACCAGACGCAGAAGGTTCTGACCATAATGTAGACCCTCATTCCCAAACTGTAACTCCTGTTGGTGGAGACAATGAGGAAGACGATGATGAGACTCAAATACCTGATTGGAGCGACAACTTTAGTTTTTTGTCTGGGCAGGAACAGGTTGGCTCTGAGGACGACGGGTGTGATAACGCACAGGGTGATGATGATGAGGTTGGAGATCCCACTTACTGTCAACCCACAGTCAGCCAAGAGATGAGGTCAGCAGAGGAGGTGGAGGAAGATGCTAGTGACTAGTGTTGAGCCACCCCCGTAGTGTTCGAGTTCGGTTCGGTTCGTCGAACACCCGTGTGTTCGCCGAACTGTTTGTCGAACTGTTCGTCGAACACCATTAAAACCAATGGCAGGCAAACAAAAACACATAGAAACACATAGAAAACACCTTCAAAGGTGTCCAAAAGCTGACAAACTGCTCAGAAGACACAACTAACACATGGAAAAGTGACAAGTACATATAGTCATGCGAAAAGAAAAGAGGTGGAGGAGTAAAAGGAGGGGGAGACACAGATATAGGCATGTCATGCCCTTCTAAAATCCAAAAAGTGAGAAGCCGACACGTTCAGTCCGTTCCTGCCCGTGCCACCTCCGCGTCGCCGGGTTTGTGCCAGAGCCGCGGTGAACCCTGACGGCCAGCCCCCCTCTCCCAATACTGGTGCCTGTCCGCTGGTGGGTCGAGCGAGCCCCCCTGTGGTGGAGGCAGCTCTAAGCTTTTTAATTTAAATTGTCTCTCTAATTTGAATGAATACACTTTAAATCCATTTACAAGGATCTATTGGAGGGCAAGTCTCATGCCAGCAGCCGCGTAATTCCAGCTCCAGTAGCGTCCACTAAAGCTGCTGCAGTTAAAAAGCTTTTATAAGGATCGAGCTCGGCTGTCCACCGCAAGGCATCCTACTGCCAGTCCCAGCCCCTATGCCTTGGGGTGCCTCCTGATGCTCTTCACTGAGTATCCCGTGGTCCCGAAGCATTTCCTTTGAAAAAATTAAGTGTCCAAACTACAGGTGGTGTAGCTTGCTTAACAGCCGGGATAATCCGCTGACTAGCAGACACTGCTACTAGGCACAAAGTATTTCCTGGGCTAGATGCAGTTAAAAATTTGTAATTAGATACTCTCGTTGGATGCTGAGAAAGCATTCCATAGAGTCTCCTGGCACGCCATATATGATTCTCTTAAAAAGCTTGGGGTAGGGGTCTAGGGGACCCTTTTATAGCCAAAATCACGGCCCTGTATCGCAATACGTCACCTAGGCTGAAGATAAATGGAACTGTAGCACCCTGAGGGCTCGGTTGCTACAGAGGTATTGCACCTCACCCAGAGGTGTGATATCTCACTCTCAGATAAGGATGTAGTGTGGATCAGGACCCGACACCTGCATGCATTACACCACATTGCCGTGGGGCAGGGCGACCTATATGCCCCTGAGATGGGCACGACAGTCCCTGTCCCTGGCTGGAGTGGGGGGAGGGAACACTGAGGAAGGGGAACCCTGTAGTGCAGGAGCAGGGAGGAAGCAGTTCCTGGGTGCATTGAGAAGGGAGTATAAAAGGTGGGCACCATCTTAGTTCAGTGCAGAGAAGTCTGAGCAGAAGTGGCAGGGAGCAGGGGCTCTGCATGAGCTCTGCTCCGGAGGCGGGCCTAGTAACAGAGGCCCAGGCCTGAAAGAGGGAGAAGGAAGGAAGAGGAGCGGAGAAGGCTCCAGGAACGAGGAACGAAGGGATCCCAGGGGTGCGGACGGGCGAGTCGCCACCGCACGCCCGAATCCACCTGCATGGAGGGGTCAGGCCAAAGGGGAGACCGGTCCCCGAAACTAGTGGAGGCAGGAAATGACCCTCAGCTAGAAACAGGAGGCTGTGACATTTTATGTGGCGCAGCCCCTCGCTACACCCGCTAGGAAGGCACCACATAGGGTCAGGGAAACTGGCGCCAAGTTTACCAAGAGGAGGCCCGAGGCAGCCGGACAGAAGGGTTGGTAAGAAAGGCCAGACAAAGGACACACAAAGGGGGTCCTGTGAAGCGCTCCAAAGTTATCTGGGAGTTGTCTGAGCCCCTCACCTGGTGAGCACAGTACGACGTGGGCAGCCGTTACCTGCAGACTTGGTCTGGATAATAAGAACTGTGAGTAAAGGCCCTGGACTGCATCACTGACTCCGTGTCGTTACTGCTGCTGCCCTGCACCATCACCCCCATCCTCCGCATACACTGCCCTGAGGCTATACTCCTCCCGTGGGGAGTTATGCTACGCTCTGCTGCACCCACAACACCAGCCTCAGCGGTCTGCCCTGGAGCGGCGGTTCACTCTGACCGCAATCCACGGGTGGCGTAGTCGGACATTTAAACATCAAAACCACATAAATAGTTCCGCCACTGGTTTGACCGCCCTGAGCCACGGAACCGGGTCGCCGCCACGAAGACTACAACCACCAGCATCCACCAAAAAGGGTCCGGCTCCGGGTGTCCCAAGGCCCAGGGGGCGCGTCAGAACATTTTCATCACCTTTCACAATGACCAATGGGACAAGGCAGGGATGTTCTCTGTCCCCTCTCTTATACATCCTAGTGACGGAGCACCTGCTCTCATCAATTCGCCATAACCCCAATATTAGGTGGATTGAGGTGGGAGGCACCGAGTACAAGTGCTCTCTATTTGCTGATGATGTCCTAGTATATATCACTCAATCACATATATCCATCCATGCTGTTATTGCTGAAATAGATCACTTTGTTACATGGTCAAATTTTAAAATCAATGCAGCGAAGTCTGAGGCCCTCGATGTCTCCCTCCCCAAATCCATATAGGATTCCATCCAGTCCAACTGTCCCTTTGCCTGGCCCTCACAGGGTATCAAATACTTAGGAATTCCTATTCATAGAGACCTCTCCCATCTATGTTATCTTAATTTTGGGCCCTTTATTGAACAACTCCATACAGACCACGGTTGGCAAGTTAGAACTGTAAGATTCACTACGTGAACCACTGGTGTTTTGTGGAAAAGCACATGTACACTGTGTTCCAAATTATTATGCAAAAAGTGTTTAGGAGTGATAAGGGAAGAATTTGTTTGTCAGTTAAACTCATTGATGGTGATGTGTGTCAGGGCTCTTTATATCACTGTAAGCAATTGCAGACACCTGTGCTAATTAGTTTGGCAGGTGTGTCCAATGAAAGGCAAGACTACTTAAGAAGGCTGTCTCACATTATTAAGCAGCCTACATTTTCTGCCAAAATGGGAAAGAAAAAGGATGTGTCGGCTGCTGAGAAGCAACAAATTGTGGAGTGTTTAGGTCAAGGCATGACTACAATCAACATTGTGCGATGATCAGGATGAAGTGTCTTGGCAATCAAGAAGTATGTAGCTGATTCACAGTACACACGTGTGCGTGCTGATAAGGGCAAATTGAGGACTCTTTCCTACAGGCAATTACGTCAGGTTGAAAGAGCAGTGGCAAAAAAGCCTTGTCATAGCAGCAGACAAGTTTTTGAAGCTGCTGGTGCCTCCAACGTCCCCCGAACAACAAGATGCAGGGTCCTTCAGAGGTTTGCAGCTGTGCATACGCCATCCTGTCAACCTCCTCTATCCACTTCACACAAGCAGAAACGGCTCCAGTGGGCCAAACATTACATGAAGACTGATTTCAAAACTGTTTTGTTCACGGATGAGTGCCGTGCAGCGCTCGATGGTCCAGATGGATGGAGTGGAGGATGGCTGGTTGATGGACACCCCACGCAAACACGGCTACAGCGCCAACAAGGAGGAGGTGGAGTAATGTTTTGGGCTGGAATCATGGGGAGAGAGATTGTCGGCCCCTTTAGGATCCCTGAAGGTGCTAAAGATGAACTCCATAATGTATGTGGATTTTCTCAAACAGCACTTCCTGCCATGGTTCAAGAAGAAGAACCGTGTATTTCACAGCAAGATCATTTTTTTGCATGATAATGCACCATCTCATGCTGCACATAAAACATCTGCATCTCTGGCTGATATGGGCATAAAAGGGGACAAACTTATGGTGTGACCCCCATGCTCCCCTGACCTCTACCCCATTCAGAACCTTTGGAGCATCATTAAAAGGAGTGTCTATGATGGCGGGAGGCAGTTCACATCTAAGCAACAGCTCTGGGAGGGTATTCTGTCCTCATGCAAAACAATTGAAGCAGAAACCATCCAAAACCTGACAAATTCAATGGACGAGAGAGTTCAGAAGCTCCTTTCGAACAAGGGGTCCTATGTGAAAATGTAACATCACCTAGAATAAAGTTTTGAGTTGAAAACTGTTTGATTTCAGTTTCTAACAACCTGCTAATGCTTATAATTTCAAAAATGACCATTTTTTTTGTCTTTATTAAAATGAAAAGGTTGATCGAAAAGTTTGGGGGATCTAAGAGTGTGGCAACCCAGTAGTCATGATTACTTCGAATTCTGACAATATGAGGGTCATGTTGCAGGTAGTGCAGCAAGAAGGCACTTATGTGTCTTGCGCATCTCGGAGCCCCAAAATTATTTTCCGGGCTAGATGCAGCTAAAAATTATTATTAATTTTAAATCTGGTGAAGCTTTAGTATAGATGGCCTAATAGGATCAGTGCTGCACACTGCTACAAAGCCCAAATTATTTTCCAGTCAAGATACAGATAAACATGATTAGTAATTTTAAATCTGGTGGAGCTTATTATAGATGGCCTAATAGAATCAGTGCTGCACACTGCTACAAAGCCCAAATTATTTTCCAGCCAAGATACAGATAAACATGATTAGTAATTTGAAAGCTTAAAACGGTTGGTAGGGTGATTTTAACCAATCATCAAGCTTTTACTCTCCCCAGGATGACACAGGGGTAGAAAAGTCGTTTCGGATCCATGATTTGTTCATCTTTATGAACGTGAGTCTGTCTACATTATCAGTGGAGAGCCGCGTGCGCTTATCTGTCAGCACACCACCAGCAGCGCTGAACACACGTTCAGACAGAACGCTGGCTGCGGGGCATGACAAGATCTCCAAGGCGTAAGTGGCTAGCTCCGGCCATTTATCCAGATTGGAAGCCCAAAAAGAGCAAGGGTCCAGTGACACAGTCATGGCTTCAATGTTTACTTGGAGATACTCCTGTACCATCGTCTCTAGGCGTTGACTATGTGTCAGACTTCTTGTCTCCTGTGGCCTTGCAAAGGATGGGCTAAAAAAGTGGTGAAATGATTCCGCAAAATTGATGTTACCAGCAGATACTGTGGTTCTGTTACAGTTTGAGTGCTGAACACTTGACGGTCCCACGGTTGGCAAGTTGGAACTGTGAGATTCACTACGTGCACCACTTGTATTTTGTGGAAAAGCACATGTAAGATTCTGCAACAGTCTCTGCTGATACTCCTGCATGCGTGCATCCCTTTCTATGGCAGGAATAATTTCTGCAAATTTACTTTTGTACCGGGGATCTAACAGTGTGGCAACCCAGTAGTCAGGATTATTTCTAATTCTCACAATTCGAGGGTCATGTTGCAGGTAGTGCAGCAAGAAGGCACTCATGTGTGTTGCGCATCCAGGAGCACCAAGTCCCTGTTGTGTTGGTGGTGAGGTAACAATCATGCTTCCTTCCTCTGTCCTCTCCCCCCAACCTCGCACAACAGAAATGTGATCAAGGTCTCTCTCATCTGATGAGTCTTCCATCAGTTCGTCCTCCACTTCTTCCTGGGCTCCTGCACCTTCCTCACTAGTTTGGCTGCTACCATGCGCCCTGGTAAAACCATCTCCCCCACCCTCACATGCCTGCCGCCTTGGTGCTGCCGACCGTCTGGACCTTGCAGATGTTAGCCCTTCCGCATACAACTCCTCCTCCTCTACTTCCTTCACCTCCTCTTGTGCCACCACCTGACTCCGAATTCTGTTTAACATGTGCTCCAGCATGTAAATCACCGGAATAGTCATGCTGATAATGGCATCGTCAGCACTAAACATCTTCGTCGCCATTTCAAAACTGTGCAGAAGGGTGTATAGGTCCCTGATCTGAGACCACTCCTCCAGCGTGATTTGCCCCACCTCTGGATCTCGTTGGCCCAGGCTATACGTCAGAACGTATTGCACCAGGGCTTGTCGGTGCTGCCACAGTCGCTGCAACATGTGCAGAGTTGAATTCCACCGGGTAGGCACATCGCATTTTAGCCGGTGAAGTGGTAGGCCCAACGACTTCTGTAGAGATGTAAGTCGCTGAGCTGCGGGATGCGAACGGCGGAAGTGAGCACACAGCGACCGTGTCCTCTGCAGAAGGCCATCTAGTCTGGGATAGTGGGCTAAAAATTGCTGGACAACCAGGTTCAACACGTGAGCCATACAAGGCACGTGTGTGACATTGCCCCGGCGAAGGGCCGCACCCAGGTTTGCAGCATTGTCGCACACGGCCTTCCCTGGTTTCAGGTCCAGTGGAGACAACCATTCATGAAATTGGTTCTCCAGAGCTGACCACAACTCCTCAGCTGTGTGACTCACATTTCCCAGACATTTCAATGTAAAAACTGCCTGATGACGTTGAGCCCTACTGCCAGCATAGTAAGGAGGTGTGCAGGATCCCTTCTGCGCAGTTAGAAAGCTTGTGGCATGACCAGACAGGCTTTGGGTGCAGGTGGAAGACCGAGAGGAGGTTGAGGAGGCAGAAGCAGTGGAGGAACTTTGACATAAAGAGGATTGACGCACAACTCGTGGGGACGGCAAGACTTGGACAGCAGCCCCTTGTCCTGCTGTCACCATAGTTACCCAGTGCCCAGTCAGCGACATGTAACGCCCCTGTCCATGCCTACTCGTCCAAGTGTCTGTGGTGAAATGCACCCTGTCACACACAGAGTTTCTCAAAGAAGCGGTGATGTTGTGTGCGACATGCTGGTGGAGCGCAGGCACACCTTTCTTTGAGAAGTAGTGCCGACTGGGCATCTGGTACTGGGGCACTGCGACGGACATAAGGTCTCGAAAATCCTCTGTGTCCACCAGGCGGAAAGGCAGCATTTCTGTAGCCAAGAGCTTGCAGATGGTGAAATTCAACCTCTTAGCTTTCTCATGGCTAGGAGGAAATGGTCTTTTACTTGTCCACATCTGAGGGACCGAGGGCTGGCTATTGTGCTTAGACGGGGTTGATAAGGGTGTCCCCGGCAAACTGCCGGTCTGTGAGGAAGATGCAGGCGGACATGTTAGGTTGCCTTGATCCAAAGGTGGTGCTATCAATGTCGGACAGCGCTCAACACCAGCTGGTGTTACCACCTCCAAAGAAAATGATGACCTGCCAATCACGCTGGCTGTTGCGGGTAAAGAGGTGGCAGGTCTGCGCCCCAAAACAGGTGTGACTGCTGTCCCCCCAGTCACAGAGGATGAAGAGGCCGCGGATGCACAAGAGATGGCAGACGGTGGTTGGCCCGGCCGGCTAGGCCGCATTGTAGCACACTGAGCTTCCCACTGCAACTTATGCTTCATGTCCATGTGCCGGTTCATGCATGAAGTACTCAAACTATGTATTTTTTGGCCTCTACTTAGCTTTTGCTGACAAATGTTACAGATAACACGAGTTGGGTCATCTTTATCGATCTGAAAAAATGCCCAGGCTATGCAAGGCTTAGCACCCATGCGACCTGAAGAGCCACCACGACTTGTGGTGAGAGGCAGAGTTGTGTTTGAGGATGCAGTTGTTGACGTGCTTCCAGTACTACGTCTCTGTCCAGGAAGGCGCAACCTGACCTAGTCGTCACTAGCATCTTCCTCCACCTCCTCTGCTGACCTCATCTCTTGGCTGACTGTGGGTTGACAGTAAGTGGGATCTCCGACCTCATCATCATCACCCTGTGCGTTATCACACCCGTCGTCCTCAGAGCCAACCTGTTCCTGCCCTGACAAAAAACTAAAGTTGTCGCTCCAATCAGGTATTTGAGTCTTATCATCGTCTTCCTCATTGTCTCCACCAACAGGAGTTACAGTTTGGGAATGAGGGTCTACATTATGGTCAGAACCTTCTGCGTCTGGTCCTGGATCCGACTCATAAAGATTCTGGGCATCAGTGCAGATCATTTCCTCGTCTGGATTCACAGAAGCGCTGGAGTCGACCTCTGATTTCCAGGCTATAGTATGAGTAAACAGCTCTGCAGACTCAACCATCTGTTCTACCTCATACTCAGACGGGCAGCTGGAGATTTGGGAGCTGTGAGGAAGCAAGTGCGATTGGGGTGACACCTTTGAGGACTGGAGTATTTGTGATGTTGAAGTTGATGTGGAGGAGAGCCCACTTAAAGGAGCACTTGATATCCGTTGAAGCACCTGCTGTTTTTGTGCCTCATCTGGAATTTGTAGCGATTGGCGTGGCCGTAAGAAAGGGATCTTATCACATTGTCCGCTAAAAGAAGTAGACATTTTAGTTTGGCTGGAAGATGGTCTTTCTTCTGCAGATGTTACTGTTGCTTTAACACCTACCCCACGGACACAACCTTTTTTCCCCTTCCCAACACGCCTATTCCCCTTTCCACCAGCAGCAGGCCTTTTTCCACTCATTTTGGTGGTTAACTAATTCACAACTCTGGAGTTGTTTGCACAAAAAAACAATGGATGGGAACCGAGCAGAGCTGAGTGGCCAAACTGTGGTATTAGGCCAAAACTATTGGCTGGGTTAGATGCAGAAAAAAATTATATTCAATTTGCAACCTGATGGAGGTCAGTATAGATGGACTAATAGAACAAGTCCCACACACAGCTAGAAGCCCAAATATTTTTTCAGAGGTAGATGCAGAAAAAATTTTTATTCAGTTTGCAACCTGATGGAGGTCTGTATAGATGGATTAATAGAACAAGTCCCACACACAGCTACAAGCCCAATATTTTTTCAGAGGTAGATGCAGATAAAAAATATATTCAGTTTGCAACCTGATGGAGGTCAGTATAGATGGACTAATAGAGAAAGTCCCACACACTGCTAGAAGGCCAAATATTTTTTCAGAGCTAGATGCAGACAAAAAATTATTTTGAATTTGCAACCTGATGGAGGTCAGTATAGGTGGACTAATAGAACAAGTCCCACACACTGCTAGAAGGCCAAATATTTTTTCAGAGCTAGATGCAGAAAAAAATTATATTCAGTTTGCAACCTGATGGAGGTCTGTATAGATGGATTAATAGAACAAGTCCCACACACAGCTAGAAGCCCAAATATTTTTTCAGAGGTAGATGCAGATAAAAATTATTTTTAATTTGCAACCTGATGGAGGTCAGTATAGATGGACTAATAGAGAAAGTCCCACACACTGCTAGAAGGCCAAATATTTTTTCAGAGCTAGATGCAGATAAAAATTATTTTTAATTTGCAACCTGATGGAGGTCAGTATAGATGGACTAATAGAGAAAGTCCCACACACTGCTAGAAGCCCAAATATTTTTTCAGAGCTAGATGCAGATAAAAATTATATTCAATTTGCAACCTGATGGAGGTCAGTATAGATGGACTAATAGAACAAGTCCCACACACAGCTAGAAGCCCAAATATTTTTTCAGAGGTACTGTAGATGCAGACAAAAATTATTTTTAATTTGCAATCTGATGGAGGTCAGTATAGATGGACTAATATAACAAGTCCCACACACAGCTAGAAGCCCAATATTTTTTCAGAGGTAGATGCAGAAAAAAATATATTCAGTTTGCAACCTGATGGAGGTCAGTATAGATGGAGTAATAGAACAAGTCCCACACACAGCTAGAAGCCAAAATATTTTTTCAGAGGTAGATGCAGATAAAAATTATTTTTAATTTGCAACCTGATGGAGGTCAGTATAGATGGACTAATAGAGAAAGTCCCACACACTGCTAGAAGGCCAAAAAATTTTTCAGAGCTAGATGCAGATAAAAATTATATTCAATTTGCAACCTGATGGAGGTCAGTATAGATGGACTAATAGAACAAGTCCCACACACAGCTAGAAGCCCAAATATTTTTTCAGAGGTACTGTAGATGCAGATAAAAATTATTTTTAATTTGCAACCTGATGGAGGTCAGTATAGATGGACTAATACAACAAGTCCCACACACAGCTAGAAGCCCAATATTTTTTCAGAGGTAGATGCAGAAAAAAATATATTCAGTTTGCAACCTGATGGAGGTCTGTATAGATGGATTAATAGAACAAGTCCCACACACAGCTAGAAGCCCAATATTTTTTCAGAGGTAGATGCAGAAAAAAATATATTCAGTTTGCAACCTGATGGAGGTCAGTATAAATGGACTAATACAACAAGTCCCACACACAGCTAGAAGCCCAATATTTTTTCAGAGGTAGATGCAGAAAAAAATATATTCAGTTTGCAACCTGATGGAGGTCTGTATAGATGGATTAATAGAACAAGTCCCACACACAGCTAGAAGCCCAATATTTTTTCAGAGGTAGATGCAGAAAAAAATATATTCAGTTTGCAACCTGATGGAGGTCAGTATAGATGGACTAATACAACAAGTCCCACACACAACTAGAAGCCCAATATTTTTTCAGAGCTAGATGCAGAAAAAAATATATTCAGTTTGCAACCTGATGGAGGTCTGTATAGATGGATTAATAGAACAAGTCCCACACACAGCTAGAAGCCCAATATTTTTTCAGAGGTAGATGCAGAAAAAAATTATATTCAATTTGCAACCTGATGGAGGTCAGTATAGATGGACTAATAGAATGATGCTATGCCCAAAAGATTTTACTTCACTAGGTGCAGTAAAAAAATTGGTATTCTATACACAAGTGGTATATCTTGCAACACAGATAGGCTACTCCACTGACTAACACACTCTGCAATAGGCCAAAAAGGATTAGCTTTGCTAGATTCAGCCAAATGCTGTGAAAAAAACTTGCACAGCACTGGCACAGACCTGCCTGGCAAAAACTGATAGGAACTGATGTAACCTAGTCCTGAAAAGGATTCCAATTACAATTAGTCTTTACTCCCTCAATCTATCTATTTAAGAGCACAGACCTGCCTGATAAAAGTCGTAGGAAATGCTGTAACCTAGTCCTTAAAAGGACTGCAATCACAACTATTCCCTACTCCCAAGCTATCTGTAGATTTGTGCGAAAATTGGCTTGAAATTAACAAGGTATAGCGCACACAGCAACAGCGGTGCCGTCTAACACGCAGCTGCAGCAGTGAGAAAATGGTGGCGACGGGGAAAATGGCTTGGTCTTATAGGGCAAGGACATGTGACATACACTGCCAATGACACATGCCCTTGCTTGTGTGAAAAAAAGCACTTCGCTCCGTGTGTGCGCTGCTGATAGGCTGACAGATTGCACCTCCCCACTGCAAATGCGGGAAAGAGAAAAAAAAATGGAGATCTTCATTGTTCCTGCAGAGATCCATCCCCTGCCCCTCCCCCCACCCCGCTGTACACTCAAACTGCGTATTAACATTAATTTTCATCATTACTGAGAAAAAATCCAGTTATGATTTTGGTGCACGAACAGTTATCGAACATATCCTCGAACAGCCGAATTTTTCTCAAATTGTTCGTGTTCGCCGAACGGCTCAAACACCGCCCAAAACAGCTCGAATTTGAGATTGGCGAACAGTTCGAGTAGAACAACGCTCATCTCTGCTGAGGACTTCGCAAAGTATCAATATCACGATATTCTTATAAAAAAATGTATCTATTTATTCTTGGATTGTCCATTAAAAAGAATCAGATTGCAGCAGGTACATACAATAATTAGTTATAAAGTAATTGTCCATTTGTCCATAATTAGCTTAATTGTTGAGATTCACCCATCTTTCCTTGGATCCTGGCTGTTAAATCATATCTTTGTCCAGCACGTGTCCAGGCCTACATGTCAACTGTTTCTCAGCATGAAGATTCTTGTGTCTTGTGGGGTGGGAAGAGCAAGAGCGCCCCCCTTTCTGTACCATGGGCTTTTATAGCCAGTCGTATGGCACACCTGTTCTACATATGGTAGTGAACCAAAAATACACACACAAATAGCGCATGTCAACTAGACACGATGGTTGATGCAATCCTTATATAGAACTCAAAATTAAGGATAAAATGAATATCCATTATTAATTAACATTCCAAATGAATTTCCATAATTAACCATTTAACATTCCCCCCTTTTTGAGGTTAAAAAGGACTGAAAATCCTCAAAAGAAGATAGGTTCATCATTAGGATAACAATCATTTTTTCCTTTCCTTCTTCCTTGGCAATATCATTAAATTTCCATAATAATAATAATAATAATATCAATATCTGATTATTGTTATATAATGATGTGAATTCATGTTATGGTAAGCCGTGACTAATATTCATTTAATATGTATAATTATACTTCCCTATATCTAAATTGAAGCAATCGCGGGTCCAATCGTCATCATCTGATGTCATCGGGTCGTCGTCTCATCTTCTTCTTGGTTCTTTTATAACACGGTCTTTAGATGAAAACTCCTTTGAAATAAATTATAGCGTGTAGATATTGTACAGTCCATAATTGTATTCATTATTGTTCAGTCCATAAACTGTTCTCTTTATTAGAAAGATCATGTGTGTCAATTGATAAGAAAACAAAGTCCATGGATGAAATGTAGCTTTAATATCTGTGCGATGTCACCTGGACTGACGTTGGATATTCTGGAATCCTCCGTGTCATCCGCACTGGTCTCGTGTCACTTTTGGAACAGATGTGACGTCTTTGGTCAGCAAAGCAAGGGTTAACGTGACACTTCCCTGCTTTATATAGCACCATAACCAGTACTCAGTCCTTTATGTACAGGACACATATGCCAGGTATTACCTGTTCACCAGCTTTCATTGAAGCGTTGCAGGTGATGAGAAACCACTGGAACGTGATGAAACTTGAACACAACCCAGTACATATAGGATCATCGTCCTCTGCCGTCCTGGTGATCAGTGGTGTGAATTGTATCTGACACAGTCTATGATCACTCAGCATTCACACCTGTTACCTTCTGAGACTTCCGGATATCGGTTGCTTCTTCTTGTAACTTTTGAGAATCTCTTTCATTTATAAAAATTAAAAGTCTTTATTAAGATAGAATTCATAATTGCGATGTCTTGATTGAAGTCTTCATTCCCTAATCTGATACCAAATCTGGCAATTTTTCCTAACCTATAATATCACAGCGTACCATAGTAATCAATAATATCCATCTAATTATTATCAAAATATTAAATAAATTATGTTTGGAATAATAAACAATAATAGATAGTAATTCAATCAAGTTCTTCATGTGATAAAATATTTTTATGTCATAGGTGTAATTACCTTTTCCAACCCATAAGTGTCAGTGTGTTTTGAAACAAGTACTTATATCTTTATTAAACCAATAATACCAAAGAATGTATACTCATGAACCAAAGTGAACAAATATATGAATATATAAATGAATGAATGAATGAATGAATTGTTGTGTTTACTCAGAAAATGTAAACATTTTTCTTATATTAATTCATATCATCATTATATTTAATGAAGCGATATTCTTGTACTTGACATTACCCCATTAAATATTAATGTGTTTTCTCAATTGAAATATTGAACTGAATTAAAATCAAAAATTGAGAATTAAAAATGAAAAATGGAAAAATGAGAAAATAAGTAAGAATAAAATTTTAAAAACTGAAAAATAAAATTAAGAGTAAAAATAAGAATAAAAACAAAAATAAGGCCTTTAAATTTTAATGACAAATGCAGAGTAATTATATTCTCCATTAAAAAATACCCTTATATCTCCATTATTTGGATGATTTCATATTTGTCATAACCTTGTATCACCAAAAAATTATTAAACTATGCAACTTTGCATGTAATACCCTTCTTAATTATATCATTGTACCTTATCAATATTTTACCTTTATTAAAATGTGTGGAAAATAAGTATTGATCAAAAGTGATTATGTAATCAGGATCAAAAACACATTTTCCCCTTTAATACCAAAAAATATTATTTTATAAAATAATTTATATATATATCAGAACCAAATTAAAAATAATTATTCTTCTATAAACATTTTGCATAAATTTCATATCGATGAGTAGCCTAGATTTGTCTAAAGAGAGGTGTGCACCTATTTAGGTAACCATTAAAAATAATATCATAGTTATTCAAGAATATTATCATGTGGAAAATTATTCTAAATGTAAATTTGCTTTGTAAACCATTTTGATGTGTGGTTGCTCTTATCCACTATTAGTTAAATCAAGAAATAATAATTATTAAAGAAATATAGAAGTATATATATATGTAGATAATACCTAATTATGTATTATAATTTTTCTCAGAATTAAATATATTTTTGTACCTTCACATAAAGAAACATTTTTTTCAAACATACAAACATACGAGGCCTCTGTCACATCAATCACACTTAGCAGCTGCTGATTTACTCATCTGTCACATTCACAGATCTGTTCAACTCAAACATTCCACATATGAAGTTTTATATATATATATATATATATATATATATCTAACCCAAAATTGTTGTATCCCAATTTATTAATGCGCATTGTAAACTATGAAATTTAATATCTTAATATTTCTTTGAATATTCCCCAAGTACATATTATATAATATGAGAGTAAGTCACTGAAATTTCAGACACTTGAAAAAACTCTTGACTTAGATTCTTCTTTCACTGGCTGCCCGGTCTTAAGTTACATCAGCTGAAAATAGAATGAATGGGATCTATACTATTAGCTCAAAGTTCAAAGGCCGCAGCTGTCACACGTCATGCTGTAAAGCTACTTTAATTAGCACGAACACTTCATGCACAGAAAATATTAATAAAATGTTATACTCATAAAATCATGCAATTTTCAACTTCCTGTGTGAATAAAGAAATAAATCCATTTTAGAGTTGTTTGATCAAATCCTGCTTTGGAATGAAGTCTTCATTCCCTAATCTGATACAAAATCTGGCAATTTTTCCTAACCTATAATATCACAGCGTACCATAGCAATCAATAATATCCATCTAATTATTATCAAAATATTAAAATAAATTATGTTTGGAATAATAAACAATAATAGATAATAATTCATTATTAATCAAGTTCTCCATATGATAAAATATTTTTGTGTCATAGGTGTAATTACCTTTTCCAACCCATAGGTGTCAGTGTGTTTTGAAACAACAAGTGTTTATATCTTTATTAAACCAATAATACTAAAGAATGTATACTCCTGAACTAAAATGAATAAATATATATGAATATAGAAATGAATGAATGAATGAATAAATTAATTGTTGTGTTTACTCAGAAAATGTAAACATTTTTCTTATATTAATTCATATCATCATTATATTTAATGAAGCAATATTCTTGTACTTGACATTACCCCATTAAATATTAATGTGTTTTCTCAATTGAAATATTGAACTGAATTAAAATCAAAAATTGAAAATTAAAAATGAAAAATGGAAAAATAAGAAAATACGTAAGAATAAAATTTTAAAAATGAAAAATAAAATTAAGAAGAAAAATAAGAATAAAAATAAAAATAAGGCCTTTAAATTTTAATGACAAATGCAGAGTAATTATATTTTCCATAAAAAATACCCTTATATCTCCATTATCTGGATGATTTCATATTTGTCATAACCTTGTATCACCAAAAAATTATTAAACTATGCAACTTTGCATGTAACACCCTTCTTAATTATATCATTGTACCTTATTATTATTTTACCTTTATTAAAATGTGTGAAAAATAAGTATTGATCACAAGTGATTATGTAATCAGGATCAAAAACACATTTTCCCCCTTAATACCAAAAAATATTATTTTATAAAATTTATGTATATATCAGAACCAAATTAAAATAATTATTCTTCTAGAAATATTTTGCATAAATTTCATATCGATGAGTAGCATAGATTTGTCTAAAGAGAGGTGTGCACCTATTTAGGTAACCATTAAAAATAATATCATAGTTATTCAAGAATATTATCATGTGGAAAATTATTCTAAATATAAATTTGCTTTATAATCCATTTTGATGTGTGGTTGCTCTTATCCACTATTAGTTATATCAAGAAATAATAATTACTAAAGAAATATAGAAATATATATATATAATGTAGATAATACTTAATTATGTATCATAATTTTCTCAGAATTAAACATATTTGTGTACCTTCTCATAAAGAAACATTTTTTTTTTCCTCTACAAACATACGAGGCCTCTGTCACATCAATCACACTTAGCAGCTGCTGATTTACTCATCTGTCATGTTCACTCTGACGTTCACAGATCTGTTCAATCCATACGTTCCACATAGGAAGTTATATATATATATATATTTAACCCCAAAATTTTTCCAATTATTAATGCACATTATAAACTATTAAGTCTGATATCTTAATATTTCTTTGAATATTCCCCACGTACAGTACAGACCAAAAGTTTGGACACACCTTCTCATTTAAAGATTTTTCTGTATTTTCATGACTTTGATGAGCTTCAAGAGGTAGTCACCGGAAATGGTTTTCACTTCACAGGTGTGCCCTGTCAGGTTAAATAAGTGGGATTTCTTGCCTTATAAATGGGATTGGGACCATCAGTTGTGTTGTGCAGAAGTCAGGTGGATACACAGCTGATAGTCCTACTGAATAGACTGTTAGAATTTGTATTATGGAAAGAAAAAAGCAGCTAAGTAAAGAAAAACAAGTGGCCATCATTACTTTAAGAAATGAAGGTCAGTCAGTACGAAAAATTGGGAAAACTTTGAAAGTGTCCACAAGTGCAGTTGCAAAAACCATCAAGCGCTACAAAGAAACTGGCTCACATGAGGACCGCCCCAGGAAAGGAAGACCAAGAGTCACCTCTGCTTCTGAGGATAAGATTATCCGAGTCACCAGCCTCAGAAATCGCAGGTTAACAGCAGCTCAGATTAGAGACCAGGTCAATGTTACACAGAGTACTAGCAGCAGACACATCTCTTCAACAACTGTTAAGAGGAGACTTTGTGCAGCAGGCCTTCATGGTAAAATAGCTGTTAGGAAAACACTGCTAAGGACAGGCAACAAGCAGAAGAGACTTGTTTGGCTAAAGAACACAAGGAATGGACATTAGACCAGAGGAAATCTGTGCTTTGGTCTGATGAGTCCAAATTTGAGATCTTTGGATCCAACCACCGTGTCTTTGTGCGACGCAGAAAAGGTGAAAGGATGGACTCTACATGCCTGGTTTCCACCGTGAAGCATGGAGGAGCAGGTGTGATGGTGTGGGGGTGCTTTGCTGGTGACACTGTTGGGGATTTATTCAAAATTGAAGGCATACTGAACCAGCATGGCTACCACAGCATCTTGCAGCGGCATGCTATTCCATCCGGTTTGCGTTTAGTTGGACCATCATTTATTTTTCAACAGGACAATGACCCCAAACACACCTCCAGGCTGTGTAAGGGCTATTTGACCAAGGTGGAGAGTGATGGGGTGCTACGCCAGATGACCTGGCCTCCACAGTCACCAGACCTGAACCTAATCGAGATGGTTTGGGGTGAGCTGGACTGCAGAGTGAAGGCAAAAGGGCCAACAAGTGCTAAGCATCTCTGGGAACTCCTTCAAGATTGTTGGAAGACCATTTCCGGTGACTACCACTTGAAGCTCATCAAGAGAATGCCAAGAGTGTGCAAAACAGTCATCAAAGCAAAAGGTGGCTACTTTGAAAAACCTAGAATATAAGACATATTTTCAGTTGTTTCACACTTTTTTGTTAAGTATATAATTCCACATGTGTTAATTCATTGTTTTGATGCCTTCAGTGTGAATGTATAATTTTCGTAGTCAAGAAAATACTGAAAAATTTTTAAATGAGAAGGTGTGTCCAAACTTTTGGTCTGTACTGTACATATAATATAATATGAGAGTAAATCACTGAAATTTTAAGACACTTGAAAAAAAACTCTTGTCTTGAAAAAAAATAAAAATGTACGTAGATTCTTTTTTACTCACTGGCTGCCAGGTTTTTAGTTACATCAGCTGGAAATAGAATGAATGGGATTCTATACTATTTACTCAAAGTTCAAAGGCCGCAGCGGTCACACGTCATGCTGTAAAGATACTTGTTATAACGAACACTTCATGCACAGAAAAATATTAATTCATTAATATTACACACATACTAATTAACTAGTTATATTGTTATTATTTTAAAATGTCATACACATAAAATCATGCAATTTTTTCAACTTCCCGTGTGAATAAAGAAATAAATCCATTTTAGAGTTGTTTGATCAAATCCTGCTTTGGAATGAAAACTCTAAGGAAATATAAGAAAATAGAATTAAATATCAAATTCATACAGAAACAGAATTATTTAAATATCTTATACATATATTGGTTGGTTCTAATGTAATTCAAAATATTGCTACTTTAATTTATATATGAAGTTCTAAATTATTAATTAATATTTTAATTATTACTATAAATATATATATATATATACAATTATACACAATCTCCACTTAGACAAATGCATATATATATATATTATATGTATATATGAACTATTAGAAACTATGTAACTACAATTTTACTGTATAAGATTATAAATAAATAATGATACATTGTATAACATTCTTATACAACATTATAATTACAGTTTTTCCTTAGCCACTCCCTAAACCAAATCTTCTGTCTCTCTCAAATATCTCCATAAACGCCCTATTTAGAAAGTTAATTTTTCTATCCTTCAAACCCGCAGAGAACTGCCTGTCCTTCTGTCCACATTCCATGACGTCACTCTCACCTGGTCGTCTCACCTGCCCCTGTCCGTCTATTTCGGCCATTTTCTTTTCTAGGGAAAAGTCACAGCTTTGCATTTTAACTCTTTCTGTGGAGATATGGAGTTTTGAATTATCTGATATGGCTCATAACAGATATGAAATCTTCTGCGTATTCGATAGAGTTCACTTTGGGGATGACTCAGTCTAGGAGAGTTTGATATTGGCTTTTGGTAAGATTTTACCTTTCCTAGTTTAATAAATTTAGCTTGATTTATTTTCTTTTCACGATTCTCATGTTTTCTAACAGAATCCAGCAACTGCGCACATTTGAATAGGGATTCTTTTTGTGGCGCTATAACTCTAGATACTGGATCTAGGAATTTGAATTTTTGTACAAAAGTTGTTATCATTTGTTGTACTTTTCCATTTTTGATGAGAGCTTTGTACAACCGTTCAAATATGGACATGAATGTATATGTACATTCCTTCCTACCAATCCTTAGTTTCTGCAGATCTTCTATGTTGGGAAAATCCTTTCTGACACAATAAATCAAATATTTTAACCTGTCCGAATCATTTTCCCATCCATTAGGATAGTAACATCTGGACAATGTCACAGGAATCCATATTTAAAATAATTGATTCCTCTCCTCATTGGATAAATCAAACTTATCAGAAAAGCTCTCAAATGTCTCTGAATTTCTACAGGCATGGATTTTGACATCATATTTTGGCATGATTTTGTATAATTTTAGCAAATTTTTCCTCATTTTAATTTGAAGTTGGGCCTCGGTAGCTACTTTTGAATCATCTGCTATTTCCGTCTCTCCTACATCACTCACGTCTCCTCCCACATCACCTAATATGTCGGTTTCTCGTATGTCAGTCATGTCTCCTCCCATGTCAGGTTTCTGTATGTCCGCCTCTTGGTCAGACCCAAGGTCACCTTCAGTTACAGACACGTGTCTCAAATCTTGTTCAATTTCCACATTACAGTCAGAATCAATATCACCATCTGACACTTCTTCTACACTATTGTTCTGCTTAGAAATCTCAAGTACAAAATTATGATATACTTGTACAAGATGTAGAATATTCCGCAATTTGTGTTTCTCTCTATTTACCAATTTAGAAGTTAACTGTAAATTCTGCAATTCACATTCTCTATATAGACTGAGCCACAAACAGTCTAAGTCATTTTCTTCATTAACTCTAAAATTAATCTTACTTTGTTTAGCAAAAGAAGAAATTATATCCATATTTTGCTTACCTTAAGATTCCTTAGCTTCTCTTTATCAGCACGTGTCCTCAGTTCGTCTGATTCCGTCTGATTCTGTTCCTTGTTAGTACCTCTGCTTCCTGTCAATCCTCAGTCTGTAGGTCTTTTCTGCTTCTCGCGACAAATTAGTGAATTTACTGACACGTGAACAACAGCTGTTCAGCTCGTCAGGACCCCCCCCTTTGTTCAAAAAAGGAAATTCACTTAAAAAAACGAAAAAGCTAGCTGGCTCACCAAATGTTAAATGCTACTCTTTTCTGTATTATTTTTCTCTTCTGAGGACTTCGCAAAGTATCAATAGCAAGATTTTCTTATAAAAAATGTATTGATTTATTCTTGTATTGTCCATTAAAAAGAATAGTTGAAACAGAATATAAAATAGGTGAAGTAGTTACAAAGAGATTCAATCATGAGTGTCCATCTTTCCCTGAGTCCTGAATGGTAGTTTCCATCCGTCTTTGCTGAGCACATGTCAGGATGGACCATGTGTCCGTTGGCCTACATCAGCTGTTTCCTCCGCGTGTAGATCCTCTGACTGGTGTCGTGTGAAGTCCAAGAGAGCCCCCTTTCTCCAACCATGGGCTTTTATAGCCGGTCGTATGGCACACCTGTTCTACATATGGTAGTGAACTAAAAATACACACACAAATGACGCATGTCAGCTAGACACGATGGCTGATGTATAGAACTCAGATTTAAGAATAAAATGAATACCCATAATTTTTAACAGAGTCCCTGTGGGTGGAGATAAGGGGAGGGGGAAAAAATAATAAATTACTGATAGGGGTTTGTTATAAGTCTCCAAAAATAAAGGAAGCAGCGGAGAATATCCTCATAAAGCAAATAGATGAAGCAGCGACTGAAGGAGAAGTCATTATTATGGGGGACTTCAACTACCCTGAAATACATTGGGGGACAGAAACCTGTAGTTCAAGCAAAGGTAATAGGTTTTTGACAACTATGAGAGACAATTACCTTTCACAACTGGTTCAGGACCCAACAAGAAGGGGGGCACTGCAAGACCTAATATTAACCAACAGGCCAGACCGCATATCAAATATACGAGTTGGGGGTCACTAGGGTAATAGTGATCACAAAATAATACATTTTCATGTAACCTTTAATAAGATGTGTAGTAGAGAGGTTTCAAGGACACTAAACTTCAGGAAGGCAAATTTCCAACGGTTGAGAGATGATCTTAGTGCAATAAACTGGGACGATATCCTGAGACATAAAGCTACACAAAGCAAATGGGAGACATTTATTAGCATCCTGAATAGGACCTGTGCACAATATATACCCTATGGGAATAAACATGCTAGAAATAGGAGGAAACCACTATGGCTAAATAGAGCTGTAAGGGGCGCAATATGTGACAAAAAGAAAGCATGTAGAGAACTAAAGCAAGTAGGTAGTGATGAGGCATTAAATAAATATAGAAAATTAAATAAATTCTGTAAAAACCAAATCAAGGCAGCAAAGATTGAGGCAGAGAGAATCATTGCCAGAGAAAGTAAAAATAACCCCAAACTATTCTTTAGCTACATAAATAGTAAAAAACTAAAAAATGATAGTGTTGGCCCCCTTAAAAATAATCTGGGGGAAATGGTGGATGAGGATGAGGAAAAAGCCAATATGCTAAATGATTTTTTTTCAACCGTATTTACACAAGAATATCGCATGACAGAAAACATGATCAGTGATAACAAAAATTCTCCATTAAATGTCACTTGCTTAACCCAGCAGGAAGTACGGCGGCGTCTAAAAATCACTAAAGTTGTCAAATCCCCGGGCCCCAATGGGATACACCCGCGAGTACTGCAGGAATTAAGTAACGTCATAGATAGACCATTATTTTTAATCTTTAAAGATTCCATAATAACAGGGTCTGTACCACAGGACTGGCGTATAGCAAATGTGGTGCCAATATTCAAAAAGGGGACAAAAACTGAACTTGGAAATTATAGGCCAGTAAGCTTAATGTCTACTGTGGGTAAAATCCTGGAGGGTTTCCTAAGAGATGCTATACTAGAGTATCTGAAGAAGAATAACCTCATGACCCAATATCAACATGGGTTTACGAGGGACCGTTTCTGTCAAACTAATCTGATCAGCTTTTATGAGGAGGCAAGTTCCGGACTGGACCGAGGAAATGTAGTGGATGTTGTGTATATGGACTTTTCAAAAGATTTTGATACGGTTCCACACAAAAGGTTGATACATAAAATGAGAACAATGGGGATAGGGGAAAATATATGTATGTGGGTTAAGAATTGGCTCAGTGATAGGAAACAAAGGATGGTTATTAATAGAAAACACTCAGACTGGGTCTCAGTTAACAGTAGGGTACCACAGGGGTCAGTATTGGGCCCCCTTCTTTTTAACATATTTATTAATGACCTTGTAGGGGGCATACAGAGTAATATTTCAATATTTGCAGATGACACTAAACTTTGCAGGGTAATCAATACAGAGGAGGACAATTTTATATTACAGGAGGATCTATGTAAACTAGAAGCTTGGGCTGATAAATGGCAAATGAACTTTAATGGGGATAAATGTAAGGTAATGCACTTGAGCAGAGGAAATAAAATGTATAATTATATGCTTAATTGTAAAACACTGGGCAAAACTGTAACTGAAAAAGACCTGGGTGTATTGGTGGACGACAAGCTCACGTTTAGTGGCCAGTGTCAGGCAGCTGCTGCAAAGGCAAATAAAATAATGGGATGCATTAAAAGAGGCATAGATGCTCATGAGGAGAAAATAATTTTACCTCTATACAAGTCACTAGTGCAACCACACTTAGAATACTGTGTACAGTTCTGGTCTCCGGCGTATAAGAAAGACATAGCTGAACTAGAGAGGGTGCAGAGAAGAGCGACAAAGCTTATTAGAGGACTGGGGGGTCTGCAATACCAAGACAGGATATTGCACTTGGGGTTATTTACTGTGGAAAAACGAAGGCTTAGGGGTGATCTTATTACCATGTACAAGTATATGAGGGGACAGTACAAAGACCTGTCTACTGATCTTTTTACTCTGAGGCCAGAGACGGGGATAAGGGGGCATCTTCTACGTCTGGAGGAAAGAAGGTTTAATCATAATCACAGACGGGGATTCTTTACTGTAAGAGCAGTGAGACTATGGAACTCTCTGCCGCATGATGTTTTAATGAGTGATTCACTAATAATATTTAAGAAGGGCATGGATTCCTTTCTTGAAAAGTATAATATTACAGGTTATATATACTAGATTCCTTGATAGGGCATTGATCCAGGGAACTAGTCTGATTGTCGTATGGAGTCGGGAAGGAATTTGTTTCCCCAATGTGGAGCTTAGTGTTTGCCACATGGTTTTTTTGCCTTCCTCTGGATCAACATGTTAGGCTATGGGTTGAACTAGATGGACTTAGTCTTCCTTCAACCTTAAAAACGATGTTACTATGTTACTTTGCCTGTGCTGTCTCAGGGTTACCCGCTAACCCACAGCTCTACCTCCTTAAGCTCCTGGCCGTATCCAGTGCAGCTGACCTCTTTCTGTGTATAGTCCACTTCACCACACAGGGTACAGGCTGCTCTGGCCATATTACTCTGCCACTGGATCTGACGCGCCCCCTGGGCCTGCGCTGGGAACCCGGAGCCGGATCGCTGGTGGGATGCTGGGGGTTGTAGTCTCCGTGTGGCGGCGACCCGGTCCGTGCCCAGGGTGGTCAAACCAGTGGCAGTCTATTGGTGTTATAATAAGTGTCCGACTACGCCACCCGTGGATTGCGGTCAGTGGGGACCGCCGCTGCGCTGCAGACCGCTGAGGCTGATGTTATATGCGCAGCCAAGAATGGGATAACTCCCCACGGGAGAAGTATTGCCTCAGGGCAGCTAGAGTAGATGATGGTAGTGATGGTGTGAGCGTCCCAGTACTAATGGTGCTGGTACGGCGATGAAACACAGAGACGTGTGGTTGCAGTTTCCAATGCTTTACTCACAGTTCTTTACTGGTCCTAGTCACCTCGGTACCGGCGGTGACTGCCCAAGCCGTGCTGCGTCCACCAGGCAAGGGGCTCGACCAACTCCCAGGCAATTCCAGAGCGTGGCACAGGACTCCCTTCCTTTCCTTTCTCTGGCCGTCCCCACCAGTGACCCACCTTTGTCCAGCTTCCTCGGGCCTTCTGTTGGCGAAACCTCTCTCCGGTTTCCCTGACCCTATGTGGTATGCTTTCCTGGTGGATGCAGTGAGGGGTCGCACCAAGATGTGGTCACAACCTCCGGTTTTGGCTGAGGATTAGTCGCCTCCACCAATTTGGGTTCCGGTACCCTGCTCTGCCAACCCTTCACCCTGTGTCTCCTGGGCCTTTGGGGTTCCTTCTGTCCTCGTGTCTCTGGGCCTTTCTCTGTGTTCCTGTTCCTTGCTTCCTTTCTTACTGTCCTTTCTGTTCATTCTCCTTTCTCTCTCTCTCAGGCTCCAGCCTCCTGACAAGGCCTGCCTGCAGAGCAGAGCCCATGCAGGGGCTCTGCTTCCTGTCTTCTCCTCTCACTCTTAGCTTCTTCTCTGCACTGCACTGACTGCTGTCCTAAGATGGTGCCCACCTTATATACCTCCTTCTAACACCCGAGCCCAGGTGACTAGCAACCAATGGGCTCCTACCTATGCCCAGAGACCAACCCCTATCTGCTCCTACACCACTGGGTTTTCCTCCCCCTCCCCACTCCAGCCAGGAACAGATGCTGTCGTGCCTGCACTTCTGTCTAGTGGGAGCACCGTTGAGCTGTCCCTCGGAAATGGGGTGTGTGTGGTGCATGCAGCTTATTGAGCCCTAGTCCACACTCCATCCTTACCCGGGAGTGGAATACCACACCTCTGGTCTGAGGTGCAATACCCCTGTAGCAGCCGAGCCCTCGGGGTGCTACATTCCCCCCTGGTAAATCACAGCACGTCCTCGGGCTGGAAGAGAACAAAACAATTTGAAAACATACAAATTTTTAGAATGCATTCATATATAAGACATTAACTTTTCACTCATCCCTTTATGGGAGGTACTCTTTTCTTTCCAACGTTAGTAGTATAAACATTATAAGACTTTCTTCATACACGGAAAATACTATAGGCTCTTTTAGGAGCAAATTAAACTTTTTCAGTATAAGACATTCTTAAGTAAAACATTTTTTTTTTTTTTCCAAAAACACATTCTTGAGTTCTGGCCGTGGTGCGACTTGCGACCAGGTGTTCTTTCTTCTTAGGGGAATGGCTGCTCTCAGTCCCCAGCCAGATTAGGAAAAAGGGATGGCTGTTCTCAGTCCCCAGCCAGATAAGGGATATAGGGGGTAACTTCTACACAGTTCTATATCAGTCCCAACGGGGACCACACTCCACTCAGCAACAGTTTCTATACCCTTACGGGTAACTATATACAGTTCCATTTACCGTTCACTGGTAACGGTGTCCTCCTGATGCTTCCTTCTTGTACTCTTCAGACCTGTCCAGGCCCTCAGGGTAGTCCATGTCTGGGCGGTACCGCAGTTCCTCCTCTGTTAGATGGTGGACATGGAGGGCATACAGTCCCTTTGCGCCCTTGTGTAGCAGGCCTTGCGACCGGGCCTGGAGAAGGTCGCTGTTAATGACGCCCGGGGTCAGAGGGTGCGACTTTGGGCCTGGGCGCGGGCTGGTGGCGGCAGTGACCAGGGCTGGAGGGCTCGGCAGCAGGGCTTGTTGCGGGGTCTGGAGCAGGTCGGTGTTTGCAGCGCCCGGGATCGGCGGCTCCACCAGGGGGCCCGGGAGCAGGCTGACGCTGGCAGCGACCGCTCCTGCATCACGCGTCTTCTCCTGGCGCTGGTCGGGGCCCGCGACGGCTGGGGCACTGCCGATGCTGGGCAACTTGGTCTGCTGCCGGTCCTCCATCTTGCTCTCCGTTCCTGGTGTCCTCCTCCCCCCTGGTGGACCGTGGCCTACCTTGCGTTGATCTTCCTCCGTAGGCCGCGGCTCCGCAGTCGATCGTCGGGGTTGAGGACCTTGCGTCGCGCTCCTGTGATGTCAGCGTCGCTCCCTCTCCCTTCCAGGACCTTACGCAGCGTCAGTGCGTGGGGCGGAGCTTCGGATCTCGCGCGCTTTCGGCGTCCACGCCCCTCTTCTTCCCGCGCGGCGTCCCGAAGATGGCGTCCGATGGCGGGAAGCGGCTGCAGATGGCGGGAAACGACCCAAGATGCCGTCCGATGGCGGGAAACGACCCAATATGGTGTCTGATGGCGGGAATCGGCTCCAGATGGCGTGAAACGACTCCGGACGGCGGGAAACTTCTGGAAATGGCGGGTGACTTCTTTTCCAGGTACATGTACAATTTTCTTCAGGCACGCAATACCCGTTTGTGGCGGGTTGGTCTCGATCCTGCCGACTACGCCAAAGTTGACGCGCCCCCTGGGCCTGCGCTGGGAACCCGGAGCCGGATCGCTGGTGGGATGCTGGGGGTTGTAGTCTCCGTGTGGCGGCGACCCGGTCCGTGCCCAGGGTGGTCAAACCAGTGGCAGTCTATTGGTGTTATAATAAGTGTCCGACTACGCCACCCGTGGATTGCGGTCAGTGGGGACCGCCGCTGCGCTGCAGACCGCTGAGGCTGATGTTATATGCGCAGCCAAGAATGGGATAACTCCCCACGGGAGAAGTATTGCCTCAGGGCAGCTAGAGTAGATGATGGTAGTGATGGTGTGAGCGTCCCAGTACTAATGGTGCTGGTACGGCGATGAAACACAGAGACGTGTGGTTGCAGTTTCCAATGCTTTACTCACAGTTCTTTACTGGTCCTAGTCACCTCGGTACCGGCGGTGACTGCCCAAGCCGTGCTGCGTCCACCAGGCAAGGGGCTCGACCAACTCCCAGGCAATTCCAGAGCGTGGCACAGGACTCCCTTCCTTTCCTTTCTCTGGCCGTCCCCACCAGTGACCCACCTTTGTCCAGCTTCCTCGGGCCTTCTGTTGGCGAAACCTCTCTCCGGTTTCCCTGACCCTATGTGGTATGCTTTCCTGGTGGATGTAGTGAGGGGTCGCACCAAGATGTGGTCACAACCTCCGGTTTTGGCTGAGGATTAGTCGCCTCCACCAATTTGGGTTCCGGTACCCTGCTCTGCCAACCCTTCACCCTGTGTCTCCTGGGCCTTTGGGGTTCCTTCTGTCCTCGTGTCTCTGGGCCTTTCTCTGTGTTCCTGTTCCTTGCTTCCTTTCTTACTGTCCTTTCTGTTCATTCTCCTTTCTCTCTCTCTCAGGCTCCAGCCTCCTGACAAGGAATGCCTGCAGAGCAGAGCCCATGCAGGGGCTCTGCTTCCTGTCTTCTCCTCTCACTCTTAGCTTCTTCTCTGCACTGCACTGACTGCTGTCCTAAGATGGTGCCCACCTTATATACCTCCTTCTAACACCCGAGCCCAGGTGACTAGCAACCAATGGGCTCCTACCTATGCCCAGAGACCCACCCCTATCTGCTCCTACACCACTGGGTTTTCCTCCCCCTCCCCACTCCAGCCAGGAACAGATGCTGTCGTGCCTGCACTTCTGTCTAGCGGGAGCACCGTTGAGCTGTCCCTCGGAAATGGGGTGTGTGTGGTGCATGCAGCTTATTGAGCCCTAGTCCACACTTCATCCTTACCTGGGAGTGGAATACCACACCTCTGGTCTGAGGTGCAATACCCCTGTAGTGGCCGAACCCTCGGGGTGCTACAGATCCAGTTACAGAATTTTGCTATCTCTGTTCTGCTTCCTTCCAGTCTCACACTCCTCACTATGCGGCCTCATCTGTCACACTCTCTGTATTTGGCGTCACCTCACTACTCATTCCAGTGCTGACTTCTCTAAGCAGGAAGAAACTCTCTTCTTACTTCCAAACACTCCTCCCATCTGTAGGGCCAGCTGACTGTTAAGTCTTCCTTACCCAGTTGTCCAATCTACTACAGCTCTGATGGGAGATATTACATTAAATTCAGCATTAAACATTGCTCAACCATTATACATGTTATAATGACACGAACTGTAAAAGTCTTCTGGGACGGTGTCCGACATCTTCACACACTTTTACTGTATAACCACGAGTCACTTAAATGTCAGGGACATCGATCTGTCTAGTTAGGGGCAGAAGTGATTGTGAATCAATGTCACCTCTTCTGGTGCAGATGAAAGTGACAACAGGAGCCCGGGAGAGGAACTGCGAGACACCCCGAAAGAGGGAATGGTGGAGATAGTGGCCTATTATGACTGCACAAGCCCATGTACATTGGTAGCGTACAAACAAGGGGAACAAATACCTGAACCTGGCAGATCCAAATTCAGACTGGTAGAAGCACTACTCTGACCCTGGTCTGTCCCTACATGATGGTGGAGGTTGGCACCCTAAGATAACGCAATGGCGACCCCTATCAATAGTGGCTCACCCTGAATGCTCCTAACAACTCCTAGTTTATCTATGCTTGTGTAGCAACTTACTTGGGAAAATAGGTTAAACACTAAAAACTACAACTGACCCTGCTTGCTCCTGTACAGACTAGATACCTTGACTACACAGTCCCCAGCGGTACCTGCGGGTGAAGAGATAGACCTAACCACAGACTAGGAGATGGCAACTATGGCCTAAACTGCCTAAAAGGCAGACAAGTTGCTTCACGTTCCTCCTAAAGAACCAGAGGGCAGAGCAGAGTGTGAATTATCTAAAAGAAGAGAAGTGTGCTGAACAAAGGAATAATCCCAAAGAAAGTAAAGTAAGAAACAAAATACCAAACAAAGAATACAGCAAGTACTGTTAACAAATATACTGCCTAGTTTCAAATGATAAAAAGAAGAAAAGTGCAAAGTATAGCAAATAAACAGCAAAGCGAAAAACCCTAGCTCCAAATATCAACAGAATGTCAGAATATCCAAATTAATCTATCACCAGCAGGAAACGCAGACTATAAAGCTGCACCCAAAATGTGATAGGCATCCAAATAAAAATACAAATGTGTAAAGCTAAGCAGGCTGCAGCCAGAAAAGCAGAACCCAAACACCCAGTGAAAAGGTGTGTGTCCTGTGGCTCGGCAGAAAGAGAAGCCGACCACAGAACACAAACTGAAGGGATCAAATCCTGGAGCATGACATTGCCACAGACAATTCCTCTCTCTTCCTCCTCCCTGACTTCTCTAGTTTTCCATTTCTGTTGTGTCTTGGTAATTGTGGGTAACATGAGGCGGCCCATTCAGGTTGTACAGGTGGTCTGGCTCTGCCAGGATGGCATCCATACGTGCCGTCACAAGAAGGTTTGCTATATCTCGCAGCACAGTCTCAAGAGGACGGAAACAAACTCCATGTGGACGGCATGAGGGGCCAATATCCTGTAGTGGACAAGGGACAAATACCGCCACACCATGACCAGATCACATATTACCACCACATAGTGACCCAATACTACCATACTGAGCATTAATACAAAAACAGAATACTAATATTACCATTACTAATAGTGCCATTATTCACAGAAGCTCTGTGTATAGTATACAGTGTATAGTGTCAGTGTACAGATAACACACTGACTCACTGGTGATGTCTCTAGTTGAAGTCTTTCATCTTCACTTTTCCTCTTCATCCATCGCAGACCGCCATCACTTCTTCTCGCCAGGACTCATCTCTGCATAAAATAACAGTTATCTAGAGCAGCTTACAGAGCATATTCCCCAATATTTCCCCAACTTCTACACTACACCAGATGAAGAAAAAAAGTGATATAGTGCCGCCCTGCACAGTAACATGAACCCCCCACAGAAAACAGTATCCTCAAAAATAAAATACATTACAGCAGTAATAATATCCTTTAATTAGCCCCTACAGTAATAATGTCCCACATCCTACTCCCTTTGTCTTCATCCTGCCCCCATTGTCTCCATCCTGCCCCCAATGTCTCCATCCTGCCCCCATGTTTCCATTTGTCTCCATCCTGCCCCCAATGTCTCTCCATTCTGCCCCCAATGTCTCTCCATCCTGCCCCCAATGTCTCTCCATTCTGCCCCAATGTCTTTCCATTCTGCCCCAATGTCTCTCCATTCTGCCCCATTTCTTTCTATTCTGCCAATGTCTCTCCATCCTGCCCCCAATGTCTCTCCATTCTGCCCCAATGTCTTTCCATTCTGCCCCAATGTCTCTCCATTCTGCCCCATTTCTTTCCATTCTGCCAATGTCTCTCCATTCTGCCCACGTCTCCATTCTGCCTCCGTGTGTCTATTTTGCCCCATGTCTCCATTCTGCCCCAATGTCTCTCCATTCTGCCCCCATTTCTTTCCATTCTGCCAATGTCTCTCCATTCTGCCCACGTCTCCATTCTGCCTCCATGTGTCTATTTTGCCCCATGTCTCCATTCTGCCCCCAATGTCTCTCCATTCTGCCTCCAATGTCTCCATTCTGCCCCGTCTCAATTCTGCCCCCAATGTCTCTCCATTCTGCCTCTGATGTCTCCATTCTGCCCCGTCTCCATTCTGCCATCATGTTTCTATTCTGCCTCCATGTTTCTATTATGCACCCAATGTATCCATTCTGCTCCCCTTGCCTCCATTCTGCCCCCCTTGCCTCCATTCTGCCCCAATGTTTCTATTCTGCCACAATGTCTCCATTCTGCCCCCCTTGTCTCCATTCTGCCCCCCCCGTCTCCATTCTGCCCCCCTTGTCTCCATACTACCCCCTGGTTTCTATTCTGCCCCCAATGTCTCCATACTGCCCCCGTCTCCATTCTGCCCCCCATGTTTCTATTCTTCCCTCCATGTCTCCATTCTGTCCCCCTTGTCTCCATTCTGCCCCCATGTTTCTATTCTGCCACCAATGTCTCCATACTGTCCCCATGTCTCCATTCTGCCCCCTATCTCCATTCTGCCCCCCGGTCTCTATTCTGCCCCGTCTCCATTCTGCCCCCTATCTCCATTCTGCCCCCTATCTCCATTCTGCCCCCCGGTCTCTATTCTGCCCCGTCTCCATTCTGGCCCCCTGTCTCCATTCTTCCCCCATGTTTCTATTCAGCCACCCTTGTCTCCATCCATACTGCCCTTTGGTTTCTATTCTGCCCCCAATGTCTCCATACTGTCCCCATGTCTCCATTCCGCCCCCTATCTCCATTCTGCCCCCCGGTCTCAATTCTGCCCCCCTGACTCCATTCTGCCCCCTGTCTCCATTCTGCCCCCTATCTCCATTCTGCCCCCCGGTCTCTATTCTGCCCCGTCTCCATTCTGCCCCCCTGTCTCCATTCTTCTCCCCTGTCTCCATTCTGCCCCGTCTCCATTCTGCCCCCCATGTCTCCATTCTGCCCTCAATGTGTTTCCATTCTGCCTCCAATATGACTCCATTCTCCCCCAATGTGACTCCATTCTGCCCCCAATGTCTCCCATTCTGCCTCCATGTTTCCCATTCGACCCCCCCATGCCTCCATTCTGCCCTCAGTGTCCCTCACCCTGCCCCCACCCTGTGCGGTTTTGGTGATTTTTTTCCTCTATAGACTTCTATGTGGAGCATAAAAAAACGTCTGTAAGAAACTGCAGATACTTTTTTAAGTGCAGAATCAAAGCTTTTCTGTACTGTAAAAAACAATTAAAAACGCGGTTTCACATCTGCACCAAAATGCATCAAATAAGGGGGAAAAAGCCTAAAATAGTGCACCAAAGATGCAATAACCAGAGGAGATTGTTATTGTGTAGATTGGTGCACAGTATTTATGCTACGTGTGAACACGGCCTTACAGACACAAAAAAGCCAGATGTCATATAGTCAAACTACACAGAGATGAGAAAGTTCTGAAGGGTCCGACTGTGAATGAGGGAACAAATAATAATCCACAGGTCCCAACTAGAGAAGAGCAGGACGCCCAGATGATATTGCAGCAGCCCGGGCTAATCTAAAGCCGCGACAGGGCCTCCCGTCCAGCCACCAATTACCACTGACCTGGATGCTGGACCTGAGTCCCATGAGTCGATCCTCTCATCTCTAGTCCCAGCCGTCCTGGATACAGCAGACAGTCCCGGATTTAGGTCTATGCCCTGCAGTCCCGAGTTTCTGCTGAATGTCCCTCACTGCCACCGCCCCTCTGATAACTCTTCCTGCCAGGGGAGAAAGACATGGTAAATGGGCGTAGCTTGGTGTGTGGATAGGGGCGTGGCCAGACTACGCGTGCCGCATGGTTTCGCCCTCTTTCTAGTCCTCATAGGTTGGCGGTATGCTTGTACCGAGGAGATCTGGGATATCAGTGATTAGGTCCCATATTGTGCACTGTAAGGTCTGGAAAAGCTCCTTCTATCCGTCTCTGTAGCACCAGAGGAAGAACAGAGGGGAAAAGACAGGATTTTCTACATGTCGCGTTATGTAGATGTTCTGCAGATTTATCACAACCGTCCACAAGAAGAAACTGCCATCACAGAGCCGCCTTTAGCTGTTGGAAAAGTTTAAACTTAGTTTTGAATAGTTGCTATAGGCAACAAGGACTTTCTATTTATGCTGGGTCACATGATGCTGGTGCTGGGTGATGTCATGTGACGGAATGTTGTGGGTGATGTCACAGAGGGCGTTGTGATGTCACCCTTGGGGTATATAAGGGGGCTCCATCCACCTGGAGCTCATATCTCATTGGCCATATCTTGGTGCTGAGATACCCCCTGGAGACAATGAGGATCGCCATATTGTTTCTGTGCTGTACCCTGTTCTACCCTGTGAATTACCATAGGCTGCCGGTGAGTACCTGTCTATTATTACATATGGAGGACGTTTAGAATCAGCTGCGGCAGGGGAAGGGGATGGGGAGGGGGGTCCTGTAAGAATTTACCTGCGGGAATAAGAGGTTATGGCAGGGAAAGGAGCTTAGGAAGTGACAGTCAGAGGGGATATAAGTGTGGGGTGACCCCTCTGACTACCACATTCCTGCCTTGTCCTTGTAGTGATTAATGACTTTGGTGTTGTCCCTTATATATCACTTTGCAGTCACCAGTGATCGCTCCGCACTGTGATCCTAAACTACAGTCTCATTTACCTTTTTGCAAACGCCCAGAAGGGGAGGAGTGACATCACACCCATGTGAGCAGATCCCGCCCACTTTTACTGCAGTCGTAATGCGAGCTAGCTGTATTCTGTTTTCATGGAAATGTCAGCAGCTGCTCCCCCTAGTGTTTACAAGATGAAAACATCAAAACAGTTAAAATATTTTTTTCAGATTTTATACCATTGAAACCTTTTTAAATATATATGTGTATTTATATATAAATATAAATACTTTACAATTTTACAATTGTAAAAAAATTGCTGACACTTTCCCTTTAAAAGATCTAAAGACGTTCTGCTTCATGTGCCATTGTGACCAATCACAGCACAGATTATATTTTTTAAACTTTTCTTGAAAAACTGAAGCTGCTCCGTGATTGGAAATCATGTGGAAGGGTTCTCTTTTAGACATTTAGTTAGGTCCAAAGTATCAGTGACATGATGGATAGAACTGTGCAATGATGTCACAGAGGGCTTTGTGATGTCACCCCTGGGTATATTAGAAGCCTCGGCCCATCTGCAGCTTGTATCTCATTGACCATACCTTGGTGCTGAGAGACCTCTGGAGATGATGAGTATCATCCTATCATTTCTGTGCTTTACGTTGCTCTACCCCCCACATTACAGTACACTGAGGGCGAGTATGTTCTCATCAATATGGAGGTCACAAGGATCAGCTAATGAGAATATCGCCTCTTGCAGGACTTCTCATACTGGACACGTGACCGTCCGTCATATGAAAGTCCAACTGTAAATAATATTCCATGGACCCTGGAGGTGAATCCCAAACTTCTTCCTGATCTTCTCAATGGGATATTTCTGAAAGTTGCTTGATAATGTATCCATCACTGTATAATAACAAGGACTCTCTGTTTGACTGGATTGGGTATAAATATACAGGACTTTATTATGTTTTTTTTCTTTATTATAGGATGACCCACTACCCGTGGATCTCAGGAGAAGCACCTATCAAGCTTCCATCAATCTTCCTCTTTGGCTCTTCCGTGACGCAGTTTTTGTTGCGGTGATGACACTACTGACAATACTAGAGTATTTGGCCTTAAGTCTTGTCCTGAGCAAGTGAGCAATGTCTGAACCTGGTGAAACAATCAGAAAACTCCTGAGAACAAAACCATTCTGAAGGAACAAAGTGCTTGTAAGGAGCCGATTTGCATCCCTCAGATTCAGGAGCAAGACTCCAGGAGAACACCTGTCCTGCCCAATGGCAAATGTTCTACTCCATCCATGGCTCCTGCACCGCAGGATGCGAAAAAGGTTCCTAGCTGCAACTATAAAGTGGCGTTCAGTGATATTGTCTGGGTCAGAACGATCCCTCACAACAATATAGGAAGAAGAGCTCGAAGTTCCACGGAGCATAAAGAGAGGTTACTGATTTTTCAGAGAAGCCAACAACCCAGAATTCCAGAGCCAAGAGCACCAGAACCTAGAACACCAGAACCTACCATGTCAGAACCTAGTATGTCAGAACCTAGAATGCCAGAGCCTGAAATGCCTACAACACCTCAACCCAAAATCAAGAGGAGAAGATGTTTCCTTAGATGTCTTAGAGGCGAGGAAGATTGAGAAGGCAACTGCTTGAACTTTCCCATTGCTCGTGTTTTCATCACAGGTTAGTCCTATACATGCTGTCTGATGGGCACCATCTTACTACATACAATGCAGCATTGCACCTGAAATCGAATGGATATTTCGTCACACACTTGCACTTTAGCACCTTATCATATGGCGCATATATCTATGAACGCTTTGCTAAGTATCACTGTCTAGTATGTGCTTCTGATGAACCTATTTTAGGAAAACGTGTCGAGGTTTGGCATACTATGTACTTGAGTTTGGCGTACTATGTGCTTGTTGGTAAATTCTATTGCCATCTATAATCTACTAGATATTATAATGTCTCTGGTGGGATGCCCCATGCCGAATTGTTGATAACTGACTATGAGCATTGTCCTCTATTTCTTATCTACTATGGTTACAGGTTGATATGAAGAGAGCTGTGCCATTGGTAGCGATTTTTCTACTGATTTGTCAGTTATATTTATGTTAGTTTAGCAAATTTCTGCTTGTAGGGTCTAATGTTTTAGCATAGTGTATGTTCTGTGAGCTAAATTGTCATACTTATGCACTAGATAGATTATAAATTGTGATGCTTATGTACTAGATAGATTATTAGTTTAATCGGTGATTTTTTAAATATTTTTTAACATCAGGAGACTCAAGAATCGCATCTTACAGAAGACAAGAAGCCTAAATGCCGGAGGGTGATGACCTATTGATGGCCATAGCCAGAGGGTCATTACCTGTTGATGGCACACAGCCGGACAAAGGATCATTACCTGTTGATGGCACACAGCCGGATGGTCATTACCTGTTCATGGCACACTTCGGGTGGTCATTACCTGTTCATGGCACACAGCCGGAGGGTGATGACCTATTGATGGCCATAGCCAGAGGGTCATTACCTGTTGATGGCGCACTGCCGGATGGTCATTACCTGTTGATGGCATACAGCCGGAAAGAGGATCATTACCTGTTGATGGCACACAGCCGGTCAGAGGATAAGATCTTTTGATTGCATGCACCGGGTCCCTCCCTGATAACAAGGAACCCTGGGGAATACTGGTCATCTTGATCCCCCACTGACTATATACTTGCTCCACCTCAGCCTACACCATCATGGAGGACACTTCCACCTGTGTCCACTGTAAGGTTGGACTTTCTTTTATAATTACAGCAGATTAATAAACATCATAAAGCTGTAAAACTATCGAGTAATTTATTATAAATTATTATAAAGAAATATAAAGTATAATAGATAGCTATAGAGGGCACATAAGACGACTAACTATAGAAAGCATGGTAGCGCCTGATATATACTGTATATTCTAGATGGCGCTATTACACTAAATACATCACAACCTCCAGGGTGATATTACCGTACAATGCGAGATCACTAATAATGGCCACAGATTATGAGAAAATGACCAGCTCCTTAGTCCTGGAGTTATTATAAATGTCTCTGTAACGGGTCTGGGAGGCGGAACCTCTGAGCTACTATACAAGGGGGCGGTCCTTGTAAGGGAGCGGGTGGCGACCAGGCAGGCAGTCACAGCAGGTGACCGGGACAGTCTCTAGAAGAACGGGCAGGAGGTCACGGCAAGTGACCGGGGCAGTCTCTGGAGAACGGGCAGATGGTCACGGCAAGTGACCGGGGCAGTCTCTGGGTGAACGGGCAGATGGTCACGGCAAGTGACCGGGGCAGTCTCTGGGTGAACGGGCAGATGGTCACGGCAAGTGACCGGGGCAGTCTCTGGGTAAAGGGTTGGTACGACCTGTGGCGGCTGATGGTAGACGTGAGCTCCCAGGTGAGCAGGCGAGAGTCTCTGGATAAACGGGTGGTCACAGCATGTGACGGCGGAGCCTCCAGGAAGACCAACAGACAGGCGGCAGATGAGCGCTCCCAGGTGAGCGGGCAGAAGTCTCTGGACAGGCGGGTGGTCACAGCACGTGACGGCAGAGCCTCCAGGTAGGCTAGCAGACAGGCAGCAGATGAGCGCTCCCAGGTGAGCGGGCAGGAGTCACTGGACAGGCAGGTGGTCACAGCACGTGACGGCAGAGCCTCCAGGTAGGCTAGCAGGCAGGTAGCAGATGTGCGCTCCCAGGTGAGCGGGCAAGCTGGTCCATAGACAGACTGACAAGAGTTGGAAGGCAGACCGTCGGACCTCAGGCAAGCAGGCAGGTAGTTGATGTGCGCTCCCAGGTGAGCGGGCAAGCTGGTCCTTAGACAGACTGACAGGAGTAGTAAGGCAGACCATCGGACCTCAGGCTAGCAGGCAGGTAGCAGAATATCAGGCAGGAATAAGACAGCAAGCTGGCAGGAATCTGGCAGGTATCTGGCAGGTAACTGGCAACGGGACCTGAGGGCTGAAGCAGAGTAGTGAACAGTGCAACAACATTGCTCGGGCACCTCCATTTTGGAGGAGGTGCCTTATATATGGTGAAGTCCTCCGGCCATTGGCCGGGGACTCCTTAGGACGGCGCGCGCGGCCCCTTTAAGAGGGAGGGAGAGCGCGCGCGCCCTAAGCACAGTGGCCGGGAAGGAGCGCGCGCTGCCAGCAGAGCGGGAGGAGGATGCCGGGCACGGAGCAGAGAGGTGAGGGGAACAGCGTCCCTGCCTAGCAGAGGGCAGGGACGCCGGCGCTACAGTACCCCCCCCTTTAGGCCCCCCCTTTTTTAGGCCAGACAGAAATTTAGCAAGGATGAGCGGGGCATGGATGTTCTCCCGGGGCTCCCACGTTCTCTCCTCAGGACCAAACCCCTTCCAATCTACTAGAAAAAAGGTCTTTCCTCTTACCCTTTTGGTGGCAAGAATGTTCTCTACCTCAAACTCGTCCTCAGCAGAAACCGGAGCAGGAAGCGTACCTGTAGACTTGGAAAAAGAGTTAAGTACCACAGGTTTGAGGAGAGATACATGGAAGGAGTTAGGGATCCGTAAGTTGGCCGGGAGTTTCAATTTATAGGCCACCGGGTTGATCTGACTGATGACCTCCAGAGGACCGATGAACCGAGGCCCTAACTTGTAAGAAGGTATCTTGAGTCGGACATATTTAGATGAGAGCCAGACTTTATCTCCAGGACGAAATTGTGGAGGATCCAGGCGTTTTTTGTCAGCGTGTCTTTTCATCCGTTCGGACGACTGAAGGAGTGCGGATCGGGTACTCTCCCAAATGGAGGAAAATTTGCTAACGAGAGATTCCGCAGCCGGGTTGTCCACAGAGGTGGAGACAGGAAAAGGAATCCGAGGATGCTGACCGAAGACTACAAAAAACGGGGATTTGGAGGAGGATTCGCTCTCGTGATTGTTATAAGAGAACTCGGCCCATGGTAGGAGATCCACCCAGTCTGAATGATGGGCATTAACGAAGTGCCGGAGGTAACTGGTCAGGTTCTGATTGATCCGCTCCACTTGACCATTGGACTGTGGGTGGTAAGCGGAAGAGAAGTCCAGGGTGACGTCTAGCAGTTTACAAGTGGCTCTCCAGAAGCGTGAGGTGAACTGTACCCCACGATCCGACACGATGTGGAGGGGCAGGCCATGAAGACGAAAGATGTGACGAATAAAGTCTTTAGCTAGCTCGGGTGCAGACGGGAGGCCTGGCAGGGGAACGAAATGAGCCATCTTGGAGAAGCGGTCAGCGACCACCCAAATGACCGTACAACCGGCAGAGACTGGGAGGTCAGTTATAAAGTCCATTGCTATATGCTGCCAGGGGGCAGCAGGTACAGAAAGCGGAAGGAGGCGACCGGCTGGCAGATGTCTCGGAACCTTGTTGCGGGCGCAGGACACACAGGCAGAAACAAAGTCTATTACGTCCTTGTGCAGGGTAGGCCACCAGTAGTGCCGGGTAATAAGCTGGAGGGTCTTTTTCTGACCGGCGTGGCCAGCCAGTTTAGACGAGTGACCCCAGTGAAGGATCTTCTCCCGATCAGGTACTGATACGAACGTCTTTCCGGGAGGGAGACGATTTAGACTCACGGGAGCCACCTGCATTACTCTGGCGGGATCGATGATGTGTTTCGGATCTTCCTCGAGATCAGACACCAGAAAGGATCGAGACAAGGCGTCCGCCTTGACGTTTTTGTCAGCCGGGCGAAAATGAAGAACAAAATCAAAGCGAGCAAAAAACAAGGACCACCGGGCTTGGCGCGGGTTAAGTCTCTGGGCATGCTGGAGGTAAGCCAAGTTCTTGTGGTCAGTGTAAATTATTACCGGGTGAAGAGCCCCCTCGAGCAGGTAACGCCACTCCTCCAATGCCAGTTTGATGGCCAATAACTCTCGGTCTCCTATGGAATAATTGCGCTCTGAGGAGGAGAAGAGTTTAGAGAAGAAGCCGCAAGTTACCATCCTCCCGGAAGATGATTTTTGAGTAAGTACGCTCCGGCTCCAGAGGAGGAGGCGTCAACTTCCAGGAAGAACTGCTTGTTGCCATCCGGGCGATGCAGCACCGGGGCGGAAGAGAAGGCCTGTTTTAAGGAAAGAAAGGCCTCCTCTGCTTCGGGCGGCCACTCTTTGGGATTAGTACCCTTACGGGTGAGCGCGGAAATTGGGGCAGTCCGGGAAGAGAAGTGCGGTATGAAGAGGCGGTAGTAGTTGGCGAAGCCCAGAAACCGCTGAATGGCCTTCAACCCCTCCGGTCGAGGCCATTTCTCGATGGCAGACAGTTTCTCTGGATCCATTCGTAGGCCGGTCTGAGAAATAATGTAGCCCAAAAACGGAAGCGAGGTCTGCTCAAAGAGGCACTTCTCGTATTTAGCGAAGAGGTGATTCTGCCTGAGCCTGAGCAGGACCTGACGAACGTCCCTCCGGTGAGTCTGGAGATCCGGAGAGAAGACCAAGATGTCGTCCAGGTACACCACTACGCAGGAGTAGAGAAGGTCCCGGAAGATGTCATTGACCAACTCTTGAAAGACGGCAGGAGCGTTACAGAGACCAAAGGGCATTACCAGATATTCATAGTGGCCGTCACGGGTGTTGAATGCCGTCTTCCATTCATCCCCCTGACGGATACGAACCAGGTTGTACGCCCCACGGAGGTCCAGTTTGGTGAAGATTCTAGCCCCCCTCAGACGATCAAATAACTCCGGAATGAGCGGAAGGGGGTACTTATTCTTCACCTTGATCTGGTTAAGGCCTCTATAGTCTATACAGGGACGGAGAGAGCCGTCCTTCTTTTTGACGAAAAAGAAGCCTGCTCCCGCCGGGGAGGTAGATTTCCGGATGAATCCCCTGGCCAGATTCTCCTCAATATATTCGGACATCGACCGGGTCTCAGCAGCAGATAATGGATAAATACGCCCACGGGGAGGAGTAGTACCAGGTAACAGGTCGATAGGGCAGTCGTATGGTCTATGAGGGGGTAGTGTCTCTGCCTCCTTTTTATTAAAGACATCAGCATAAGACCAATAAGGAATCGGAAGTCCAGGTAGATTAGCTGGGGTAGGAGAAGGACGGACGGGATGGACGGGAACCAGACAGGTCTTATGGCAGTCCTGTCCCCAGCGAAGGACTTCTCCGGTCTGCCAGTCAAGCACGGGTGCATGTCTCTGGAGCCAAGGTAGACCTAGCAAGAGGGCGTGAGAGGGTCCAGGCAGAACATGAAAGGAGATACTCTCAGAATGCAGCATTCCCACCTGCAGAGTAATGGATTCGGTGATGAGTTGGATGGGGCGTGGTAAGAGACCCCCATCCACGGCAGCAACAGACAAGGGTACAGCCAGAGGTTTGGTGGGGATGCGGTATTTCTCTACCAGGGACTGTGAAATAAGATTCCCGGCTGCTCCAGAATCAAGTTGGGCTACTTCGAAATAACGGTTCTCCCCGCAGACGATTGAGACTGACAGCAGCAGAGATGGAGAGGATTTATTCTTGTCTAGGTCGACCTCTCTGAGCGAACCTAGACACAGGCGTTTCCCGACCTCTCCGGGCAGGCACGGATCCGGTGCTCCTTACTGCCACAGTAGAAGCAGCTCCCCTCGGCACGGCGTAAGTCCTGACGGGTTTTGACCATCTTGGTCTGGTCGACCTGCATAGGCTCAGGAGAGTGTACCTGGGGAGAGACGGATTTCTGAAAAGTAGGAGCTAGACCTGGAAACCTCCTCTCACGGGTGACCTCTTTGGCACGCTCCTGGAACCGTAGGTCAATCCGGGTGGCAAGAGTTATTAGGTCATCGAGAGTGGTAGGAATGTCCCGACCGGCAAGTTCATCTTTAATACGGCCGGACAGACCCTCCCAGAAGACGGATACCAGAGCGTCGTTATCCCAGGTCAGCTCCGAGGCAAGGGTACGGAACCGTATGGCATATTGGCCCACGGTGAGACTTCCCTGACGGAGGCGTAGCAGTGATGATGCGGATGAGGTCTTCCGTCCGGGTTCGTCGAAGACTTTCCGGAAAGCCATGAGAAAGGCAGGCAAGTCGGACACCAGGGGGTCTCCTCTCTCCCATAGAGGATTTAGCCAGGCCAGGGCCTCCCCGGTGAGATGGGACATGATGAAGGCAATTTTGGCCCGGTCGGAGTTAAACTGGTGGGACAGGAGTTCAAAGTGCAGGGTGCACTGATTTATGAAGCCCCGAGCCTGGGCGGAGTCGCCTCCGAAGCGAGGAGGTGCAGAAAGCCGGGGTCTGGGGTAGGATACCATGGTATTAGTAGACAGCGGAGCTGCCGGATTGCGAGTCATGGCACTGGCGGAGGTTGCTGGCGGAGCAGTCAGAGTGTCCAGGCGAGAATTGACATTCCGCAGGTGACCCAGGATGGACTCCTGTTGGGACCTCTGACGGGACAGTTCATGACAAAGGTCCGAGAGCGAGGGAGCTTGGGTGCCACCGGGTTCCATGGCCCGAGCAAACTGTAACGGGTCTGGGAGGCGGAACCTCTGAGCTACTATACAAGGGGGCGGTCCTTGTAAGGGAGCGGGTGGCGACCAGGCAGGCAGTCACAGCAGGTGACCGGGACAGTCTCTAGAAGAACGGGCAGGAGGTCACGGCAAGTGACCGGGGCAGTCTCTGGATGAACGGGCAGATGGTCACGGCAAGTGACCGGGGCAGTCTCTGGGTGAACGGGCAGATGGTCACGGCAAGTGACCGGGGCAGTCTCTGGGTGAACGGGCAGATAGTCACGGCAAGTGACTGGGGCAGTCTCTGGGTAAAGGGTTGGTACGACCTGTGGCGGCTGATGGTAGACGTGAGCTCCCAGGTGAGCAGGCGAGAGTCTCTGGATAAACGGGTGGTCACAGCATGTGACGGCGGAGCCTCCAGGAAGACCAACAGACAGGCGGCAGATGAGCGCTCCCAGGTGAGCGGGCAGAAGTCTCTGGACAGGCGGGTGGTCACAGCACGTGACGGCAGAGCCTCCAGGTAGGCTAGCAGGCAGGTAGCAGATGTGCGCTCCCAGGTGAGCGGGCAAGCTGGTCCATAGACAGACTGACAAGAGTTGGAAGGCAGACCGTTGGACCTCAGGCAAGCAGGCAGGTAGTTGATGTGCGCTCCCAGGTGAGCGGGCAAGCTGGTCCTTAGACAGACTGACAGGAGTAGTAAGGCAGACCGTCGGACCTCAGGCTAGCAGGCAGGTAGCAGAATATCAGGCAGGAATAAGACAGCAAGCTGGCAGGAATCTGGCAGGTATCTGGCAGGTAACTGGCAACGGGACCTGAGGGCTGAAGCAGAGTAGTGAACAGTGCAACAACATTGCTCGGGCACCTCCATTTTGGAGGAGGTGCCTTATATATGGTGAAGTCCTCCGGCCATTGGCCGGGGACTCCTTAGGACGGCGCGCGCGGCCCCTTTAAGAGGGAGGGAGAGCGCGCGCGCCCTAAGCACAGTGGCCGGGAAGGAGCGCGCGCTGCCAGCAGAGCGGGAGGAGGACGCCGGGCACGGAGCAGAGAGGTGAGGGGAACAGCGTCCCTGCCTAGCAGAGGGCAGGGACGCCGGCGCTACAGTCTCTAGTGTGAGGCAGGGACTGGACGAGTGTTGGAGGGAGGTATATTCCCCCTGGACGTCCTTTATGTATCCATGCTGCAGAATCTGTCGTATACTTCTGTTCTAGCAGTCAGACATTTCACTCTGCAGATCACAGGCTCAACATTGTGTAAAACTACCACCGTATATAAGAGCACTCAGAATAAAAACTAGCGGCATGCCGTGCACTGCCCACGTCATGTGTACGGGATTAGTGTTGAGCCACCCCCGTAGTGTTCGAGTTCGGTTCGGTTCGTCGAACACCCTTGTGTTCGCCGAACTGTTCGTCGAACACCTTCGAACACCGTTAAAACCAATGGCAGGCAAACAAAAACACATAGAAACACATAGAAAACACCTTCAAAGGTGTCCAAAAGCTGACAAACTGCTCAGAAGACACAACTAACACATGGAAAAGTGACAAGTACATATAGTCATGCGAAAAGAAAAGAGGTGGAGGAGTAAAAGGAGGGGGAGACACAGATATAGGCATGTCATGCCCTTCTAAAATCCAAAAAGTGAGAAGGCGACACGTTCAGTCCGCTCCTGCCCGTGCCACCTCCGCGTCGCCGGGTTTGTGCCAGAGCCGCGGTGAACCCTGACGGCCAGCCCCCCTCTCCCAATACTGGTGCCTGTCCGCTGGTGGGTCGAGCGAGCCCCCCTGTGGTGGAGGCAGCTCTAAGCTTTTTAATTTAAATTGTCTCTCTAATTTGAATGAATACACTTTAAATCCATTTACAAGGATCTATTGGAGGGCAAGTCTCATGCCAGCAGCCGCGTAATTCCAGCTCCAGTAGCGTCCACTAAAGCTGCTGCAGTTAAAAAGCTTTTATAAGGATCGAGCTCGGCTGTCCACCGCAAGGCATCCTACTGCCAGTCCCAGCCCCTATGCCTTGGGGTGCCTCCTGATGCTCTTCACTGAGTATCCCGTGGTCCCGAAGCATTTCCTTTGAAAAAAATTAAGTGTCCAAACTACAGGTGGTGTAGCTTGCTTAACAGCCGGGATAATCCGCTGACTAGCAGACACTGCTACTAGGCACAAAGTATTTCCTGGGCTAGATGCAGTTAAAAATTTGTAATTAGATACTCTCGTTGGATGCTGAGAAAGCATTCCATAGAGTCTCCTGGCACGCCATATATGATTCTCTTAAAAAGCTTGGGGTAGGGGTCTAGGGGACCCTTTTATAGCCAAAATCACGGCCCTGTATCGCAATACGTCACCTAGGCTGAAGATGAATGGAACTGTAGCACCCTGAGGGCTCGGTTGCTACAGAGGTATTGCACCTCACCCAGAGGTGTGATATCTCACTCTCAGGTAAGGATGTAGTGTGGATCAGGACCCGACACCTGCATGCATTACACCACATTGCCGTGGGGCAGGGCGACCAATATGCCCCTGAGATGGGCACGACAGTCCCTGTCCCTGGCTGGAGTGGGGGGAGGGAACACTGAGGAAGGGGAACCCTGTAGTGCAGGAGCAGGGAGGAAGCAGTTCCTGGGTGCATTGAGAAGGGAGTATAAAAGGTGGGCACCATCTTAGTTCAGTGCAGAGAAGTCTGAGCAGAAGTGGCAGGGAGCAGGGGCTCTGCATGAGCTCTGCTCCGGAGGCGGGCCTAGTAACAGAGGCCCAGGCCTGGAAGAGGGAGAAGGAAGGAAGAGGAGCGGAGAAGGCTCCAGGAACGAGGAACGAAGGGATCCCAGGGGTGCGGACGGGCGAGTCGCCACCGCACGCCCGAATCCACCTGCGTGGAGGGGTCAGGCCAAAGGGGGAGACCGGTCCCCGAAACTAGTGGAGGCAGGAAACGACCCTCAGCTAGAAACAGGAGGCTGTGACATTTTATGTGGCGCAGCCCCTCGCTACACCCGCTAGGAAGGCACCACATAGGGTCAGGGAAACTGGCGCCAAGTTTACCAAGAGGAGGCCCGAGGCAGCCGGACAGAAGGGTTGGTAAGAAAGGCCAGACAAAGGACACACAAAGGGGGTCCTGTGAAGCGCTCCAAAGTTATCTGGGAGTTGTCTGAGCCCCTCACCTGGTGAGCACAGTACGACGTGGGCAGCCGTTACCTGCAGACGTGGTCTGGATAATAAGAACTGTGAGTAAAGGCCCTGGACTGCATCACTGACTCCGTGTCGTTACTGCTGCTGCCCTGCACCATCACCCCCATCCTCCGCATACACTGCCCTGAGGCTATACTCCTCCCGTGGGGAGTTATGCTACGCTCTGCTGCACCCACAACACCAGCCTCAGCGGTCTGCCCTGGAGCGGCGGTTCACTCTGACCGCAATCCACGGGTGGCGTAGTCGGACATTTAAACATCAAAACCACATAAATAGTTCCGCCACTGGTTTGACCGCCCTGAGCCACGGAACGGGGTCGCCGCCACGGAGACTACAACCACCAGCATCCACCAAAAAGGGTCCGGCTCCGGGTGTCCCAAGGCCCAGGGGGCGCGTCAGAACATTTTCATCACCTTTCACAATCACCAATGGGACAAGGCAGGGATGTTCTCTGTCCCCTCTCTTATACATCCTAGTGACGGAGCACCTGCTCTCATCAATTCGCCATAACCCCAATATTTGGTGGATTGAGGTGGGAGGCACCGAGTACAAGTGCTCTCTATTTGCTGATGATGTCCTAGTATATATCACTCAATCACATATATCCATCCATGCTGTTATGGCTGAAATAGATCACTTTGTTACATGGTCAAATTTTAAAATCAATGCAGCGAAGTCTGAGGCCCTCGATGTCTCCCTCCCCAAATCCATATAGGATTCCATCCAGTCCAACTGTCCCTTTGCCTGGCCCTCACAGGGTATCAAATACTTAGGAATTCCTATTCATAGAGACCTCTCCCATCTATGTTATCTTAATTTTGGGCCCTTTATTGAACAACTCCATACAGACCACGGTTGGCAAGTTAGAACTGTAAGATTCACTACGTGAACCACTGGTGTTTTGTGGAAAAGCACATGTACACTGTGTTCCAAATTATTATGCAAAAAGTGTTTAGGAGTGATAAGGGAAGAATTTGTTTGTTTGTCAGTTAAACTCATTGATGGTGATGTGTGTCAGGGCTCTTTATATCACTGTAAGCAATTGCAGACACCTGTGCTAATTAGTTTGGCAGGTGTGTCCAATGAAAGGCAAGACTACTTAAGAAGGCTGTCTCACATTATTAAGCAGCCTACATTTTCTGCCAAAATGGGAAAGAAAAAGGATGTGTCGGCTGCTGAGAAGCAACAAATTGTGGAGTGTTTAGGTCAAGGCATGACTACAATCAACATTGTGCGATGATCAGGATGAAGTGTCTTGGCAATCAAGAAGTATGTAGCTGATTCACAGTACACACGTGTGCGTGCTGATAAGGGCAAATTGAGGACTCTTTCCTACAGGCAATTACGTCAGGTTGAAAGAGCAGCGGCAAAAAAGCCTTGTCATAGCAGCAGACAAGTTTTTGAAGCTGCTGGTGCCTCCAACGTCCCCCGAACAACAAGATGCAGGGTCCTTCAGAGGTTTGCAGCTGTGCATACGCCATCCTGTCGACCTCCTCTATCCACTTCACACAAGCAGAAACGGCTCCAGTGGGCCAAACATTACATGAAGACTGATTTCAAAACTGTTTTGTTCATGGATGAGTGCCGTGCAGAGCTCGATGGTCCAGATGGATGGAGTGGAGGATGGCTGGTTGATGGACACCCCACGCAAACACGGCTACAGCGCCAACAAGGAGGAGGTGGAGTAATGTTTTGGGCTGGAATCATGGGGAGAGAGATTGTCGGCCCCTTTAGGATCCCTGAAGGCGCTAAAGATGAACTCCATAATGTATGTGGATTTTCTCAAACAGCACTTCCTGCCATGGTTCAAGAAGAAGAACTGTGTATTTCACAGCAAGATCATTTTTTTGCATGATAATGCACCATCTCATACTGCACATAAAACATCTGCATCTCTGGCTGATATGGGCATAAAAGGGGACAAACTTATGGTGTGACCCCCATGCTCCCCTGACCTCTACCCCATTCAGAACCTCTGGAGCATCATCAAAAGGAGTGTCTATGATGGCGGGAGGCAGTTCACATCTAAGCAACAGCTCTGGGAGGGTATTCTGTCCTCATGCAAAACAATTGAAGCAGAAACCATCCAAAACCTGACAAATTCAGTGGACGAGAGAGTTCAGAAGCTCCTTTCGAACAAGGGGTCCTATGTGAAAATGTAACATCACCTAGAATAAAGTTTTGAGTTGAAAACTGTTTGATTTCAGTTTCTAATAACCTGCTAATGCTTATAATTTCAAAAATGACCATTTTTTTGGTGTTTATTAAAATGAAAAGGTTGATCGAAAAGTTTGGGGGATCTAAGAGTGTGGCAACCCAGTAGTCATGATTACTTCGAATTCTGACAATATGAGGGTCATGTTGCAGGTAGTGCAGCAAGAAGGCACTTATGTGTCTTGCGCATCTTGGAGCCCCAAAATTATTTTCCGGGCTAGATGCAGCTAAAAATTATTATTAATTTTAAATCTGGTGGAGCTTAGTATAGATGGCCTAATAGGATCAGTGAGGCACACTGCTACAAAGCCCAAATTATTTTCCAGTCAAGATACAGATAAACATGATTAGTAATTTTAAATCTGGTGGAGCTTATTATAGATGGCCTAATAGAATCAGTGCTGCACACTGCTACAAAGCCCAAATTATTTTCCAGCCAAGATACAGATAAACATGATTAGTAATTTGAAAGCATAAAATGGTTGGTAGGGTGATTTTAACCAATCATCAAGCTTTTACTCTCCCCAGGATGACACAGGGGTAGAAAAGTCATTTCGGATCCATGATTTGTTCATCTTTATGAACGTGAGTCTGTCTACATTATCAGTGGAGAGCCGCGTGCGCTTATCTGTCAGCACACCACCAGCAGCGCTGAACACACGTTCAGACAGAACGCTGGCTGCGGGGCATGACAAGATCTCCAAGGCGTAAGTGGCTAGCTCCGGCCATTTATCCAGATTGGAAGCCCAAAAAGAGCAAGGGTCCAGTGACTTCAATGTTTACTTGGAGATACTCCTGTACCATCGTCTCTAGGCGTTGACTATGTGTCAGACTTCTTGTCTCCTGTGGCCTTGCAAAGGATGGGCTAAAAAAGTGGTGAAATGATTCCGCAAAATTGATGTTACCAGCAGATACTGTGGTTCTGTTACGGTTTGAGTGCTGAACACTTGACGGTCCCACTGTTGGCAAGTTGGAACTGTGAGATTCACTACGTGCACCACTGGTGTTTTGTGGAAAAGCACATGTAAGATTCTGCAACAGTCTCTGCTGATACTCCTGCATGCGTGCATCCCTTTCTATGGCAGGAATAATTTCTGCAAATTTACTTTTGTACCGGGGATCTAACAGTGTGGCAACCCAGTAGTCAGGATTATTTCTAATTCTCACAATTCGAGGGTCATGTTGCAGGTAGTGCAGCAAGAAGGCACTCATGTGTGTTGCGCATCCAGGAGCACCAAGTCCCTGTTGTGTTGGTGGCGAGGTAACAATCATGCTTCCTTCCTCTGTCCTCTCCCCCCAACCTCGCACAACAGAAATGTGATCAAGGTCTCCCTCATCTGATGAGTCTTCCATCAGTTCGTCCTCCACTTCTTCCTGGGCTCCTGCACCTTCCTCACTAGTTTGGCTGCTACCATGCGCCCTGGTAAAACCATCTCCCCCACCCTCACATGCCTGCCGCCTTGGTGCTGCCGACCGTCTGGACCTTGCAGATGTTAGCCCTTCCGCATACAACTCCTCCTCCTCTACTTCCTCCACCTCCTCTTGTGCCACCACCTGACTCCGAATTCTGTTTAACATGTGCTCCAGCATGTAAATCACCGGAATAGTCATGCTGATAATGGCATCGTCAGCACTAAACATCTTCGTCGCCATTTCAAAACTGTGCAGAAGGGTGCATAGGTCCCTGATCTGAGACCACTCCTCCAGCGTGATTTGCCCCACCTCTGGATCTCGTTGGCCCAGGCTATACGTCAGAACGTATTGCACCAGGGCTTGTCGGTGCTGCCACAGTAGCTGCAACATGTGCAGAGTTGAATTCCACCGGGTAGGCACATCGCATTTTAGCCGGTGAAGTGGCAGGCCCAACGACTTCTGTAGAGATGTAAGTCGCTGAGCTGCGGGATGCGAACGGCGGAAGTGAGCACACAACGACCGTGCCCTCTGCAGAAGGCCATCTAGTCTGGGATAGTGGGCTAAAAATTGCTGGACAACCAGGTTCAACACGTGAGCCATACAAGGCACGTGTGTGACATTGCCCTGGCGAAGGGCCGCACCCAGGTTTGCAGCATTGTCGCACAGGGCCTTCCCTGGCTTCAGGTCCAGTGGAGACAACCATTCATGAAATTGGTTCTCCAGAGCTGACCACAACTCCTCAGCTGTGTGACTCACATTTCCCAGACATTTCAAAGTAAAAACCGCCTGATGACGTTGAGCCCTACTGCCAGCATAGTAAGGAGGTGTGCAGGATCCCTTCTGCGCAGTTAGAAAGCTTGTGGCATGACCAGACAGGCTTTGGGTGCAGGTGGAAGACCGAGAGGAGGTTGAGGAGGCAGAAGCAGTGGAGGAACTTTGACATAAAGAGGATTGACGCACAACTCGTGGGGACGGCAAGACTTGGACAGCAGCCCCTTGTCCTGCTGTCACCATAGTTACCCAGTGCCCAGTCAGCGACATGTAACGCCCCTGTCCATGCCTACTCGTCCAAGTGTCTGTGGTGAAATGCACCCTGTCACACACAGAGTTTCTCAAAGAAGCGGTGATGTTGTGTGCGACATGCTGGTGGAGCGCAGGCACACCTTTCTTTGAGAAGTAGTGCCGACTGGGCATCTGGTACTGGGGCACTGCGACGGACATAAGGTCTCGAAAATCCTCTGTGTCCACCAGGCGGAAAGGCAGCATTTCTGTAGCCAAGAGCTTGCAGATGGTGAAATTCAACCTCTTAGCTTTCTCATGGCTAGGAGGAAATGGTCTTTTACTTGTCCACATCTGAGGGACCGAGGGCTGGCTATTGTGCTTAGACGGGGTTGATAAGGGTGTCCCCGGCAAACTGCCGGTCTGTGAGGAAGATGCAGGCGGACATGTTAGGTTGCCTTGATCCAAAGGTGGTGCTATCGATGTCGGACAGCGCTCAACACCAGCTGGTGTTACCACCTCCAAAGAAAATGATGACCTGCCAATCACGCTGGCTGTTGCGGGTAAAGAGGTGGCAGGTCTGCGCCCCAAAACAGGTGTGACTGCTGTCCCCCCAGTCACAGAGGATAAAGAGGCCGCGGATGCACACGATATGGCAGACGGTGGTTGGCCCGGCCGGCTAGCCCGCATTGTAGCACACTGAGCTTCCCACTGCAACTTATGCTTCATGTCCATGTGCCGGTTCATGCATGAAGTACTCAAACTATGTATTTTTTGGCATCTACTTAGCTTTTGCTGACAAATGTTACAGATAACACGAGTTGGGTCATCTTTATCGATCTGAAAAAATGGCCAGGCTATGCAAGGCTTAGCACCCATGCGACCTGAAGAGCCACCACGACTTGTGGTGAGAGGCAGAGTTGTGTTTGAGGATGCAGTTGTTGACGTGCTTCCAGTACTACGTCTCTGTCCAGGAAGGCGCAACCTGACCTCGTCGTCACTAGCATCTTCCTCCACCTCCTCTGCTGACCTCATCTCTTGGCTGACTGTGGGTTGACAGTAAGTGGGATCTCCAACCTCATCATCATCACCCTGTGCGTTATCACACCCGTCGTCCTCAGAGCCAACCTGTTCCTGCCCTGACAAAAAACTAAAGTTGTCGCTCCAATCAGGTATTTGAGTCTCATCATCGTCTTCCTCATTGTCTCCACCAACAGGAGTTACAGTTTGGGAATGAGGGTCTACATTATGGTCAGAACCTTCTGCGTCTGGTCCTGGATCCGACTCATAAAGATTCTGGGCATCAGTGCAGATCATTTCCTCGTCTGGATTCACAGATGCGCTGGAGTCGACCTCTGATTCCCAGGCTATAGTATGAGTAAACAGCTCTGCAGACTCAACCATCTGTTCTACCTCATACTCAGATGGGCAGCTGGAGATTTGGGAGCTGTGAGGAAGCAAGTGCGATTGGGGTGACACCTTTGAGGACTGGAGTATTTGTGATGTTGAAGTTGATGTGGAGGAGAGCCCACTTAAAGGAGCACTTGATATCCGTTGAAGCACCTGCTGTTTTTGTGCCTCATCTGGAATTTGTAGCGATTGGCGTGGCCGTAAGAAAGGGATCTTATCACATTGTCCGCTAAAAGAAGTAGACATTTTAGTTTGGCTGGAAGATGGTCTTTCTTCTGCAGATGTTACTGTTGCTTTAACACCTACCCCACGGACACAACCTTTTTTCCCCTTCCCAAGACGCCTATTCCCCTTTCCACCAGCAGCAGGCCTTTTTCCACTCATTTTGGTGGTTAACTAATTCACAACACTGGAGTTGTTTGCACAAAAAAACAATGGATGGGAACCGAGCAGAGCTGAGTGGCCAAACTGTGGTATTAGGCCAAAACTATTGGCTGGGTTAGATGCAGAAAAAAATTATATTCAATTTGCAACCTGATGGAGGTCAGTATAGATGGACTAATAGAACAAGTCTCACACACAGCTAGAAGCCCAAATATTTTTTCAGAGGTAGATGCAGAAAAAAATTGTATTCAGTTTGCAACCTGATGGAGGTCAGTATAGATGGACTAATAGAACAAGTCCTACACACAGCTAGAAGGCCAAATATTTTTTCAGAGGTAGATGCAGAAAAAATATATATTCAGTTTGCAACCTGATGGAGGTCAGTATAGATGGACTAATAGAACAAGTCCCACACACAGCTAGAAGGCTAAATATTTTTTCAGAGCTAGATGCAGATAAAACTTATTTTTAATTTGCAACCTGATGGAGGTCTGTATAGATGGACTAATAGAGAAAGTCCCACACACTGCTAGAAGGCCAAATATTTTTTCAGAGCTAGATGCAGATATAAATTATTTTTAATTTGCAACCTGATGGAGGTCAGTATAGATGGACTAATAGAGAAAGTCCCACACACTGCTAGAAGGCCAAATATTTTTTCAGAGCTAGATGCAGAAAAAAATTATATTCAGTTTGCAACCTGATGGAGGTCAGTATAGATGGACTAATAGAACAAGTCCCACACACAGCTAGAAGCCCAAATATTTTTTCAGAGGTAGATGCAGAAAAAAATTATATTCAGTTTGCAACCTGATGGAGGTCTGTATAGATGGATTAATAGAACAAGTCCCACACACAGCTAGAAGCCCAATATTTTTTCAGAGGTAGATGCAGAAAAAAATATATTCAGTTTGCAACCTGATGGAGGTCATTATATATGGACTAATAGAGAAAGTCCCACACACTGCTAGAAGGCCAAATATTTTTTCAGAGCTAGATGCAGACAAAAAATTATTTTTAATTTGCAACCTGATGGAGGTCAGTATAGATGGACTAATAGAGAAAGTCCCACACACTGCTAGAAGGCCAAATATTTTTTCAGAGCTAGATGCAGAAAAAAATTATATTCAGTTTGCAACCTGATGGAGGTCAGTATAGATGGATTAATAGAGAAAGTCCCACACACTGCTAGAAGGCCAAATATTTTTTCAGAGCTAGATGCAGAAAAAAATTATATTCAGTTTGCAACCTGATGGAGGTCAGTATAGATGGACTAATAGAACAAGTCCCACACACAGCTAGAAGGCCAAATATTTTTTCAGAGGTAGATGCAGATAAAAATTATTTTTAATTTGCAGCCTGATGGAGGTCAGTATAGATGGACTAATAGAGAAAGTCCCACACACAGCTAGAAGCCCAAATATTTTTTCAGAGGTAGATGCAGAAAAAAATTATATTCAGTTTGCAACCTGATGGAGGTCAGTATAGATGGACTAATAGAGAAAGTCCCACACACTGCTAGAAGGCCAAATATTTTTTCAGAGGTAGATGCAGAAAAAAATTATATTCAGTTTGCAACCTGATGGAGGTCTGTATAGATGGATTAATAGAACAAGTCCCACACACAGCTAGAAGCCCAAATATTTTTTCAGAGGTAGATGCAGAAAAAAATTATATTCAGTTTGCAACCTGATGGAGGTCTGTATAGATGGATTAATAGAACAAGTCCCACACACAGCTAGAAGCCCAATATTTTTTCAGAGGTAGATGCAGAAAAAAAATATATTCAGTTTGCAACCTGGTGGAGGTCAGTATAGATGGACTAATAGAGAAAGTCCCACACACTGCTAGAAGGCCAAATATTTTTTCAGAGCTAGATGCAGACAAAAAATTATTTTTAATTTGCAACCTGATGGAGGTCAGTATAGATGGACTAATAGAGAAAGTCCCACACACTGCTAGAAGGCCAAATATTTTTTCAGAGCTAGATGCAGATATAAATTATTTTTAATTTGCAACCTGATGGAGGCCAGTATAGATGGACTAATAGAGAAAGTCCCACACACTGCTAGAAGGCCAAATATTTTTTCAGAGCTAGATGCAGAAAAAAATTATATTCAGTTTGCAACCTGATGGAGGTCAGTATAGATGGACTAATAGAACAAGTCCCACACACAGCTAGAAGCCCAAATATTTTTTCAGAGGTAGATGCAGAAAAAAATTATATTCAGTTTGCACCCTGATGGAGGTCTGTATAGATGGATTAATAGAACAAGTCCCACACACAGCTAGAAGCCCAATATTTTTTCAGAGGTAGATGCAGAAAAAAAATATATTCAGTTTGCAACCTGATGGAGGTCAGTATAGATGGACTAATAGAGAAAGTCCCACACACTGCTAGAAGGCCAAATATTTTTTCAGAGCTAGATGCAGACAAAAAATTATTTTTAATTTGCAACCTGATGGAGGTCAGTATAGATGGACTAATAGAGAAAGTCCCACACACTACTAGAAGGCCAAATATTTTTTCAGAGCTAGATGCAGAAAAAAATTATATTCAGTTTGCAACCTGATAGAGGTCAGTATAGATGGACTAATAGAACAAGTCCCACACACAGCTAGAAGGCCAAATATTTTTTCAGAGGTAGATGCAGATAAAAATTATTTTTAATTTGCAGCCTGATGGAGGTCAGTATAGATGGACTAATAGAGAAAGTCCCACACACTGCTAGAAGGCCAAATATTTTTTCAGAGCTAGATGCAGACAAAAAATTATTTTGAATTTGCAGCGTGATGGAGGTCAGTATAGATGGACTAATAGAACAAGTCCCACACACTGCTAGAAGGCCAAATATTTTTTCAGAGCTAGATGCAGAAAAAAATTATATTCAGTTTGCAACCTGATGGAGGTTAGTATAGATGGACTAATAGAACAAGTCCCACACACTGCTAGAAGCCCAAATATTTTTTCAGAGCTAGATGCAGAAAAAAATTATATTCAATTTGCAACCTGATGGAGGTCAGTATAGATGGACTAATAGAATGATGCTATGCCCAAAAGATTTTACTTCACTAGGTGCAGTAAAAAAATTGATATTCTATACACAGGTGGTATATCTTGCAACACAGATAGGCTACTCCACTGACTAACACACTCTGCAATAGGCCAAAAAGGATTAGCTTTGCTAGATTCAGCCAAATGCTGTGAAAAAAACTTGCACAGCACTGGCACAGACCTGCCTGGCAAAAACTGATAGGAACTGATGTAACCTAGTCCTGAAAAGGACTGCAATTACAATTAGTCTTTACTCCCACAATCTATCTATTTAAGAGCACAGACCTGCCTGATAAAAGTCATAGGAAATGCTGTAACCTAGTCCTTAAAAGGACTGCAATCACAACTATTCCCTACTCCCAAGCTATCTGTAGATTTGTGCGAAAATTGGCTTGAAATTAACAAGGTATAGCGCACACAGCAACAGCGGTGCCATCTAACACGCAGCTGCAGCAGTGAGAAAATGGTGGCGACAGGGAAAATGGCTTGGTCTTATAGGGCAAGGACATGTGACATACACTGCCAATGACACATGCCCTTGCTTGTGTGAAAAAAAGCACTTCGCTCCGTGTGTGCGCTGCTGATAGGCTGACAGATTGCACCTCCCCACTGTAAATGCGGGAAAGAGAAAAAAAAATGGAGATCTTCATTGTTCCTGCAGAGATCCATCCCCTGCCCCTCCCCCCACCCCGCTGTACACTCAAACTGCGTATTAACATTAATTTTCATCATTACTGAGAAAAAATCCAGTTATGATTTTGGTGCACGAACAGTTATCGAACATAACCTCGAACAGCCGAATTTTTCTCAAATCGTTCGTGTTCGCCGAACGGCTCGAACACCGCCCAAAACAGCTCGAATTTGAGATTGGCGAACAGTTCGAGTCGAACAACGCTCATCTCTACACACGACCATGCCTTGCTGTATGTTCAGCGGTGAGAGCCACAGATCAAGCTGCTGTGTTACAGCTTTCAACAACTATGCAGCGCTGGCGGTTTGTCAATTAAGCATTAAGCATGTTATCTTCCGCACAGCCTGTTGCTGTTGGGCCAAGGCAGTGCTGCAGTGCTGTCAGCTTGTGACTGATGTGGTCATTTCGGAGATGGAGGAGGAGGTGCATGAGCTGAACAATGTGATTACATTGAGGTTAAATTGGTGATGCTGTTTTTTATACTAAAGAAAGATCCTATTGTTATGTTTTTTTATGTTATTTTTTATGACAAATGCATTCACCGGGAAATGTCATTTTAACATTTTACAACCTCATCTGGCAATGTGGTGTCATCAGACACATCCTGTTTTATTTATGATGGAGGGACTCTGAAAGTCATAAAGCCTATTTTTATAGGGACATCAGACGGCCCTTACTATTCTTAAAAGGCCAGCAGTCGGCCCTAGCTATTGTTAGAGAGCCATCAGAGGGCTATGCTTTGTTGTTCCCATTATTAACAAGTGGGTCTCCTATACTGTTATTGCGCATCCAGTGACAGCAAGGGTTGTCAAAAATTTGGACGCAACCTAATACCCCTTTGAAGAGACATAGAGGAGGGTCTCAGTAAAAAAAATGTTCCCATTATAAAGGAGCGGGTCTTCTATAGTGGTAATGACCATGCTGTGACTGCAAGGGTGGCCAAAATTTTTGAAAAAAAACACTAACAATTTAAAGACACAAAGAGCATGGCCACAGTAACAAGGTACGACATGTTCCCGTTAGAAAGGAGAGGGTCTGCTATACAGTTATAGGGTATGCAGTGAATCCAACGGCTGACAAATTTTAGGAAAAACCCCACTAAGAATTTAAGGACACATAGAGCAGGGCCACAGTAACAAGGTACGACATGTTCCCATTAGAAAGTAGAGGGTCTGCTATACAGTTATAGGGTATGCAGTGAATCCAACAGCTGACAAATTTTAATGAAAAACCCCAATAAGAATTTAAAGACACACAGAGCATGGCCACAGTAACAAGGTACGACATGTTCCCGTTAGAAAGGACAGGGTCTGCTATACAGTTATAGGGTATGCAGTGAGTCCAACGGCTGACCAATTTTAGGAAAAAACCCACTAAGAATTTAAAGACACATAGAGCAGGGCCACAGTAACGACAAATTCCCATTAGAAATGATAGGGTCGGCTATACTGTTATAGGGTATGCAGTGAGTCCAACGGCTGACAGATTTTAGGAAAATCCCCACTAAGAATTTAAAGACACACAGAGCAGGGCCACAGTAACAAGATATGACATGTTCCCATTAGAAAGGAGAGGGTCTGCTATACAGTTATAGGGTATGCAGTGAGTCCAACGGCTGACCAAGTTTAGGAAAAAACCCACTAAGAATTTAAAGACACATAGACCAGGCCACAGTAATGACAAATTCCCATTAGAAAGGAGAGAGTCTCCCATAGTGTTGGACTATGCAGTGACTGCAAGGGCTGCCAAAAATTTGGAGGCACTTCAATGGCCCTTGGAAGAGACGTGGAGGAGCGCATCATAAAAAAATGTTACCATTAGAAAGGAGCGGGCCTCCTATACTTGTAATGCCATGCACTAAGTGTATGGGCTGACAAACATTTACTCCTGGGGGGTATACATGAACATACTGTATAAAAATTTTTTTTTACAGGCATCATAAAAATGTAGCGCCCCGAGGGCTCGGCCGCTACAGGGGTATTGCACCTCTGCCAGAGGTGTGATATTCCACTCCCGGGTAAGGATGGAGTATGGACCAGGGTTCAGTTAGCTGCATACAGCACACTCACCCCATTTCCGAGGGACAGCTCAACGGTGCTCCCATTAGACAGAAATGCAGGCACGACAGACCATGTCCCTGGCTGGAGTGGGGAGGGGGTAGGAATACCCAGTGATGTAGGAGCAGATAGGGGTTGGTTCCTGAGCGTAGATAGGAGCCCATTGTTTGCTGGTCACCTGGGCTCATGTTCTAGAGGGAGGTATAAAAGGTGGGCACCATCTTAGAACAGTGTTCAGTCAGAGAGAAGAAGTGACAGAGTGGGGGCCTTGGTTGTCGAACGAAGTGTGCCCTCTGCCTCCAGCCTTTTCAGATGGGAATTTTTTTAATAGTTCCGCAACAAGGGCCTTCTGGTACTGCCTCATTTTTGTACACCTGTCCGCCTCAGGAATAAGAGATATAAAGTTCTCCTTGTAGAGTGGGTCTAGAAGTATCACCAACCAGAAATCACCTAAAATTTTGAGAATGCGAGGGTCATGGGAAAGGCAGCATAACATAAACTCAGCCATGCGTGCCAGACTACTAATAGGCAAGACTTCCGTGTCCTCACCAAGAGGATGACTGAGCATGCCCTCCTCCTCCTCCTCTCTGTCCTCTGGCCATACACGCTGAACAGACGGTATGACAGATGTGCAGATAGCACCGTCTATAGTGCATGAAACTAGTTCCTGTCCTTCCTCCTCCTCCTCTTCCTCATTGTCACCCAATCCACGTTGGGATGAGATGAGGCTTGGCTGTGTGTAATCACCCTGTATGGTTAATTGCTCCATCTTATCGTGCTCCGCCTGCAACGCATCATCTTTGATTGTGAGCAGATAGCGTTTCAGAAGACAGAGAAGCGGGATGGTGACGCTAATTATGGCGTCATCGCCGCTCACCATCTTGGTGGAGTCCTCAAAGTTTTGGAGGATGGTACATATGTCTGACATCCACGTCCACTACTGAGGTCTTATGTGTGGAGTCTGAACTGAATACCGATAGCCTTTTTGATGCTGGTACTCAACAACTGCCCTCTTCTGCTCACAAGTCCTTCCCAACATCTGCAATGTAGAGTTCCAACGTGTGGGGACATCACACACCAGTATGTGAGCCAGAAGCTGCAAACGCTGCTGAAACACTGCAAGGGCGGCGGAAGCTGTAGCTGACTTTCTAAAATGGGCACACAGGCGGCATACTTTAACAAGCAGATCCGGCAGCTCCGGGTAGGATTTGAGTAACCGCTGAACCACGAGGTTAAGCACATGGGCCAGGCATGGTACGTGTGTGAGCTCGCCTGCCTCAGAGCCGCCACCAGGTTCCGGCCATTGTCACACACGACCATGCCTGGCTGTAGGTTCAGCGGTTTGAGCAACAGATCTGCCTGCTCTTTCAGAGCTGTCCATAACTCTTCAGCATTGTGTGTTTTTTCACCTAAGCATATTAGCTTCAGCACAGCCTGTTGCCGCTTGGCCGAGGCAGTGCTGCAGTGCTTCCAGCTTGTGACTGATGTGGTCATTTCGGAGATGGAGGCTGAGGAGGAGGCTGAGGAGCATGAGGTTCAGGAGCTGTAGACCGTGGGGGCAACCCTGATTGACCTAGGGCCTGCAATCCTTGGCGTCGGGAGGACGTGTTCCGTCCCAAGGTCCGACTGGGTCCCGGCTTCCACTATGTTAACCCAGTGCGCCATCAGCGAGCTGTACCATCCCTGCCCACAAGCACTTGTCCACGTGTCCGTGGTTAGGTGGACTTTACCGGTAACTGCGTTGTTGAGGGCACGGCTAATGTTTTGGGGCACGTGCTTGTGTAATGTGGGGACGGCACACTGGGAGAAATAGTGGCGGCTGGGGACAGAGTACCGAGGGACGGCCGCCGCCATCAGGTTGCGGAATGCTTCTGTCTCCACAAGCCTAAAAGGCAACATTTCGAGCCAAGCAGTTGTGAATTGTGAGAATTTAGTAGTGTGGCCTGTGGGACGTTGGCTGCATATTTGCGCTTGCATTCCAAGGACTGGAGTATGAACAACTGAACGCTGCGCTGGGACAAGGACATGGACGTGCTTCCTGATGCTGCTACCTAAGAGTGTACAATGACAGGTGCAGGGCAGGAGGCATCTTTGCATGCACTATGGACAGGGGATTGACTTGCATGCACAACAGCAGAAGAAGCAATGGTGCCACCTGTAGACACTGTTCCTGGACCCTGGTGTTCGGCCCACAAAGTCGAGTGCTTTGCTGCCATGTGCCTGATCATGCTGGTGGTGGTCAGGCTGGTCGTTTTGCCACCCCTGCTGATGCTGGTCTGGCTCGTGATGCAAATGGCCTTTTTGGAGTTATCGGCAGAGTCTTTAAAAAACAACCAGACTCGGGAAGACCTAACAGTTGTAGTGGCAACTTCCTTCGTGTTGGTGTTACGGGAAACGGTAGCCTGCCTTCTGTCTGCGGCCACCACACTGCTTCTTCCTGCCTGTTGGGGTGCTCTGCCTCCCTCCCCCTGTGTGCTGCTGTCCTTGCTCTGCATGTCCTCCTGCCAGGTTGGGTCAGTTACTATATCATCCACCACCTTGTCTCCCACTTCTACACCCTGGTACTATTCCTGACTTTCTGCCAATTGTGTCTCATCATCGTCCACCTCTTGTGACAGTTTCCCACCGTCGCCTTCGAGTGACCGTGGCTGCTTAAATATTTGGGCATCGCTACACGTGATCTCCTCTTGCCCCGCTTCAAGTGGACTGGGCGAGAGGCCCGAATCTATAAATGGAAAAGTGAACAGCTCTTCAGATTGTCCAAGTGTGGGATCAGTTGTCTCTGGGTACTCGGCATGGTGGGAGGAAGGAGGATCAGGGTGAGGAATATGAGGTCCAGACTCATGGCTACTGAGACTTGACCGTGTGGAAGACAGGGTGGTGGTGGTGGTGGCTAAGTGACTGGAAGCATTATCCGCTATCCAACCAACAACCTTTTGACACTGATCTGGGTTCAATAGTGGTGTGCTGCGGTCCCCTAGAAATTGGGACAGGAAGGTCAGGCGAGAAGATGTGGGTGTTTGTTGTGGCACAATTTCGGCTTGCCCACGGCCTTGTCCTCGGCCTCTGCATGCACCATTACCATCACGTCCAGTTCCCCGTCCCTTGCCACGTGCCTTGCCCATTTTAAATGGATGATAGTATCTTCCACGCTCACTACAAATGACTGAGTTTGAAGCGAAGTTATATGTGATCGGTGTGATGGAGAAAACAGAGTTTTAAATACCTGGCCTGTAGGTAAGTAGTGTGAACAGCAAACTGCTGTGAATTGCTTCACTGACACACTGAAAAAATGGAGGCCAGAAATGGCAGTATTTTCTGACAACGTATATGTGATCCGTGTGACGGAGAAAACACAGTTTTAAATAGCTGGATTTCTAGCGCTCTAATATGGAAAGGACCTGGCTGTATTCTGCAGTACCAACAAGCAAATGGCGCAGAAAAACGGTGTTCTCTGGATTGTTTTATAAGCAAATAATGAGGATTAAGTTCCAAAGAAAAGTATTCCTGGCCCCTGAGACCTGGGCCTTTGTATAGAAATATCTAACAGCAGCAGAAGGCAGAATTGGAATGGAGCCTCTTGTGCTATATGCACTGCAGTCTGCTATATACACTGCCTGCCTGCCTATATACACTGCCTGCCTGATATCTCTGCAGATGGATTAGTCCTCAGAAGGACTGTTTGTTGAGATGGATATGTGTAATGTGCGGTTTTTCTCACTACACTACCTAATGCACGATCAAATCTCTCCCTAACGCAGCAGCAGCTCTCCCTACACTGTCTGATCCGGAGTGACTGTGATGAGCATGGCGGCGCCAGGTCAGATATAGACCTGATGACGCTGTGCGGCCAGCCAATCACTGTAATGCCCACAACCAACATGGCTATGGCATTACAGTGCATGGCAGGCAATTCCTGCATGTTCATTGGCTCTGTAAAGAGCGCCAAACATGCAGGGAGTGGACCCGACTTCCCGCCCGACCAACCCGGAAATACTCTGTGAGCGCAGAGCATCTCGAGCAGTGAGATACTCGGGCGAGCACCGAGCAGTAGCGAGCATGCTCGCTCATCACTAGTTGTCATTAAGATTTAAAAAGAGAAAACACAGAAATGTGACAGTAAATGGCTTCACCCAACCAATAACCATGAGTGGAGAAAAAGTGTTTTTGTTATTATTCATTTTCTCTGAAACAAGGCCAAGAAAGGAAAAATTCTGCCGGGGTATGTAAACTTTTGAGCAGAACTGTATATGCGCCAGCCCCAGTGTCTCCTATTCTATATACTCCAGCCCCAGTGTCTCCTATTCTATATACTTCAGCTTCTTCTGTGATGTATATGCTCTAGCCCCAATGTATCCTGTGATGAATATACGCCAGCCCCAGTGTCTCCTATTCTATATACTCCAGCCCCAGTGTCTCCTATTCTATATACTCCAGCTTCTTCTGTGATGTATATGCTCTAGCCCCAATGTATCCTGTGATGAATATACGCCAGCCCCAGTGTCTCCTATTCTATATACTCCAGCTCCAGTGTCTTCTGTGACATAGCTAATGTAGCCCTAATGTCTCTTATGCAGAGGCGTCGCATGATAAAGCAGTGGGACACAAGCTCCATGCCCTATCACTATCTCTTTCATATGCCACAGATCGCCATAGGCCTGCGGTTAACGAGATGTCAGCATACTCACGCAGGTGGCTCGATGACATCATTGCATCGCTCTGCTCTGCTGTCCCGCCATGGAAGAGGAGACAGAGGCTGTGATGTAGGGAATCAGAATTAAGTGAGAATAAACTTTATTTTTTTAAATGATCGGGCAGTGGAGCCATCCTACTATATATCTGGAGTAGTGGGTCCATCATACTACATATGGAGTAGTGGGGCCATTATACTATATGTATGTGGGGCAGTGGGACCATCATAGTATATACAGGTGCATCTCACTAAATTAGAATATCTTCAAAAAGTTAATTTATTCCAGTTCTTCAATACTGTTTCAGTATGCTCCACAATCATGAGGAAGACTGCTGACTTGACAGATGTCCAGAAGGCAGTCATTGACACACTCCACAAGGTCCTAGAGTTCCAATTTTCATTTGGAAATCAAGGTCCCAGAGTCTGGAGGAAGAGTGGAGAGTCCACAATCCAAGCTGCTTCAGGTCTAGTGTGAAGGCTCCACAATCAGTGATGGTTTGGGGGGCCATGTCATCTGCTGGTGTAGGTCCACTGTGTTTTATCAAGACCAAAGCCAGCACAGCCGGCTACCAGGACATTTTACAGCACTTCATGCTTCCCTCTGCCGACAAGCTTTTTGGAGATGGAAATGTCATTCTCCAGCAGGACTTGGCCCCTGTCCACACGGCCAAAAGTACCAATACCTGGTTTACACACAACAGTATCACTGTGCTTGATTGGCAGCAAACTCGCCTGACCTTAACCCCATAGAGAATCTATTATAGCAAATCTATGGGGTATTGTCAAGAGGAAGATGAGAGACACCAGACCCAACAATGCAGATGAGCTGAAAGACAGCGTTTTGTATTGAAGAACTGAAATATATTAACTTTCTGATGATATTCTAATTTGGTGAGATGCACCTGTATATGGAGCAGTGGGACCATCATGCTATATATATGGAGGAGTGGGGGCATCATACTAAATATAGAGCAGTGTGTGTGTGTCACCCCAGGCCTGGATGCCACAAACAATAATCTGTTTCTGAAAGCAGGAGGGAGGTCCCCTGGTTAGGGACAATTAGCGTACAGCACCTTCTGTCCCAGGCCAGCAGGGGGAGCTGGCTGCCCCTATAAAAGCTGGAACTGGGGGCAGGGTTAGAGAAAACTGGATGATCTAGCTCAGGAGTGAGACTAGTCCCAGAGAAGGAGGGACAGTTCAGCTGTAGCTGAGGAGCCCATGAGGCAGAGGAGAAACTGTAAGCCAGGGACAGAGGCGACGAGAGTCGGTCCTGGCAGAGAACCAATCTACCGGACATTGGGGTCTGAGGCTGTCAGGGTTACAAGCCCAGCAGCAGAGAACCAACCTGCGAGGGATTTCAGGTCCCTTGGCCTAAGAAGCCTGGAGGCTCCGCCACACAGAGGGACCAGTACATCGAGGAGCAAGCAACAGGTATCCAAGGCCTGAGTCGCAAGCCATACAGGAGAGAAGTACACGGCCAGCTCAGGGACGTGGGCTATTACACCACGAAAAGGGGGATAGTCAGAAAGAGCATAGAGAGAACGGTAGGCCTACACACTCACCCTGACCAGTGGGGCTCGCCCGAATGTTCTCAGACACCCAGGCCCATTCCTAACCGGTACTGTTGGGTCATTAATAATATCTACAATAAAGACCCTGAACTGTTTGAAGCGGACTCTGAACTCTTACTATTGCGGCCTGCACTATCACCCCCAACATCCACCTACACTGCCCTGAGGCTGCACTCTTCCCGTGGGGAGTTATCCTACCCCTGTGCTGCACACCAACACCAGCCTCAGCGGTCTGCCTTGCAGCGGCGGTTATCTCCAACCGCAATCCACGGGTGGCGTAGTCGGACATTCAAAACACTGATAAATAGACTGCCACCATTTGGTCTGACCACCCTGAGCCACGGGATCGGGTTGCCACTACTACCCCCATCAGCACCGTACACTAGAAGGCCCGGTTCTGGGTACCCCACGGCCCAGGGGGCGAGTCAGCTTTGGCGTAGTTGGCAGAATTGTGACCAACCCGCCACAAACGGGTATTGCGTGCCTGGAAAAGACTCTATACATATCTGAGTGAAGTTTCCCGCCATTCGGGGCCATTTCCCGCCAATCGGAGCCGTTTCCCGCCATCGGGCGCCATCTTCGGGACGCCGCACGGGAAGAAGAGGGGCGTGGACGTCCAAAAACGCGCTAGACCTGAAGCCCCGCCCTACGCTGAGATGCTGCTCAAGGTCCTGGAAGGAGATCCAGCGGATGCCGACGTCATCACCGAGCAACGCAAGGTCCTCGCCCAGAGCATCGCGAGCGGAGCCGCAGCCTACAGAAGAGGATCGCCAGAAGGTAGGCCACGGTTAACTAGGGGGGAGGAAGATGTCGGACGCGGAGGGACCCTCTACCACCAGCGTAGCCGCTGCAGCTGTGATGCCGTTTTCCATGCCCTATATCCATAGGCGGATTATAATGAGGGCAATCCGGGCGACCGCCCAGGGCCCCGAGCCTGCAGGGGGCCCGCGACTCCAGGCGGGGTGTCTAATGCCGGATTGCCCTCGTTATATGTGCGGGCCGCCGCGGCACATAGCGGTAGCACTGGCGGGAGGGGGGGGCCCGGACCGCTCCCCCAGCAGCGGCCGCCGCTACTTCTTCATCGGCCGGGCCAGCACTGCAGCAGTTAACTTCCCTGTGCTGGCCCGGCCGCGTCACTGCTAGGAGACATGGCCCTGTGCGCGGCTGTGTCTCCTAGCTGTGACGTCACGCAGTGCGCCCCGGCTTGCAGTGCTGCACCGGAAAAGAGAGAGAGCAGGCAGGAGGAATTGAGCCGGGGGATGGTGAGTGTGTCTGTGTGTGGGCAGGTGTGTGTGTGTGTTTGTGGGCAGGTGTCTGTTGGGGCAGGTGTCTGTGTGGGCAGGTGTGTGTGTGTGTGTATATGTGTGTGTGTGTATATGTGTGTGTGTCTGTGTGGGCAGGTGTGTGTGTGTATATGTGTGTGTGTGTGTATATGTTTGTGTGTGTGTGTGGGCAGGTGTCTGTGTGGGCAGGTGTCTGTGTGGGCAGGTGTGGGTGAGTGTGTGGGCAGGTGTGTGTGTGTGTGTGTTGGCAGGTGTGTGTGTGGGCAGGTGTGTGTATATGGGTGTGTGTGTGTGTTTGTGGGCAGGTGTCTGTGTGGGCAGATGTGTGTGTGGGCAGGTGTGTGTGTGTGTGTGGGCAGGTGTGTGTGTGTGTGTGGGGGCAGGTGTGTGTGTGTGTGGGCAGGTGTGTGTGTGTGTGGGCAAGTGTTTGTGTGTGTGTGTGGGCAGGTGTGTATGTGTGTGGGCAGGTGTGTGTGTGTGTGTGGGCAGGTGTGTGTGTGTGTGTGGGCAGGTGTGCGTGTGTGTGGGCAGGTGTGTGTGTGTGTGTGTGTGTAGGCAGGTGTGTGTGTGTCTGTGTGGGCAGGTGTGTGTCTGTGTGGGCAGGTGTGTGTGAGTGTATATGTGTGTGTGTGTGTGTGTGTGTGTGTGTGTGTGTGTGTGTGTGTGGGCAGGTTAGAAAGTCTTGCCCTGTTGAACACTACACCTGACTTGAGGCCACCACCTCTTGGTTGTCCAATGTTCTTGCTTCTCTAGGGCTCTTCTCAGATATTCATTATACCAGCTCCCCAGAATACCAAGGTTAGGGTGGGTTACCGCGAGCCCTGGTGGTGGTCATAACTGCGGCCACGCAGGGGCAATACTCCATAACAACAATCCCCTGAGGTGGTGTAGGATGTAAGGACCTATTCACACTACATTCAGCGCTGCATTCAGGTCTTTACACAAGGCTTACAACTGAATCCCTGAAATTCAGGATTGTGCTGTCTGAAATGAGACATCTGAAAGCAGAGAAAATGGAGCCTAAAGATTCAGACTTTAGCCTCGGTTTGCCTTTGTTCAAATCAATGGCTATGTCAAGGCACATCTGAATGCCATTTTTCAGGGATTTAGATAGAAGCCTGGAAAGAGGAGATGAATGCATTGCAAAATTCAGTGTGAATAGCCCCTTATATCTGGAGTCTTGATATTGATGCCACAAGCATTTTACTTGTTTTTAACTTAAAAAAAAATATACACACACATTATACACACACACACACTATACATACACACACACAAATGTGTGTGTGGGCAGGTGTGTGTGTGTGGGCAGGTGTGTATGTGTGTGGGCAGGTGTGTGTGTGATGTCTGTCTGTTTGTGTGTGTGTGTGTGTGTGTGGGCAGATGTCATTGTGTGATGTCTGTTTGTATGTATTTTTGTGTTTCAAATGTGTTTATGCGTGTCTGTATATGTTTGTGTGTGTGTATGACTGCATGCGGCCTCCTGCTGAGTATAGTTGGCGCCGTGCAGCCTCCTGATGTCTCTGGGGGGGGCTCCGCGCGGCCTCCTGCTGTGTATAGATGGCTACGTGCGGCTCCCCGCTGTGTATAGATGGCTACGTGCGCCCCCCGCTGTGTATAGATGGCTACGTGCTTCCCCCCGCTGAGTATAGATGTCGCCGTGCGGCCTCCTGCTGTGTATAGATCGCCAAGTGCGGTCTCCCGCTAAGTATAGTTGGCGCTGTGCGGCCTCCTGCTGTCTCTGGGGGGAGCGCCGTGCGGCATCTATACTCAGCGGGAGGCCGCACGTAGCCATCTATACACGTATACTCAGCAGGAGGCCGCACGTAGCCATCTATATGGTGCCATCTATACACAGCGGGAGGCCGCACGGCGCCATTTATACACAGCGGGAGGCCGCACGGCGCCATCTATACACAGCGGGAGGCCGCACGGCGCCATCTATACACAGCGGCAGTCTCAGTGCTTTGCAAGAGCAGTCAATAAATTCTGCTTGACTAATTTTGAGCACCATAAAGTCTGGTTCACTTCTAACCTGCTGTCTTCATTTTCAGCTTGCTGAATTCTAACTCATTTACTGTCATTCGAGACGATGCCTTTGCTGGTCTCTTTCACCTTGAATACCTGTAAGTGCTCCACTTAATGTCATATTTTTGATTCTGTTCTTCTTCATCTTTTGGCATGTGCAATTGTATGAGCAAGTATTCATATGAATTTATGACCTACTTAAACCTTTGAGGACCTTAAATTTTATTCAATCAAATTTTTTTCCAGTTTAAAACTATGGGACATATATGTGCCTTGGTCCTCAAAGGGTTTTTAAAGGGGCTGCAAACATAAATACGAAAAAAATAATTCAATTAGTGCTTTTTTGTGTTCATTTAATTTTTATTTGAAGTCCATTTTTTTATATACCTTGAAATTAAACCCTACCCCATGGAATGAAGCCCTACCTACATGACATCTGAGAGCTACATGGATCCCGCTTGTGAGGTGCCTGTCCGTCACTACTATTCAGTTTTAGGGTCCACTCACTAAGCCATATATTCGCTCATGCAAGAGAATAGGGCTAATTATGCTAATGACACTGGGCTCAAACTCTGTCAGAGCTTCACCTGAGTGTGATCCGATTCTCTCGCAGCACAGATATGGAGAAGATGGAGAACTTAATTTCTCCATCTTCTCCATAGTCTCTGTGAGTGTTCATCGGACTGCACTTGGATGACATCCGAGTGCAGTCCAATGTTTTACGTGCACCCACAGACTTGTATGGGTGCACATGGTCCGAATATCGAATGAGATTATTTTCTCATGCCAATAATCGCACTGTCCCATAGTATAACATAGGGCCGAGTCTTATCCGATAAAACATCACATAGCATTCGGCTGTGTTATACGACAGTGTGAGCGAGCCCTTAGAGTCAAGGAATATTTACATGTAGATGATGATATTACTCTCCAAGTGTATATTTTTTTAGGCGAGTTCATAGCAAATGCTTTGCATTTTTGACATGTCATCAACTAAAGAACAAGAAAGATTTAGGACCTCCCCTATAGAGAAACGGAAAATAGTTTGGAGGACTTGCATGTCCTTTTTTATTTATTATGAGAAAATCATAAAAGATCCCGTTTTTTAACCATGCTGTGACTTTCTGCTGAGGGAGAGGGAGAGAGCTGCCCTATTCAGAGTCTGTAATAAGACCTGCTGACAAAAGTGTTGAAGATACAGTCTAATGTGAATTAACAATGAAAAAAAGTTAATTTCACAAATGGCTTGTATTTTTTTTAATACAAACTTTTTTGTCTTTACAGCTCCTTTAAAGGGAATCTGTCATCAGGTTTTTGCCACCTAATCTGAGAGCAGCATAATGTAGGGTTAGAGGCACTGATTCCAGTAATGTGTCACTTACTGGGCTGCTTAGTGTTGTTTTGATAAAATCATTGATTTGTCAGCAGGTAATTATCACTAGATGACTAGTAAGTTCTGTAGGACCCCACCCCCATCACTGATCAGTAGATTTCTGTGTACACTGAGCATGGGCAGAAAGCTGCCAATCAGTGGTGTGGGTGGGGCTATACAGAGCGCAGCATTCAGAGAGCTGCTAGATCTGCAGCAGATAAAACGGTGATTTTCTCAAAATGACAACAAGCAGCTGAAAAAGTGACACATCGCTGGAATCAGGGTATCTGCCCCAATATTGTGCTGCTCTCAGATGAGGCAGCACAATTAATATTATGCCAAATTAATTTCCCGTGAACTATCACATGATCTATCACAGGGGATCATGTGACATGTCACGTGATAAATCAGGTGTGTGGAGGGGGCCCGCGCCTTCTAAACTGCTCGGGGCCCTTGCTACTCTTCATCCACCCCTGCCTATATCCCCGGAGCGGCCTGGCTGCCCCAGTATGCCGGCGAGTCGCATACCTTGGGCGACTTTAAAGAAAGGCTGTATAGACTGTTCAAAGTTTATCCCCTGACAGAAGAGCAGAAAGTAAGCATACTGATAGGGCAGTTAACTGGTGCGGCCCAGCGCGAGGTAAAGTCTTGGACAGCTGAGGAGAAAAGGACTGTAAGGGGGGTTCTGACCCATCTACGGGACACCTTTGATACCCGTACCTCAGCAGAAATCAAAATGCGGTTCTATGGATGTAAGCAGCGAGCTCAAGATAGCATCCGAGATTATGCCCTAAATTTACAGGAAGCCTTGGGGGCAATTAAGCAAGCTGACCCTGGCAGCGTGCAGGATACAGATAAACTATTGACTGACCAGTTCATAGAAGGTCTGCTGTCCAGCGCCCACAGAACCCAGCTGCGCCTCATGGCCCTACAGAACCCCGATTTGACTTTTGCACAGTTCAAAGATAGGGCCATCCGGGTGCTCCGAGAACCTGCACCGGGTGGCGCTGTAGCTTCCCGGCGCCCTGCCATCCCTTACCACCAGGGGGCGGCGCCCTATCCCGCAGACCTTGTGGGGGCTGATGCGCAGGCCCTAAATCCATCCCCGCCTGCAAACCTGCACCATCAGGTCCAAGAACTAACAAAGAGTGTTGCTGCATTGACCAGGACCGTACAGTCGTTACAGATGGACCCGTCAGGACCAATCAAGCTGGCTTCCAGTCCGAAGGATGTCCCGTGGCGTCGACGGAGGAGGATCCCGTCGTTCAGAGGGAGGCCCGCCGATCATTACACTAAGGATGGACAGCCGATTTGCCGCCGTTGCAGCCAGCCGGGACACGTAGCCAGGTACTGTACTTTAAATGGGTCCGACCTGGGGCAAAGGGCCAACCCCCAGGCATAAGGTCATCAGGCCCATCTAATTGGCGTGATAAGTACGTAGGGGGATGCCCGGTTTTACCCGTAGTGCTGGACGGTATCCGCATGAGTGCACTGCTGGTGTTATGTTCTGCTACCAAAGCTAAGGAAAGAGAGGAGATCTGTCCCTACTATAAGACTCAGCTGAATCCCTACGATGTAACAGGGAACCTGATCCTGCGATCAGACCTGCTAAAGTCCTAATCTAGTCTGTACGGAGACCTATAGATTTGGGGAGGGAATCCCTACAAGTACTAAGGACTGGGAGGAATATGGGACACCTCCTAACAGAAATAGTAGCAGACAGACGAACAAACAAAATAGATAGAACATAGAGGTCCGTAGACCAAGCAAACTAACAGAGTTAGATACAGAGCACAGGCTAGCTAGAAAGTAGATATACAATGAAGTCCAGCAAAGCCAGAAGGGCGGAGCAGGATTAAATAGGCCAACAAGGTCATGTGACCAGCAAAGGAAAAAAAACCTAACAGCAAGGTTCTAACAGTACCCCCCCTTCTAAGAGGATCCTCCGGATCCCCTAGGACCAGGCTTATCAGGAAATCTCCTGTGAAACGCTCTGATAAGTCTGGACGCGGAAACATCATCTGACCTCACCCAAGAGTTATCCTCGGGTCCGAAACCTTTCCAGGCCACAAGATACTGCAAACTACCTCTATACCGTCTAGAGTCAAGGATGCGAGAAATTTCATATTCCCCGTCCTCCACCACCGGAGGAACAGAGGCAGAGGCGTCACCATCCGACGCAACAGCTTTTTTTAACAGAGAGACATGAAAGACCGGATTAATTCTCCAGGAGGTAGGAACCTCCAACCTAACAGCAGATTGGTTGACAACCTGAAGCACCTTAAAGGGCCCTACAAACTTGGGACCCAATTTCTTAGAAGGAATCCTCAACCGCAGATTCCGAGAGGACAACCAAACCATGTCACCAACAGCGAACAAAACCTCCTGTCGTTTCCTATCAAAGTAGTCTTTAGATTTTCTGTTGGCCTCCTGAAGATTACCACGCACATCCGTCCAAACTCTTTCCAAATCACCGGAAAAATTCTCCTCCTCAGGCACGGCAGATCCCAACTTGGAGAACGACCCAAACGACGGATGTCTCCCAGAACAACAAAAAAAAGGCGAACAACCAGCAGAAGAAGATGTATGATTGTTCAGAGCAAATTCGGCAAGTGGCAGAAACTCAGACCACCCCTCTTGATTGTCTGCCACAAAACAACGCAAGAACTGCTCAACATCCTGGTTTTTCCTTTCTGTCTGGCCATTAGATTCAGGATGATATCCGGACGAAAACGACAAATGAATTCCCAACCTGTCACAAAAGGCACGCCAAAAACGAGCCACGAACTGAGGACCCCTATCAGAAACAATGTCAGTAGGAACGCCATGAAGTCTGACAATTTCCTTGACAAAGGCCTTAGCGAGAGTTTTAGCGCAGGGCAGTTTGACGAAGGGAACCAAGTGACACATCTTGCTAAAACGGTCCACGAGCACCCAGATGACAGTAAAACCCTCAGAGGGGGGAAGGTCAGTTATAAAGTCCATAGCCAAATGTGTCCAAGGAGCACTGGGGACCTCCAAAGGACAAAGCAACCCCGCAGCAGGAGTATGTGAGGACTTAGATCTAGCACATATAGTACATTGGCGCACCCACTTAATGACTTCCTTCTGCCATCCAGGCCACCAAAAACTGCGACCCACCAGTCTCTTGGTCTCAGAGATTCCGGGATGACCTGCCAACCGAGATTCGTGACACTCAACAAACAAATCTCTCCTAAAGGTCCCAGGCACAAACAACCTCCCATGAGGAGTGTTAGATGGGGCATTCTCCTGAGCTTTAAGAATCTCATCTTCCAAAACGGAGTCTAAAGCAGCTATCACAACACCTTCTTGTAAAATGTTTTCCTCTTTCTCAGCACCGACTATGGGAGAAAAACTGCGAGACAAGGCATCCGCCTTAACATTCTTAGTACCAGGGATGTAAGTAACGGAGAAATTAAACCGCGAGAAAAACAGTGCCCACCTAGCCTGACGGGCATTCAGGCGCTTGGCAGCGTCAAGATATAGTTAAATACTTGAAGAGAAAAAATCCGACCATATCAACCCACTGTGGGAGTTTTCCGTGCGGTCGATGTGTCGCCTGCCCCAATATGGACAGGATCAGTACTTTTTCTAATGCAGCTGGTACTAAAATTTATGATATAAAATGTCGTATTACATGTACCTCACGTTTTGTTATCTACTACGCCACCTGCCCGTGTGGGCTCATTTATGTTGGCCTAACAACGCGCCAACTTAAAGTTAGAATAAGAGAACATATATTGGGGATCGTGGCGGCAATCGACTGCATGGATCCCTCCACACTCAGGACCATACCCAAACATTTTAAATTGCATCATGACTGTGACAGTTCCCTCCTGAGGGTTCGGGGGATAGACGCGTTGAGAATGGGTATTCGTGGAGGTAGACAGAGCCAACGTTTGGCTCAGCTCGAATCTAGATGGATTTGGCGACTAAATACCGTACATCCCAATGGACTTAATGAGAATCTCAGCTTCGCTCCTTTTCTTTAGATTCCTCCCCTGTCACATATCTCTGTTGTGGTTTTTATGATTTTAATCTATTTTTTTATTTTCAGTGTGTTTCACCATCCGTTTGCACCTTACTTCCTCCGACGAGTTATATGTATATTATGGCTGATACCATATGGACCAATATGTGAATATGAATACATTGAATAATCCATCTCATCTGGGAACAACTACTGCGGTGTATATATATATACGGTGGATTTTTTTGTCTTGTGCTATATGATCTTTATACACCCTGTTATTTTGATAGAATCTGGATCAGGGAAGTTCGCTACCCCCACACTATACATGATTCTCTGTGAACTTGGGATGATATATGTGATGTTATCTCTATTTTTTTAAAATCTTACTTAGTATATATTACTGGTGTGACAATATGGCCCTTACACATTTACTATATATACTTATGGGATTGCAAATGATCTACACTAGCCCTCTGTATGATGGGATATATATAATTGATGTAACGATGTATTATTTGATTGTCATAATGTGAAGTTGCTGGACTGTGACATAGTGTTACTATATGATACATCCATATACTGAAGTGGTGGTAGTGGGAAAGAGAAAAAATATACTATATTGCGCAAGAATAGTATATATTTTCCGGTATGTTCCCCAATTATGTGAATCTAATAGGACCTGACGCGCGAGCGTCGCCGCTTTCTGAGTACCCCGTGCCGCCTGGCGTCTTTATGCAAGGACCTGCATCACATGGGTCCATGTGACCATCATGTGACTCCTTGCATGACGCCCGCGTCACTGGTTGCTTAGCGGCGGGGACGCTACGCGCGTCACTACGGGTCCACCCTCTCCATCTGATTGGCCAGCATGGTATTTAAGTTCATACTCCCCCGGAGGAAGTTGACGCCCCCTGAAGAAGGCAAACGCCGAAACGTGCGTTGGGGTGGGCGAGCGGTCCACGTGGGGGAGCCCCGACATTACAGCTTGTAGCCCAGGTAACCTTCTTGATATTATGCAGTATTTGCCTTTATTCAACTCTACACCTACCTATTTTCATACTGTGCATCTGATACGATGAAAAGCACAGTCTAGTAGTCCACATATGGCATTTAGATAGTACTGATTATGAGTCCCCCCTGAGGAAATCTTCAAGTACTTTAATACTGCCTGTGACATGCATTACTATATGTATATTATTATGGGTATTTCTCTGTGGCTATCCGATAGTCCTCCTTATTGACATTATAGATGAAGGACTAGATATATATATGTTTTTGCTGTGGTGCTGAGGCCCCCCCTTCGTCATTTGTGGACCACATCGTCCCTTCAGTGAGACGGTTTTTTCTACATGTTATATGTCTTTTCGTATTTCTGTACTGTGCCCTATATTGACTATGTAGTAACTTTTTATACTATTTATGAATAAAAGTTAATTTTTATTATAACTTTGGGTTGATATGGTCGGATTTTTTCTCTTCAAGTATTTAACTATGTTCAAACGACCCAACCTTGATTTTCATCAGTAGGTGCTAGCTATTTAGCAAGAGACACACTATCTTTAATATGCACCGATTGAGAAACTTACATTGGATTATTGTGTTTGTGTTATGCACAGAATTTTTGTTTCCAATAGTGATGGATTTTAGAGCCAAGGAACAGACCTGGCTCGGTCAAATGGATCAGGTATTTGGCGCAGGCAGTACGGAACCACAGGTGGAGAGTGAGCGAAGCTGGGATTCTCAGGTCCGGTCTATTCAGGCATTGATTTTGAGGCGGACTAAGCTGTGGTGGAATAGGGCCTTCCTACAGAGGTACATCACCAATAAACTTATCCCGAGAGGTCTGAGAGTACGGGTGATCCCTACATTTGTGGTGGATGATACAGACTTTATCTCCAGTTGGGAAGACCATTGTAATACATGTTCATTTGGATTTATGAAATTACTAATTGATCTTAACACTAAGGCTATTACAGCCCTGGATGCTTCTATTGATGAAGCACAGAATACACTTAGAAGTAGTTGTCCGAATGAGAAACTTCAAGAATTTGACGCACAAATCGATAGGAACCTGGACTTATGCGTAAAAAAACTCCATGACACCCAAGCCAATAAAATGGCGAGGGATCAAAGAGATTTCTCTTCTAATATGGTCTATCACTGGAGAAAGACTAATACTCAACATTCTGTGGCACAACGTTCTTCTTCCATCACATCATCCTCATCTCTTAGTGATTCATCTAGCATTATGTCTTCTTCCGTGATTACACGGTCAGGACTAAGCCTGAAGAGGACACGCGATTCGAATTTTCATCCATACCGACGTAGACAGCCTAGACAGCCGCCCATGGACAGTGGGGATAACAAGGTAATTAACCTTAGCAATTACAAACTTACTGATATGGACCTTGCTCTACTGGGCAGGGGCCTTTCCTTCTCACCTAAGAGTAATTTTGATGTCTTTTCTGCCATCAAGGACCTCCATTTATTTGCGAGGTCCTTGATGTTTAAAAAACACTTCTTTGATGAGACACAATTTAATCTCTTTCCAACAGAAGAGGAACAAGTAGCTTTACGCACGCTGGATGAACTTTCCATGGAACACAATATGGGTGAAGGAGGTAAGATCCCTGCATCTATTAGAGTAAGGTCCAAGAAATTTCCCCCACTGTCCACGTGCGCCAACATAGACTTGTTCGTACAGGTGGTCACAAGAGAATTCGAACGTATGCCCCGTTATATAGAGAAGGACAATCTCACCACACAGGAGCGGGACCGCCTTCATGCTCTTCAGAACCTCCCCAATATAGTGTTGAAGCCGGCCGACAAGGGTGGGAACATCGTGCTGTGGCCAAAAGACATGTATGAGAGAGAGGCCTTCAGACAGCTTCATAATAAAACCTGTTATAAATGTCTGACATTTAATCCTTTGGCCTCTTTCTCATCCGATCTGTCTAAAATTATCCATAAAGCCGTAGCCGATGGGACCATCACTGCCGGACTGGCTTCGGCACTATTGGTTAATGAACCAACGATATCCACATTTTACTTGTTGCCTAAAGTCCACAAGAATATGTCCTCACCACCTGGGCGTCCAATCATCTCTGGAACAGGGAACTTCCTAGAGAATGTAAACCGATGGATTGATAGTAAACTCCAACCACTAGTAGAAAGCCTTCCATCATTCCTCCTAGATACAGGCGACCTACTAAAGAAAGTGGATGGATTGTACCTGGATCCAGAGATGATTCTTGTGACAGGCGATGTGGAATCATTATATACTAATATTAAGCATGTGGATGGTCTTAGGGCCTGTGCATTCTTTCTCAACACCTCTAATTTACCAAGAGATATTGTTGACCTGGTGATGTGCCTCTTGGAATTTTCCCTCACCCACAGTTTCTTCACCTTTAAGGGGTCCTTCTACCTACAGCTCCAGGGTACAGCTATGGGTGCATCTTTTGCGCCAGCCTACGCTAATTTGTTCCTGGGGCTGTGGGAGAGGGACCTCTCCCTGCCGGATCTGCAGGCATCAATGGAGCGCGTCCCCCTTTGGACGCGCTACATTGATGATATCCTGCTGATCTGGCAGGGCTCTGTTGAGGACTTGCAGATTTTTGTGCAACTCCTCAACACCAATAATATGAATATTCATATTTCTTTCAACTGGGATATGGATACAGTTAACTTTCTTGATGTTACCCTTACGAGGGACCACAATAATCTGATACAAACAAACATCTATAGAAAGGATACCTCCACGAATACGCTACTTCACGCGTCGTCCTCCCATCCTCCGTGGATGGTTCGTTCAGTACCCACTGGACAATTTCTGCGACTTCGCAGACTTTGTTCCAGTGACGAGGAATTTGTTAGACAGTCTATGGATATGAAGAAGAGATTCTATGAGAGAGGCTACAGTAAACGAGTGGTGAAAAGAGCGTATCATCGTGCCAAATATTCAAATAGGCACGAATTGCTCTATCTGCAAAGAAGTCCTAAGATCAGTGACAAACCAAGGTTTATAACAAACTATCATGGACAATTTGGGCGCATGAGGAAATGTTTGACTCAAGCTTGGCCCATCCTTTTGATAGACCCGGTATTGTCAAAAATTCTTCCTGATCGCCCACCCATCACTGTACGCCGGTCTAGGAATCTCCGTGACTATTTTGTACACAGTCACTATCAAACAGCACCAGGCATGTCTACTATCTTTGGTGCATCAGGTCCTGACTGTGGGAGTTTTCCGTGCGGTCGATGTGTCGCCTGCCCCAATATGGACAGGATCAGTACTTTTTCTAATGCAGCTGGTACTAAAATTTATGATATAAAATGTCGTATTACATGTACCTCACGTTTTGTTATCTACTACGCCACCTGCCCGTGTGGGCTCATTTATGTTGGCCTAACAACGCGCCAACTTAAAGTTAGAATAAGAGAACATATATTGGGGATCGTGGCGGCAATCGACTGCATGGATCCCTCCACACTCAGGACCATACCCAAACATTTTAAATTGCATCATGACTGTGACAGTTCCCTCCTGAGGGTTCGGGGGATAGATGCGTTGAGAATGGGTATTCGTGGAGGTAGACAGAGCCAACGTTTGGCTCAGCTCGAATCTAGATGGATTTGGCGACTAAATACCGTACATCCCAATGGACTTAATGAGAATCTCAGCTTCGCTCCTTTTCTTTAGATTCCTCCCCTGTCACATATCTCTGTTGTGGTTTTTATGATTTTAATCTATTTTTTTATTTTCAGTGTGTTTCACCATCCGTTTGCACCTTACTTCCTCCGACGAGTTATATGTATATTATGGCTGATACCATATGGACCAATATGTGAATATGAATACATTGAATAATCCATCTCATCTGGGAACAACTACTGCGGTGTATATATATATACGGTGGATTTTTTTGTCTTGTGCTATATGATCTTTATACACCCTGTTATTTTGATAGAATCTGGATCAGGGAAGTTCGCTACCCCCACACTATACATGATTCTCTGTGAACTTGGGATGATATATGTGATGTTATCTCTATTTTTTTAAAATCTTACTTAGTATATATTACTGGTGTGACAATATGGCCCTTACACATTTACTATATATACTTATGGGATTGCAAATGATCTACACTAGCCCTCTGTATGATGGGATATATATAATTGATGTAACGATGTATTATTTGATTGTCATAATGTGAAGTTGCTGGACTGTGACATAGTGTTACTATATGATACATCCATATACTGAAGTGGTGGTAGTGGGAAAGAGAAAAAATATACTATATTGCGCAAGAATAGTATATATTTTCCGGTATGTTCCCCAATTATGTGAATCTAATAGGACCTGACGCGCGAGCGTCGCCGCTTTCTGAGTACCCCGTGCCGCCTGGCGTCTTTATGCAAGGACCTGCATCACATGGGTCCATGTGACCATCATGTGACTCCTTGCATGACGCCCGCGTCACTGGTTGCTTAGCGGCGGGGACGCTACGCGCGTCACTACGGGTCCACCCTCTCCATCTGATTGGCCAGCATGGTATTTAAGTTCATACTCCCCCGGAGGAAGTTGACGCCCCCTGAAGAAGGCAAACGCCGAAACGTGCGTTGGGGTGGGCGAGCGGTCCACGTGGGGGAGCCCCGACATTACAGCTTGTAGCCCAGGTAACCTTCTTGATATTATGCAGTATTTGCCTTTATTCAACTCTACACCTACCTATTTTCATACTGTGCATCTGATACGATGAAAAGCACAGTCTAGTAGTCCACATATGGCATTTAGATAGTACTGATTATGAGTCCCCCCTGAGGAAATCTTCAAGTACTTTAATACTGCCTGTGACATGCATTACTATATGTATATTATTATGGGTATTTCTCTGTGGCTATCCGATAGTCCTCCTCATTGACATTATAGATGAAGGACTAGATATATATATGTTTTTGCTGTGGTGCTGAGGCCCCCCCTTCGTCATTTGTGGACCACATCGTCCCTTCAGTGAGACGGTTTTTTCTACATGTTATATGTCTTTTCGTATTTCTGTACTGTGCCCTATATTGACTATGTAGTAACTTTTTATACTATTTATGAATAAAAGTTAATTTTTATTATAACTTTGGGTTGATATGGTCGGATTTTTTCTCTTCAAGTATTTAACTATGTTCAAACGACCCAACCTTGATTTTCATCAGTAGGTGCTAGCTATTTAGCAAGAGACACACTATCTTTAATATGCACCGATTGAGAAACTTACATTGGATTAGCGTCAAGATATATCAGATTTTTATGATCCGTAAGAACCTGAACGGGAAATTCCGCACCTTCCAAGAAGTGGCGCCAGTGTTCAAATGCGAGTTTAATAGCCAATAATTCCCGATTACCAATATCGTAATTCAATTCAGTCTCCGAAAAATTTTTTGAAAAAAATGCACAGGGATGTAATCCATCCCCGTTATCCTGAGACAATACTGCGCCAACCCCCACAGAGGAAGCATCAACCTCAACCAAAAACGGCCTAGTAACATCAGGCTGCATAAGGATGGGAGCAGAGGTGAACCTCTCCTTGAGATACACAAAAGCTTCAATGGCCTCAGAAGACCACTGAACCGCATCAGCACCTTTCCTGGTGAGATCAGTCAGAGGTTTGACAATACTAGAAATTTTTTTTATGAATTTTCTATAGTAATTGGCGAAACCCAAAAACCTCTGTATCGATTTCAAACCAATAGGCCTAGGCCATTCCTGCACAGCCTGAACCTTAACCGGATCTATCTCAAAACCTTTGCTGGAGATAATGTAGCCCAAAAAACTAATTCTCTGTACAGCGAACTCACATTTCTCCAGCTTAGCAAAAAGCGAATTGTCCATTAATAACTGTAATACCTCACGCACGCTCCGCCAATGAGACTCCAGATCTGGCGAATAAATCAAAATATCATCCAAATACACAACCACATTTTTACCGATCAAAGGTCTAAGGATGTCATTAATCAGATTCTGAAAAAATGCAGGAGCATTAGTAAGACCAAAAGGCATAACCAGATTCTCAAAATGACCCACAGGAGTGTTAAAAGCAGTCTTCCATTCATCACCCTCCTTCATGCGCAACAGATTGTATGCCCCCTTAAGGTCAATTTTAGAGAACCACTTGGCCCCCAATAACTGGTTAAACAGATCAGGAATCAATGGCAGTGGGTAAGGATTGCGTACCGTAATTTTGTTAATCTCACGAAAATCCAGACAAGGACGTAAACCGCCGTCCTTTTTTTTTACAAAAAAAAATCCAACCGCCACAGGAGACTTAGAGGGCCTAATGTGACCGGCGGCCAAACTTGTCTGTATGTATTCCTCCAAAGCCTTCCTCTCAGGAATAGTAAGGTTAAATAAACGACTTTTAGGAAGAGTCGCTCCAGGGACAAATTCAATAGAACAATCATAGTCTCTATGGGGAGGCAAAACCTGCGATTCTTTCTCAGAAAAAACTCTCCAAAAATCCTGAATAGGAACAGGCAATTCTCCCCTATCCAAAGCTGCAATACGCCCGTTACAACACTTGTCATAACATTTATGGCTCCAGGATTTAATTTCACTGGTAGACCAATCCAGTACAGGATTGTGCAATTTTAACCAGGGCAAACCCAATATTACTGGAGAAGGCAAGTTATTCAACACTACCAAATCCAATTTCTCATGGTGAACACCATTAATAGTGAGAGGAAATTCACTGACCTTGAGAGTAATATTCTTCAAAGGGGAGCCATCCACAGAAACCACAGCAATGGGGGATGACAAAGGTTCAGGTTTTAAATTGAGTTTTTCCACGAATCCCCCATCAATAACATTCAGTGTAGACCCGCAATCAACAAACACCCGAAATTCCATTAATTTTTCCTGAGCAATCGTGGAAGCAGCTAAAAATATACCCTTGGAATTTAAACAGGCAATACGGGCGTGACTGACCATTTTTTTTTCTTTCTTCATACGAAGCTCACAGCCTTTAATCAAATGACCAGATTTTCCGCAGTAGAAACACAAGCCTTCCGAAAAACGACGGTCTTTTTCTTGAGAGCGAGGTGCCACCGATCCAATCTCCATCGGTTCACCACTGTTAGTACACACATTATCATAACCAGAAACTGACATAGCAGAGGATTTGCTCTCATTAACCCTAGCACGCAGTCTTCTATCCACCCGTATAGCTAATTGCATAGCCTGTTGCAAATCCTCAGGTGTAGGATAAGCAATTAGCAGGTCTTTAACCTTTTCACTGAGCCCAGCAAGAAATAGACTTTTCAGAGCAGAATCGTTCCACCCTGTTTGAGTGGACCAACGACGAAAATGTGTACAATATTTTTCCATATTACCTGATCCTTGTTTTAAACGTCTCAACTCAGTCTCAGCTGATGCCACACGGTCAGGATCATCATATAATAGTCCTAAAGCAGAAAAAAAACTATCCACTGATCTGAAGCATGTATCACTAGGTTGCAAAGAAAAGGCCCACTCCTGAGGCTCTTTGCGCAAAAGTGACATTATGAACCCTACGCGCTGGGATTCATCCCCAGAGGACTTGGGTCTCAAACGAAAATACAATAAGCAAGCATTTTTAAATGAAAAAAATTCTCGATGTTCACCAAAAAATAAATCCGGCAAACATACCTTAGGCTCCAAGAAATATGCTCCAGGACAGTTACTCACGTGCTGACGGAGCTCGGCCACTTCCAGAGAGAGTCCCTGCAGGTGTTTAGCCAAATACTGAACCGACACCATGATGGAACAAAAAAAAATCTTTCCTTAGAGAATCTACAGGCTGGACTTACTGTTATGTTCTGCTACCAAAGCTAAGGAAAGAGAGGAGATCTGTCCCTACTATAAGACTCAGCTGAATCCCTACGATGTAACAGGGAACCTGATCCTGCGATCAGACCTGCTAAAGTCCTAATCTAGTCTGTACGGAGACCTATAGATTTGGGGAGGGAATCCCTACAAGTACTAAGGACTGGGAGGAATATGGGACACCTCCTAACAGAAATAGTAGCAGACAGACGAACAAACAAAATAGATAGAACATAGAGGTCCGTAGACCAAGCAAACTAACAGAGTTAGATACAGAGCACAGGCTAGCTAGAAAGTAGATATACAATGAAGTCCAGCAAAGCCAGAAGGGCGGAGCAGGATTAAATAGGCCAACAAGGTCATGTGACCAGCAAAGGAAAAAAAACCTAACAGCAAGGTTCTAACAGCTGGACACCGGGTCCCAAGTGACTACCATCCCCTATGTACTTTTAAAGCATTACTGGAGTGACACTGATATAACTCGTTATCCAGACGATGACTTGAGCATCATCGCCAGCAATGGTCAACCCGTGCCGCAGGTGGGGTTCAGAGAGATGACCATTAAGATTGGTAAAGTTGAACTGCCGGCACAGGGAGTGATCATTGTGGACATTGACCGTCGAGAACGTCACCCTAAAATAACCTTGGGTACTAATGTGATTGAAAATTGTCTTTCAGAAGTAATTGTAATTTTGCAGCAGGTAGCGATGAATGCGAGCTCCAGCCAACAGAGGGTCCTCCAGAAGGAGATAAGAGCCCTGATGAGATGGCAACAGGTAGAACTGTCTGGTAGTGAGATCGGTAGCGTGAGGATGAGCGACCCGTTCCCCATTGCTATGCCCCCCAAAAGTGAAATGATCTGGTGTCGGACTGCAATCGGGTTAAGAGGGAGAGACTACCAAGTCATGGTAGAACCCGTGTACTCAGACAGCAGGCCCACCATTTTGACAGCCCGGGGGGTGGTCGATGTCCGCCATGGAAGGGTGCCCGTCCGGATCTTAAACATTGGGGAAAGGGAAGTACACTTGCCCCGGTACGCTACACTAGCCAAATTGTATACTGTTGAACACAATGCTGTCAGGGCCGTGGAACCCTTGCCTCCATCTCCCCAGGTAAAGGGTAATGGTTCCCAGAAACCCAAGGAGGACTGGTGCCAGAAACTCCACGTGGGTGCTGACTCCACTCCCTTGCACCAAAAACAAGGAGTCTACCGGGTGGTTCAAGAGTCCGAGAGCATCTTTAGTAAGCACCCGCTAGACTTCGGCAGAGTGAAAGGGGTAGAACACCACATCCCCACGGGGAGCCACCCACCAATAAAAGAAAGATACAGACCTGTACCACCCCGCACACTATCAGAACGCAAAGGGTATGCTGAGAGAAATGAGGGAAGCCGGGGTCATTAGAGACAGTTGTAGCCCCTGGGCAGCCCCCTTGGTTCTGGTAAAAAAGAAAGACTGTACTATGAGAATGTGCGTGGACTATAGAGAAGTCAATCGTATCACCCATAAAGACGCATGCCCATTGCCTAGAATAGAGGAGTCTTTGGTCGCACTAAAATCAGCTAATTTCTTCTCTACTTTGGACCTTACTAGTGGGTACTGGCAGGTTTCTATGGCAGAGGCTGATAAGGAGAAGACCGCCTTCACCACCCCGATGGGATTAAGTGAATTCAACTATATGCCGTTCGGGCTCTGCAACGCACCCGGGACCTTCCAGAGGCTGATGGAATGCTGTCTAGGGCACCGAAACTTTGAGACGGTCCTACTTTACCTGGACGACGTGATTGTCTATTCGAAGACTTACGAGGACCATCTAAAGCACCTGGCTGAGGTGTTCGAGGCCCTGGCAGGCTTTGGCATGAAAGTGAAACCCTCCAAGTGCCATCTGTTAAAGCCGAAGGTACAGTACCTGGGACACGTGGTGAGTGCAGAAGGAGTAGCCCCCGACCCTGACAAAATCACGGCAATAAAGAACTGGCCAAGCCCCTCTAACATAAAAGAAGTGAGGCAGTTCCTCGGGTTGGTAGGCTACTACCGAAGGTTCATCCCCAGGTTCACCAAGATGGCAGCCCCTATGCAGGACCTCCTTATAGGACAATCTAAGACCAGAAGCCAAAAGCCACCCTTCAAGTGGGACAAGCTGGAAGAGGAGTCCTTCCGCCAGCTGAAGATGGCCCTCACGGGGGATGACATCCTGGCCTACCCTGATTATGGCCAGCCTTTTATCCTCCACACAGACGCCAGTAATGTGGGGCTGGGAGCCGTACTGTCACAGAACCAACAGGGCAGAGAAAGGGTGATCGCGTACGCCAGCCGGAAGCTGAGGCCCACCGAGAGAAACTCGGAGAATTACAGCTCCTTTAAGCTGGAGTCCTTGGCAGTGGTGTGGGCTGTAACAGAACGTTTCAAGCATTACCTGGCCTCTGTGAAGTTCACTGTGTACACGGACAACAATCCGTAGACACATCTGGACAATGCGAGACTTGGTGCCCTAGAGCAGCGGTGGATGGCCCGTCTAGCAAACTATGACTTCACCATCAAGTACCGGGCAGGCCGAGCCAATGCCGATGCCCTATCAAGAATGCCCCACTTGCCCGATGAGGGAGAAGATCCAGACGAGTTGGAGGAAATAGAGCTCCCTGCATTCCACCGGTACGGGGCCACTCAGTACTCCCACCGTGTAAGAGACAAAGACTTGACCACTGTCATGTTCAATCCCTTACCTCACCACGGCTGGGCTGAAACGCAAGATAGTGACCCTGCAATTCGCCTGGTGAAAGACCTGTTGACTCAGGCAGACGCTAGCCCTGGCTCAGACGCTCCAGAGGAAGCCAAGCAGTTATGGAAGGAGAAAAGCAGGCTATTCCTCTACGAAGGTAAGCTGTGCAGAAGGCTTGTCAACCACCGGACGCACGAGCTGACCTGGCAGGTAGTGGTCCCGAGACGAGATGCAGCAATGGTCCTGGAGGCCTACCATGACAGAGCGGGACACTTCGGGTGGAAGAAACTGGAGTTCCTACTGAGAGAGCGGTTCTACTGGGTCGGAATGAGAGGGGCCATAGAGAAGTGGTACAGGGACTGCGGCCCATGTAACCTCAGAAGGAAGGACGGTACCAGCCAGAAGACGCCCTTGATGCCCATCGTCACCAGGCAGCCTCTTGAGCTGGTAGCTCTGGACCATGTGAAACTGGCTCCAAGCCGGTCGGGCTACGTCTATGCCCTGACTATAGGGGACCACTATTCCCGGTTCCTGGTGGTGGTTCCTGTTAAAGACTTGAAAGCCCAAACAGCGGCCAGAGCCTTCCAACAACACTTCTGCCGTCCACACGGGTATCCGGAACAGGTCTTGACAGATCAAGGTCCAGCGTTTGAGGCTGAAATCTTCCAGGAGTTCTGCAACCTCTACGGCTGTAAGAAGATTCGGACAACGTCTTACCACCCACAAACCAACGGGCTATGTGAGAAAATGAATAATATCGTCATTGATCTCCTCAAAATGTTGCACCTGGAAGAACGCAGCCTGTGGCCGGAGAAGCTGCCAGACCTGATAGACTTATACAACCATATCCCGGTGAATGCTACAAATTGCACCCCGGCTTACCTGATGAGAGCAAGACCAGGTAAGCTGCCGATAGACCTGGAGATGGGAGTCCTGACCCCCGAGGACACCTCCCCAGACGCGGACTGGGATACGGAACGGCGGCTACAGTACAAGAAGGTACAGGAGAGTGTGGAGAGGAGTCTGGCTCAAGCGAGAGAAAAGCAAGAGAGACTCTTCAACAAACACGCCCCTGCTGGTCCCCTGGAACCTGGTGAGCAGGTCCTGAAGCGAAAGAGAAGGCTTCACAAGCTAGATGACCAGTGGGAGAGCGACCCGTACACAGTACTGCAGTCCAAGCACAACAACCCGAAGGTATGTGTAATTACCAAGGATGGAGGAGAAACCACTAGCACCGTCTCCAGAGACCACCTAAAAAGGTGCACCAAGCAACTACAGAGTGCAGGAGAAGATCAAGATGACCTTGAACCCGCAGAAGACAAGAAAGAAATGATCGGCACAGTTCTTGGAGAGTTCCCCCGGTCCTGGACTCGGATAAATGATGCAATAGTGGTACCCGTCCTACACTTCCTTCAACCAACCCAGCAGGAACCTACAGGAGAACAGGAGGAATCAGAAGACCAAGCAGCCCTAGAGGCAGAAGAACCCATGCCAGCAGCCCAGGAGAGTCAACCCTCTGCTGACAGTGAGCCTGCCATACCTGCGGTAAGCCAAAGGACCTGCAGATAGCTGCCTGCACTGCCTGTAAACCCAGCTAGTAGCTGTACCCTGAATGCTAGTGGGGAATGTCAGGTTAGACCACCACCAGACAGAGGGTTACGCAGGTCAACCCGGAGCACTAGGGTGCAAATACCAGCTCGCTGGAAGATCTAAATGCTGTATATTGTAAATGTTTTATGTTTGTTGCCTGGTTGCTAATTATGTTTTTCCAGTCTTTCTAGTTCATGGACTAACAGGTTATGGACGCTGAATAACCGGAACTGTCTTGTAGATAGTTGCACTTGGTGCCCTCTTTCGAAGATGGCCACGGAAGAAAAATCTGTCCGGTGTGGCCTCCTTGTGGCCCAAAGTAGAGAGCTCAGCCTTGTCGCCACGCCCAAGGCCAGGAACTTGGGGTTTATGGAAACAGGTCCCCACACCGTGGAAAACTTCACCTTGTTGGGTGACATGGACACCCGGTCACGGAAGCGCCGTGACCTCAAGGACAAAATATACTTGCATATATGTTATGTTGTCATTTATACCCTGTATTTGTGTTTCCTGTTTAGTCCGGAGTACTAAATTTTACTAGGGGAGAATGTGTCACCCCAGGCCTGGATGCCACAAACAATAATCTGTGTCTGAGAGCAGGAGGGAGGTCCCCTGGTTAGGGACAATTAGCATACAGCACCTCCTGTCCCAGGCCAGCAGGGGGAGCTGGCTGCCCCTATAAAAGCTGGAACTGGGGGCAGGGTTAGAGAGAACTGGAAGACCTAGCTCAGTAGTGAGACTAGTCCCAGAGAAGGAGGGACAGTTCAGCTGTAGCTGAGGAGTCCGTGAGGCAGAGGAGAAACTGCAAGCCAGGGACAGAGGTGACGAGAGCCGGTCCTGGAAGAGAACCAATCTACCGGGCATTAGGGTCCGGGGCTGTCAGGGTTACAAGCCCAGCAGCAGAGAACCAACCTGCGAGGGATTTCAGGTCCCTTGGCCTAAGAAGCCTGGAGGCTCCGCCACACAGAGGGACCAGTACATCGAGGAGCAAGCAACAGGTACCCAAGGCCTGAGTCGCAAGCCATACAGGAGAGAAGTACACGGCCAGCTCAGGGATGTGGGCTATTACACCACGAAAAGGGGGATAGTCAGAAAGAGCATAGAGAGAACGGTAGGCTTACACACTCACCCTGACCAGTGGGGCTCGCCCGAATGCTCTCAGACACCCAGGCCCATTCCTAACCGGTACTGTTGGGTCATTAATAATATCTACAATAAAGACCCTGAACTGTTTGAAGCGGACTCTGAACTCTTACTATTGCGGCCTGCACTATCACCCCCAACATCCACCTACACTGCCCTGAGGCTACACTCTTCCCGTGGGGAGTTATCCTACACCTGTGCTGCACACCAACACCAGCCTCAGCAGTCTGCCTCACAGCGGCGGTTATCCCTGACCGCAATCCACGGGTGGCGTAGTCGGACATTCAAAACACTGATAAATAGACTGCCACCATTTGATCTGACCACCCTGAGCCACGGGATCGGGTTGCCACTACTACCCCCATCAGCACCGTACACTAGAAGGCCCGGTTCCGTGTACCCCACGGCCCAGGGGGCGAGTCATGTGCATCAAATTATACATACACATATGGGGCAGTGGGGCTTCATACTATATACAGGTGCTTCTCACAAAATTAGAATATCATCAAAAGTTAGTTTATTTCAGTTCTTCAATGCAAAAAGTGAAACTCCTATATTATATAGAGTCATTACACACAGAGTGATCTATTATATAGAGTCATTACACAGAGGGATCTATTATATAGAGTCATTACACACAGAGGGATCTATTATATACAGTCATTACACACAGAGGGATCTATTATATAGAGTCATTACACACAGAGGGATCTATTATATAGAGTCATTACACACAGAGGGATCTATTATATAGAGTCATTACACACAGAGGGATCTATTATATAGAGTCATTACACACAGAGGGATCTATTATATAGAGTCATTACACACAGAGGGATCTATTATATAGAGTCTTTACACACAGAGGGATCTATTATATAGAGTCATTACACACAGAGGGATCTATTATATAGAGTCATTACACACAGAGTGATCTATTATATAGAGTCATTACACAGAGGGATCTATTATATAGAGTCATTACACACAGAGGGATCTATTATATAGAGTCATTACACACAGAGGGATCTATTATATAGAGTCATTACACACAGAGGGATCTATTATATAGAGTCATTACACACAGAGGGATCTATTATATAGAGTCATTACACACAGAGGGATCTATTATAAAGAGTCATTACACACAGAGGGATCTATTTTAAGTGTTTATTTCTGTTAATGTTGATGATTATGGCTTACAGCCAATGAAAACACAAATGTCATTATCTCAGTAAATTAGAATACTTCATAACAACAGCTTGAAAAATGTTTTTAAAATCCGAAAAGTTGGCCTACTGAAATGTATGTTTAGTAAATGCCCTCAATACTTGTTCGGGCTCCTTGTGCATCAATTACTGCATCAATGCGGCAATGTGGCATGGAGGGATCAGCCTGTGGCACTGCTGAGGTGTTATGGAAGCCCAGGTGGCTTTGATAGCAGCCTTCAGCTCATCTGTATTGTGGGGTCTGGGGTCTCATCTTCCTCTTGACAATACCCCATAGATTCTCTATAATAGATTCTCTATGGGGTAAAGGTCAGGCGAGTTTGCTGCCAATCAAGCACAGTGATACTGTTGTGTGTAAACCAGGTATTGGTACTTTTGGCCGTGTGGACAGGGGCCAAGTCCTGCTGGAGAATGACATTTCCATCTCCATAAAGCTTGTGGGCAGAGGGAAGCATGAAGTGCTGTAAAATGTCCTGGTAGACGGCTGCGCTGACTTTGGTCTTGATAAAACACAGAGGACCTACACCAGCAGATGACATGGCTCTCCAAGCCATCACTGATTGTGGAGACTTCACACTAGACCTCCAGCAGCTTGGATTGTGGCCTCTCCACTCTTCCTCCAGACTCTGGGACCTTGATTTCCAAATGAAATGCAAAATTTACTTTTCATCTGAAAACAACACCTTGGGCCACTGAGCATCAGTCCAGGTCTTTTTCTCTTTGGCCCAGGTAAGACGCTTCTGGCGTTGTCTATTGGTCATGAGGGGCTTGACACAAGCAATGCGACACTTGTAGCCCATGTCCTGGATACGTCTGTGTGTGGTGGCTCTTGAAGCAATGACTCCAGCAGCAGTCCACTCCTTGTGAATCTCCCCCAAATTTTTGAATGGCCTTTTCTTAGCAATCCTTTCAAGGCTGCGGTTATCCCAGTTGCTTGTGCACCTTTTTCTACCACACTTTTTCCTTCCACGTCCATTAATATGCTCGGATACAGCACTCTGTGAACAGCTGCTTCTTTAGCAATGACCTTTTGTGGCTTACCCTCCTTGAGGAGTGTGTCAATGACTGCCTTCTGGACATCTGTCAAGTCAGCAGTCTTGCCCATGATTGTGGAGCCTACTGAAACTGACTAAGGGACCTTTTTAAATGCTTAGGAAGCCTTTGCTGGTGTTTCTTGTTAATTCTAATTTACTGAGATAATGACTTTTGTGTTCTCATTGGCTGTAAGCCATAATCATCAAAATTAGCAGAAATAAACACTTAAAACAGATCACTCTGTTTGTAATGACTCTGTATAATATATGAGTTTCACTTTTTGGATTTAAGAACTGAAATAAATTCACTTTTTGATGATATTCTAATTTTCTGAGAAGCACCTGTATGTAGCAGTGCGGCAATTATACTATATACAGTCAGGAGTATAAGTACTTGATACACTGACAATTTCGAAAGTTTTTCCATCTACAAAGAATGAAGAGGTCTGTTTTGTTCTACTTAACTGCTGCAACTTGGACCTTTAACAGGATTTATATTTCACCTATGAGAAAGCATACTATGTGTATTTGGCAGATTAACTCAGGCATGTTTATGATAAACTGAATACCTGGATTGGAGTCCTATTTGTAAACAGAATATTGACTATTAATGCTGGCAGAGTAAGTCTTAGGCTATATTCACACTAGGTGTTTTTTTTCTGCAGTAAAACATAATCTCTTGGCAGGAAAGAAGTAGCGTCAAAAACGCAGGTTTTGGTGTGTTTTTTTGCAGTGGTTCTTGGTGCATTTTTGGGGCGTTTTTCAGGATCCCAAAGTTCAGCTTTGCTTCCACCATAGACACATGAAAACAGGTCACCATTGCAAGACATATGTTCATGAAAAAGTACACATTACAAATGTAACAGGGGGGGGGTGAATTGGTCTGGAATGGTTTATCTAAGACCCTGGCAGTGCATTGAATTTGTAGGACACTATTTACTTTCACATTATGGTTTGCCATTGAGTTGCTCAGGCATTGTTCATTTTCACACCTCCCTGGGCCACACGTGTTGCTCAATCTCACACCTAGCTCAACCAATGTTTACCTTGTAGGCATCACTAATTTAATTAAACTGTAATAATCCAAGCTGCTATCTCAGGTGACCAAGACAAGATGGTTTAAACTTGGGAAAATCACAAAAGTAAATGTGTGTCACATACTTGCTTTTTTCACTAAAAACGCAGCAAAATGTTCACACTAGGCTTTTTTTCAGCATTTTTTTCCACCACCCTCTTTTTTAATGGGTGAAAAACGCTGAAACAAGTGACATACTCTATTGCAAAAAGCCATGGAAAGCACAAAATACTGAGGACAAATAAGCAAGCTTTGTGCATGAGATTTCGCAAATATCATAGACTTTGTTGGTACTGTAAAATGCAGCTGAAAATTTGCATAAAAAAGCCCGCTAAAAAAAACGTCTAGTGTGAATATAGCCTTGTATAACAGTTCGCCAATGAGTTAGGATATATGACCACGATGCAGAAATGCTGTGGATTTTTCCTAAGCGTTTCTGCATCTCCCTGGGTTGCCAAGCGCTTTGCCAAGTGATTTTAGCATCACTTGGAAAAGTGCTTGACAACTTGGTCACACTATATAATTCCATGCAACCGGCATGGATTTATATAGTGTGACCAAGTTACAATACTGCAAATGCAGCATCAATAATAAAAAAAAAGAATAATAATGGTGAAAAATAAAAAAAAAACATTATACTCATCTTCCGATGGTCCTCGATCTCCTTCTCCGGTGCGTCCGGTGTCTTCGGCGGATCACGGTGCTGTAAAAGGACCTTCCATGACGTCATTTAGTCATGTGACAGGTCACGCGACCGCCGATGCCAGCGGTCGCGTGACCTGTCACATGACTAAATGGCGTCATGGAAGGTCCTTTTACCACCGCGAGCAGCCGAAGAGCCAGCAGCACCGCCGGGAGCAGACAGGGGCCATCAGAAGGTAAGTATATGTTTATTTTTTATTTTGATTCTATTTTAACTACAGGTACTATGGTACCCGGGTCTGGAGGAGAGTCTCTTCATCTCTAGACCCGGGTACCATCCACGCATTGAGTCGCATAATATCCACATGTGTATTTGTAGTCATTCGGATGTTATGCGTTCCAATGCAAGTCAATGGCGGCTAAATCGCAGCGACTCTGCAAAATTAAAGGACGTGCTGCGGATTTTTCCGCAATGATAATCCGCAGCGGAAATCTCCGCGGCATGTGCACAGCACATGCGGATTATCATTGGGGACCATTGCAGACCTATCACCAAGCGTTTTTTAAGTGTTTCCGCGGCGGAAGTTACGCTGCAGAAACGCCTAAAAAACGCATAGTGGGCACACAGCCTTAAAAGTTCTATGGTGAAGAAAAACACGTGAGATAATAAATGCAAAATATACAATATTTCCCATAATATGACTGAGGATATTTTTAGGGTGTATTCACTGTTTTTTCTTCTGCAGCAAAAATGCTGTGTTTTACAGTACCATCTTAGTGAATGACATTTCTGAAATCTCATTCACATGCTGTTTTTTTTGCATTTTTTTTAAATCTGCAGCTTGTCAAGTCTTTCAGAGGTTTTGCAGCATTTTTCACCCATTCAAATGAATGGAAAAAAAAACACAAGTAAAAACACCTGAATTTTAAGCAGCGTTTTTCCTGCCTCCTTTGATTTTTGAGGTAGAAAAAAAATGCTGCCAAAATCCAACTTGTGAACACACCTTTATCCTGGTTGTGTTCTAATTGGATATAAAATAGAACGGCCATGATAACATGGGTAGTTAATTGTATGGTGTTTTCACTTTATATATTACCAGGCCGCATTCTATTTGCGCAGAGCTGCTCCGTGAAGATTCTATCACAAGATTCCGTGATGACATCACAGGTGATGGTGACATCACTGCTCACAGGCGCTATATATACAATGCACATAGGCTCACCCGTGCCTTTCTTGGCTCTATAGTGACTGATAGCACTTGCAGTTTTTCACTATGGCTGGAATAGTTTTGGACATTCCTCAGGTAAAAGCACTATTGTTGATCCTTATGATCAATCGTCCTAACAGTGTGCTTCTACCACCCGATGGCGTCCTCAGCTTCACTCACCGGCTGGTGATGGAGCTAGTAAAGGATTGCCTGACCAAACACCGACAACGTCGTCTAACGTCAGACTATCTGACGGATTTACTTCAGAACATCAGGACATTACTACACCAGGTAATTGGCGGACACTCTGCACAGAACATCTCAATATTAATAGATAATAATGGAGGGATAGAAGCTTTTTCTTCTAATATATTGTATTTTGAAGACCATAAGACGCACCAAAAATTTTTGGGAGGTAAATAGGAAAAACATTTATTATAATAAAATGGGGGTCTGTCTTATAGTCCGAATTTTCGGTTGCTTACTGAGGGGGGTGGTGGCAGTGGAGCAAAGTCACAGGAGGCAGAGTCGCTGCTGCAGGAAGTCGGCAGTAGGAGTGGGGCGCTGCTGCGGGCCCCAAGCTGGGAGGAGCGGGGTGTCCAGAAGGTGCGAGGCTGCGGGCCCTGGGCTTCAAGGAAATGTTAGCGGTAATTCAGGAGGGGAGACCCTGCTCTGCTTATTGATTTCTCTGCAGTGGGCTTCAAGAAGTAGGCTGCTGGAGATGGCCAATACGCAAATTGAGATCTCAGCTCGTCATTGAGCCGAGATCTAAATCTTCACATGCACTACCTCCATGGGCCATTTGACTGAAGCCCACCGCAGGAAAATCAATGGGCAGAGCGGGGACTCCCCTCCTAAATCACCGCTAACATTTCCTTGAAGCCCAGGGCCCGCAGCCTCGCACCTCCTGGATACCCTGCTCCTCCCAGCTCAGGGCCCGCAGCAGCGCCCCACTTCTACTGCCGGCTTCCTACAGCAGTGACCCTACCTCCTGTGACCTCACTTCACCACAGCCACCCCCCTGGTAAGCTACATTCAGACAATTATTATTATTAATAATCTGTCTGATATGCTGGGGTGGAGAGTTCCAGAGTAGGGCGGATGCACGGGAGAAATCTTGTATGCGATTGTGGGAAGAGGAGATAAGAGGGGAGTAGAGAAGAAGATCTTGTGAGGATCGGAGGTTGCGTGCAGGTAAGTACCGGGAGACTAGGTCACAGATATATGGAGGAGACAGGTTTTGGGTGGCTTTGCATGCCAAGGTTAGGGTCTTGAACTGGAGTCTCTGGGTAATGTGGAGCAAGTGAAGGGATTGGCGGAGCGAGGGGAAAAGCCAGGGAATAGCGGGGGGACAGGTGGATTAGTCAGACAGCAGAGTTTAGGATAGATTGGAGGGGTGCGAGAGTGTTAGAAGGGAGGTCAAAAATTTTGGAAAAAAAGGCATCTTATAGTCCAAAAAATATGGTAAAACACAACGAGTCCCCAAATACAGTATGTAGTCATTGTATCTGCAGACAGAGAACCGATGTCACATACAATTTCCGCCTCCATTCTGACCGCTCTCATCTCAAAATTCTCCTTTCCATTTTTCCTTCTTTATAGGCTGAAGAAAGATCTCAGACTGAAGATTTGGCTGTCTTTAAAGAACTGGCCGAAAAAGTCCTGTCTATACTAGAACGCTCATTGGAACGCCCGGTAAGGATCAATATTAATAGACGTATCTTAATCCACCGTATCTGAGGAGACTTTCTGAGAAAAGGTCTGAAGATGGCGCGGGATTTGTATCGTTACAATTGGTGCATCTGTAAATGTTGGTTTAGTCCTTCATGATTTATGTATTTGGTGATTTAGTGAAATCTTCCACATATTAATTATACATATTATATCTATCAGGAAACAACAGGAGGCGACGCCAAATATGGGCAAAATGTGACCCCGAAAATCCCTGACCCTAATAGGAGTCAGCCGGAGCTGAACAGCGATCTGATTACAGGTGAGCGATCAAACGACCTTCTACAAGGAATATCCAGATATTACAGAGGACGGAGGATAATGTTAGATTTACTCTCTACTCTGTGTAATGAGAACCTGGCAGCACATTGTTACATATAGAAGTAGTGGTGTGACGGTATAGGCCATTGTCCCCTAATAATAATTGTTTGTAGAAATCCAATGTGCCAGTCAGGAGAAATGTAAAGTAGACACCATATACAAATCAGAATGGAAGTGCGCTGGGGGCGTGAAAGAAGAAATCCAAGTGCAGTGACACGCCCCCAGTGCACTTCCAGGCTAATTTGCAAATCTCTCCTATGTTTCAGCTCTCTTACCATCACTCATATGCGCAGCGTGGGTGGGGGCTTCCTCATTCATGTAATGGAGGGTCCATTCTGCAGTGCTATAGCAAGTAACATGAAATAAATTAAATTTAAATTGCATTACTGCTCTAGAAAATGGGAAAAACTAAGATACTGAGCACATAATTTGGCCAATTCATGAATGCCTAGCAGCCAATGACAAGGCGATCTTTTTGCTGGAATCCTCTCCTAATGTGAATCCTCTCCTAGGCTGAAGCCTACATTTATATGGGTAGGTAGGATCCTGTTGTAATTAAAACCACCCCGGGCTGATGGGTGGAGATAGGTTCCCAGCAAAAAAGGTCGCTTTGCCGTGACTGCTGGGCATGCATCGAACAAAAGAAGGTCGCCTTGCCGTGGCTGCTAGGCATGCACCCAGCAAAAGAAGGTCGCCTTGTCGTGACTGCTGGGCATGCACCCAGCAAAAGAAGGTCGCCTTGTCGTGACTCCTGGGCATGCACCCAGCAAAAGAAGGTCGTCTTGCCGTGACTGCTGGGCATGCACCCAGCAAAAAAAAAGGTCACCTTGCCGTGGCTACTTGGCATGCACCCAGAAAAAGAAGGTCGCCTTGCCGTGGCTGCTGGTCATGCATGAATTGGCCAAATTATGCGCTAAGTATCTTCCTTTTATCCTATTTTCTACAGCAGTAATGCAATTCAAATTTCATTTATTTCATGTTTACATTCTATAGCGTTACAGAGTGCAACTTTGTTAGTTATGTATTTGGATGGCTACTCTTAGTATGCACCTGTTCACACCCATTTTCTTTTCGGAAGTGATGGTCAGTCTTTTGTTATTTATGAAGGGGTTCCTCCATCATTTACATTACATTTATCTATGGATTCCCCGTATATTCTCATATTTAGAATCCCCATATAACGTGTATTAATCCCATTTACAGACATCTTGTCATTTCTCCGTTATATTGCTGTATTATCTATGTAGGAATAATATCCTCTAATACATTTCATTTCTTCATCATTATTTTAGAAACAACTGAGCTGTCGAATCCTAACAATGGAATTAGTGAGATCCCGGAGATCCAAGAATCCGTAAGTATCATAGAGGGGGATGCGTGTGTGTCATCAGATCATGGGGTGTGAATGACTCGTCCAGTATTATCCCCCATACAACCATGGGACGTCTCTATTCTAAGTGTAGATGACCCTATGGTGTTAATTACATGTGAATTACAGGGAATCTGTCACCAGGTTTATGCTATTTGGTCTGAGAGAAGCATGATGCAGGGACAGAGACCCTGATTGAATGTGTTGATTACTTTACTCGGTGGAGCAGTTGTGATAAAATCACTATTTTTTTCTGCTGCAGAGCTCTGAATGCTGAGTCTTGTATAACCCCGCCCACACCATTGATTTCTGTGTACACTGTGCATAGGCAGAAAGCTGCTAATCAGTGGTGGAGGCAGGGGTACAGAGCAATAGGACTACCTGGCTAGACAGATAGTCTTCTAGTGATAATCTACTGATTTTATTGAAACAGCCACACACAGCCTAGTAAGTAACACATCACTGGAATCAGGGTCTCTGCCCCTACATCATGGTGCTTTCAGAATACATAGCAAACACCTGGTGACAGATTACCTGTAAGTCCTCCTCTGTGTGATCTCCCACATTATCCAGAATGCTATAGTAATGTATGATGACCATTGCAGGGCGGCTCCAGGATTTCGTGGGCCCTGGGCGAAAGAGTCTCAGTGGCCCCTTTAACACATACCACGATTCATGATGCACAGATACCGCAGAAAAAAAAAAAAAAAAAAAAAATATATATATATATATATATATATAGTACAAGCCCGAAGATTTCACTTCTTACATTACATGAGCGATATCTATTGTAAATTCCACAATAACTCAGAAAGCGGCGAATCCTCACAGCTCACAGTGCAGACCGGACAGTAATGTTCTCCACACAGTATAATGGCACCACATAGTCCTCTATACCGTATTATGAGCTCCATATATTGCTCCATATAGAATAATGGACCCCATAAAATGCTTCACGCAGGCTGTGCCCCCATATAATGCCCCATGCAGGCTGTGACCCCACACATAATGCCCCATGCAGGCTGTGCCCCCCACATAATGCCCCATGCAGGCTTTGACCCCCCACATAATGCTCCATGCAGGCTGTGACCCCCACATAATGGCCCATGCAGGCTTTGACCCCCCACATAATGCCCCATGCAGTCTGTGCCCCCCCCCCACATAATGCCCCATGCAGGATGTCCCCCTCCCACATAATGGCCCATGCAGGATGTCACCCCCCATATAATTCTCCATGCAGAATGTCCCTCCCACATAATGCCCCATGCAGGCTGCGCCCCCCACATAATGCCCCATGCAGGCTGTGCCCCCCCACATAATGGCCCATGCAGGATGTCACCCCCCATATAATTCCCCATGCAGGATGTCCCCCCCACATAATGCTCCATGCAGGATGTCCCACCCCACATAATGGCCCATACAGGATATCACCCCCCATATAATGCCCCATGCAGGATGTCACCCCCCCATATAATGCCCCATGTAGGATGTCACCTCTCACCCCATATATTGGCCCATGCAGGATGTCACCTCTCACCCCATATAATGCCCCATGCAGGATGTCACTTCTCCCCCCATATAATACCCCATGCAGGATGTCACTCTCACCCCATATAAAGCCCTATGCTGGATGTCACTCCCCCCCCATATAATGACCCATGCAGGATGTCACTTCTCCCCCTCATATAATACCCCATGCAGGATGTCACCCCCCTGTATAATGCCCCATGCAGGATGTCCCCCCCATATAATGCCTCATGTAGGATGTCACCTCTCACCCCATATAATGCCCCATGCAGGATGTCACTCCCCCCCATATAATGCCCCATGCAGGATGTCACTTCTCCCCCCCATATAATACCCCACGCAGGATGTCCCTACCTCCCCCCATATAATGCCCCATGCAGGATGTCACTTCTCCCCCCATATAATGCCCCATACCTCCATACATAAAAAAAAAATCAAATGCTCACCTCGCTGCTCACCAGCTGTGGAGAGGTAAGTATTGTGCCGGCCGTGGTCCTGGGCAAGCATTGGGGGGGTGGGAGCAAGGCCCACTAGCTGGCGCTGGCACCACTCTCCTCTGCTCACCGGTCCCATAGCGCGCCAGGGTGCCCGACAGCAAGTGGGCCCCTCGCCTACTCAGGGCCCCGGCACTTGCCTGGGTGTGCTGGGTGCTAGCGCCTGGTCTGCCCAGCGTCCGGTTTGTATCCTCCCAACATCATATCAGTGTAAATCATCTGGGACATAATATGGGGGGAGAAGTTTTTGCATCTGTAACTTTTTTCCTGCATCTTCAATAAATCAGTATTATTTCTTATTCTTTTATAGAGCGTGATGGATTCATTGGTTCCGGCGAGAAAGCCGCATATGAGCGACTATGAAACTTCCAAACTCATCAGCAGTGGAAATTTTGGGTGAGATTTCTGTTGCCATAATCCACATTTCTCAGGGTTCCCTATGACAATGCTTCTGCCCCTGCACTCTGCCATTCAGTGTTATCATAGGGAAATTATATGATCTGTAGCAAATCAAACTGTAAGGAAAGCGATTTAAATAATATAATTACATATAATATAATATATAATAATATAATATTATTACATTCGCCTGTGCTAGACCCTCATCTGTTCTTATGCTGCCTCCTCCACCTGAGCTTTTCTGCTCTCCACTCTGATCTTTGTTTTGATGGGGGGGCTCCATTATGAAGCTGATCAGAGAAGTTGGCTACACATGGTCACATGAAGGGTGACACCATATTGACGTCAATAACATCTACACCCTCCACCATGACCATGTGGGCCCAATCACTGGCCTCAGCAGCAGAAGAGAGCCCTGGAGCACATTCATTTTGGACCAATTTTATTTGCACTAAATTGTATTTGGTCAGTTATAGCGAATCTGCCCAAAGAGAATTTCGGTAGATTCTCGTACCTATAATGTGACCTGGTGATGGCTCCGGCAGAAGTGGCATTGTGGAGACCTCCCATAGGTGATCTATGTAGTGCTATTTTATGTATTTCTAGATGTGGATTTATAGTGGCGGCCAGACTTCTAGTATTAAACATATTCAAATTGTCTCTTCAGAGAGGAAGCAAACTAGAACTCCACCTATAGGAAGTAGCAATCCTAAAAGTCAATATCGACCCTTTAACAAGCCTTGTCACATGACTTAGGATAATAGCCAAAACCAAAATCTCAATTTGCAGGAACTGTGTTCTGGGGTACTGCCCCTCTTCAGTGCAAAGTGTGAGATAAGGTTTGACTGGGTGAGAGGTGTCTGACCGGTATCCAAGGGGTTGACGTTTCTCCTTGCGGACATGAGGAGACTTTTAAGCCGCAATGCTCCTCTGGGAAATAGGATTGCTACTTCCTATAGGTGGCACTAGGGTGCTAGTTCTCTTCCTCTCTGAAAAGAGACAATTTGCATATTTCCCAGAAGAGCATTGCAGCTTAAAAGTCTCCTCACCTTGACATGCTTAACATGGCTTTTTCCGCAAGGAGAAACGTTACCGCTTGGATCCCGGTCAGATGCCTCTCACCCAGCCAAACCATATCTCACACTTTGCACTGATGAGTGCTTGTACCCCAAAACATAGTGTCCGAAAATTGAGATTTTGGTTATGGCTATTATTCCATGTCATGTGATAAGGCTCGTTAAAGGGTCGATATTGACTTTTAGGATTACTACTTTCTATAGGTGGCACTAGAGTTCTAGTTCTCTTCCTCTCTGAAGAGACAATTTGCATATTTCCCAGAGGATCATTGAGGCTTAAAAGTCTCCTCACCTTGACAAGCTTAACATGTCACTCTCCGCAAGGAGAAATGTTACCCCTTGGATACCAGTATTAAACATATAATGATTTCTATAGATGGATTATTAATAAGGATTTATTATAACCGATGGATTCTCCTTCTCTCCAGGGCCGTCTACTTAGTGCATCATAAAGACTCACACCAGACCTTTGCTATGAAGAAAATGGCTAAGCGGAACCTAAATACTGCACAGAGATTGGAATGGGCCTTTCTGGAGAGGGACATCTTAACATTTGCTGATTGTCCCTTTGTGGTCTCCATGCTCTGCTCCTTTCCAACTAGATCTCACCTGTGTATGGTCATGGAGTATGTAGGAGGTAAGACACATCTATTGTATTATATTCAGCCCATGTCTGCTTTCATCTTATCACTGCTCATATCATTAGGACATTGTTGGTTACATCCCCACAGAGCATTTACTATAGGTTATCTATTACCAAGATGCTTGTAAATTCATTGATCTTGGTGCAGGGGCGCTATGGGGCTCATCAGTCGGAGGGGGTCTGTCGACGCTCGGCAGTGGGCAGCATCCCTCCACCTGTCATCACAATTTCAGCGGTATTTGCTTCTTCAAGGAGGTGGGGCTGGTGGGGGCAAAAATACTGAGTAGGTGGCTAGTAGGGGCCAAAATACTGTGGGAACCATTATCCTGAGTGGGACGGTTGCTGTGGGTGCCATCACACCGAGTAAGGGGTTGTGTCTGGCCTCCTTCTAAGTGGTGGCCTCCTTAGGAGGATTCACTGTGGGGATACCATACTCATTGAGTGTGGGTGTGGGCATTTTTGGGAGCATCATACTCTAAAATGGCCATAAAAGTTGTATTGCTGGTGAGAACACCAAGCTGCTTCAACAGGGATATAAATATATTTATTTTTTATTTTTTAGGGTGGGGGGCAATTACAACTTTTGATATGGGGTATTTGTGATTTCTATGTATGCCACTATCTGTGTGATCTCCCCAGGATGTTTCCGCTCACTGCTCATTATACATCATGGTTATCTGCTCGTGGTATATCATGGTTATCTTCTGTATAAACCCCTCACCGGTCATATTTCCTTTCTTCTATAGGTGGAGACTGTGGGACCCTTCTAAGCACCAGGGGTCCTTTCTCTGTCCCCATGGCCCGCTTGTACTTTGCAGAGGCAGTACTTGCCGTGGAATACCTGCATAGTTACGGTGTGGTGCACAGAGACCTGAAGCCGGAAAAGTAAGTGCCCCCGTAGTATAATAAAGTGGGGAAAGTTGTCATTTATTATCATTCAGTCTGTGAGGCTAAAACCATCTTCTCTTTTGCAGCCTCCTGATTACATCTACTGGACATATTAAAGTTACCGATTTTGGGATTTCAAAACTTGGTCTAATGATACCGAAAACCAACACCTACAAGGAATTAGCAGTGGACATCTCCAGAGAGTTCCAGGACCGTGAGGTCAGCATCACCTACAAGAACTTAGCTTGTTATTTGCAAATCTCATCACACTATTGTCTCTTCTCTACGTTCTTCCTTTCTAGAGAACTTTTCCACTAATATTTTATCTTCTGCATTGTGTTTTAACGATGATATCTTGTCATAATAATTGTTTCATCGATTCTCATCTCTATGTTCTGTTGGTTTCCAGTTCTGTGGCACCCCATGTTACATAGCCCCAGAGATCATCCTGAAAGAAGGCTATGGAAGACCTGTTGACTGGTGGTCATTGGGGATCATCCTGTATAAATTCCTGCTGGGATGTGTACCATTTGATGCTGATTCCCTCACTGAGCTTTATAAAAGGGTTGTCATTGGTGAGTAGAATAATCCGATCATTGCGTTGATTGGTTACATTTGTTTAGTTATTTCCTTTGCTTTATGTTACAGTCCAGTAAAGAGGTTTTATTTTCTGTAATTTTCTATGTAACAGGAGAACTAATTTGGAATTGTGATCGTGCTCCACCCCTGGATGCTCAGAATCTCATCACTGAGCTGCTCAGAAGAAATCCTGTGCGTAGACTTGGGACAGGTAACAGATATACTAGTATTAATATTCCCTTATTAGACCAAGGACATATCGCTCATGTTCATGAAGATCAGCATTTCTCTATCAGCTCATCTACTGTATTTCTAGTTCTCCACACTAAGACTTTCAGTTTATTTCCTTCATGTCGGCTCAGTTTTGTCATTAGTTCAGATTACGATAAACTGTTCAGATATAGAGCCATCCCTGACTATGTCCGCATCACTTTTGTTTTTCTTTTTCTAGGAGGAGCATTTGAGATCAAGGTTCATCCATTCCTGAGTGACTTGGACTTTGACAACATTCTGAGCCAGGAGCTGGAGTATGTTCCTCAGCTTGTTTCAGATGCAGACACCAGCTTATTTATCAGTAAGTAGAAGGAGACGTCATCTAGACTAAGCGACTGTTTGTCTCATCTTCCCTAATATGTGATCATCTGTTCCCATTAATATTAGTGATAAATAGTGACTGTGTTATACTGACAACCTCTAATAATACTTCATTACCTATTTCTTGTAGATCATTCTGATATAAACAAACATCTGGTATCAAAGGATGAGGAAGGCACAAGTGAGAACAATGAGAGCCTTGACTTCCAAAATTTTACGTCATCTTCTGAAAAGCTTTGTAAAGTAAGTATGTGATTAATAAATCCAAAATATGTAAAAAAAAAAAAAAAAAACTCTAAAAGTACATAAAAAAAATATTTTATATCTTATTTTTATCCGTATTTAGCTCTGTATCATCGCTACCAGAATGGTGAACAATGAGGATCCCAATGCCCCTCCAGAGTATACACCAGAATCCAACACAAACATCTCAGAAATGTGAGTAGATTAGAAAGGGTCATTACTGGGAGTTCCAGGCTGATCTATGTACACAACACCAAATATAGGACATAAATATCAGAATATCAAATGCAGCATTCACCGCTTCATGGTTAACGGTCATTGTACTTTTGGCTTCAGAAAATGCAGAAGATAACAGCCCATAATTGTGGCAGGTCATGCATTTTTAGCACTGCCTACTCTGTAGGAGAGCTGTAGTATTACTTGCCAGCCATTCTTGGTAGTTATGTTCTGATCCATGGAAGGTAGTTATGAGCAGAAAACCTTCCCCACTATGACAGTCATATGTCCTATTAGGCCTTATAGTCAGTGTTCTTATAGTGAGACAACCCATTTTATACTGTGTTTACTTATGATTTACATGTTTTTCTTCTTCAAACAGGCAGAAAGAATCTGTTCCTGTATGTAATACAGACTATGCTGTTACCATCTTGCCACCCTCGTCCCCATTGCCAGGTATGTACATGTCTACAGCACCAACAATGTGAATGTTGACTTCAAGGCTCAAATATTTCCACATGGTTTTTCTGGTCTACTATGTTATCCATGTTTCATGGATCTCAGCTATGTTGACCATGGGTTCGTACTGTATCCCTATTTCCCTAATTTTGTACAGGAGTTTTTTTTCATGTATTCTGTATATTACGTTGCATCATCTAGTATCCTAGTGAGATATAGCGACTGTGTTATACTGACACCCTCTAACAATCCTTCCTTACCTATGTCTTGTAGATCACTCTGATGAAAACAACCATCTGGTCTCAGAGGATAAGGAGGGCACAAGTGAGGACGATGAGAACTTTATCTTCCGAATATTTGCATCATCATCTTCTGAGAGGCTTTGTAAAGTAAGTATGTGATCGATAAATCCAAAATATGTACAAAAAAAGGATCTATAAAATTAAAAAGTACGTATATTTAATAACTTATTGTTATCCACATTTAGCACTCTACCACCACTAACGGGATGGTGAACAACGAGGATCCCAAGGCCCCTCCAGAGTGTACACCAGAATCCAACACAAACATCTCAGAAATGTGAGTAGATTATGGGGTCATTACTGGGAGCTCCAGGCTGATATATGTGCACAACACCAAATATAGGACATAAATACCATAATATCAAATACAGCATCCACCGCCCCATGGTTATGGGTCATTGTGCTTTCAGCTTTCAGAATTGTTGGAGATAACAGCCCATAATTGTGGCCGGTCATGCACTTTTAGTGCTGCCCTCACTGTAGGAGAGATGTAGTATGAAATGCCGGCCATTCTTGGTAGTTGTTTTCCTCTCAGCTCTCTATAAAAGGTAGTCTTGAGCAGAAGACCCTCCCCACTATGACAGTCATATGTCCTACTAGGCCTTATAGTCGGTGTTATTCTAGTGAGACAACCCCTTTTATACGGAGTTTACTTGAGATTTACATGTTTTTCTTCTTCAAACAGGCAGAAAGTATCTGTTCCTGTATGTAATACAGACGATGCTGTTACCATCTTGCCACCCTCGTCCCCATTGCCAGGTATGTACATGTCTACAGCACCAGCAATGTGAATGTTGACTTCAAGGCTCAAATATTCCCACATGGTTTTATACAATACTATAGGTCTCTTATGTTATCCATATTATGACAAAGCAGATCCTATAAGAAGATATTGTTACTGATTTTTTTTTTTAATTTTTCATCAGAATTTCCATCTCATGAAGAAAGAAAATCGGCAATAAATCTGAGTATGGAGCAACAAAACTCAGAAAATGGAAAAAATGGGAAAAAGAGACGAGGTAAGTGTGAGAATCAACTCCATGTTGTGTGATGTCAGTGAGAATAATTCATGTGGAGTAGATGTCATCTGTCAGTGATGGGATTGTCACATGTATGATTGCTGACAATGACCCCTGACCTCTGTATGATAATATTCCTCTGCCGTCCGGCCACAGTGACTGCACAGCATTATCATGTAATATGGAGTCCCATCACTTACATTATATTTATTTCTCTTGTCATAGGTTCCATCTTCCGCCGGATCTTATCATCCTGCCGGCGTGGATTATCCAGGGCTGCTCGCGCATTTGCATGCTGTCACTGTTGCCCTAAAACCATCTAAAAGACGGGACACCTAAGCATCCAGCGCCCTGAAGTCCAGCAGATCCATCATCACTGCTGGAGCTGTATAGAAGGACCTTCACCATCTACCTGTGGCCTTCTGACTGGTCAACCTGGACAAGTTTCAGTAACGCCTCTGTCATCGGGCTCCGCGGTATTCATACTGCTCGTCTGACTTGTCATTTACTGATCACCTGGTATCTGACCTCGGCTATCTTCCTGACTTTGATTTAGTCTATTGATAATGTTCACGATTTTATTCATCCCATTATTAATTAAAAAAAAGTAAAATCTGTTACTGTAGCTCTGATTCCTTTTTGTCTTGAATTCACAAATACTTGTAACTCACTAATTGCTCTTCTTCTCACTAAATGTATTTCTCATTATCCTTAATGCAGCAGTCAGTCTCATATTTCTGTCCAGCAGTTACACTGGTGCCTCCACCCTGTACCAGTCATTACACTCATCCACAAACCTCTCCACACTGCTGCACAGTCCTGCATCTCTACCATATCTACACTCCAATGAGCTAAGATTAACATCCTCCATAATCAGGACCTCCCACTCTCATGTCCAAGACATTTTCTCTGCTGCACCAGCTCTCAGGAGTGCACTACTGCAGGCAATCAGGTTCATTCCCACTATCAGAGATTTTAAGTGTGCAGTAGAAACAGATTATTTGTGGCAGGACTATCAAATCACCTCACTATTCTAAGTTTTTCCTACAGCACTCAGTAGCACTTAATATTTGTACATATACAGATAATGGTTGGTGACTGGTTCATGCAGCCTTAATTCCAGAAAGATAGAAATAAAAGGTCAACATGTTTCATACATCCAAACCATCCTTAATAATGGCAGAAAAACATAATTTTAAGTTCCCACTATGAATATTTGGTGAGATATCACAGCTGTGTATTTTCACAGCACAAAGAACGCATCTTACAGATCAGCAAATCACAGTGTGCTGACGCTTAGTGTTGTAGTTTTGAACAACACCATTCATTTTATCATATAATGTGTTGAAAAATGAGAAAAAATGCCAGGTTTGGGTTCCTTCATTTTACAGTGTGTATTGTGTTGTAAAAACAAACTGACAAAATGATTCAGAGTCAGTAGTACGATTACTGTGATACCAAACTTATAAAGTTTATATATATATATTTTTATATATATATATATATATATATATATATATATATATATATATATACAGTGTTTAGCATAAATCAGTACACCCAAATAGATTTGTCAGCAAACCTGTAGTTTCCTTTCAGAATCATCATTTTATATGGGATACCATACTACAAAATACTCTCGCAAATTTGAGCCATTGAATGCAAACAAGGTTTGGTATTTTGAAGACCCCAAAAAAGTAATTTTCTTAACAAACTCATTCAAGATCATGTTTCAAAAATGAGAACATCCCAGTAACAGTCTTAAGAGAAAAGCTAAGTTTAGACAACAAAATTCTAATTAACAAGAACTGAACCACAGGTAAGTGTAATTATTCGGTATATGGGTATAGGAGGCGCTGTGGGCTCGTCACTACTAGTGGCAGCAAATTAGTGGACAGGGAACCAGAGTTGTCCAAATGGGTTTTGATGTAGCTGAAAAGAAGTAAATTTGCGCTAGTGGTAGTGAACAGAAGGACAGAACGAGAGATATATACAGTGCAAGAGATAATTTTATTTATCGAACATAAGCTTAAATAAGCATAATTAAAATGATTCAGACTCAGTGGGGTCACTGGGTCGGATAAGAGAATGGGTAAAAATATATATATATTAAGATTTTATAAGATTTTTCTAAAAACAATAAAAGGGATGGTGTCCACTGGTATAAGATCAACATAGGCCTTTTCCCTTAGTCTGTGGATATTCGATTGCAGTAGATGTATGAGGAGGCAAAGGCTTGTAGACCTGGTGAATAAAATAGGAATGTATAAATATGGTATACTAATGAGCAGTAGGGAACAAGTAGGTATCCTTTAGTTGTGGTTACCTGATACTGGTGCCTCGTATGGGGTACGAGGATCACTGGTGGTACGTGTTGGTGCCTAGGAGGGAGGACGAAGGGTGCCTAGAGTGGGGTAGAAAAGAGTATGGATTAGCGGGAGTGGAACTCGATAGAAATGTCTCTGTTGGACTCTGGATTGAGTCGTGAGTTACCTGTACTTAGTATGGTACTCAATAGGCTGTGGTAGTGGTTAGCTGTTTCTCCACAGTCGTTCTGCTACTGGGATGACAGTCAGCAGGCTGTATGGATAATACGGAATTCACTGGAAGGGTACTAAGGGGGAATAAGGGGAGAGACTAATATGGAATAGGGTGCGAGGCTCAGGGGCACAGGTACGAGATAAAGAGGTCAGTTACCTTCTAGAAGGTGGCGTGGGGTGTCCTGAGTATATTTTGATGACTAGGAGATGGCGGTCCTAGTCCTGTTGGGATAGTGGTAGAGGATATGTACCACACGACTGTGGGTGGATGATCTGAGTTAGATCTGTTAGGGAGAGGAATAAGAAATAAATCATAAATGGGCTAAAATTGTATAATCGTGGTACAAGCCTTGGAGACAAAAAGTTTAGGTTTTACCTGTAGATAGATACAAGGGGCCTCCAGAGGCGTCTTAAGATGAACTGGAGGTAGTAATCCTGGTCCCTTGTAGAGTGGAGGTAGCACGAGAAGGTCAGAGGTGGGATACAGCAGGAGGCTGGTGTCTATATGCTGAATAGAAATCTATACGGAAGGGGGAGGGGGAGAGAGGGTATATCTGTTAGGGTATCACTGGGTAGTATCCAGTATTATACTCAGAGATGGGGGTTACCTGTTTCGTAGAGATTAGGGTATCAATTAGTAGGTGCTGGTTCCAGTCTCCTTGTTGTGGATACAGCAGGGTGCTGTAGTGGGAGGCTATAGTAGTATCAGAGGTAGCCAGAGAGAGGGTGCAGCATGAGGCTATAGTTGTCCTATGTTGGGTGCACCAGGAAGCTCTGGCTGAGTAGAGAGTGCAGGTGCCAGATACGATAATATGAAGGATGGCTGGTGCAGGGTCCAACTGGGGGAGAGAGGATATATCTGTTAGGGTATCACTGGGTGGTGGTTGTAGCCTCCAGTATTATACCCAGAGATGGGGGGTTACCTATTTAGTAGGGATTGGGGTGTCAAATAGTAGATGCTGGTTCCAGTCTCCTTGTTGTAGATACAGCAGGGTGCTGTAGTGGGAGGCTATAGTAGTATCAGAGGTAGCCAGAGAGAGGATACAGCATGAGGCTATAGTTGTCCTCTGTTGGGTGCACCAGGAAGCTCTGGCTGAGTAGAGAGTGCAGGTGCCAAATACGATAATATGAAGGGTGGCTGGTGCAGGGCCCAGTTGGGGTGGTAGATGGCAAGTACTGCAGGGAGCAGGGAAAATCCGTAGAAGGTCAGCTGGGTACAGTGGGACTTAGTAGGGTAGAGGCTCGTGGTTACTTACGGTCAGTAGAAAAGCTTCACCGTCTGGGGGTGGTGATCGAGGTCCGGAGCGAGGGCGGAGTCCCGGCCGGTGACTGCCGCGTACTCGCTGCTTCCGGGTAGGAGGGGGAGAAGGAGTGTATGTGGAGAGCGCGTGCGAGGGTGCGCGTCTCCAAGGAAAGCGCGCGAGAGAGGGGTAGCGTGACGTGCAGTCACGTGGTGTGCAGCGTGCACAAAGTACGGAGGCCTGTGGGCGCCTCCTTCACTGGGTTAAAGGTCAGTCCGACGCGTTTCAACAGCTGCGGCTGTCTTCCTCAGGGATGGATTAACCCAGTCAAATGGTGTCATTTATATATGCAGGGCTGATGACGTCATAGGTCGATTAGTTAGTCATTAAAGGCAAAGAGCTCTATTTCGCTGTTCAGACCTCTTGGTCTTAGGGTGTTAAGTTTGAAAATCCACTCACTTTCTTTCCTGGACATGCTCTTAATAAAGTCTCCTTGTCTCCAGTTTTTGTAGACGATTTGTATACCTACTATTTTAATTCCTTTTAGTGATCCATTGTGTTTTTTTGTAAAGTGTTTTGAGAGGGGGTGACCCATATATTTATTTTTTATGTTCCTTATATGTTCGCTGATCCTGACGTTCATAGGTCTTTTTGTTCTGCCTATATATAATTTGCCACATGGGCAATATAGCCCGTATATAACCCCTGTGGTGTTGCATGTTATAAAATCTGTGATGGGGTATGTTTCTTTTTGGTGGCTGACGGTGTGTTGTTTTGGTGTATTGAGGGTTTGGCATGTCTTACATTTTTTGCATGGGAAGAAACCTTTTAGTTTTTGCTGAAATGGAGTTTGAGGTTTTTGAGAACTGGTATGTATCTTTACTGTGGGGGCTATAATAGATCCTAGATTACGTGCCTTTTTGAAGATGAATTTGGGTCGGTTTGGGATTATGTCTCCGATTATTTTGTCATCTTTAAGTGTGTGCCAGTGTTTTTCTACTATTTTCCTAAAGATGTGAGTATTGGCAGAGTAGGGTGTGATAATAGGGACAATAGTATTGGGCCTGGAGTCGTTTTTTGGTTTGATATTATTGGTTTCAGTTAAGAGGTGGTGGCGCGGTATTGTTGTTATTTTGTCTATGGTGTTGGTGAGAAATTGGGCATTGTATCCCTTCTCTAAGAATTTATTAGTAAGGAGTTCCGCTTCCATATTGAAATCCTGTGGTTTGGAGCAATTCCTATGCAGTCGTAGATATTGACTCCGGGGGACGTTAAGTAGCCAGGTGGGGAGGTGGCAACTGTCTATTGGGATGTACCCGTTAGCATCGGTGGGTTTGTGGTATGTACGTGTACGGATGCAATTATCCTCAATATAAATTTTGAGGTCTAAAAAGTTAACTGTGGTGGTACTGGTAGTTGATGAGAATTCTAAGAAGAATTCATTTTTATTTAAATCTTCCATAAATGAGTTTAGTGAGGATTGGTCACCTGACCAGATGAATAGAATATCGTCTATAAATCTTCGCCATAGGACCAGGTTTTTATGCAAGAGGCCTCCAGGGTGTATCGCTAATGTTTCCCAGCGGCCTACATACAGATTTGCATAACTGGGTGCGAACCTGGTTCCCATGGCGGTTCCCCATTGCTGGGAGTAGTAGTTCCCCTCGTACATGAAATAGTTATGGGTTAATATAAATAGCATACAGTCTGTGATAAATTGGCTTTGTTCTGGGGGCATTTTTTGATTGAGAAAATGGGAGGCAGCTTCACAGCCTTTAGTGTGTTGTATATTGGTGTAAAGGGATGTAATGTCCATAGTTCCCATGATGTAATGATTTTCCCATGGGGTGTTATTCAGTATCTGGATGGTATGTTTGCTATCCTTTAGGTGGGAGGGAAGGTTAGGGACTAGGTCCTGTAGATGATGGTCAACTAATCTGGATAAATTGGCTGTCAGGCATTGTATGCCGGAGACGATTGGTCTCCCTGGTGGATTTTCATGGTCCTTGTGTATTTTGGGCAAATGGTAGAAGGCGGCTATCCTGGGGTGTTTAATGTTCACGTAATCGTACTCGTTTTTATTTAGGAAGCCCTCTGGAGGCCCCTTGTATCTATCTACAGGTAAAACCTAAACTTTTTGTCTCCAAGGCTTGTACCACGATTATACAATTTTAGCCCATTTATGATTTATTTCTTATTCCTCTCCCTAACAGATCTAACTCAGATCATCCACCCACAGTCGTGTGGTACATATCCTCTACCACTATCCCAACAGGACTAGGACCGCCATCTCCTAGTCATCAAAATATACTCAGGACACCCCACGCCACCTTCTAGAAGGTAACTGACCTCTTTATCTCGTACCTGTGCCCCTGAGCCTCGCACCCTATTCCATATTAGTCTCTCCCCTTATTCCCCCTTAGTACCCTTCCAGTGAATTCCGTATTATCCATACAGCCTGCTGACTGTCATCCCAGTAGCAGAACGACTGTGGAGAAACAGCTAACCACTACCACAGCCTATTGAGTACCATACTAAGTACAGGTAACTCACGACTCAATCCAGAGTCCAACAGAGACATTTCTATCGAGTTCCACTCCCGCTAATCCATACTCTTTTCTACCCCACTCTAGGCACCCTTCGTCCTCCCTCCTAGGCACCAACACGTACCACCAGTGATCCTCGTACCCCATACGAGGCACCAGTATCAGGTAACCACAACTAAAGGATACCTACTTGTTCCCTACTGCTCATTAGTATACCATATTTATACATTCCTATTTTATTCACCAGGTCTACAAGCCTTTGCCTCCTCATACATCTACTGCAATCGAATATCCACAGACTAAGGGAAAAGGCCTATGTTGATCTTATACCAGTGGACACCATCCCTTTTATTGTTTTTAGAAAAATCTTATAAAATCTTAATATATATATATTTTTACCCATTCTCTTATCCGACCCAGTGACCCCACTGAGTCTGAATCATTTTAATTATGCTTATTTAAGCTTATGTTCGATAAATAAAATTATCTCTTGCACTGTATATATCTCTCGTTCTGTCCTTCTGTTCACTACCACTAGCGCAAATTTACTTCTTTTCAGCTACAAGTGTAATTATTCATTAAACAGATGTCCAGCAGACAGGTGTCTGTAAAAGGAAGTTACTTAATAAAGAAAACTCCTTCCCATTTCATGCTATCAGCAATGGCACCACATAGAAGGGAAATGTCACAAAACCTGAGAAAGAAAATAATTTCTTTGCAATAAATGTGAAGTCTACAAGAAGATCAGCAAAACTTTACTTATCAGTCAGAATACTGTAGCAAAAGTGATGCAAAACTATAACAAAGATGGAACTGCAACCATCTTACAGAGACGTCCAGGCCGACTATGGAAGTTAACACCTAAACAAAAGCGTCCTCTGATGAGAAGGGTAAGTGGCACCACATAGAAGAGAAATGTCACAAGACATTTCTGAGAAAGAAAATAATTTCTTTACAAAAAATGTGAAGTCTACAAGAAGATCAGCAAAGCTTTTCTTATCAGTCAGATGGAAGTTAACATCTAAACAAAAGCATCTTCTGATGAGAAGAAAATCGACAGGCAAATTCATTGCTATTAGCTGAAGAAGTAGAAAGCCAAACTAGGGCGAGTGTTTTCCATGACACGACACGGTGTACACTGCAAATGAATGGCATTCATGAGTGTCCTCCACAAAGGAAGCCTCTCTCCCTTAAAGCCCATGAACAATAAAAGTCCGTCTACAATTTGCCAGGGTCCATGCTTAAAACTATGAGGACCACCGGATCTCTATACTGTGTATGTGCATCTTATGTGTATGTCCGTATTTTATGTTTGTGTGCACTATGTATATGCATACGTTAAAATGTGTATAGAGTATTAGCATGTGCAAATTTTATATGTGTGCCTAATATAAATATACATGGAAATGTATATGTAGGTGGTGCCTGATGGAGGGTGGGGGGCCCAGATCAGAAGTCCTGATTAAGGGCCCTTCACTGTCATTGTCTGCACCTTATATAAACAGTAAAATCTCCTTTAATAACTGGACTTCCATTGGGGTGGACTTCTCATAGATGGCCAGTAGGCATACTATATTGTGAATCTGGGCATCTCTCACAGAAAATCTGATCTGGATATGAGGGTGGTCTTCTATAAGCGGTGATGTTTTGGAGAGATTTAGGGAAAAGTCCCAATTCTTATCCATCGATCTGGTAATTTGAGTAAAATATTTGTGTTGATAACTGATCACAAAGTCACAAAATATGTAAGATTTGGCATAACCTGGTTCATTTTTCAAAAAGTTATGCTCAATTTTTTTAGCACCAAGTTTTGTTGCTTTTTTGTAGACTTACACTAACTTAGTATATTGTGTGAGAATTAAATGAATTATGAATTAGTTGGCGCATTTTACCACACTCTGGGGGTCCCTGACAGTCCTTCTTTACCGGCCCTGTAGTGATGCCAATGTAAACTTCCAAGTGACCGCGCAGTCAATCACTGTCACGAATGCAGGACAACCTATGATTAGCTAATTTTTGGGAAATCCTTATAACAAAAGGGGATTGAAAATATTTACAATTATTTTAAAAGCATTAAAAAAAAACAGACCCAATACTTATAATTAGTTTGTTGAAAGTAGTCTAATTAAAGGGAGCTGAAAGGATTAGAGATTATGAACCCGATTCACCAGTGTTTTTGCCAGAAAACTGGCATAAAGCTCTTGAAAAGTTGCAAAGTTTTGTGACTTTTCCCATTTTCACATAATTTTAACTTCTTTAAAGCCCAAGACGTACTGATACGTATCTGCGCCCTGGGACTTAAGAGCCTGATACGTATTAGTACATCTTTGCGATCGCGCCCGCACACAGGCTGTGGGTGCGTGATCGCCGCTGGGTGTCAACTGATCGTCACAGCTGACACCCGGTGCTATGTGCTGGGAGAGGTCCCGCACATTAACCCCCGCAATGCTGCGATCAAAGTCGTTCGCAGCATTGCGGGGGCAAGGGGAGGTGATCGGGATAGTCACCTCTCCTGCCGGCGTCCAGCAATGTGTGCTGCGGCTTCCCGGATGTTGCCATGATGACCCGATTCACTGAGGGGTGCAGTTTTAAGAATGGTGTCACTTTTGGGTATTTTCAGTCATAAAGACCCCTCAAAGTGACTTCAAATGTGATGCGGTCCCTAATAAAATGGTTTTGTAAATTTTGTTGGAAAAATGAGAAATCGCTGGTCAATTTTAACCCTTATAGCTCCCTAATAAAAATAAATTTGGGTTCCAAAATTGTGCTGATGTAAAGTAGACATATGGGAAATGTTATTTATTAACTTTTTTTGTGTGACATATCTCTCCGATTTAAGGGCATAAAAATTCAAATTTTGAAAATTGCAAAATTTTCTAAATTTTCGCCAAATATCTGTTTTTTTCACAAATAAACACAAGTGATATCGAAGAAATTTTACCACAATCATAAAGTACAATATGTCATGAAAAAATATTCTCAGAACCAGGGGGATCCGTTGAAGCGTTCCAGAGTAATTACCTCATAAAGTGACAGTGGTCAGAATTGTAAAAATTGGCCTTCTCATTAACGTGCAAACCACTTTGGGTTGTAAAGGGGTTAAGGACTCTACCTGCATATACAGTCATGGCGGAAAGTGCTGGCACCCTTGAAATTGTTTCAGAAAATTACACATGTTTTATTACACGCATGTTTATTTCCTTTGTGTTTATTGGAACAACACAAAAAAACTGAGAAAAAAAAGGCAAATTGGACATAATTTCACACAAAACTCCAAAAATAGGCCGGAATACATATATATATTTTTGATAGGACAACACTGAAGATGCGACACTTTGATACAATGTACAGTAGTCAGTGTACAGCTTGTTTAACTGTAAATTTGGTGTGCCTGCAAAATAACTCAACACACAGCCATTAATGTCTAAACCGCTGGCAACAAAAGTGAGTACACCCCTAAGTGTGTTCTCAGCTGATGTTATTTGTTGGTTTTTCTTTGCATCCCGAACAATTTTCTTGGCAGTTGTGGCTGAAATTTTTGTTGGTCTACCTGACTGTGGTTTGGTTTTTACAGAGCATCTGATTTTCCATTTGTTAATCACAGTTTGAACACTGCAGACTGGCATTATCAATTCCTGGGATATCTTTTTGTATCCCTTTCCTGTGTTATACTCTTTTTGCCTCCCTTTCCTGTGTTATACAGTTCAACTACCTTTTCCCGGAGATCCGTTGATAATTCTTTTGCTTTCCCCATCTCAAAATCCAGAAACGTCAGTGGCTGGATCCCAGAAACTCACTCAGCTTTATGCACACACACTGATTACAAGCAAACAGGTCATAGGTGAGGATGTTACCTTTAGTAGCCATTCAAACGCATTTGTGTCAAATTCTGTGCATGTTATCAGGCCAAAATCACCAGGGTATGTGAACTTTTTGATCAGGATTATTTGGATGTTTTTGGTTGTCATTAGTGATGAGCGAGCACTAAAATGCTCGAGTACTCGTTGCTCGGGTCAAGCAAATTGAAATACTCGGGTGCTCAACCCGAGCAATGAGCCCAATATAAGTCTAGGGGAAACTTGAGCATTTTTCAGGTGGCTCCCCACGGCGGTCTGCAGAGGGCCTAAAAATTGCCCAAATCGATGGGAACTGTGCTCAAATGACATGGGAACAGCATGGGGAAGCCCCCTGGAAGCATCTCTGACTCCCAGATCACTGCTGTCAACAACGTCGTCAGAGTATTACGCCACTTTTACGGCGTAAGGAACATCCTTTCCAGGGTGATGACTTGTATATAAGGCAAAATAAATAAACAAAAACAAAAATACTCCTACACACCTTGGGCTATGTTCACACGTAGCATTTTTGACACGTTTTTGCACTTTTGCATTGCTTTCAACTAAGACAAATGCATTCACCAGGAAATGTCATTTTAACATTTTACAACCTTATCTGGCCATGTGGTGTGTGACACATCATCAGACACATGCATACAGTGCTGAAAAGACATGGGAACAGCAAGGAGAAGACCTCTGGAAACATCTCTGACTCCCAGGTCACTGCCTAAGTGTGTGCCCATCATAAGTGATCCTTGTTACATGCGAAGATGCCTCCCGCCATGCACCTGTCGTTGCAGACTTGCAACAATCACCGTCCACGTCCTTGTCCCACTGCAGTGTTCAGTTGTCCCTACCCCATTCCTTGGAATGCAAGCACAAGAATGCCGGCAGCCACCCACCCACAGGCTGCAATACTATACTGCCAAATTTTTGACAGCTGCTTGCACTTGAAATGTGGCCTTTTAGGCTCGTGGAGGCGGAAGCTTTTCATAACCTCATGCCGGCGGCGGCCGGGTGTCCATACTCGGTCCCCAGCCGCCACTATATTTCCCGGTATCGCCTCCGCCTTCCACAAGCACGGGTCCCATAACATTACCCGTGCCCTCCCCAGTACACTTTCTGGGAAGGACCGCCTAACCACAAACACGTGGACAGGTGAATGTGGCCAGGGACGGTACGGAGCCAGTCCACAACTTTTTTTGCCAAGAGTTGTATTTAGCTCGGTGAAAGGACTGGCATAGAGGGAAACCGTATCTACCCTGCGTGTCATTTCTCCCAGAAAATCCTGTAATTGAGCTTGTTGCAGAAGCAATGGCAGCCCATCCAACATCAACTCGCACTTGTCAATGGTGCTTTGACACACACACATCTTTCTTTGCGCATTTAATTTCTTGAATACAGAGTTGAAAAATGGCCTGATCCGTAATGCGTTTTGAGAAATAACATGCATAAGCATGGCCGATCCGCATTAAAAAAGCAGCCATAGAGTGTCCAGGAACCTTCCCCCACACTTTTCTTAGCCAGGGCTGCTTTTCGGCAGGGTTGGACGGGCCCACCAGAGAACCGGAGACTCCTCCGGCGGGCCCTGGCTTCTCCTTCAGGAGAGTTCATAGTGAGTAGTGTAGCAGCCCTATCTTTCGTCAAACTCAATTTGACAGGTGCCACGCCCCCTATCAAAGTGTATCAAAGTGTGTAGCTGCACCCCTCCTCCCCCTCCCCTATCAGTTCGTGTGTTTTATCTTATTCATCATTTTATATGAATTTTATATGAGTTTGATGATGGTATCTGATTATTTACTCTTATTTGATAGTGTATGAGTTTATATGAGTTTATAGCCTCAACATTTTATTCTCATTTTATATGAGTTTTATAGCCCAAGACTTTATTTTTATTTGATAGGCTGATACTTATTGCTTGGGCATATTATGTATATGGCCAAGTTACAATTATCATTTTATATGAGTTTTATATCCCCATACTGTTTATTTGATAGGCTGATACTTATTGCTTGGGCATATTATCCATATGGCCAAGTTACAACGATCCCCAAGTATATAAAGTGTGTGTTTTATACGGATGTAAAAAGCAAAGACACAGTAAAAGTATTAAAAGATTTTATTTTTTTAAAGATAAATACATCTCCAAGACATTTCAATAATATAAAAATCCTTACAGAATAATATAAAAAGTATCACAAGTACAATTAATATACAGCATTACAATTCTTACAAAATAATATAAAAAGTGTTACATTCACATGTACCAAAATGCATGTAATAATAATAATATACATCATTACATTTCTTGCAGATTAATATAGAGTGTTACAATTCTGTCAGATCATTTATCCAATACATCACTTACATCGTGAGCCACATGGATTGTAGTATTGGTAGAGACCTTTTTTTAGGCAGCGAAGTTCCTTGTGTGATACCTAATGATGGAGAGTGTAAAGATTGAATTGTGCGGGTCGGTGTGGATAGCGTCCGGGGTGTAGATACATCGCTACCGTCACTGATGGAGATTTTTAATCCATCTAAAAGCTGTCTAGTAGCGGGATTGCCCACAACTGTAGATGGAATATTTAGCTCGGCCATTGCCTGCATAAATGAATCCCAACCCCGAAGCAGATTCCTGCTGGTCAGGCCATGGCTCTGTGCTGTACTACGTACCAAATCCAGCAAGTTAGATCCTGGTATTACAGCTCCTTTGAAAATATATTCGCTTTTATCATTCCAGAATGTAACATTTTTATTCTGCAGCAGCCTGTTTAGTAAAAATTCAGCCTTCTTTTTCTATCGTTGGTTTACATGGCTTACAATTTCAGTGACCTCTTGATTTTTATCAGGGCCTGTATTTGGCAATTGCTGCTGATCAGATTCAGGAGTGCTAACGAGATATAAAGTTGTTACTTCTTTTGAGCTGTGCCTCGCATGTACCAAGTATCGTTGTAGCACGGAACTATACATTTTAATTTTCACATCATCGGGTATGTCACGACGTTGTAAAACCGCGATTAATTTCATCATCAAGGCGACAAATAACACTCTCTCGTATGTTATCTGTATTAGGGGGTCTTAGTTTGACTAGATCCTGTTTGGGAACTAGATACATTTTCTCTGTATGCTCCATTATTTGCCTGTGAGCAGACTTGTTATTATCGGTATTGCAAAACCTAAAAGAGACCCTATAAACCCACCAGTCGGCTTTAGTAGGCGCTTCTTTTTCTTTATGGGGTGCGATCTATCACTCAGGGTTCTTATAGCTTTACGCCACTTCTTTAATATGTTTTTTTGTCGCTCTTCCAGGGGTATTCGGCCTTTTAAAATGTTTAAAGCAATTTCACCTATGGCTGTAATTAAATCTCTGCTTGCATTGTGCAAAATAGATTTTCTGACAGCGGGTGTTGCCTTCACCAACATTTTAGAAGAGCCCAGTTACGACGGAGTCTCTCAGACATCTTTACGACACTATGGCCGCAGTGTAGAATGCCTGATTCCATGTAAAATTCACTTTTTAGAACTATTTTTCATTTGAACATAGACAGCGGGCAATGCTGGTGAAAACGACCCCGTCCTTAAGCGCAGATCCTCAGGGGTATTAGCTCTCAAGTCTAACAGCAAATACTCATAAGGTTCCCGCGTGGCATCCTCAAAAGCTTCTAAGAAAAAATGTGTTTTTCCGAGGTATATCTGCCGGGCTAGAGTTAAAATTTGTAATTTATCTCGTGGATTTTTAAAAAGCACCATGTACTTTGTGTTTAAAGTTATTGTGCGTTTTTTCTTACCCTGACAAAATATGTTTTGTACCAGGTAGAAAATGCTGAGATTTCTGCGGTGAACTTACTTGGTAAATGCTTTCTCTAATTCGCAGTTCTCGCTAGCAGCCTCCATGAGATCATCAATAATAGTCAAATTTACCTTGTCAGGAGGGAATAAACCATCATCTACGAATGTATGCGGCAGACCCTCCACAAATGTGATGTGGGGAAAGGAGAGAGAGATTTCATCATATACCGTATATTCCGGCGTATAAGACGACCTGGTGTATAAAACGACCCCCCTACTTTCCTGTTAAAATATAGAGTTTAGGATATATTCGCCGTATAAGACTACCCCTTTTCCAACGCATACCAAACACCGGTAAAAATAGCTAGTAAAGGCTAGGTATTCAGCTGGGGGCTGATATTAGTAGCCTGGGAAGCTCCGTGGGTATTACCCCCTTCCCAGACTTCAAACATCTGCCCCAGCCGTCTGCTTAACCTCCGCTAGAGACTATAATGATGGGGGATCCCACGCCAATTTTCTTTTTAAAAAATCCTTTATTTTAACACTAAATGACAATTGAGGGGTTAATAAAGATGCAGTCCCTAAATTATTATTTATTTTGTAATTAATTTTTCCCAAAAATGTTGACGTGGGCTTCGCCATATTTTTGTGTCCAGCCAGGTACAGCAGGCAGGAACGGGCTGCCCCCAACCACCAGCTGCCTATTTGTACCTGGCCGGACACAACAATATAGGGAAGCCCTTTTTTTTTTAATTATTTCATGAAATAATTAAAAAAAAAAAAAATACGTGGGGCTTCGCCCTATTTTTGTGTCCAGCCAGGTACAACTAGGCAGCTGGGGGCTGGAATCTGCAGTGCAGGGAGGCCCAAGCTTTCTGGGCCCCCCCCGCTGCAAATTGCAGTCCGCAGCCACCCCAGAAAATGGCGCGTTCATAGAAGCGCCATCTTCTGGCGCTGTACCCAACTCATCCAGGGCCCTGGTGCGGTGGCTCACTGGGTAATAAAGGGGTTAGGGCCAGCTTGGCATTATCAGCTGGCCCTAAGCCCGAAATTCATGGGGTCACGCCAATATTAGACATGACCGCCATGAATTTCTAGTAAAGTAATTAAAAAAAACACAACACCCAGAATAAAGTCCTTTAATTGAAATAAACACACAATTTTTTAATGTTCTAAATTAAACCATACTTACCATCACGCCCATTCCAGCTGAAGCCAACGATCTCCTGCAATAAAAGTAAAATAATAAAGCAACCTCATCCTTACCTCTCCATGGTTCCCAGGACCGGTCCAGCTCTGCTACATTCACATGACAGGCTGCACCGCAGCAGAACGCTGCCGTTCAGCTTGCCATGCCGCAGACACTGAGAAGCGCAGGCATGCTTGTGCTCCTCAGTGTCTGACTGTGACGGCATCCAGATGAGCCGAGATCATGTCCAATGAACTCGGCTCACCTCATGCACGTCACTGACAGCGTGGGACAATTCTCCTGCTCCCCGCATGCGCAGTAGAAGTTTCCCACGCTGTCAGTGACGGACGTCCAGGAGGTGAGCTGAGTTCATTGTCGGCTCATCTGGATGCCGTCACAGCCAGACACTGAGGAGCGCAAGCATGCCTGCGCTTCTCAGTGTCTGCGGCATGGCAAGCTGGACGGCAGCGTTCTGCTGCGGTGCAGCTTGTCATCTCGATGTAGCAGAGCTGGACCCGTCCTGGGAGCCATGGAGAGGTAAGGATGAGGTTGCTTTATTATTTTACTTTTATTGCAGGAGATCGTTGGTTTCAGCTGGAATGGGCGTGATGGTAAGTATGGTTTAATTTAGAACAATAAAGAATTGTGTCTTTATTTCAATTAAAGGACTTTATTCTGGGTGTTTGTGTTTTTTTTTAACTTTGACTATGGGGTTAGTAATGGGGGTGTCTTATAGACGCCTCTCCATTACTAACCTGGGCTTGATGTCAGCTGGCAATATAAGCTGACATCAACCCCAGCCCTATTACCCCACTGCCACCGCTACAGGGCAGTGGGAAGAGCGAGGCTAAGTGCCAGAATTGGCGCATCCTATAGATGCGCCATTTCTGGGGCGGCTGACGGCTGGTGTTTCTAGCCTGGGAGGGGGCCAATATAAATGGCACCCTTCCTGGGCTACTAATATCAGCCTCCAGCTGTCTGCCTAGCCTTTGCTAGCTATTAAAATAGGGGGGACCCCACGTCATTTTTTTGGGATCCCCCATTTTAATAGCTAGTAAAGGCTAGGTATTCATCTGGGGGCTGATATTAGTAGCCTGGGAAGCTCCGTGGGTATTAGCCCCTTCCCAGGCTTCAAACATCTGTCCCAGCCGTCTGCTTAACCTCCGCTAGAGACTAAAATTACGGGGAACCCCACGCCAATTTTTTTTTTAATAAATCCTTTATTTTAACACTAGATGACAAGTACAGTAACCAACACTATCACTGTACTTATTATATTTGTGACTGACATGTTTCTATCTATCTAATCTATGTGTGATGCTCTATTCTTTCTATTCTAAATTGTCGGGTGCCGGCTTATGCCGCTGCTGAATTGCCGGCTTTTCATATAGTGTCACAGAAGCGATGCAAACTTCCCAGCTCCGGACTCAGCGCAGCGCTTCTGTGACAAGTGAAAGCTGTCGGCACAGAAGCCCTGCGCTGTGTCCGGAGCTGGGAAGACACTGCGATGTGTCAGAAAAGTTCGCTAGGTTCTGTCTGTCTCCGCTGCTGGGAATACGCAGCGATGTGTCAGTTTCAGCACAGAAGCGCTGACTGTCTGGACCTACCGCCGCCGTATTTTAACTCCCTCCACCTTATATTAACTCCCACATGGCAGGGATACGGCCACGGCAGCTTATTAACACCCCCAGAGTATCCCCGCATGTCAATTTCTGAAAGTTCAAAAACATTACCGGCGTATAAGACGACCCCAGACTAGACAGAAGATTTTTCAGTCTTCAAAAGTCGTCTTATACGCCGGAATATACGGTAGTTTTTGCCAGCACGAATAAAACCAAACATTTTTCTCACAAACCCGATTAATATTGAGTTTCAATATTATGTAACAGCTGTTTTACAAAATGGCTCTTTCCAGAATTAGACGGGCCTGCTAGAATACAGGAGAATGGAAGTTGTAGCCGTGGATCCATCCCAATCCCCAACTAATAGCCAAATGGCAGGGTTGTGAAATCGTCTAATAGGCGCCGCTTTGTGTAAACGCACTCTTGTGTTTTGCGCAGCGGTCTTGTTTCAATGTCCCAGAACTTTTTATTTCTCACAATGCCCGGCTGTTCTACGACAATACGCTTCTGTGTTTCTGTGTCAGAATTACGCGGGTAGTCCAGAACTAAATCTTTCAGACTGCTAAAATTAATAGATTGAGTGTTACCGACATTTAGTGTTATGCCCTTAACTTTTAAGACAGTTTTACCAGTGTTGAGTTTGTATCCGTAAGTTTTGGGACCCGCAGATACAAACTCTGTGATGTGAGTGTCATCGGGTATCTCACTGGTCAGCTCGCCCAGGTAATCGCCTAAAGTCGGCTGCCACTCACCTTCTCTCTGCACAAAAATAACTGAATCTGTGTCGTTATAAAGACACCTCTCCTGCAGCTGGTCCAGCAGAGAATAGAGCTCTAGCCGGGCATACGCGGTTGTAAAACACACTATAAAAATGTTTGTGTTTTTGTTGACGGTGTGATGGCCTTTTGCATATTTCCAGTTAATGGTCGCCGTTTCATCATCAATGAAATGTAACATTGAAATGTAATAGTAAGGTAGAAACACATACTTAAAAAGCTCATCGGGGTCACTAACAATGCTGGTACATGGTAAATTAGATCGCTGACCAAACTTTCCCCATAAAGAATTTAAGAAAAGTTTAGAGATTTGTCTCTTAGCCGGATTCACACCTATATTTTCAGGCCATAATTGTACACCTTTTTCAAGAAAGACGTCAATGTATTGCTTTCTTGACTTCATCAGTGCACGAGCTAGGTTAACCTGAAGCCTCCTGCTTATCACAAAGATGTAATTTAATGTAGAGAGCATACAGATCATCAGTTGTGTTAGGAAAATGCCATATTTCATAGATGTGGGCAATCCTGTACCCTTTTCTACAGCCATCTCAAGTTCTATAGTGCACCATGTACCGGTCAGGGCGCGTTTTTCATCACTATGAGTGCAAACCTCGGTCTGCGAACTTACAGCGCATGTGTAGCAAAGGGGAAACATTAATTTTTTTGTTGAGTTTTACAGGCAGCACAGGAAAAAACAAATATATTGGCGTGTAGACCTTGACTTTAGCAATACCAAAGTATTTTTTAATGAAGCCGAAATTGTCATAGATGATATCTGGGTGGCCTACAGGGTATGTTTTAGTTTTGTTTACAAAGAGATACAGACTGGTGAAATCGTAGTAATGCAACGTCTCTCCATCCTCCAAGCCGTGATAGAGTTTAGTGGCGTTAGTTCGGCCGCCATAAAGAGCATCTCGTGTTGGGAATTCCATTTGGAGTAGAAATGTTTGAAGGTTAGAATCTTTTTCAACCATTTCATTCCAGTCATGCTTCCACATCACTCTTACTGTGTACCCGCAGCACTGTAAGTAAAGCTTTTTAGCTAAAAATGCAGAATATAACTGCCCATAGGAAGTATTTGTTACCTTATTTGTGTCATTTTCATTATAACACACGGGGCAGCCATGGTAAAAACACCCCTGAAATTCAAATGCTACGTGTTGTTTGTTAACATAGGCGTACCCGTCTAGAAAATATTTCCCGACTTGTTTTTCGCCACCTCTCAAAGCATGCCGAATGACAATGTTCTCGGAGAGTGCTACATACATGAGCCACTGTATAGTGGGTGATGAGTAGCGCTTTTTTGTCTTGTGATAATTATCACCGGGTAAAATGGTGATGGTCTTTTTTGGAAGAAATTTAAACCGGTACATTAACAGGTGGATATGGCAGAAGAAAGGTGTATCGATATCCACGCTTCTCCGTATGAAAAGATGATCTGGTGATCAGAGGGTTAATGGAAATATTTTTTATTAATTAACTACATTCATACACATTTCACGGACGTCCTGTCCGTTTACTCAGTGAGTAGCTGATGGCCGGAAGACCTCCCATTTAAAGGGCACCTCCTCCAAAATGGAGGTGCCCGTGCAAGGTTGTTGCTTTGTGTGCTAAACTTTGCTTCAGCCCTCAGGTCCTCCTACCAGTCCGCCAGCCTGACTACCAGTCGAGTCCACCAGCCTGACTACCCGTCCAGCCGCCAGCCTGACTACCAGTCCAGTCCGCCAGCCTGAACACTAGTCCAGCCCAACAGTCTGCTTGCTGCCCAGTCTGCCAGTCTGTCTATGGGCCTGGCCTGTCCGCTTTTTCGGAGCCTCTACCTGCTACCTGTCTCCGCCAGCCAGTATACTCTCCAGCCTGACGGTCTGCCTACGATCTTCCCTGCCAGTCTATGGGCTAGGCTAAATCTGCCTACCCGGAGAACTTGCCTGTAACCTGCCTGTTAACTGCTGTGCTTACCAGCCAACCTACTTGGAGGCTCCTGTATGTCACCTGCCAGCTACCTGTGGTGTCTGCCAGTCCGTCTACCTGGATCACCCGTCAGCCTGCCTGCCGTGCTCATCTGCTGTACCAGTCAGTCCCTGCCATCTGACCCGTGGGAGTCACCTGCTCTTATACAAGGTCGGTCCCAGAGTGGCACCTGGTCCCTCTGCTCGGTCCCTCCTTGGTTCACCAAGTCGATTGAGCCGCCGTGCGACCTTGGTTGGTCTGAGTTGATATTTAGTTACGCCCCTCTGGCCCCTCCTTGCTTGCACCGTAGCACAGAGGTTCCACCACCCGGATCCGTAACAGTTTGCACGGGCCATGGAACCCGGTGGCCCCCAGGCTCCTTTGCTTGCTGACCTGTACCAGGGAGGTTTCTCATCAGAGATCCCAACAGGAAACCATCCTGACCTACCTGCGGAAAGTCAACTCCCACCTGGACTCGCTGTCCATCCCCCCTGTGTCCGCTTCAAGCCGAGTGGCACCCACTCAGGCGGCGTCTCAGCCTACCAGTGCCATGGCATCCAGCTCTGGACCCTGGCTCTCTGCACTTCCTCATTTCGGGGGTGACTCCGTTTTATGTCGGGGTTTTCTGAACCAGTGCACACTGCACTTTGAACTTTTGGCGCATCAGTTTCCCTCCGACCGGGCCAAGGTGGCGTTTGTCATGTCTCACCTCACCGGGGAAGCATTGGCATGGCTAAACCCTCTATGGGAGAGAGGGGATCCCCTGGTGTCTGATCTTCCGGCTTTTCTCACTGCCTTCCGAAAGATCTTCGATGAGCCTGGATGTCTACTGCCTCCTCACTGCTCCGTCTCCGCCAAGGGAGTCTCATCGTGGGCCACTATGTCATACAGTTCTGTACCCTCGCCTCTGAGCTCGCCTGGAACGACGAGGCCCTGGTGTCCACCTTTTGGGAGGGTCTTTCCGGACGAATCAAGGACGAGCTAGCCGACCGGGACATTCCTACCACCCTGGATGACCTGGTGTCACTAGCTACCCAGATTAACATCCGTTTCCTGGAACGAGTTAAGGAGACTAGGAGACTACCTGGGAGAAAAGATTTCCTCGTCTTGCTCCCATTTTCCAGAAACCGGCCTCCCAACCAGCAACTCCCCGGGCACGCTCGCCCAAACCCATGCTGATTGACCAGACCAAGATGGTTAAGTCCTGCCAAGAGACACGTTGAGCCGAGGGGAGCTGTTTCTACTGTGGTAGTAAGGAGCACATGATCCGCTCCTGTCTGGTGAAGCCGAGAAACTCCAGTGTCTAGGATGGCTTGGAGGGGTCGTCCTAGACAAGAGTAAAACCTCTCCGTCATTGACTCTGTTTGTACATTTCCAGTGGCAAGACATGCTTCTTTGAGACAGCCTTCCTGGATTCTGTATCCGCCGGGAATCTCATCTCACAGACGGTAGTGGAGCAGTATCAGATTCCTACTATACGTGTGGCTGAATCATTGTCGGTCACCGCTGTGGACAGGAGACTTCTTCCAGTAAACATCCTACTCGTCACAGAGCCTCTAATCCTTCAGGTGGGAATGCTGCACTCGGAGAAGATCTCCTTTCACGTGCTGTCCAGTCTCTCTCACGCTCTCCAGCTCGGTCTGCCTTGGCTTCAGAAACATGGGCCCGTCCTGAATTGGAGATCCGGTGAAGTGCTTCCTTGGGGTCAGAAATGCCATGAGTCCTGCCTGGTTCCGGTTCGTCCAGCTCTACCTCCGTCTACCCCGGCTAATGTACCTGGTCTACCGTCACCTTACTGGTCCTATGTAGACGTCTTCGACAAGAAGGAAGCAGAGACACTGCCACCTCATAGACCATATGACTGCCCTATCAACCTGGTACCCGGCACCTCTCCACCCCGTGGGCGTGTCTACCCCTTGTCGCTGGCCAAAACTCGGGCCATGTCGGAGTACATCGAAGAAAATCTTACTAGAGGATTCATCCAGAAATCTACCTTCCCGGCTGGAGCAGGATTTTTCTTCGTAAAGAAAAAGGATGGCTCTCTGCGTCCCTGTATTGATTATAGGGGACTCAACCAGATTACCATCAAAAATAAGTACCCCCTGCCGCTCATCTCTGAACTGTTCGATCGCCTTAAAGGCGCGAAGATCTTCACCAAGCTCGATCTTCGCGGGGAGTACAACTTGGTTCGGATCCGCCAGGGAGACGAGCGGAAGACGGCATTCAATACCCGGGACGGCCACTACGAGTACCGTGTGATGCCCTTCGGTCTCTGTAACTCTCCAGCTGTCTTCCAAGAGCTAGTTAATGACATCTTCCGTGATCTCTTATACTCATGCGTGGTGGTATACCTGGACGACATCTTGGTCTTCTCTCCGGACCTATCCACACACCGGAGGGATGTTCGTCAGGTTCTGCTTAGGCTCAGGCAGAACCACTTATACGCAAAATTTGAGAAAAGCCTCTTCGTGCAAACCTCTCTTCCGCTATATTACCCCTAAGACTGGTCTACGGATGGACCCCGAGAAGGTCTCTGCCGTCTTAAAGTGGCCCCGACCGGAGGGGTTGAAGGCGATTCAGCGATTCCTGGGCTTCGCTAACTATTACCGCCTCTTCACCCCACATTTCTCTTCCCGGACTGCTCCCATCTCAGCGCTCACCCATAAGGGAGCAAATCCTAAGGAATGGACGTCCGAAGCGGAGGAGGCCTTCCTCTCTTTAAAACAAGCCTTCTTTTCTGCCCCAGTGCTGCACCGTCCGGATTGCAACAAAGTTCTTTCTGGAGGTTGATGCTTCCTCTTCCGGAGCAGGAGCGGTGCTCACCCAGAAGTCCCCATCCGGCAGAATGGTAACCTGCGGCTTCTTCTCCAAGCTCTTCTCAACTACTGCATAGGAGACCGAGAACTGCTGGCCATCAAATTGGCGCTGGAGGAGTGGCGTCACCTGCTAGAGGGGGCTCTGCACCCGGTGGTCATCTACACTGACCACAAAAACCTGGCATATCTACAAAATCCGCGTCAGGCTCGATGGTCTTTGTTCTTCGCCCGTTTCAACTTCACTCTACATTACCGTCCTGCTGACAAGAACATTAAAGCTGATGCTTTGTCCCGATCCTTCCTGTCCTCCAACCAAGAGGAGGAGCATATGCATATCATCGATCCCTCCAAAGTGATGAATGTGGCTCCGTTGGACCTGTCTCGTCTCCCACCCAAATTATTTTTGGGAAGTTTTTCAAATGGTCCAACAAATGTTATACACAGATGTCAATAAGGAATGTGAGATGGTTGGATAAGAATTTTGATTTTTCTCTAGATAATCCATCTCCTAAGGATTCGGGACTTTACCAGTGTTGTGTTTTAACTAAAAATAATTACAAACAATGCAAAGATGTAAATGTTTGGTCAGCAGTAGATAATGTATGTACACAGACAAGGTTTCAACCATCTACTCATTTCCAATTCAATCAATTCCAATCTAAACCTCTATTGAGAGATGGAGAATTTATGACTATGATATGGACTTTCAATATGACTAATTGGAAAATATCTTCCAGATATCCCCAATGTCAATCACATCTCATTAACATGGAGATGGGAATAAAACAATGGTTTGGAAAAAGAACTTCAACACAGGTTAGAAGTAAGAGGGGGATATTAGAAGGTATTTTGGGGGAATTAGGAACAGTGGAAAGTTTAATTAACACTATGGACATTCATACACTTAAATCAGATTTGGAAAATATTGGGTATATTGGAGGTAAAGGGGTAAAAATTCAGAAAAGTTTGAATCAACTCATTGAAAAGATGGTTTTGAACACCGCTGCTGTGTTGGGATCTTCAGTGTCACATCTACAAGATGCTAATTTAGCTCTAATAGAACAGGAATCCCAAGTGGCCAGAGCATGTCTAGAAGTTTAGATTGAATATTCCACCAATCTGAAAATGATTGCACAGGCATTGCAAAGTGGAATTACACCTTTAGGAATAATGAGGAATTTGCCTGCAGAATATAATTTTGCGTTAAATCACACAGATTTGTAGGTAAGTGGTTAGGATGTGAACCGAACATTTGTATAGGAACATCACTAATCCCAATATCGGGAAGAGAAGAAACCATGGTTCCTATAACTGTTCTGGGCATTCCTGTTAGTAATACACAATTGCTATATTATCTATTACAGGACACAGATTTAGCATTTGATGGTACCAACACTGGACAATTAGACATTTCTTCATGCTTACATTTAGTTTCTAAGGTAATGTGTCTACCTGGACAGGATAAAGTCATTTATAACTCGTGTTTCCATAATCATACCTCATGTCATGCCAGAGTTGAGAATGTGCACACGATACATGACTTGGTGACTCCAGTAAGCTCGAACAAAATTTGTTTTCAAGTTATGTCCAAAAAAGAAGTTGTTTCTGCATTCTTCTCATCTTGTATGGAGGGAAATGTGAAAACTATCTCCAAGAAGGAAGGAAGTATTAATATTACGTCAATAGGGACAAGAAATCAGAAAATCCTTCCGATACAGTTCAGTTTGTCACAAATATGTAATTCCCCTTGGAATATGTGGACAAATGAGACAAAGACAAAGGTTTGTTAAATTTATTAACAAAACAACTAAAAGAAGCTGAAATTGTATTCAGACATGAACAAGGTAACTTAAATTATGTTGAACATGAATGGACAAGTATGTCAGCCTCATCTTGGTGGAAAAATCTAGGAAGATCAGTAACTAGTTGGTCACAGTCTTCAGTGAAAATGGCTGCTGAAAATGTATTAACAAATCCAATAGTAATCATATTTATTTTGGTCTTGCTGTGTATTATTCAGATTTTTATCATGTGTAAAATTAAGAAAATATGCAAAAAGATATAGAAATGAAAAACGAGGATGATATTTTAAGAGAAATGTTAAAAAGAAAAAATATAACTATTTGAGTGAATTTTTATTTTTAATTGAGAAGATTTTGGAAACTCAGATGACATTCAATACAGGTTTTGATACCAGGTTTTCAGAATAAAGAATGAATGTGATATGAATGGTGAGAGAATGAGTTTAGGATTGATTATGATATTTTTTAAATCATAATTGGGGGGACTGTAAAATATAAATTTCTTATGATAGAAAGATACATGCATAAGCTTTAACATGCTTGGGCTGTAACCATGCTTAGATTCAAATATAGAGAAAGACTGGGGTTATTCTGGGACCTTGGTAGAAACCTGTTCAGTTTGTCAAACCTATAGGACTCTATCAATATGGGTTATTTGGAGATAACTAGTGATCCTTAAAGGTCACTAGCCATATGTTTAAAATATACCAACAAGAGGTGATGTGCACGTAGCCAAAATGCATATGTCACAAGTTACTAGTTTCGTTCTAATATGGTAGAAGTTACTAATATATCAGCAAGTCGCCATATTGGGTTATGAAACTGTAAAAATATTCTCCAATGTATGTCTATGAGGCCAGATGGTATATAAGAAGAGCCAGAATTGAATGGGGGAGATCACTCATTCCTTGAGTATCTCCAACACGGATCATGCTTCTATACTGGATACGTAAGAACCTATAATTGTTTCCTTTCTCTCTTCTAACCTGATTCTTCTTTCTATGTGCTGTGAAATATTTTCTTCATTTTTGTAACCACTTTTGAATGAACATTAAATAAGCTTTTGTTTTATCCACACAATTCAAGATTGTTTTCCTCTCTATTCTCACCGTACCCTTACCTAAAGTAAGGAAGTGTTAGTTTTTCTAACACCAACCAACAACCTTTTCACACTGCTCTGGCTTCAAGAGTGGTATTACACGGCCCCCTAGAAATTGGGACAGGAAGGTAGTTCGACATGATGTGGGTGCCTGTTTTGCTCCCTCAGAAGGCACAGTTTCATGTTGCCCACGGCATCGGCGTGCATATCCACTTCCCCCTCCTTTGCCACTCGCCTTGCCCATTTTAAATGGCGTTTAATATTTGTCACGTTGCCAAAAATGTCTGTATTATTACCGCAGTAATATAGGATCACGTCTGATGACTATGGTTTTACGCAGTAACCTGGGAGTCAGAGATGCTTCCAGAGGTCTTCCCCATGCTGTACCCATGTCTTTTCAGCACTGTATGCATGTGTCTGATGATGTGTCACACACCACATGGCCAGATAAGGTTGTAAAATGTTAAAATGACATTTCCCAGTGAATGCATTTGTCTTGGGGGAAAGCAATGCAAAAGTGCAAAAACGCATCAAAAATGCTACATGTGAACATAGCCCAAGGTGTGGAGGAGTATTTTTGTTTTTGCTTATTTATTTTGCCTTATATACAAGTCTTTACCCTTGAAAGGATGTTCCTTAACATATTTCCCAGGAAAATCCATTTTGGTTTCGTTTTTGTATGTTTTATTGTGAGTCCGTAAAAGTGGTGTAATACCTTTGACAACGATGTTGACAGCAGTGACCTGGGAGTCAGAAATTCTTCCAGGGGTCTTCCCCATGCTGTTCCCATGTCATTTGAGCACTGTTCCCATCGATTTGGGCAATTTTTAGGCCCCCTGCAGACCGCCGGAGGGAGCCGCCTGAAAAGTGCTCTAGTTTCCCATAGACTTACATTGGGCTCATTGCTCGGGTCCAGCATAAAAGCACTGCAATTTGCTCGACCCGAGCAACGAGCATTTTAGTGCTTGCTCATCACTATTGTTTCACTTTAAATCCAGATTAGTGGCCTGCAGAGCTGAAATCACAAAGATTCACTGTCCAAATATTTCTGGATCTAACTGTATTCATATATTTACACTATATGGACAAATATTGCATCTCTTGCCCCCACCCACCAAACCAAATCCCAAAATGTCCTCCTGCCTCTTTTCCTAACTCCCAATCCCAAAATAGACAAGGACATTTGGAGTTGCCAATCCTCCCTCTTTTGTAGACTTCTGGAGATAAAGCTTCTTCAGCTTCGGCTCTTTACTTCTCCTACAGACAACATGGTGGAAAAACGAAGCACTTTCTATAATCAGTTATTTTTTTATTACATTTTTTTAAAGGGAAATTACAATAAAATGCCCCCAATCCCTTTTTCCCTTCTCCCAATCCCTAATGCTGGGGTAAGATTATCTCTACAGAGACCGCTGTACAGGAATATTAGGGCTCCAGCGACATCACATCTATTATACAGAGAATAGCGCTATCTCCATAGCTCTGTAGACAAGGACATAGAGATCAGACAAGGTCCTCATATTCAGGCAGCTTCTATTTTACTCCAACCCTCTTTATAAGAACAAGATCAGAGTCTCATTATACCGAGCAGAGAACCTCCAGGGACAAAGACCCCGTCTGCTCCTAACACGCCGGGGGTCCGGAGTATCCAGCCACGGGGCCCGGATTCCCTCATTTGTGGCCCCAGCGTTTCTTGTAGAATAAATCCCTTTCTCATCCAGTCCTGTAGCAATGACTTTGTTATCAGGTTTTGTAGGAGGGTTCGTCTGACTCCATCTTATGTTATCAATATCTGTGCGAGAAACAAGAGACGTCCGAGCACAGTTTTACCGAGTGTCCAGTGTCAGATAAAGAGCCGCGGTGTCTGCAACCGAACCTGGGGGGTATACAGCTGTATACAGCGTACACACAGGGCTCCATATATACACTGCTCTGCACGCCTCGCACACGCGTGGCTCCGCACGCCTTGTACACACGCGGCTCCGCTCCGTACACCTCGTACACACGCGGCTCTGCTCCGTACACCTCGTACACACGCGAGGCTCTGCTCCGCACACCTCGTACACACGCGCGGTTCTGCTCCGCACACCTCGTACACACGCAGCACCGCTCCGTACACCTCGTACACACGCTGCTCTGCTCCGTACACCTCGTACACACGCGGCTCCGCTCCGTACACCTCGTACACATGCGGCTCCGCTCCGTACACCTCGTACACACGCGGCTCCGCTCCGTACACCTCGTACACACGCGGCTCCGCTCCGTACACCTCGTACACACGCGGCTCTGCTCCGTACACCTCGTACACACGCGCGGCTCTGCTCCGCACACCTCGTACACACGCGGCACCGCTCCGTACACCTCGTACACACGCTGCTCTGCTCCGTACACCTCGTACACACGCGGCTCTGCTCCGTACACCTCGTACACATGCGGCTCCGCTCCGTACACCTCGTACACACGCGGCTCCGCTCCGTACACCTCGTACACACGCGGCTCCGCTCCGTACACCTCGTACACACGCGGCTCCGCTCCGTACACCTCGTACACATGCGGCTCCGTACACCTCGTACACACACGGCTCCGCTCCGTACACCTCGTACACACGTGGCTCTGCTCCGTACACCTCGTACACATGCGGCTCCGCTCCGTACACCTCGTACACACGCGGCTCCGCTCCGTACACCTCGTACACACGCGGCTCCGTACACCTCGTACACACACGGCTCCGCTCCGTACACCTCGTACACACGCGGCTCCGCTCCGTACACCTCGTACACACGCGGCTCCGTACACCTCGTACACACACGGCTCTGCTCCGTACACCTCGTACACACGCGGCTCCGCTCCGTACACCTCGTACACACGCGGCTCTGCTCCGTACACCTCGTACACACGCGGCTCCGCTCCGTACACCTCGTACACACGCGGCTCCGCTCCGTACACCTCGTACACACGTGGCTCTGCTCCGTACACCTCGTACACACACGGCTCCGCTCCCTACGCCTCGTACACATGCGGCTCTGCTCCGTACACCTCGTACACACACGGCTCCGCTCCCTACGCCTCGTAAACACGCGGCTCTGCTCCGTACACCTCGTACACACGCGCGGCTCCGCTCCGTACACCTCGTACACACACGGCTCTGCTCCGTACACCTCGTACACACACGGCTCTGCTCCGTACACCTCGTACACACGCGGCTCTGCTCCGCACACCTCGTACACACGCGGCACCGCTCCGTACACCTCGTACACACGCTGCTCTGCTCCGTACACCTCGTACACACGCGGCTCTGCTCCGTACACCTCGTACACACGCGGCTCCGCTCCGTACACCTCGTACACACGCGGCTCCGCTCCGTAGACCTCGTACACACGCGGCTCCGCTCCGTACACCTCGTACACACGCGGCTCCGCTCCGTACACCTCGTACACATGCGGCTCCGTACACCTCGTACACACACGGCTCCGCTCCGTACACCTCGTACACACGTGGCTCTGCTCCGTACACCTCGTACACATGCGGCTCCGCTCCGTACACCTCGTACACACGCGGCTCCGCTCCGTACACCTCGTACACACGCGGCTCCGTACACCTCGTACACACGCGGCTCCGCTCCGTACACCTCGTACACACGCGGCTCCGCTCCATACACCTCGTACACACGCGGCTCCGTACACCTCGTACACACACGGCTCTGCTCCGTACACCTCGTACACACGCGGCTCCGCTCCGTACACCTCGTACACACGCGGCTCTGCTCCGTACACCTCGTACACACGCGGCTCCGCTCCCTACGCCTCGTACACATGCGGCTCTGCTCCGTACACCTCGTACACACACGGCTCCGCTCCCTACGCCTCGTAAACACGTGGCTCTGCTCCGTACACCTCGTACACACGCGGCACCGCTCCGTACACCTCGTACACACGCTGCTCTGCTCCGTACACCTCGTACACACGCGGCTCTGCTCCGTACACCTCGTACACACGCGGCTCCGCTCCGTACACCTCGTACACACGCGGCTCCGCTCCGTAGACCTCGTACACACGCGGCTCCGCTCCGTACACCTCGTACACACGCGGCTCCGCTCCGTACACCTCGTACACACGCGGCTCCGCTCCGTACACCTCGTACACACGCGGCTCCGTACACCTCGTACACACACGGCTCCGCACACCTCGTACACATGTGGCTCTGCTCCGTACACCTCGTACACACACGGCTCCGCTCCCTACGCCTCGTACACATGCGGCTCTGCTCCGTACACCTCGCACACACGAGGCTCCGCTCCGTACACCTCGTACACACGCGGCTCTGCTCCGTACACCTCGTACATACGGCTCCGCTCCGTACACCTCGTACACACACGACTCTGCTCCGTACACCTCGTACACACGCGGCTCCGCTCCGTACATCTCGTACACACGCGGCTCTGCTCCGTACACCTCGTACACCCGCGGCTCTGCTCCGTACACCTCGTACACCCGCGGCTCTGCTCCGTACACCTCGTACACACACGGCTCTGCTCCGTACACCTCGTACACACGCGGCTCTGCTCCGTACACCTCGTACACACGCGGCTCTGCTCCGTACACCTCGTACACAGGGCTCCGCTCCGTACACCTCGTACACGCGCGGCTCTGCTCCGTACACCTCGTACACACGCGGCTCTGCTCCGTACACCTCGTACACACGCGGCTCTGCTACATCCACACTGTAAACCCCTCCTGACCCCATACATAAACTTCAGCTCATCCAGCACCATGACAACCAGCACAGCAGAGTCCTGCATCCACTGAGGCCCCTGATCATGTGACCCCTGACTCCTCCCCTCCTGTGACCTCATCACAGCTCCTGTGCGCACAGAGCAGCCATATATGTGGTGGCGGCTCTGCAGGTGGAGGTATGTGGAGACCCCCCATTACTGGGCGCAGGGGGCAGTAACCCCTTCAGCACGGAGACTCTTTTGGGGTCTTCTGTTGCCCCTTTATAAGAATCATAAGGTTTTTGTTCTGTTTTCTGTAATAGATACATACGACCCAACTATGGAGACAGGAAGGGGGGAAACGTATTGTTCTCATAGTACAGGGCCCCTTTACTGCTCCCACAGTGTAATGCCCCCATTATGCCCCTTATGCAGGATGTATGATGTCCCCACACAGTGTAATGCCCCCATTATGCCCCTTATGTAGGATGCATGATGCCCTCACACAGTATAATGCCCCCATTATTCCCCTTATGCAGGATGTATGATGCCCCCCACAGTGTAATGCCCACATTATGCCCCTTATGTAGGATGCATGATGCCCTCACACAGTATAATGCCCCCATTATTCCCCTTATGCAGTATGTATGATGCCCCCACAGTGTAATGCCCCTTATGCAGTATGTATGATGCCCCCCACACAGTGTAATGCTCCCATTATGCCCCTTATGCAGGATGTATGATGCCCCCACACAGTGTAATGCCCCAATTATGCCCCTTATGCAGTATGTATGATGCCCCCACACAGTGTAATGCACCCATTATGCCCCTTATGCAGTATGTATGATGCCCCCACACAGTATAATGCCCCCATTATGCCCCTTATGCAGTATGTATGATGCCCCCACACAGTGTAATGCACCCATTATGCCCCTTATGCAGTGTGTGTGATGCCCCCACACAGTGTAATGCCCCCATTATGCCCCTTATGCAGTATGTATGATGCCCCCACACAGTGTAATGCCCCCATTATGCCCCTTATGCAGGATGTATGATGCCCCCACACAGTGTAATGCCCCCATTATGCCCCTTATGCAGGATGTATGATGCTCCCACACAGTGTAATGCCCCCATTATGCCCCTTATGCAGGCTGTATAATGCCCCCACACAGTGTAATGCCCCTTATGCAGTATGTATCATTCCCCACACAGTATAATGCCCCCATTATGCCCCTTATGCAGTACCTCTTGAAGCTCATCAAGAGAATGCCAAGAGTGTGTAAAGCAGTCATCAAAGCAAAAGGTGGCTACTTTGAAGAACCTAGAATATAAGACATATTTTCAGTTGTTTCACACTTTTTTGTTAAGTATATAATTCCACATGTGTTAATTCATAGTTTTGATGCCTTCAGTGTGAATGTACAATTTTCATAGTCATGAAAATACAGAAAAATCTTTAAATGAGGCGTGTCCAACCTTTTGGTCTGTACTGTGAGATATATATATATATATATATATATATATATATATATATATATATATATATATAATTTTTTTTTTTTTTTTTGCTCTTTTGAGGTTGGGGGCCCAAGTACAGCTATTCCTGTGGGACCTGTGATTTCTATCTACGTCGATATATATAGGATAATGGCGTATAATAAGGTTGTTATGGATGTGACTTAACTAACATTGTGCAGTCAGCTCATTAACAACATTATGACAGCTGACACCCTGTAGTATCGTCCCCGGACGTTTTTGCGACCAATTGGGGCCAATGAACCCCTTAAATACTGCTGTCAATCGCGACAGCAGTATTTAAATTGTTACAAGGGAGTCATAAGACCCCCTTTGTAACCATCGGACCCCTGCAATGAGAATTGCTGGTCCCGATGGTTACCATGGTACCCTGACTTCATGTGATGACCCCAGGGTTCAGTGGCCTGTGAGATCTAGCTATAAGCTGACTATTCTCATGCACTGCAGTTTATGAGAGCAGTGATAAAAAATAAAATGATACATGTCCCACAGTGAAATTAAGTATGTAAAAAACACAAAAAAACGCACACATCACGAAAAGCCGTTTCGCCATTTAAAGCGCAGCGATTGTGATAAAACAAAAATAAACAACAACAAAAAAAAAAGTACACACAGTTGGTATCGCTGGATCCGGAATGACCCGCTCTATAAAACTGGCATGTTATTTATTCTGTTTCGCGGACACCGTAAAAAAAAAATAATAAATGCACACCAAAACATCGCTTATTCATCATACTGATTAGCGATCAAAAAGTTATGTTAAAAAAATGGTAAAAATGAAACCACCAAACCGCAAAAAACAAGCCCTAATGTAACTAATAGCCCAAATATAGCTCATTCGGCGAAAAAAAATAAAGAAGTTTCAACTCTCAGAAAATGGCGATGCCAAAACAAATTCATTTTTGTAAAATAGTATTTTTAGTCTGTAAAATTAGCAAAGCACAAAAAATATAAATCTGGTACTGCTGTAATTGCACCGATCCGACGAACAAATCAGTCTAATCACTTTTACTGCACAGCGAATGGCGCAAAAAATATAGAAAAAATTACTGTATTACTGGTTTTTGTTCATTTTATGTCTGAAAAATCTGCATAAAAAGCGATCAAAAAATATGTGCAAAATGGTACCAAAAAAAATCTGCCACTCGACCTGCAAACAATAATCCGTCATACAGCGGTGTTTGCCAAAAAATAAAAAAGTTACGTGTGTTTTAGTCTAATGTGTATGGAGGCATTAAAAAGTAACTTATTGGACTTTGCCTCTGGCCCGGCCTAATAGACTTTCATACATTGCCGGCCCAGACACCATTATTAGGCATTTAAGTATCGTAGTAACTGGGCAGCCCCATACTATCGAGTACTTGGGAAGGAGGGTCATTGAGCCGAACTCTGTCAAACCTTATTAGTAGTGTTGAGCGATACCTTCCGATATCAGGAAATATCGTATCGGATTGGATCGGACCGATACTCAAAAAGTATCGGATATCGCCGATTCCGATACCGGAAACCAATGCAAGTCAATGGGACACTAATATCGGAATGAAAATAAACCCTTTCTTTCCTTGTAGGTTAATTCTACATGAAGTAAAACAACTAAGAATAATGTAGAATGTATTATGCGAAAAGCCGGCAATTCATCAGCGCATACACCGGTACCCGACAATTTACAACAGAAAGAATAGAGCACCACACATAGATTAGATAGATAGAAACATGTCAGTCACATATATATGAAGCACAGTGACAGTGTTGGTTACTGTACTTGTCATTTAGTGTAAAGGATTTATAAAAAAAAATAATAGTGTTTTCATGCACCGTCTCTTTAAGAAAGCCGGCCGGCAATTCAATCTGTACCCGACAATTTAGAATTTTTTGATTACTGTACTTGTCATTTAATGTTAAAATAAAGGATTTATTTAAAAAAAAATTGGCGTGGGGTTCCCCTTAATTTTAGTCTCTAGCGGAGGTTAAGCAGACAGCTGGGGCAGATGTTTGAAGCCTGGGAAGGGGGTAATACCCACGGAGCTTCCCAGGCTACTAATATCAGCCCCCAGCTGAATACATAGCCTTTACTAGCTATTAAAATGGGGGACCCCCCCAAAAAAATGACGTGGGGTCCCCCCTAATTTAATAGCTAGCAAAGGCTAGGCAGACAGCTGGGGGCTGATATTAATAGCCCAGGAAGGGAGCCATGAATATTGGCCCCCTCCCAGGCTAGAAACACCAGCCGTCAGCCGCCCCAGAAATGGCGCATCCATAGGATGCGCCAATTCTGGCACTTAGCCTCGCTCTTCCCACTGCCCTGTAGCGGTGGCAGTGGGGTAATAGGGCTGGGGTTGATGTCAGCTTATAATGCCAGCTGACATCAAGCCCAGGTTAGTAATGGAGAGGCGTCTATAAGACACCCCCATTACTAACCCCATAGTCAAAGTTAAAAAAAAAACACAAACACCCAGAATAAAGTCCTTTAATTGAAATAAACACACAATTCTTTATTGTTCTAAATTAAACCATACTTACCATCACGCCCATTCCAGCTGAAGCCAACGATCTCCTGCAATAAAAGAAAAATAATAAAGCAACCTCATCCTTACCTTTCCATGGTTCCCACGATGGCTCCAGCTCTGCTACATCGAGATGACAGGCTGGACCGCAGCAGAACGCTGCCATCCAGCCTGTCATCCCACGGACACTGAGAAGCGCAGGCATGCTTGCGCTCCTCAGTGTCTCTCTGTGACGGCATCCAGATGAGCCGACAATGAACTCGGCTCACCTCATGCACGTCACTGACAGCGTGGGAAAATTCTCCTGCACTCAGCGCTTCAGCGTGCGAATTTTCCCACGCTGTCAGTGACGTGCATGAGGTGAGCCGAGTTCATTGGACATGACCTCGGCTCATCTGGATGCCGTCACAGAGAGACACTGAGGAGCGCAAGCAAGCCTGCGCTTCTCAGTGTCTGCGGGATGACAGGCTGGATGGCAGCGTTCTGCTGCGGTCCAGCCTGTCATCTCGATGTAGCAGAGCTGAAGCTCTCGTGGGATCCATGGGAAGGTAAGGATGAGGTTGGTTTATTATTTTTCTTTTATTGCAGGAGATCGTTGGCTTCAGCTGGAATGGGCGTGATGGTAAGTATAGTTTAATTTAGAACAATAAAGAATTGTGTGTTTATTTCAATTAAAGGACTTTATTCTGGGTGTTGTGTTTTTTTTAAATACTTTACTAGAAATTCATGGTGGTCATGTCTAATATTGGCGTGACCCCATGAATTTCGGGCTTAGGGCCAGCTGATAATGCCAAGCTGGCCTTAACCCCTTTATTACCCAGTGAGCCACCGCACCAGGGCCCTGGATGAGTTGGGTACAGCGCCAGAAGATGGCGCTTCTATGAACGTGCCATTTTCCAGGGCGGCTGCGGACTGCAATTTGCAGCGGGTGGGGCCCAGAAAGCTTGGGTCTCCTTGCGCTGCAGATTCCAGCCCCCAGCTGCCTAGTTGTACCTGGCTGGACACAAAAATAGGGCGAAGCTCCACGTATTTTTTTTTTAAATTATTTCATGAAATTCATGAAATAATTAAGAAAAAAAGGGCTTCCCTATATTGTTGTGTCCGGCCAGGTACAAATAGGCAGCTGTTGGTTGGGGGCAGCCCATTCCTGCCTGCTGTACCTGGCTGGACACAAATATAGGGCGAAGCCCCACATCAATTTTTTTTTAATTATTTCATGAATTTCATGAAATAATTTAAAAAAAAAATACGTGGGGCTTCTCCCTATTTTTGTGTCCAGCCAGGTACAACTAGGCAGCTGGGGGATGGAATCTGCAGCGCAGGGAGGCCCAAGCTTTCTGGGCCCCCCCCCCCACTGCAAATTGCAGTCCGCAGCCACCCCGGAAATTGGCGCGTTCATAGAAGCTGGATGCTGTACCTGGCTGGCATACAAAAATATAGCAAAGCCCACGTCAAAATTTTTGGGAAAAATTAATTAAAAAATAAATAATAATTTAGGGACTGCATCTTTATTAACTCCTCAAATGTCATTTAGTGTTAAAATAAAGGATTTATTTAAAAAAAAAATTGGCGTGGGATCCCCCATAATTTTAGTCTCTAGCGGAGGTTAAGCAGACAGCTGGGGCAGATGTTTGAAGCCTGGGAAGGGGGTAATACCCACGGAGCTCCCCAGGCTACTAATATCAGCCCCCAGCTGAATACCTAGCCTTTACTAGCTATTAAAATGGGGGACCCCCCCCAAAAAAATGACGTGGGGTCCCCCCTATTTTAATAGCTAGCAAAGGCTAGGCAGACAGCTGGGGACTGATATTAATAGCCCAGGAAGGGTGCCATGAATATTGGCCCCATCCCAGGCTAGAAACACCAGCCGTCAGCCGCCCCAGAAATGGCGCATCCATAGGATGCGCCAACTCTGGCACTTAGCCTCGCTCTTCCACGCTGCCCTGGTGCGGTGGCAGGGGGTAATAGGGCTGGGGTTCATGTCAGCGCCAGCTGCCATGAAGCCCAGGTTAGTAATGATGGGCGTCTATAAGACACCCCCATTACTAACCTACAAAGTGTTAAAAAGAAAAAACACACTACACCCAGAAAAAAATAATTTATTTGAAATAAAACACACCATTTTATTTAATTTTTAGTTTACTAAAAAAAAAAATAGTTACCTGTCCACGTTCCTGCGCTGATCTCCCATGCACAGCTGTCACATCTGGAGATGGTGACAGCTGTGCATGGCTGCTGTAAGCTCACGCTGCCGGGAACACGTCCGCTCCCGGCAGCGGGAGCCACTGACTGAGGTCACCGAAGTGCATTCAGTCAGCGCTGCTCCAGAGACCTCCTTTACGGCACTGCTGTACCGTGGGAATTTCTCACGATACAGCAGGGCCGTAAAGGAGCTGACCGGAGCAGCGCTGCCTGAACTCCGGTGAACCCGCTTATGCAATGACGGGGCTGCTTTACGGCCCCGTCATTCTAGCGGCAGCAGCGGTTCAGAGCGGTCACATTCTATGTGGCTGCTCTAAACTGGAGATCTTCGTGGGACACTCGTGGACTACTACGGATGGGTAAGGATAAGGTTGTGGTTTATTATTTTATATTTTATTACAGGAGATCGAAGGCTTCGGGGAATTAGGTGTCTAGGTGAGTATAGGTGTAGTTTTTTATTTTTTACTTTATTTTAGGTGGCGATCGGCGGGGACAAGTAATGTATGAACTAATTTATTGTAGGTAACCACTGGCCACCAATGACATGTATTTAACATTTATTGGGGACACAGTAGGGCAATTTAAATAGCAGGATCAGGCTGATGGGAACTACTGCTCCCATCGAGCTGATCCTGCTGGCACGAGTGGACGGGGGACAGACATAGGCCGATGGGAGTAGTAGTGTCACATCGGCCTATGTCTGCCTGCACGCACACACCCGCACACATCGCACAGACACAGCACACACTCGCAGACATCGCACAGACACCGCACACACTCGCAGACATCGCACAGACACCGCGCACACCCGCACACATCGCACAGACATCGCGCACACCCGCAGACATCGCACAGACACCCACACACACCAATCATGACGGGCTGATGGTCTGGGAGGTGAGGCTGACCTGTGTGGCCGTGGGAAAGTTCATGTGAGTTCATGCAATGCAGTCAAGCATGAACTCACGTGAACCCTCTGAGGGCACCACGGCTACTTCAAATGAACAGCTGATCAGCATCACCTGATACCTCAGCTGTTCATTTGAAATAACCGGCGGGAAAGCGCAGCACAGAACGGGAAAGCTGGCGGTGAAGTCTTTTCACTGCCGGCTTCCCCGCCCGGGTCCTTTGCTCCCCGCTCCTTGGTGCTGCGCTCCCCGCCCGGTCCTAACTTACGATTGGGATTAGAGGTGGCGAGAGGAGCGGAGGATCGAGGTGGGAGGCTGCCGGGAAGCAGTATGGGGCTGTGTGATTGTTTAAAAGCCGGCGGCTTTTTACCGCCCGCCGGCTTTTAAACAATCAGGAGAATTCTCCCACGTTGGGATGGCATTCTGATGACAGGCTGGATCTCAGCTGAGCGCTGCCACCCAGCTTGTCATCCTTCAGAGACACTGCAGAGCGCAGGCATTATGGGAACTTCCGATTCCGGTATTCGATATTGTAAAAGTATCGGAATTCCGATACCGCGAATATCGGCCGATACCCGATATTTCAGTATCGGAATGCTCAACACTACTTATTAGATGCCATGTTTGCATTTGACAGCAGCAAGTGGTTAGACTGCCAAGGTTGGTGTAGCAGCCGCACCTGTGCCATCCCTGCAGTGTACATCTGTTCTGGTGCTCAAAAGAGTTAATTTCTTTTAAAACAAATGTTTAACATGTTAAAAAGCAACAATATGTGTCTTGTCCTTTTTGCAGGTTTTTTTCTTATTACAAGAATTATTGGTGCCAATTTTCTTTTGAAACATTTTAATATCTGAGAAAAAAAGGTAAGTTTTTGGGGTGTGGTGCAGTCTCAGCCTCGCTCGGATCCAGCCAGAGCAGCCTGGTTCATGAATCATAAAATAGGAGGAATGACCCAGCGTATCAGGCTTTGAACTTGAATAAAACATAGCTTTTATTGAGCCATTAAAAAATGCTGCTACCGCCATAATAAGGCTTAGTTCACACAAGGATCACAGCTGTCTCGACCTGCGCTTTTCGACGTGCAGTCTTAATCATGGTCTGTCTGAACTGTGGACTAGTGAGCATATAAAGGTAGGTTGTAATTAAAGATAATAGTTATCATGTGCTCACTAGTCTCTGTGGTCAGTATGATTAGCATAGACAGAAGTGAAATTATAACGTTAGTGACACATTATTATCCTCTAAAATTAATATCATTGACATGTAGAAAAAATAAAAATATTTGTGATACAGATATAGAATAAATATAAAAACTAGCGATATACCATGTCCAAGGTGTAAACAAAACTGTCATTAATATTGTAGTATTAGATCCTGCCTGAGATTTAAAAATCACAAGAATTAATAATCTGCTGGGATTTTCCAACTCTGGAATGTATGTGAAAAAGGAGATGATACCAAGGGGATTAAGGCTAAAATAAGTGGCCACAGCCCTGTATGATGAGACATTACAGAGTAGAACTGCATCCTTAGCGATTGTTCATTGAAGTTGATGGGTTAATCCTGAAATATGAGGAGCTCGAATTTACAAAAACTAAAACAGAAATAAAAGGTATCCAATCCTCATTGGAAAAATTTGTGCACAACCAGGATTTCACTAGCCATAATGACAAACTGAAAGCTAATTTAGCGAAGATGGAAGATTTTATCAACATTAAAAAAACAAAATTCAAACATGATAGTGAGGATTACTCACAGAACAAAGTGTATGATTGGAATAAAGCTCCATTTTCTATTCTAAGAAAACGTCCCTGCAAACGTATAAAACCTGCCAAAATCAGTTTCTAGGGTATGGATGTTTCTACAGATTTTTCATCTACCTTTCCTACATCAGATGAACATGCAGATTCCTCAGTAAGCTCGGCAAGTGAAAATCAGCAATTTATGACCAGCAGAAGTACTCAGCAAAATACATCTACTAGCATGCCAAAAAACGGAGGAAGGGGGGGCCGCAAACACAAGCGGAAACAGATATACCACCCGGAACAGAAACCACCGCTATTAGAGCTACCGATTTGGAATTTGTCCAGTTTTGTGTTATCAGAGGAACAATTATCACTTTTAGCGAAAGGCCTAAGTTTTGCCCCTACCAATGAGTTTGCTGTATTTAGAGCAATTTTGGATGTTAATAGACTGGCGCGGAACCTTACTGTGAAATGTCATTTTGATAGCTCTGATAATGATGTTGAAAATATTACTGATGTTGCAACAGTTAATTCTGATATTACTCCTAACAAATCTTTTTCAGAACAAAAGGTGTTATTATAATTGAAATCATTGGAGAGGGAATCTATGAAATCTGATACCTCTCTGAATGGTCTGTTTCATAAGGGAAATCCATCCTTTAATCCACTTCAATCACGTTCCATGGTTTTAGACCAGTTCAGGATCTTATTGAAAAGGATTTGGGTTCTCTAAAATAATTAAATCACTCATAAGGGAAATAAAAATAACAATCTAACTAGAAAAGAAAAAATTGCCCTGAGGGAACTCAAAATTAATATGAGTTTGACAGTGCGACAAGCAGACGAGTGGGGCACAATAGTGGTATTAAATTCTATTTAGCTCAAGCTCAATTTGATTAATTTAAGAAACAAAAAACACTGATGTGTATTTGGAACTAACCAGAGACCCCACCAATGATTTCAATATGGAATTTATATTGCTACAAGAAGGTTTGAGTACAGGAGCCTTGGATAAAAAAACTGGCGGAACAGCTCTATGTGGAACAACCTTTCATACCTATATATCATTAATTTCCTAAGAACCACAAAAACATATTTCCACCACCACCCAGACCAATAGTAGCGGGCTTAGGTTCTATGGGAGATAGACTGAGTGTGTAGATAGATTTCTATCTTCAACCACTAGTGCAAGAAATTCCCAGCTACATTAGTGACTCTAAATTTGTGGCTACTGTATTTAAAGATTTTTCTATAGCAAGAAAATTATCACTGGCTATTATGCGTTATTATACACACGTGGTCAAAATTGTTGGTACCCCTCGTTTAATGAAAGAAAAACCCACAATGGTCACAGAAATAACTCGAATTTGACAAAAGTAATAATAAATTAAAAACCTATGAAAATGACAAATGAAAGTCAGACATTGCTTTTCAACCCTGCTTCCACAGAATTTTGAAAAAAAATAAACTCATGAAATAGGCCTGGACAGAAAATATGGTACCCCTGAAAATAATGTGACAAAAGGGACATGTTAAATCAAGTTGTGTCCACTAATTAGCATCACAGGTGTCTACAATCTTGTAATCAGTCAGCGGGCCTGTATATAGGGCTACAGATACTCACTGTGCTGTTTGCTGACATGGTGTGTACCACACTCAACATGGACTAGAGGAAGCAAAGGAAAAAGTAGTCTCAGGAGATTAGAAAATTATAGACAAGCATGTTAAAGGTAAAGGTTATAAGATCATCTCCAAGCAGCTTGATGTTCCTGTGACTACAGGTGCACATATTATTCAGAAATTTAAGATCCATGGGACTGTAGCCAACCTCCCTGGACGTGGCCGCAGGAGGAAAATTGATGACAAATCAAAGAGACGGATCATACGAATGGTAACAAAAAAGAGCCCAGGATAACTTCTAAAGAGATTAAAGGTGAACTTAAAGCTCAAGGAACATCAGTGTCAGATCGCACCATCCGTCGTTTGATCCAAAGTTGACTTCATGGGAGAGGACCAAGGAGAGCACCATTGTTGAAAAAAAATCATAAAAAAAGCCAGACTGGAATTTGCCAAGCTACATGTTGACAAACGACAAAGCTTCTGGGAGAATGTCCTATGGACAGATGAGACAAAAATGAAAGTTTTTGGCAATGCACATCAACTCTATGTTCACAGGCTGAAAAATGAAGCATATCAAGAAAAGAACACTGTCCCTACTGTGAAACATGGTTGAGGCTCTGTTATGTTCTGGGGCTGCTTTGCTGCATCTGGCACAGGGTGTCTTGAATCTGTGCAGGGTACAATGAAATCTCAAGACTATCAAGGGATTCTAGAGAGAAATGTGCTGCCCAGTGTCAGAAAGCTTGGTCTCAGTCGCAGGTCATGGGTCTTGCAACAGGATAATGACCCAAAACACACAGCTAAAAACACCCAAGAATGGCTAAGAGGAAAACATTGGACTATTCTGAAGTGGCCTTCTATGAGCCCTGACCTAAATCCTATTGAGCATCCTTGGAAAGAGCTGAAACATGCCGTCTGGAAAAGGCAACCTTCAAACGCGAGACAACTGGAGCAGTTTGCTCATGAGGAGAGGCCAAAATACCTTTCGAGACGTGCAGGCGTCTCATTGACAGTTACAGGAATCGTTTGATTGCAGTGATTGCCTCAAAAGGTTGTTCAACAAAATATTAAGTTAAGAGTACCATCATTTTTGTCCAGGCCTATTTCATGAGTTTAATTTTTTTTTAAATTCTGTGGAAGCAGGGTTGAGATGCAATGTCTGACTTTCATTTGTTCATTTTCTAATATTTTTAATTTATTATTACTTTTGTCAGAGTCAAGGTATTTCTGCGACCATTGTGAGTTTTTCTTTAATTAAACGAGGGGTACCAACAATTTTGACCACGTGTGTAGCTCTATATCCATCCATACCACAGAGTGTAGCATTAACTAGCCTGAACTATCACTTGGATACCTATAGCACCTATACAGTCGAAATAAAAGATTTCATTATCGTGTCAAATTTCTTCTTGATCTTAATTATTTCTGCTTTGACAATCCAATTTTTTTTTTTTTTTACAAAGGAGAGGAGTAAGAATGGGTAGCAAATTTTCGCCGTCATTGGATTAATGTCCAAATGGGAGGAGCAACACATTTCCAATGAGAGCAATATTTACAGCCCAAAAATCATATGGTACGGTCGCTTTATTGACGACCTCCTCCTGATGTGGGGATGCACACAGGAGGAGGTGTTGAAATTTGCAGAAAATCTCAACAACAATGATTTCAATTTGAGAGTCACACATTGTTTTGATTCTAGAGAAATAAATTTTTTGGATCTTAAATTGAACGGTGACAAATATCTCAATACTGTAAAAATAACACCATATGAAAAGAGATTGCCAGTAACAGTATTCTGCAGGCCAATTCTTACCATCCGCTGCATATCAAGCGCAATATTCCATATAGGGCGTTAATTAGGGCGAAACTAAATTGTACGGATAATACTGCGTTTGATATGGAAGCCAGTGAAGTTTATGACAGATTGGCAAACAGAGGTTATCCTGATTGGAATCTTATAAAATCATACAAAATGGTATCGAGCCTAGAACGTAAGGATCTTCTAAAAAATAAGGAGCGGAAAAAAGGTTTGGGATGTGAAACTTCTCTACAACTTATAGTCCGCAGTATAACAAAGTGGTGTCCATTATAAAGAAATACATACCAATGTTACACCAGGATCCGGGGCTTAATACAATTCTTACCAAGGATATTCGGTTTGTGGCAGTGGTACCATCCTGTCCCCCAGTCTTTTCCTGAGTGAAGAGCATAGGCATTCTGAATCTACTACCTGGTTAAACCTTAGTGTTTTTTTCAAATGCGGAGCGAGCCGCTGTAAAGCGTGTTCACACACAGTGACAAAGGATACTTTTACCTCACTGCATAATAATCGTATACACAAAATACATGACTTTATTAATTGCAGCACACCCTGGGTTATATACCTTGTTGAATGTATTACCTGTAAGATCCAATACATTGGTTGTACTACCGGCCCTTTAATACTACGGGTTAGAGGACACATATCTGATGCGGTTAATCCTTTGGCCACAAATATTTCAGCAGCGTCAACACATTTCCGAACGTTCCATAAATGGGAAGTTTCAGCACTGAAATTTGAAGGCATAGAAAGAGTGTATAGACCTATCCGGGGGGGAGACCATAGACGCAAACTGCTAAATAGGGAACCATATTGGATTTTTATGTTAGAAACCCGAGTACCCTTTGGATTAAATCTCAGGCAGGATCTAATGCTACAATATTAATGACAGTTTTGTTTACACCTTGGACATGGTATATTGCTAGTTTTTATATTTATTCTATATTTGAATCACAAATATTTTTATTTTTTCTACTTGTCAATGATATTAATTTTAGAGGATAATAATATATGTCACTAACGTTTTTATTTCACTTTTGTCTATGCTAATCATACTGACCTCAGAGACTAGTGAGCACATGATAACTATTATCTTTAATTACAACCTACCTTTATATGCTCACTAGTCCACAGTTCAGACAGACCATGATTAAGACTGCGCGTCAAAACGCATAGGTCGAGACAGCTGTGATCCTTGTGTGCACTAAGACTTATTATGGTGGTAGCAGCATTTTTTAATGGCTCAATAAAAGCTTTGTTTTATTCAAGTTTATAGCCTGATACACTGGGTCATTCCTCCTTTTTTCTGATTTTAATATCTGCTTTTTTTATGGAGTTTTTCTTGTATTATAGGAAAACCTAAGGCCAGAAATAAACCCTATAAAACACTGTACATGGAAACTTTGGTATCAAATAACTCCTGTCTTTGTGTTCTTACAAACAAGCTTTTATTAATGCCTCAAACTTCTGAGTGTGAATCAGACCTGAGATCTAACATGATAGAAGATTACAGTCCGGGGAAGACTGGAAACATTCATATAGACGGCCGGTGGAGATGTAGTCAGTGACGGACTCTGGCCAAATATGTTTCTACAGCCGTAGTAGACGATGAAAATTTCGTCCTCATCATAAAGTAGTTATTTCTCATGTCACGTGTAATGAATATCTCCTGCAGTATAGATAATGCCGATTCCAGTGTCTGTAAATGAGATGAGAATTAGCTTTATGGAAGGTGAGTCTATGAGAAAGGTATTCACTTGCAGATTCTGAGGAAGAAACTGCTTGTTGTCTGTGGCCTAAAATATATAGGCTTTATTAGTAGATGTAAAGAAGAAAACTAGATACTGTAAAATAATAAATCTCCTCAAATGTTTCCCTTATTATCTCCAATAATTGTATTATTACACAGGATTTTTATGACGTTACATCTGCTCAACTTCTCATTCAGGTCTCTACAATATCGGATCCTCTCAGTGAAGATCTTCTATATAAGAGAACTTTCCTGATTTACCCATCAAAGATGGATATGGACAGAGACAAGATGACAGAGAGGATACTACACCTCACCCTAGAGATCCTCTTCCGGCTTACTGGAGAGGTGAGAGATTCTGATGACGTCACATTACATCATTCTTATCTATGGGAATAACAAATGGACAGAATTGGAGAGGTGAGGACTCTGGAAATGTCTGTAGTGAGATTTATTAATGTGTCTCTCCATAACCAGGATTACACAGTAGTGAAGAAGACCTCTAGTGAGCGCTGCCAGGCCCCTGTGTCTGACAGATGGAGAAGACCCCTGAGCCCAATCACGGGGCCTCCACCTCATCACTTGGTACATGAGAACATCAATGACCAGAAGATCCTAGAACTCGCCTACAAGATGATTGTGCTGCTGACTGGAGAGGTGACACTGCTGGGAATGCTGGGACATTATACAGTAACGCTATGAAGGGATTGGGGGATGACTGTATCATTGTATGTGTCAGGTTCCTATAAGATGTCAGGGTGTCACTGTCTATTTTTCCATGGAGGAGTGGGAGTATTTAGAAGGACACAAAGATCTGTACAAGGATGTCATGATGGAGGTTCCCCAGCCCCTCACATCTCCAGGTAATAGACAGGACTAAATACACACGGCCTATAATTATCTGTATGTAGAGAATGAATTCAGTCCCTGTATGTGTTTCCTCCAGATCTATCCAGTAAGAGGACAACACCAGAGAGATGTCCACGTCCTCTTCTTCCACAGGACTGTAAACAAGAAGATCCCAATATTCCTCAGGATTATCAGGTACATGGAGAGAAGGTGTCATGAGATTTCTCCCGTGATGTGTATACGGCTGTGAAGGTCTTGTGTTCGGTCTTGTTTTATCCACCAGAATTATATGGTTTATACTTTTGTAATGAGAATGGTGGAGATGGCAGGATTAGAGCTGATCATTAGTGATGAGCGAGTGTATTTGTTACTATTCGTACGGATAGTACGGTATTCGGATTACTCGTTATTCTGCAAGTATTTGTGTAATCGCCTCGCTATATTCGAATGTCCCACCCTGTAGTTTTGGCGCCTCCTTTGCAGCCACTAAACATGCTGGGCTTCTTAACCAATCACAGTAATGCCTCAGACATCTTGGTTGTGGCATTACTGTGATTGGCTGGCCGCCCAGCGTCATAGGGTCTATTTAAGCCCTGCCGCTGCCATTTTGTGCACATTGCGTCTGGAGCCTGCATTCGATAAGCATAGGGAGAGATTGCTGAGCTGCTAGGGAGAGTGTTTAGGCCTCTTGATAAAACAAAAGCCCTTTTAAATGCTACCTGCAGTGTATACTAGTTCTGTGTTTAAAGGAGCCGCTCACTAGCTCCATAATACCACCAAAAAAGAGCTCTTTTCAGAGTTGAAGACAGACAACAAAGTCAGAGTACAAGGAGGGAGAGATTGTGTATTAGGTAGGGAGTGTAATAGGTAGCTTTCTTCCAGTGTCCATATAAAAACGGCTCTTGTCAGAGGCAAAGCAATATTTTTCCAGCACACACAGAAGTAGCATTTTGTGCTGCCTTTTTTTTTTTTTTAGCACCGGTCTATTTTCCCTGCTGTTTTAGGGGTCCGTGCCTGCTTTCTGTCCATATTAGTCCACTTAAAAAAGCGTTTTGTGCCCTACACTAAGCAGTAGTCCAAACATTTCCTACTGCCTGCTACAAAGCACGCACCAGGCCATTTTAACCACTATTTTGGCTGTGACAGCTAGCTTGACTTGTGCCATCAACATCTGAAAATCTGTCAACAAAGCCCAAAATGCCAAAAAAGACTGTTGTTAAGGGACGTGTCAGTGGTGCGCAAGAAGGCACTCAGTCTGTTTCAGGTCAGAAGAATCTTGATGCATCCACTATGTTCCTGGAAAAATTTCCCGGTCTGGAACGTAAACGTGTGTGGAAGCCAGAAGAGCGAGAGCAGATTCTGTCTTGGATAGAAGACAAGGCCTCTACGCATTTGTCAAGCAGCAACAAATCTTCCACGACCACACAGTCTACTGTGGATACACAGAAGGCTGGCCCATCCAATCCTGAAGCTGGTTCTCCTTCCTCCAACAATTTTCAGTCACAGGAGACATATGACCCCAAGCTTGGCCACTCTGAGGATCTGTTTAGTACGTATCCTTTGGTTGGCTCTGAACTATCACTGTGCAGCATTGAAGAGGGACAAGAGGAGGTGGCGTGCGTTTATGCTTATGTATTTGAGGACCTATGGCCAGAAGAAAGACTCTTGGCGGAACATCATTTTTTTTCTCCAGAGGTGGAGGCTGATGATGATGAGACACAGTTGCTATCAGGTCAGCCTACAATGTCAACTGGGAAGGAGGATGAGATGGAAGACGAGGTAGTCGGTTATGAGTCCACTGATCCGACCTGGACCGTTGGCATGCATAGCCATGACAGCAACACAGAGGAAGATGGATATGTAGCACCAAAACAGGCACCAAGGAGTTGTGGTTTGCCCAGAGTGAGAACTGGGTCAACTGTTCCCAAGAGCACTGCCGCTGTGCGCCAAGTCAGGGCAAGGGGGCGTTCAGCTGCTGTGTGGAATTTTTTTTTCTGAAAGTCCTTCAGAGAAAAACATTGTAGTCTGTAGCATCTGCCATGCCAAGTTAAGCAGAGGCCAGGACAAAGGCAACCTACATGCTCACCGTCCAAGGCTCAAGTTCGATGCTTGCAAACCTATTCAGGAGACATAAATACAAAACAAAAGACATCAGCCCACCACCTGGATATAGGAGTACTACCAGACTAAGGCACCCTGAAGGAAAAGCCCCTCCAGAGACGGGCCACCCTCCCGTCAGCCAGTCTTTCATACTCCAGAGAACGTGCCTTCACCAGGTCACCTAGGATGTTCCTACAAACTTCATTTGCACTTAGGATTTTACTCTGCGTCGAAACTAAAACTCGTGCTTTCCACGTGAAATACCTGACCACTACACTTAGTATGAATAAAGTGGTTCCGTCCCTTCTCCCAAGGTCTCCAAACGCTCCATAGGCCCACCTGGCATAGGATAGAGTAGCCAGCCATGGCCAACCAATGGAAGCTCCCACCCTGTTGTACACCTCTGTATTAAAGGGACAATGAAGAAGGAAGTGCTCCATGCTTTCAGCATGTTAGCACAAGCTGCACGGGGGCAATTCCTGTCCTCTGAGCTCCTGTACTTCAAATTGCCCCTTACACACAGCTTACCTTGGAAGCAGCGCCAAGTCAAGTTCCAGTACTTCTTGGGGATCCTGCTAGAATTTAACAAACTCCCCCCAACCTCCAGATCCCAACGGTGGGAAATGAGAAAGCAAGACCCTCCTATCGAGGAGTTTCCTCGGGAGGGACCTCACCTCCCACATTCCCAGATCCCACCGGTGGATCATTTTCAGAACCGGGGTAACATAAGCTGGGAGATGCCCATGCAGTGTGTGAAGATCTTTCAATCTTCCCCCTGAAGATTGATGGCTGAAACCATCCCTTGCAGGATAATACCCATGGAGGAGCCCTCTCTTTCCAGAGGTTTGCCACGTTAACTTTCAAGAAGGTGTTCACTAGGAACACGACGGGTTCACCATATCCAACCACCCTAGTCTCCTCGTGCGGTAAGTGACCTCCCGCTTGACTAGGTTCAGTCTATTCCCCTATATCATCTGGAAGAACAGACTGTAGACCCGTGTCCAGAGAGGCTCTGGCAAGACACAGACGCTGCCCAGGTAGATTAGCAAGGGGAGCAGGAAAGCTTTGCACAGGCCAACCCTTTCCCTCAGGCTCAAAGACCAACCCTTCCATTGGTCCACTCTTTGGGCGACACCTTTGATTCTGCCTTCCCAGTTTTTCATGGGGTAATCACCCTGGCCGAATTCAGTGCCCAGGACTTTGGCGTGTTCTTGGGGTTCGGGGAGGGTGTCCGGAAGATCAAACCCGGGATCTCCGCCTCCCAGCCATAGACTTTCACACTTATCCTGGTTAACCTTGGACCCGGATGCCTCCGAGTAGCGCTCCTCTTCTGACATCACCACCATTGCCTCATCTTGCGAAGAAACAAAGACGGTGACATCGTCTGCTTAGGCCACTACCCTCAAGATGGGAAGGGATCAATTGCAAAGGCATAAAGCAAAGGGCTAAGAGGACAGCCCTGACGGACACCAGATCCTACCCTGAAAGGTTGTCCAATCCACCCATTTGTTTCAATTGACATCTCTCATGTTGGAGCCATGATTCATGTCAGTTCACTTGGTGCAACAGCTCTCCAAGGTGTGATCACTCCTTTTTAGATGCAGACTAACGAGCAGATCTAATTTGATGCAGTTGTTAGTTTTGGAAATTATAATTTACAGGGTGATTCCATATTTTTTTCCTCAGAATTGAGTGATTTCATAATTTTTTCCCTCTGCTTGGTCTGAAAAAAATTACTCTTACTGGGTACCACATTTTTAATCTTGATTTCTTTTAGTGTTTCTTAAAGCCCTAAAGTTGCCATTTGAAATTACTTTAGTTTTGTGCCATGTCTGTGATCTCCTTTTTTTCAACAACATTAAACAACTGAATGAACATCCTCCGAGCCCGGTGATTCCATAATTTTTGCCAGGGCTTGTACAATGGAATCGTTTAAGAGGGCCGTTGTAGATCAGTTGCTGAAAACATCACCCTCAGATAATGCTGGTAGCAGAGGTACCAGCTCTTTTCAACACCAAAGGATAATGGGGAGAGACACGAACACCAGCTCCAACGGAGGAGGGGGGAAAATGTGCCCAAATTGGGCAATTTTCAATATACCAGCAAAACAGCAAGGGCTATCTGCCTATAAAAATGCCTAGGAGGGATAAGTTGCAGAACATGGTCAAGGGTTACTTTAAGTGACCATACGTGTGTCCTTTCTGACGCTTCAGTTCCCTTTAATTATTGGGTGTCTAAGCTGAACACTTGGCCCGACCTCTCTTTATATGCCTTGGAGGTGCTGGCCTGCCCGGCTGCTAGTGTGGTGTCTCAGCATGTTTTCAGTTCCACTGGGGCAATCATCACTGATAGGCGCACACGCCTCTCCACGGAAAATGCAGACAGACTTACTCTGATTAAATTCAGTAAGGACTGGATATATCCACAGTTTGTAATCCCTCCAGATGACAGCTAGCCAAACTAAATTCACCAAAAATGCAGATTCATGCTACTGCTGTTAACGTCACCCCCTTCCCATAAAACAAGATTCCTTCCATCGTCAATCATGACTCAGCCCATAGGGCTAATTTTTACATACTATGCACATTGTACAGTGGACAAACCAGGACAGTATTCCTACTCCAGCCTAACTACTATTTGTGATTGGAGACCCTTGGGATGGTGGCTTCTTGTGTCAACCATGACTCAGCCCATTGGGCTAATTTTTACAAACCCTATGCACATAGTGCAGTGGACAAATCTGTAATGTACAGTGGTCCTACCAAACTAATATTTGTCATTGGAGGATGGAGGCCCTTGTCACAGGTTGTGCCACATTGTGACTGAGATTTGGAATACATATTCAATACCAAATAATAACCAACATACGTTGGAAGGAGGGTAAGTAAAGATTATCTACCAAAAAAGACAATTACCCATTAAAAATTAACTTTTAATTTAAACACACTAAAATAATGTACTCAATAGTACAGTTGGGACAAACTAACATATAAGAAAGGAGACATAGAGGGATATAAAGGTGAAAAAGGAATAGAAATAGTGTCAGCTAGGCCGTAAATAATACGCTATAAGGGATAATAGACTAATCCTTTTCTGGCAGTGGAGTATATCAGCCCCCAATATTCAAATAGTGCCCCCACTGTACCCACGGCTATCCTTCACCTAGTCCCCAAGGAACCTTACTAATGCAATTCAACGAGTACACATATGAATTTGACAAACAGCGTCCTCAGTAGCGTATTCAGCAAATATCCAATAATGACATCAATGGCATATAGAAAGCTAAATGTCCACAGTAATACTGTGACTGCATTCCGGTTTGGTAGCATCTATTATCGATGCACCCTATCCCTCATTTAAACTTTCTTTTTTTCCCCTGATGAGCCCCACATTCAAGGAGGGGGGGCGAAACGCGTAGAGATTATGGGAACATTTGATCCATTGGTATATTTTCATATTGAAGTGAAGCCTGATGTCTTTTTGGATATATGTTAACTCTTTCCTCTGGTGATCGCATCGTTGAATTTGATCTCTACAAACTGAATATTTTTGGATCAACAAGTGGAACTTGACTTTACACCAGCCTAAACACTTCTTGGATGCAACAAGATAAGTCATTGATTTTTATTACATGTATACGTGTTTTTTTCTGACTAGCAGCGTTTTTTTCTCATTGGATTTTCTTTATTTGGGACATTGTCATCTTTGTATCCATCAGCACCTCTAATATCGTTTAGATTTCCTGTAACTGTTTTGGTGATTACTGGACTATTATTTTGCTTTACACTGGTCATCTGATATGGCTTTTTGAAAAATCTCTGGACTTTATATTTTTTTTCAAGATTTAATTGGCCTTTTTTTTTTTTTTTTTTTTGGGTCTTGCATGACTCTGCATGCTGGTGGACTACATTTCCATACGCCTCAATTTTTTTTTTACTTTTTGGGGTGTTAGTATTACTGTGGACATTTAGCTTTCTATATGCCATTGATGTCATTATTGAATATTTGCTGAATACGCTACTGAGGACGCTGTTTGCAAAATTCATATGTGTACTCGTTGAATAGCATTATTAAGGTTCCTTGGGGACTAGGTGAAGGATAGCCGTGGTACAGTGGGGGCACTATTTGAATATTGGGGGCTGATATACTCCACTGCCAGAAAGGGATTAGTTTATTATCCCTTATAGCGTATTATTTACGGCCTAGCTGACACTATTTCTATTCCTTTTTCATCTTTATATCCCTCTATGTCTCCTTTCTTATATGTTAGTTTGTCCCAACTGTACTATTGAGTACATTATTTTAGTGTGTTTAAATTAAAAGTAAATTTTTAATGGGTAATTGTCTTTTTTCGTAGATAATACATATTCAATAGAAATGTACTGTCAGTCAACCTATTTGGCAAAAAACATGCCTGGCTTGTGCCACATTGTGACTGAGACAGGGGATACATATTCAATAGAAATTTACACTGACTGTTGATGACCGACTGATGGCCCTCTGAAAATTTGAATTGAGGGCCACAACTACTACAGTACTCCATCGTAGATAATGTTTGACAAGGGAGGCCCTTGTCAAGGAATCTCCCTGCACTTATGACACAGCCCCCAGGAGTAATTTTTGGAAATACAATGCACATTCTGCACTGGACCAAGTAGTACAATATCAAGAAGTCTTCTCTGCCTATATAATCTGGGAAATATTGACCATCAAAATCTCGGAGCCATTTGGAGAAGCTTCTCCAACCCATCCTGGAGTTGGGGCACTATATATCCTTTGTCCATTGGCTTGCACAAGTGATATATTTGAGCTCGTCATCCAGTTGACTAGTGCAGCTTTATTTTTCCAGTTCACTGAGTTCAGCCATACCTGAGGATCGCAGGCCGTACTCACTGCTACCTTCTAGTACTCCATGTCTCTTGACTTTTTCTCTGTAGTTTCTGCCCCTAAATGAGTTAAATAATACAGTGAGGGCCTTACAATATGAGTAAGTGAGGGCACTCTCAGATGTACACGAGGGACCTCCAAAATCTCTACAGGAGGGCACTTCAAAATGTATGTTACAGGGCCACACGAGGGCTCTCACAAAATTCCTGCCTCCTGCAGGGCCTCTGAACATTTGAATTTAGGGCCACAGTATCACATGCTGGTGGTGGAGGAGGAGGAGGGTCAAGCCCAACGCTACAATGGGCACATTGTAAACTGCTATTGAATATGTATTCCACTATCTGAGTGTCAATGATGGAGGGACCGCCCAAATGTCTAAGGAACAGCTGTCCCTCCAAAACGCATGTTACAGAGCCACCTGAGGCCTCTCAGGTCAAAGATCAACATACCTACTAGTACGTTCTTGCTGTGCTTGTAAAGTGCTGGGGAATAGTGAACTAAAAATGATGTATGACAGAGGGACCTACAAAATGTATCAGGACCCTCTCAATTGTAAAAGGTGAAAAAAAGCCGCAACAGTATGTGTGAACAAAGGCTAAAAGGGATATTTTTTGGGTTCTCTGGTTTATTTAGCCTTATATACAAGTGATTGTGCAGGAAAACTGTTTCTTAACCTTTTTGGCCTGTTAAATGCAATTTAGGTTAGGTTTGCTAGTTGTTCTTGTGTGTCTGTAAAAGTGGCGTAACACTGCAACAAACTTATTCCCAGAAACCATATGTGAGTCAGAAATGCATGCAGGCACATTCTCCAGGCTCTTCTCATTCTGTTTCATCACTTTCCCATCCATCAGCCTTTTCCTCAGGCCCCCAGACCACTTTTTAGGGTCTATCAGAAAATTACTCACATTTCCCATTGACTTACCTTGTACTCGCTATTCGGAGCGATTATTACAAAGTGCTCGTTACGATTATAGCGATTACGAATATTACGGTACTCGCTCTTCACTACTGATCATAGATGTGACTTCTCCATCTGTCTGTGACTTTTACAACATTTGTTTCAGGGTGAAGATCTGACCCATATTAATACTACAGAGACATATGTGAGGGGCGATGAGCGGTGTAAAGAGAAGATTCCTACATATGGCTACCCAGGTGAGTAGTAACTACTAAATGCAGAGAAGTCACTGATTCTTCTCCGTCACCGGCTGTGGCTGGTTTACCAGTCAAAGAGTCCAGCTGGATCACAATTGTGTAATCACCATTTTGCATCTAGACCAAAACATTGTCCTCCACCTAAAACTGTTCAAATGACTTTGGACATTGAAACTCCTCAAATGACTTTGGACATTGAAACTCCTCAAATGACTTTGGATATTGAATCTCCTTTTCTATAGAGCTTACAACCTGGAAGATCCACCTACCAACTGAAATTGGAAGATCCTGACTCTTACCTGCCCAGATTTGTAAGCTACCAATCCAAATAACAGTGTACGTAGAATGTGCTGACAAGTTACAAAAATCACTTGAAGAAAAATATTATGATGGGCCTGTAAGAGAAAGCGGAGGGTAATGATGCTGTTGGCTTCCTAGATTCCTGTTATCTTATTGGATGAATCTACCCTCTCTCCCTTCTGTGCTGCTGAATGTGCTCATATGGTCCCTACAAGACCAGGTCCAGTCTTTATGACCAAACTTCACTTTTATGATCGACAACATTAAATGTGCAGTGAGGGCCAAGTGTGAATTTCTGTATAATAACAGAGTTTCCCGTTACCCTTACTTTTCTATTTCTTTTTAAACCAAATTACTTCCAATAGATAAAGTATACAAAAACATTACACCTGTGCCATGATATATCTCTAAGCTGTGCGCGGCTGATGGCTGTAATATACATATATTCACGCCTGCAGGAGATATGTTGGCATGACTCGAGCCCTGGTTTCATGGATTCACTCCACGTCATAAATAATATTATCAATCCTAAAGAATTTAGATACAATTTATCCTAAAATGGGGGCACTAATACTTTCTCTACTCTTCTGGTCAGGACTCATAGTAGCTCCAACGGTCTACCATAAATAAGTGCAACTCCGGTTTAGTGTTGGAGTCCCCCCCTCCCCCACAAACATGCATTCCTGTTGGGGATGTAATGTGTTTTTTTTTATTCTGTCTTTTTTTTTTACAGGTTCATTCTGTATGATAGTTTGATTGTGGTGGGATCGGCCTGCCTCACTTAACTCTGTAATTCCCTGATAGTCTTTCAAAAAAGGTCTCTATTGTCTCTTCCAAATGCCTGAGATCTAAATTTAAGACACCTCAGCTCTGCACTATTATAAAAAGTTCTCATTAAATGTATATTTCTTTTTGAGACTCATTTGACATAAAATATTGGCCCTTACTATAGTTTAAATTGCCAGGAGCTATCAAGAAGCATACTCTAATTATCCCAGAGAGGTTTCACCACTAGTTACTCTTTTTTTTGATCTTCTCATTAGATGTGTTATTGTCTATAGTCAAAGTTTTGCCCATCACCCTTTAACCCCTCTACACCGTGTGCAGAATTATTAAGCAAATGCGTATTTTGATCACATGATACTTTTTATACATGTTGTCCTACTACAAGCTGCATAGGCTTGAGAGCCAACTACTAATTAAGTAAATCTGGTGATGTGCATCTCTGTAATGAAGAGGGGTGTTGTCTAATGACATCAACACCCTATATATAAGGTGTGCTTAATTATTAGGCAACTTCCTTTCCTTTGGCAAAATGGATCAGAAGAGAGATTTGACGGGCTCTAAAAAGTCCAAAATTGTGAGATGTCTTGCAGAGGGATGCAGCAGTCTTGAAATTTCAAAACTTTTGAAGCGTGATCACCGAACAATCAAGCGTTTCATGGCAAATAGCCAACAGGGTCGCAAGAAGTGTGTTGGCCAAAAAAGGCGCAAAATAACTGCCCATGAATTGAGGAAAATCAAGCGTGAAGCTGCCAAGATGCCATTCTCCACCAGTTTTGCCATATATCAGAGCTGTAATGTTACTGGAGTATCAAAAAGCACAAGGTTTGCGATACTCGGGGACATGGCCAAGATAAGGAAGGCTGAAAAATGACCACCTTTGAACAAGAAACATAAGATAAAATGTCAAGAATGGGCCAAGAAATATCTTAAGACTGATTTTTCAAAGGTTTTATGGACTGATGAAATGAGGGTGACTCTTGATGGGCCAGATGGATGGGCCAGAGGGTTGACCAATAAAGGGCAGAGAGCTCCACTCCGACTCAGATGCCAGCAAGGTGGAGGTGGGGTACTGGTATGGGCTAGTATTAAAGATGAACTTGTGGGACCTTTTCGGGTTGAGGATGGAGTGAAGCTCACCTCCCAGACCTACTGCCAGCTTCTGGAAGACAACTTCTTCAAGCAGTGGTACAGGAAGAAGTCGGTATTGTTCAAGAAAAACATGATTTTCATGCAGGACAATGCTCCATCACATGCATCCAACTACTCCACAGCGTGGCTGGCCAGTAAAGGTCTAAAAGAAGAAAAAATAATGACATGGCCCCCTTGTTCACCTGATCTGAACCCCATAGAGAACCTGTGGTCCATCATAAAATGTGAGATCTACAGGGAGGGAAAACAGTACATCTCTCAGTACAGTGTCTGGGAGGCTGTGGTGGCTGCTGCACGCAATGTTGATCGAAAACAGATCAAGCAACTGACAGAATCTGTGGATGGAAGGCTGTTGAGTGTCATCATAAAGAAAAGTGGCTATACTGATCACTAATTTTTTTGGTTTTTGTTTTTGCATGTCAGAAATGTTTATTTCTAAATTTTGTGCACTGATATTGGTTTACCTGGTGAAAATAAACAAGTGAGATGGGATTAGATTTGGTTTTTATTAAGTTGCCTAATAATTCTGCACAGTAATGGTTACCTGCACAAACAGATATTCTCCTAAGATAGCCAAATCTAAAAAAAAAAACCACTCCAACTTCCAAAAATATTAAGCTTGGATATTTGAGTCTTTTGGGTTGATTGAGAACATAGTTGTTGATCAATAATAAAAATAATCCTCTAAAATACAACTTGCCTAATAATTCTGCACACAGTGTACATGGATCTGTACTTACACAAAGACCCCTAGGCTTGGACTTGGTGTTGCCTGCTGTTCTGTGGTGTGAGATGACAAGAAGAATAGTCAGGTGGCCTGATCAGAACCAGGAGGGCAGAGAAAATACAAAATCAGAAGACACAATAGTAGTCAGTAAATGGGCTGGGATCACAAGAAGAAACGAAGAAGAAAATACACAACACGGGAGCTGAACACAGAGGACCTAACCAGCGGAGAACAAGGCTGTATCAGGCAGCTTCCGGCATTATGCATGAGCTTTAGTAGGGTGTGGTGCTTTCCATTTGAGTTAAGTAGGAAGCATACTTGACTTTGGAAGAGCGGATTTTGCTGGATTGGTTTATGGAAGCCATGTTGCTTTTCAAGAGTTTTTGAGCCACTAATGATGTGGAAACCTCTGTTTTTCCGTTGATAGATGATGGACCTGAGTGGAGGCTTGTTTTTTGTGATATGAGTAGAAATTTTTATTGGTATAATTTTCGCATATTTGATATTTGGGAGGCAGAATGAACAAACAGTTAAACACCAAACTCTACTGGATCATGCTATGAGGTTTTCTATTAGACTGTGAACTATCATTGTCTTGGTGAATAATTCAATATTTTTACATAACTTGCCATTTGTACCAACAGTTTAGAAATGTTCAAAAATATAAATTTCAAGAATATTTTATTCAAATATATTTTTTTTACTTGGCAGATGACTGTACTAGGAGATCAGAGGGACAGCTGACATCTTCAATTTTCAAATCAGATGAGCTGGAGATCTCACAGGATACAATTGAAGGGAATGCTATTACTCCAAATATACCATCATCCCTTTACAGCAAAGATGTGTCATCTGATCCTTTGAAACAGGTCCTATCTTCTGATTCATTACCGACTACTAAGGAAAATCAAAGTCACAAACTAAGCATTAAAAAACGAACTGCTCCTAAAGCTAAGAAGCCATTTGCATGGTCAGAATATGGAAATAGTTTTCCCCTCAAAAAGCTTTTTCTTAAACATCAAAAAATTCACACAGCAAAGAATAGATTTTCTTGTTTCAAGTGTATGAAATGTTTTAACATGAAAGCAAGTCTTCTTAGTCACCAGAGAACTCACACAGGGAAGATGCGTTTTTCATGTTCAGAATGTGGGAAATGTTTTAACAAGAAATCACATCTTGTTACACATCAAAGAACTCACACAGGGGAAAAACCTTTTTCATGTTCAGAATGTGGGAAATGTTTTACAGTGAAATCAAGTCTTGTTAATCACCGGAGAACTCACACAGGAGAGAAGCCTTTTTCATGTTCAGAATGTGGGAAATGTTTTACAGTGAAATCAAATCTCGTTAAGCACTGGAGAATTCACACAGGGGAGAAGGCTTTTTCCTGTTCAGAATGTGGGAAATGTTTTTTCCAGAAAGCGACACTTGATATACATCAGAGAACTCACACAGGGAAGATGCCTTTTTCATGTTCAGAATGTGGGAAATCTTTTATCAAGAAATCAGATCTTGTTACACATCAGAGAACTCACACAGGGGAGAAGCCTTTTTTCTGTTCAGAATGTGGGAAATGTTTTACAGTGAAATCAAGTCTTGTTAAGCACAAGAGAACTCACACAGGAGAGAAGCCTTTTTCATGTTCAGATTGTGGGAAATATTTTACAAAGAAATCAAGTCTTGTTAAGCACAAGAGAATTCACACAGGGGAGAAGCCTTTTTCATGTTCAGAATGTGGGAAATGTTTTAACCAGAAATTAGGTCTTGTTACACATCAAAGAACTCACACAGGGGAAAAACCTTTTTCATGTTCAGAATGTGGGAAATGTTTTACGGGGAAATCAAGTCTTGTTACGCACCAGAGAACTCACACAGGAGAGAAGCCTTTTTCCTGTTCAGAATGTGGGAAATGTTTTAACCAGAAATCACATCTTGTTACACATCAGAGAACTCACACAGGGGAGAAGCCTTTTTCATGTTCAGAATGTGGGAAATGTTTTACAATGAAATCATATCTTGTTACACATCAGAGAACTCACACAGGGGAGAAGCCTTTTTCATGTTCAGAATGTGGGAAATGTTTTAACCAGAAATTAGATTTTGTTACACATCAAAGAACTCACAGAGGGGAAAATCCTTTTTCATGTTCAGAATGTGGGAAATATTTTACAAGGAAATCAAGTCTTGTTAAGCACCAGAGAATGCACACAGGGGAGAAGCCTTTTTCCTGTTCAGAATGTGGGAAATGTTTTCACCGGAAAGCTTATCTTGATAGACATCAGAGAAGTCACATTGGGGAGAAGTCTTTTTTATATCCTTAATGTGGAAAATGTTTTACTTGAAAAGACACACTTTTAGCAAGAAAAAATTGTGCTAATATGTGAGTGTGTCCTATAGACTGAAGGTAGCTTCCTGTGACTGAGAACAATGAGACAGTGTCCTTCCTGATCAGTGAGAGAACTGCTCTCTTCTCAAGCCCCACACTTATCTAACTGATTGGTGCAGAAGAGGAGAGGAAGGTACTGGGACCTGTACAGAGGCTGGACGTCCTGACTGAGCAGCTGAAGAACCTAGCTTATGGACCTTTCAGATCATGTAACACTGTTTTACATATTTTTAAAAGTTGTCAGGTTCCGTTATGAGCTGTGCCATTTCTTAATGAGTTTGACCTCCTGAATTCAAATTGGACAACGAGTTTTCCTTTTACTGCTACATATAATTTAATGACTAAAGGTTCCAGTACTTTGAAACATTATTATTCTTGTAAATATACAGATGCAGAATATTTTGTTATGCCAATTTTCTGATATTTATTTAGAGAAAACTTAGAAACAATTCAAATAACTAAAACCTGTGTAAACCCTATTGCGAATTTTAAACAGTTACAGAAATTGCACTACAAAATTAGTCCTTATTCAGTGACAACTGTTTTTTGCTTGTTTCTTGTACTTCTGTATCAGATCATCTCTTAAAATTATGCAACAGTAATCTGCAAGCATTGATGGATTTAATTTCCCTTTATATCTTTTCTCCATAGCTGCAATATCTTGGTTACATTTCTCACCATCCTCGTCTCTCACTACTCCACAGTTTGGTAGAAGAAAAGTCTAGAATATAAGAAATGAATCATTAAGGACATGTTAAAGCCAAGATCCTTACATGTTTTGAGTAGAAATAACACCAACTCTTCATAGTTACTGTATCTACTCTTGAGTTTCTCAAAAAGTTAGTTACTGCAAATGTAAACCATACAGCCTTTTTCTTGCCCTGGAACAAATGAAGAAACTCCTCATCTTGAAGAAGCTTACGAATCTGAAGTCCAGTAAAGACTCCTTCTTTTATATTTGCTTCACTTAACCTTGGAAAGTTATCAATCAGATGCATTAATGCTTTTACATTTTTATCCATAGCCTTTACAAAGTTCTTCATTAGGCCCAACTTGATAAGATTTTGTTACCACCATTGCCTAGGTGGATCCTCAACTTCTGAATGCAGGACAGTTTACTCCCTTGCAGAAGTGAATGTTGGAGAGGCCAGTCCCTTTTTTTGTAGCAATATTTTCTTGCACGACTATCCCACTCACACAGAAAGTAGCAGTACTTTTGGACAACAACCCTGACGACATATGTAAACAAGCAGATGTAAGAACTCCTGCCGAGCATCTAGCTATTTATCCAATATAATACTTGACGACCATCCTAAAAATCGGCATACATCTACTAGTTAACTGTCTGAGTGTGGAAGTACTTTGCTCCAAGGGAAAAAAATGACCAGGAAAAGCCACATAAAGACTTCGGGAGAAGCAGGCTCTCCGCTCCAAGATGACACCATGGTTGTCACGCTAGAGACAGATTGAGCAGGGGAGACTAGGAGGAGGGAAGTGGTGGCTAGGCTGTAGCAATTTGCCTGCACAGAAACACAGGTGTCAGCAGGTGACAGTGGCCTTCTTATAACAGCTACCCCACACCTGTGCATGGGCTCCAAGTGAAGGAGTTGGGTGTGCAGGAGATGGGAGAGGCAGCTGCTTTGAAGGGGATGAAAAGACCACAAATTTGCATGTAGCACAATACTCACTGCCCCACGGCCTAATCTGCGCCAATGGGACATACAGGTACCTGAGGAACCTACTTTAAAAGATGTTTTCATTGCAGTGGTACATTGTAAATTCTCTCTCTGCTTTCAATGTACATTTTGGTGGTCTTAAAGATGAGATAGCAGGTATATGACAGAAACTGCAGAAAATAGAGCCGGGGCAGTGGAAGGCTAAGTCGGTGCCATTGAGGACCAGATAGCTGATGCAAGCAATGAGAACAGGCTTGCAGAACAGAAAATATCAGCACTGCTGGCAGAAACCGATGATCTTGAAAATAGGTCAAGGCTCAATGATATACCACTTATTGGTGTGACTGAAAAAAATAGAAGGCTCCTTTCCTACTGAATTCTTTGAAAACTGGCTGAAATTAATAATCAGGCTTGAAACCTTAACCCTCTATAAGCTGTAGAACGAGCTCATAGAGTGCTCATCTTCCTCCTGGGCTTCCACGAAGACCTGTGCTGGCTAAAGTTTTACACTACCGGGACAAAGATATTATCCTGCGACAGGCAAGGCATCACCCAGATGTAACAATCAGTGGGTCCAAAATCTAGATCTTTACAGATTATTCTATAGAAGTGCAGAAACATAGAGCCAGATTCATTGATATCAAAAACATCTGAGAGATCTGCACGTTCCATATTCAATAATTATATTTAATAAACCTTTCTGAATTGACGTCTTCAATAAACCAGCAGCACTAATTATCCACAAATTTCTCTATTATCAAGGGAACGGCTCATGTTACAAATTATTAGACAAACAGGAGGATCCATTATGGACATGGACAGTTCTACAAACATTTCCTAATGACAATAAGTTTACACTTGAATGGGACTCTAATTTAAATAATTGTCTGCACATTATGTTAACATGTTTACATAAAAAGAGAACACAATTGTATGAAACTGCAACTGAAAAAGTTTTATATCTTTAGCTAAGGACTGAAGACCTGGGGTCTTCCGTTGGCATAATACTACTCAGACAACACAGTGTGAGGGTAAATCAGCGTGGCAATATTTTATTGAACCACCAAACGGACATTAACCAGAACAGTCAAAGCAAATACCCAAGTTGGTACAAGATTACACAGTCTTTCCTTCCGCTGACCCGTCGTGGATAGAACTGTAATTTTGGGACTTCCAGGGTCAACTACCTCAACCAGTGGCCACCACTTTTGGTGGGCGCCCACAGAAAGGAGGTAGCAGCAAGCCTAGGAAGCTGACAGTCCATTGAGGTACAAGTCCAGGAGACCCAAGAGTCCCACCCTGGCCTCTCCGAGAGTTTCCATGGGTTCCAGGCGACCAGAAGGTCCCACCTGGCAACCCCAAATAACATATCAATGGGGCCAGGTGACTTCATTGTCCCAACCTGGTCTCCCCAAATGTATTCATGGGTTCTCTGATGGTCAATGGAGCAGATCCGTATCCTTCCAGTCAGGGCTGTACATCCTTAGGCCGGAATCGTGTAGAATCCAAATCTGTGTCTCTATGGATTGAGCCGTGCTACCAAGCTGATGCCCAGAAGACTGTGACTGATTTTTGATTCTCTCTTTCAATTCTCACTGCTACAGAGGCATATGTCCCCTAAATAGTTACAGTTGTAACTATTCACGTACGCATCCACAGGTCAAGGATTAGGGAGGGTATTATTCCACAGGGCTCATGTCTCATTGTTTGAGCATTTAATCAATTTATATAGTTGGTATAGCAGGGGGCTCTTGTAAATCAACATCTAGATGGCTTTAGTACAATATGCAATTAGCATAGTAACAAACATCATTGTTTAAAAAAAAAAGAGACATTAACATTCAGCTTTATACTAATAATCGTATGTCCTTCTTGACCAGCCACAGAAATACACATACATTGACAAGTCAACACAAACAGAATAGTGGATTTTTCTTGGCTTAACAAATGTAGACTTCTGGCTGATTAAGATAAAAAGCTGTTTTTTCACAAGGACCTGTTAAGGTTTGAATCTCATCCATAATATAAAAAAATTTCTAACACTATCACATCCATATTACAATTGGAACATGAGCCAATAATGAATAAATCAAAAAATGAATAAATCTACTTATGCAACTAAAGGACAAGGCTAATGAATGTATTGATACAAATAAAAAAAAAATATTTAAAAAAAATGAAAATAATAAGATCGAACCGAAGATAACAAATAACAAAATAATTGAGAAAGGCCTACCAAATAGAATTGAACCTCTATCAATTGCAACAGTTGAATCTAAAAAAAGTACTATGAATAGGAGAACAAATTTGACAAACTCTCCTCCTATACAAAATTCAAATACAATACTTCCATCTTCTGAATGGAAAACCTCTACCTTCATTTTGGTTCTTAATGCAACAAAACATCTAGACAACATTAGACTACAAATAGAATAAATGAAGAAAGGGAAAGTGCTTGTGTAAGTAAAAATAAAACTGAGACAAGGGCAATAAATTAAATAAAAGTCTAATTCCACCTAATGAAATTGAATCTCTTGCTCTAATCAAATTCTCAGATCCCATTTCTACTCCACTTCTGGACCTCTCAATACATTGTTTCCTCTACTAAAAAAGCAAGCAATACTATTATAGTGGACAATACCACAACTGGGACTAAAGGTCTGGTACCTTTTTTACCCCGGCTGTGTTTCCCAAGAAAGGGCAATTAACCAATACTTCTCCCCCAAACCTGGGGAAAGAAAAAACCTACTAGAGGAACACGAGGAGGAAGAAAAGAGGGAAAATAAACCTACCCCAAGCCCCAAACAATAATAACCACAAATATTTTAATCTGTTGGACTACCTTTTATCAAATGATGTTATCAAAATAACTTTCCTTTTATCCCACAAACAAACCCAAAGACTTTGATCTTTTTTTAAATCTTCAGGTATTTATGAGGAAAATGACTGATTAAAAAAACATTTTACAATAAATAAAGTGAGAGAACTGCCTGTTTTATCTTCATTACAAACTGATTTACAATTTCAAGTGAACGTAAAAACAAAATCCCATTTTTATCCGATCGAGAGATAAGGGACATCACATTAGCACCTTCCATGATATAGTTCTTGAGAAATTAAAAGAACTTACAATTAAAGGAGGCCCACCACAAAAAAATAAAAATAATCTTTCAATATCTGAGAAAAAAGCCCTACAATCCTTAGGTAATAATGACAACTTAGTCATTAGAGCTGCTGATAAAGGTGGGATATAGTAATACAAAACTGCACAGATTATTGTGAAGAAGCATACAGGATAATATCAGATGTGGAATACTATCAGACAATTCCCTCAGACCCTTTACCTAAAGTGATGCTAATAAATAATAGTTTGATCAACAGAGCAATGGAGGAAAATATATTAAATCTAAAAGAAAAAAAGTTTCTCTTAATCAAAAATCCCTCTAGTCCCTTCTTTTATCACCTTCCAAAAATCCATAAGGATCCTATCAATCCCCCTGGAAGACCTATAATATCAGGCATTGGATCTCTGACTAGCAATCTGTCAGAATATATTGACACAATAATGCAGGATCATGTGTCAAAATTACCGAACGATCTAAAAGATTCTACACATATAATTCAACTTCTACAAGAGATACAATGGAAGCCGAATTATGGTTTTCTCACATTAGATGTATCAACTTTATATTCAAATTAAATGATATCGGATTGACATGTTTCAAAAATATTTGACGGATGTCAGATTGTCCAGTAGACAAATCCTTCATCTACACAGGGCTATCCTTTATTTAAAAAAATAATTATTTTACATTTGAAGGTGAACATTACCATCAGACGCGAGGCACTGCGATGGGTTCAAAGGTTGCACCAACCTACGCAAATCTATTCATAGGGACATTTGATGAGATTTTTATTCAAAATAATAAATGGAAAAAGTATATAACTTTATATAAAAGCTTCATTGATGACCCTTTCTTTATATGGGACAATTGTAACAATAACATGCATTCCTTTATTAGCTACATAAATTCTAATAATTGGGGTATTTCCTTCTCACCCCTATATGATTTTGTAAATATTAATTTTTTGGATATAAATGTGTTTATTAAGGAATATTCCATATGTACGAAAACCTTTTTTTAAAAAGTTGACACAAACAGTTTTATCCATTATAAAAGCGGACATTATGTGAAGTGGCTGTGAATTGTAGGGTTGACATTGATTTTATCCATACACTAGCAAAATCTGTTCCGAGGTCAGCTTAGGGTTTACTTCATACACACACAGATTGCCAAAGGCAAATAGAGATCCCGAATATAGTCCTAAAAATAAAACAGAACTTTTATTTCACTTATTAGATATAACGGAAGGATACATACACTAAAAACACACAGTACTGGATAGTGGAATTCTTTCAGCGAAGGGTTACATAACCCATAACTACTAAAGTGCTTGTGCTTCTATATTGATGGTTGTATATCAATTATTTATTATAATTCTTGGGGACCAGTCCTCAGTCCAATCTTATTCCGTGCGTTCTGATCATTCAGTGTTGAGATTTTTATTTGTCCTAGACTAGGATATAGGGAATTATGCAGTACATAACTAGGATATAGGGACTAGGATATAGGGAATAATGCTGTACATAACTGGGATATAGAGACTAGGATATAGGGAATTATGCTGTACATAACTAGGATATAGGGACTAGGATATAGGGAATTATGCTGTACATAACTGGGATATAGGGACTAGGATATAGGGAATTATGCAGTACATAACTGGGATATAGGGACTAGGATATAGGGAATTATGCAGTACATAACTGGGATATAGGGACTAGGATATAGGGAATTATGCTGTACATAACTAGGATATAGGGACTAGGATATAGGGAATTATGCTGTACATAACTAGGATATAGGGACTAGGATATAGGGAATTATGCTGTACATAACTGGGATATAGGGACTAGGATATAGGGAATTATGCTGTACATAACTGGGATATAGGGACTAGGATATAGGGAATTATGCTGTACATAACTGGGATATAGGGACTAGGATATAGGGAATTATGCTGTACATAACTAGGATATAGGGACTAGAATATAGGGAATTATGCTGTACATAACTAGGATATAGGGACTAGGATATAGGGAATTATGCTGTACATAACTGGGATATAGGGACTAGGATATAGGGAATTATGCTGTACATAACTGGGATATAGGGACTAGGATATAGGGAATTATGCTGTACATAACTGGGATATAGGGACTAGGATATAGGGAATTATGCTGTACATAACTGGGATATAGGGACTAGGATATAGGGAATTATGCTGTACATAACTGGGATATAGGGACTAGGATATATGGAATTATGCTGTACATAACTGGGATATAGGGACTAGGATATAGGGAATTATGCTGTACATAACTGGGATATAGGGACTAGGATATAGGGAATTATGCTGTACATAACTGGGATATAGGGACTAGGATATAGGGAATTATGCAGTACATAACTGGGATATAGGGACTAGGATATAGGGAATTATGCAGTACATAACTGGGATATAGGGACTAGGATATAGGGAATTATGCTGTACATAACTAGGATATAGGGACTAGGATATAGGGAATTATGCTGTACATAACTGGGATATAGGGACTAGGATATAGGGAATTATGCTGTACATAACTGGGATATAGGGACTAGGATATAGGGAATTATGCTGTACATAACTGGGATATAGGGACTAGGATATAGGGAATTATGCTGTACATAACTAGGATATAGGGACTAGGATATAGGGAATTATGCTGTACATAACTAGGATATAGGGACTAGGATATAGGGAATTATGCTGTACATAACTAGGATATAGGGACTAGGATATAGGGAATTATGCTGTACATAACTAGGATATAGGGACTAGGATATAGGGAATTATGCTGTACATAACTGGGATATAGGGACTAGGATATAAGGAATTATGCTGTACATAACTGGGATATAGGGACTAGGATATAGGGAATTATGCAGTACATAACTGGGATATAAGGACTAGGATATAGGGAATTATGCTGTACATAACTGGGATATAGGGACTAGGATATAGGGAATTATGCTGTACATAACTGGGATATAGGGACTAGGATATAGGGAATTATGCTGTACATAACTGGGATATAGGGACTAGGATATAGGGAATTATGCTGTACATAACTAGGATATAGGGACTAGGATATAGGGAATTATGCTGTACATAACTAGGATATAGGGACTAGGATATAGGGAATTATGCTGTACATAACTGGGATATAGGGACTAGGATATAGGGAATTATGCTGTACATAACTGGGATATAGGGACTAGGATATAGGGAATTATGCTGTACATAACTAGGATATAGGGACTAGGATATAGGGAATTATGCTGTACATAACTAGGATATAGGGACTAGGATATAGGGAATTATGCTGTACATAACTAGGATATAGGGACTAGGATATAGGGAATTATGCTGTACATAACTAGGATATAGGGACTAGGATATAGGGAATTATGCTGTACATAACTGGGATATAGGGACTAGGATATAAGGAATTATGCTGTACATAACTGGGATATAGGGACTAGGATATAGGGAATTATGCAGTACATAACTGGGATATAAGGACTAGGATATAAGGAATTATGCTGTACATAATTAGGATATAGGGAATTATGCTGTACATAACTAGGATATAAGGACTAGGATATAGGGCATTATGCTGTACATAACTAGGATATAGGGACTAGGATATAGGGAATTATGCAATACATAACTAGGATATAGGGACTAGGATATAGGGAATTATGCTGTACATAACTGGGATATAGGGACTAGGATATAGGGAATTATGCTGTACATAACTAGGATATAGGGAATGATGCTGTACATAACTAGGATATAAGGACTAGGATATAGGGCATTATGCTGTACATAACTAGGATATAGGGACTAGGATATATGGAATTATGCTGTACATAACTGGGATATAGGGACTAGGATATAAGGAATTATGCTGTACATAACTAGGATATAAGGAATTATGCTGTACATAACTAGGATATAGGGACTAGGATATAGGGAATTATGCTGTACATAACTGGGATATAGGGACTAGGATATAGGGAATTATGCTGTACATAACTGGGATATAGGGACTAGGATAGAGGGAATTATGCTGTACATAACTGGGATATAGGGACTAGGATATAGGGAATTATGCTGTACATAACTAGGATATAAAGTCTAGGATATAGGGCATTATGCTGTACATAACTAGGATATAGGGACTAGGATATAGGGAATTATGCAATACATAACTAGGATATAGGGACTAGGATATAGGGAATTATGCTGTACATAACTGGGATATAGGGACTAGGATATAGGGAATTATGCTGTACATAACTGGGATATAGGGACTAGGATATAGGGAATTATGCAGTACATAACTAGGATATAGGGACTAGGATATAGGGAATTATGCAGTACATAATCCACAGGGACTGCTGGAATGGACCAACACTGATCCTATAGTAAATGAGCAGTCTGCAGTTTCCATATGTAGGAAGCTATTTAGATCACAGTTGGTAATCGTTTATACCCTAGTTAGTCCTATAGGTCTTCCACCATCTCCTTCCTTAATCAGCAGTTCGCATCGGCTTTTACTGTCACCTCTACATCAGATCTCTTACACTTATGATCTGTAGCACTTATTGGTCATACTGCTTTTCCATTGTCAGACGTCACTTGCCTCGGTTGTCTAGGAGGACGGCCGGACTATTCCTCGGTGCGGTTACGAGCATCATCCTATTCATATCGCTGTATTCACCTTCCAGACTGCACTAAGCAAAAATAGCGACTCCTGCTATAACCAATATGTGGTAGAGCGACTCAGCCGCTCCACAGCAGAATTCATTCACATAGATACAATATCCGTAGGGGTTTCCTTAGACACGGTTTATCTCGACACTGAACAATAGAACACAATAATGAGCATAAAAAATGAAAATTAGTCCAATTGAATATATTCCTGCTAATAGGCCGAACCGCATTCAGAAACTGAACAGGAAGGAGATTTACTGGATATAGAGACTGGACAGTATGAAACCCCATGGATTAACTGAAATGTCTGAATTGTTCCTTTAGATGTTAAGAAATCTACATATATGGTCATTTTGGAGATAGAAAGCCTGATGTAGAAGCTCCCTTAACATTAGTATTAATTGTAATAATTTAGATGGTCTTTTAATAAGATATTTTATTGTAATATCTATTTACAACAATGTTATCCATGATCTGTGACATGGTTTTATTAACCAATTGATATAAATTAATTATTTTAGATAAAACCCTCGAGCCTTCAGATTTTAATATTTAGTTCTTTTATATACATTTCCTATGATTTATTAAGATATATAACTATGGTACAATGATGATCTTTTAATATCCTATGTAGATTTTTTCGATGTCACAATTTTATCAAACTCCCGGAACATCGAGCATTTAGATCTCCATGAAGTGATTGTCTTTTTTTCTCAGAGTATAAAACTCCCCTCATTGTAATTCCAGTCACTACTGTTTTACCTTCCGAGAGAATCCATGTAGCGAGCACGGGATTCCTCTGATGTTCCCCGTCCTCTATTACCTACAGTCTCTGATAACGAAGGCTTGTAGTAAAAAGAAAGATCTCCCTGACCGGATCCCCACGTGACGTCACTGCTGCCCTAGGTGACCCCTCAGCAGATGAAATCCTTCCAAGTTAAGCACATAGCCATATATTTACTCCAGCGGCCGTATTCATGGACAGAGATAAACCACGCTCTCTCCCCATATTTCACCATCACATTGTATGAGAAACTAATTAATTAAAAAAGGAAGCGTGGAATTAATTTATAATGATATTTATTTTCCCTCTAATAAAATTATACAGGAATTGATAAAACACACTGATATCAGTATAATGACACAAAATAATATTCTGACATATGAAACACGACAAATGGCCTGTAACCAATATAATAAACTAAAATAACATTTAGTGGAATTCGGATAAGAGCATTTGAGCTCATCAAAAAGACATTAAATAAAATAAAACAAGAATTTTTTGACATACAATGAACTACAAGTTTTTTACAAACTTTTCTCCGACCCTTGGATTTGCTTTTCTTTTTAATTGTCTGTTAATTCCTAAATACACATAGCGGCTTAATGAGTAAAGAACACAGGACACAGTGGTTTTCCCTATAGAGACATAGGTTCTAGCCCAACTCCTGCTATTAGAAAAAGTGAATAAATACATTTATTTTAGCGAACATTTGAACTTATATATATATAATTCCTAAATAATGTTGAGTAGGTTTATAGTATATGAATTGTTATACATTTTTTTTAGGAGGTATTTCTTTGTATAATTGAAATACACACAATTTTGTTATTTTCCGATGTAATCGTTTGCCAGTCCAGTGAACTTTGACACAACTCAGACAGTCGTGTGTTGATTTGGAGCCTTAATTCAAACCTCAAGCCTTTACACCGTCTTGCAGGATTTTGTCTGTATGTGGTTGTCTCCTGAAGAAGAAGTGCTTGTCACTTTGAAGCGCATCGAATAAAAACAGCAATTTAATAAACCTTTCTGAATTGACGTCTTGAATAAACCAGCAGCGTGGGAAGTATCCACAAATATCTCCAGATCCTGATATTCAATGATCTACCCTGCCAATTAAGGGTGGTAGCCCGAGGTACTGTGCACTTTATTCAAGATTCATAAACCCTTCACTGGCTGGATATGAATGAGAGGATCAAATATGAAATACACCGGGATCACATTCAGGATGTTACAAGTTGAAGATCCTGTGGTATAAGCCCTAATGTTTCAAAAACACAGTGATTCGCGAGTATATGGGAAGAAGTGTCCCAGCTTGTTGGACAGTTCTCTATAAATGTTGTTTTCTTCAGGTTCTATTATGATTATATCGCAGTCCTTATGTATAGTTGGGGTTGAATTATCCCCCAAGGAGACTTAAATTCTAGGCCAGATTCTCCCATATGTTCAACAGTGACTGAGCCGCCATTTATTCTACTTTAAAAATGGAAATACTTCGCCCACCCGGAGAAAGGTGTTTTATATCTGCCTATTATGGTTGGGGTTTTATGGGTGGAGGTCTTTTTTATTTTTTGGGGTATGTTTTATATTGTCGACAATCTTGTAATATGCGCCTAACAAACTATGTAAAATGGAAATGCTCTGCTGATAGGATATTGGAAAAGACATATAATACATTAAATATGGCGGGGTCAGTGCAAATAATTAGCTGGAATGTAAGGGGTCTTTCTTCTAGTAATAAAAGACAGGTGATCTTTCAGTATCTTCAAATGGAAAAACCTGCCCTGATTTGTCTGCAAGAAACACATCTTACCTCTGAGAAACTTCATCTGCTAAACAAGAAGTGGTTACAGCCGACTATCACTCCACACACTATATTAGTCCATCCTTTAAAGGGAAGGTGCCATCAAAAAAAATTCTTTTTTCAACAATTGAAAAAATGTAAAGTATTAATGTTTTAATTTTTTTCAAAAAATATGATCATTTGTTTTTAATGAAGTAAAATATGAAAAATAATTTTAAAAGGTTTGGTATTGCCACTTTTAAACACTAGGGGGAGCAGCTGCTGAGATTTGCCATGAAAACCTAGTGTACAACTAGCTCACATTACGGACTGCAGTAAATGTGGGCTGGGTCTGCTCTCGTGTGTGATGTTGCTCCTCTCCTCCCCTTCTGGGTGTTTGTAACAGGATAAGAGAAGATGAAGTTTAGGGTCACAGTGTGGAGCCATTTTGTTGGTGACTGCCCGTGATATTGAGGAGTACTGTGTCACTAAGGACGGCTGGCAGCACCGATTCTGTTATATGGCCCTGTTAGCTGTATCATAAGCTGGGGTTAGATACGCGGAGTGTATCGTGTGTGATTATATACGCTTAGAGTAACACGCTGGGAATAGATACAGATCTCAATGTAGTGTATCACATGCAGCTGATGTGGGGCCTGTGAGCCGGGTGAGGGGAGGGGCCCAGCTCTGGTTCCCCCGCCCGCCCTCACAAATTGAACTGTATCGACTTGTTGCCACTACGGTTGAAGCAATGTTGAGTGAGGGAGCGTGACGCTCCTATCAATCCCCCTCTGCGTCTTACGTCACTGATGAAGGCACTGACAGCAGGGGCGATGACGTGACTACATGGAGTCCACGGTGCTGAGATGTGCGGGCGTTCGCTACAGAGACCGGAGCAGCGGGAGAACAATGAGGAGTTCATTCTACTGTATAGAGACCGATGGGGAGTGCATTCTACTCTGTGGAGGCCAATGGGGAGTGAACTCTACTCTGTGGAGGTTGATGGGGAGTGCATTCTACTCTGGAGGCCGATGGGGAGTGCATTCTACTCTGTGGAGGCCGATAGGGAGTATCGCGCATGATGATGGAATTGGCTACATCGGTTTGGGGAACAACGCAAATGATGATGGGATGAGATACACCAGTCTGTGGAGTATCGCGCATGATGATGTGATTAGATACACGGGTCTGGGGAGTATCACATGCAGGGATTAGATAGCTTTACACTGTATTTCTTACTTGAAGTTGCGATCATCTGATCTCTACTATACATAGCAAAATACACATGCGCTCATACAAACAGCAAAATAGAAAAATTCTCACACACAGGAAAATGTGCACACTCACACACACACCGAAAAATGCACACGCACACTCACACACCCAGAAAAATGCACACGCATGCTCACACACAGAAAAATACACATGCACGCTCATACACACAGAAAAATACACATGTGGTGTAATACATGACCTCGCTCTGTCCACTTCTATGGGAGCAGTGGTGTAATATGTGACCCTGCTCCGGCCACTTCTATAGGTGCAATGGTGTAATAAGATAGAATAGATAAATGTCCTGTAAATATATAATTTCACATGCCCCTTTTGGTAACCAGCCAAGGTAAAGCAGACAGCTGCAGGTTTATATGATCAGGCTGGAAAGGTACCTGGTTATTGGGCCCTAGCCAGCCTAAAAATAACAGCCCGCAGCTGCACCAGAAGTGTTGCATCACATTTGATGCGAGAATTCTGGCGCTTTGTCCGCCTCTTCCTGATTACCCTGGTGTGGTGGCAATCGGGGTAATGGTAGTTGGGGTTGATGACAGCTGTGATTTGTCAAAAATCACAGCTGCCATCAACAACTAGGGTTAGTAATGGAGAGGCGTCTATCAGACACCCCCACTACTAACACACTAATGGAAAAAAAACTGAAAAATAAATGTTATTTGAATAAAGACTCCCCGATACTTTACCTGGTTCACCAATTTATTTTTGAAAAAAAAAAAAACCCAAGCAGGTCCGACATAGTCCATGGTGTTACCATGATGATCCCCGAAACCGAAGTCCAAAGGCTATGGAGCCTTGTTCAGAGAACGAGGCTTTATAGGCCATTGCAGCAGCCACTCCAAGGCCCACTGCGCTCCATGAGACTCGGCGGCTGTGATGAGCAGTGACATCAGTAACTACACCGCTCATCAGAGTCACTGAGCCCTCTGTATAAAGGCCCCATATAGTGCTCCACAGTCTAATGGCCCCATATAGTCCTCCATACAGAATAATGGCCCCATATAGTCCTCCATACACTATAATAGGCCCACATAGTCCTCCATACAGTATAATGGTCCCATATAATGCCCTACGTAATAATGGTCCCATATAGTGACTTACACTATAATGGCCCCATATAGTACACTACAGTATAATGGCCCCATATAGTGCACCATACTATAATGTGCCTCACATATTGCTCCACAGTGTAATGGTGTCATATAGTGCCCCACAGTAGAATGTGCCCCATAAAGTGCATCCTGGTGTATATGGCCCCCATCATCCTTCTCCCGGCATGTATGGCCCCATCATCCTTCTCCCTGCATGAATGGCCCCCATCCTCCTCCCTGCATGTATGGTCCCCATTCTCCTCCTACCTGTGTGTATGGCCCCCATCCTCTTCCTCCCAGCGTGTATGGCCCCCCATCATCCTCCTCCCTGCGTTTATGGCCAACATCATCCACCTCCCTGCGTGTATGGCCCCCATACTCCTCCTCCCTGTGTGTATGGCCCCCATCCTCCTCCCTGTGTGTATGGCCCCCATTTTCCTCCTACCTGTGTGTATGGCCCCCATCCTCCTCCCGGCATGTATGGCCCCCATCCTCTTCCTCCCGGCGTGCATGGACCCCATCATCCTCCCGGCATGTATGGACCCCATCATCCTCCTCCCTGCGTGTATGGCCCCCATCCTCCTCCTCCCTGCATGTATGGCCCCCATCCTCCTCCTCCCTGCATGTATGGCCTCCATCCTCCTCCTTGAGTGTATGGCCTCAATTTTCCTCCTACCTGTGGGTATGGCCCCCAACCTCTTCCTCCCGGAGTGCATGGCCTCCATCATCATCCTCCCGGCGGGCATGGCCCCATCATACTCCTCTCGGTGTGCATGGCCCCCATCATCCTTCTCCCAGCGTGCATGGCCCCATCATCCTCCTCTCGGCGTGCATGGCCCCCATCATCCTCCTCCCGGTGTGCATGGCCCCCATCATCCCCCTATTGGCATGCATGGCCCCCATTAACCTCCTCCCAGCGTGTATGGACCCCATCTCCCTGCGTGTAAGTGTCCTGCTCAGACACTTACACCCCCACCAAATTAAAATGGCAGCCCACAGTGGCTGAAATAAAAATTTATAAATAAAAAAACTAATAAAGTAGTACATTTAATTTTGTATTAAAAATAATTGATTATATAATTATAATATAATAAATATTAATACAAAATTAAAAATCGTGGCTCCTTCTCTTTAAGACACTCCCAATGTGAGCATCTTAATAGATAATAGATGCAGAGGATCAGTACGTATGTTTGTTCTGTAAGTTATTACTAAGTCTCTATTAATAATCTGTCTACATACCACCACCATATTCCAGTAGAATCATACATAAAATTCTCACTATTATTTCCGGCTTCTTACAAATCCCCTATATTATAATAGAGGACTTTAATAACATACCGGACTCTCTCTGGGATAGAGGGAGACATGAAGCTAAGAGGGTAAAAGGCAATTGTATCCCTTTTGGTCACTTGAGGAGACAGCTGTAATTGCTCTTTGGAGAGTCCGTCATCCTAGTGTATACCAATACTCCTGCTTCTCATCCACATTCTCCTCTTTGTGGAGAATGGATTTGGCTCTTGGAAATGAGCGGATGCAGGGTCTTATATCTGACATCAGCTCCTGCCCAGAGCGCTCTCCCATCATTCTCCTCTGTGTCTCCCTAAGCTTAATCTCCCAATGCAATACAGACCCACAGGGAAATTAACCCCTTTTGGTTGCAAGTTCTAGACCTTAAGGGGAAAATTGAAGGGGAACTAAAGGAGAATCTTGTGATTAATAAAAATACAGCTTCTATTTTCTATGTATGGGAAGCCATGAAGGCCGACCTTAGAGGAATACTTATAACAGAAATCTCAGCAGCTAAATCCCGGACTAAGCAGCAGGATCCATTGGTGTTTCAGGAATTGGGAGATGCAGAGATTGTGATGATTACAGATCCAACGCCGGCTGCGCAAAACAGGCTGAAAGCTGCTCAGGACCTGCTGAATCAGGGAACATTGCCGCTGCAGGAAGGAAGAAGCTGTTTCACAAGATGCAATATTGTGAAGAGGGGGATAAAGCAGGTCACTTATATCTGTGAAAGCTGCCGCCCAGAGGGACTCCGCCTTTATATCCAGTCTGCAGACTAGGGAGGGTAATGTGGAACAGTCCACAGTGGACATACTGAAAGTGTTGGAGGAATACTATGCAACGCTGTATACTTCTCAGGTTCATCCCTCAGATGAACATACCCAGACCTTCCTAGATAAAGCTCAGCTCCCGGTCCTTTCCTTAAACTCTCAGAATTTATTAGATGAACTACTTGATATAGAAGAGCTAGAATGGGCACTGAGCTCAATGGCCAACGGTAAAGCACCGGGAATGGACGGTCTTCCAGTGGAAGTATATAAGAGATATAAGGAAGTATTACTACTAGTATTATGGGAGGTATACAATTCGAAAGAGGATCATTGCCACATCCATGCAGGAAGCCATAATTACAGTGTTACCTAAACAAGGCAAAGACCCCCAGCTTGCCGGCATCCTATAGACTCATCTCTCTTTTAACAGCAGACGTCAAACTTCTTGCTAACAGACTCTCAAAAGTAATCTCAATAATACACCCCGATCAGTCTGGGTTTATGCCAAATAAGTCCACAGCGATCAATCTCAGAAGGCTTTATATTAATATACAAGCAAGGACTGATAATATTGGTCATAGGGTGATCCTGTCTTTGGACACAGCTAAGGCCTTTGACAGTGTAGAATGGCCATATTTGTGAGCTACATTGCGGCAGATTGGCTTTGGTAACAAATTTATATAATGGGTGCAATTGCTTAATTCTGACTCAAAGGCCAAAGTAAGAGCGAATGGCTCTATGGCTAATCGATTTTTGTTGCACAGAGGTACAAGACAAGGGTGGCTCCTGTCTCTCTTATTGTTTTCAATAGTAACTGAACCTCTTGTGGCAGTAATTAGTAAAATGTCTGAGATACACCAAGGTTACTTACCGGTAGCCGGTTTTTCCTGAACCCATGACAGCACACTTTGAGAGAGGGAGCCCCATCAAGGACAGGAAACCGTCTGAAATAAAAGGGCGGTACCTCTCCCTCGCTTCAGTTGTTTACAGACCATTGAGAGGACCCCTCAAAAAGGTTAGACATATAACCAACACCTACAATATATATAACACCCCAAACAGTGCCCACCAGGGTGTGAGAAACAGAAAAACAGGGGGGGGGGGGAGACTACGGGTGCTGTCATGGGTTCAGGAAAAACCGTCTAACGGTAAGTAACCTTGGTGTTTTCCCCTCACCCATGACAGTACACCTTGAGAGAATTTTGGAGAATTATGAGCACCCTAGGGAGGGACCACTGCCTGAAGTACCCTTCTCCCAAAGGTAAGATCAGAGGAGGACAGATCCTACCAATAGTGTTTATAGAAGGTGGATGGTGTAGACCAATTAGCAGCTCTACATATCTGATCGATTGAGACGTCTGCCCTCTCCGCCCAGGAGGTTGCTACAGCTCTGCTGGAATGAGCCTTGACATTGCCCAGGGTCGGAACTCCTGTGGACGTGTATGCTAAACAAATGGCCTCCCTAAGCCACCTAGAAATGGTACCCTTGGACACCCCATGACCTTTCCTACTCCCTTGAAAAGCCAGGAACAAGGAATGATCCTTCCTCCATACACTAGTCATGTTAATGTAATGTAGTAGGGATCTTCTAACGTCTAGATTATGGAATCTAACTTTCCCGGGGTTTTTCGGATTGCTGCAAAACGAGGGTAGTACAATCTCCTGGTTACAGTGGAATCTAGATACCACTTTGGGAAGATATGCTGGATTTGGATGCAAGGTGACTCTATCATCATAAATTTGCGTGTACGGAGGATCAACCAAAAGGGCCTGCAGGTCACTCACCCTACGGGCTGATGTTAAGGCCTCTAAGAGGATGGTCTTAAGGGTGAGGATCTTTGGAGAGACGTCCTGTAGGGGCTCAAATGGGTCACTGGTAAGTGCGTTCAAGATCAAATTCAGGTCCCAGGAAGGAATTCTAAGGCACCGAACCGGTCTGGCTCTGGCACAGGACTTGATAAATCTAAAGACCCACCTGTTCCCAGCCAAGTTACAATTATAGAGCGCCCCCAAGGCAGACACCTGAACTTTAAGAGTCCCCGTGGCTAGACCCAGGTCAAGTCCCTTTTGCAGACACTCCAGGATTCCTTTGAGTGGAGGCTTGTCTGATAACGGGGCATCTATAAAATCTAGGAACTTCTCCCAGACTCGGTTAAAAATTTTAGTTGTTATTGGTTTCCTACTATCCAGCAGGGTAGAGACTAACCCTGGTGAAAACCCCTTGTTACTTAGTAGTGACCTCTCAAATTCCACGCCGCAAGATGGAATACTCTGGCTTGGGCTTGGATAACTGGTCCCTGAATGAGAAGGTCCGGCCTCTCTAGTAGAACCCAGGGATCTGAAACCGACATTAGTCGAAGCAGCGAGAACCAAGGCCTCTTGGGCCAAAAAGGGGCTATAAGAATTACCATTGCGCCATCCTCTCGAATCTTTCTCACCACCGCTGGAACCATTACTAATGGGGGAAAGGCATAGGCCTTCCTGAACTTCCAAGGAATCTGAAGGGCATCTACAGCATGGGGATTTTCTGCTGGGTTTAAGGAACAGAATCTGTCTACCTTCCTGTTTGCTCTTGGGCCGAACAGATCTATGTCTGGTTGTCCCCATAACTAGACAATCTGTCAGAAGACCCCCGGGTTTAAGCTCCACTCCCCCTGTTTTAGGGTGTGGCGGCTGAGAAAATCTGCCCTTGCATTTTCCACCCCCCTTATGTGAAGGGCACTGAGGGATGGGAGATGTTGCTCTGCCAGATGTAGGATTCTGTCTGCCACAGCCATCAGGGAGCGTGACCTTGTTCCCCCCTGGTGATTTACATAGGCTACTGTTGTCTGGTTGTCGGACCTGACCTGGATATGGTGACCCTGAATGTGAGGAAGGAAGCCTATCAGGGCTTTCTCCACTGCCCAAATTTCTTTTAAGTTTGAGGATGCCCCCATCTTGTGGTATGCTCAGTCACCCTGTACTGAGAGCTCTGCTAGATGACACCCCCCCATCCGGAGCCGATCGCATCGGTTGTAATCACCCGATCTACTGGTCTGGACAACTGTACGCCTGAGGTCAGATTTTCCCTGTCTGTCCACCATGAAAGGGAATCTACAGCTTTTAGGGAGAGAGCTTCCTTTCTAACTGCCCGTTGAAGGACCTCTGTGCTGACAGGACCTCCCACTGAAGAAGTCTCATATGCCCTTGAGCCCATCTGACTGCTGGGAGCCCAGGAAAGACATTGCTTCTCTTAGGGACATCACTGGAGACCGCATGGCTTTCAAGACTAAATTGATTACTTTGTGGACCTTGTATTCTGGGAGGAATCAGGCTTGGAGACGAGAATCCAGGATTAGACCTAGGAAGATATGAGTCCTTGAGGGGGTTAATTTTGACTTTTGAGTATTTACCAACCATCCTAGCTGTTGCAACAATGCCATGACTTCTAGAAGTTGACTGTAGCAGTGAACTTCTGATTTCCCTATTACCAAAAAGTCATCTAAATAGGGAACAATCACTAAGTTTTTGATTCGTAGAAAGGCTGTTACTTCCGCTATTAATTTTGTGAATATTCTTGGGGCTACGGAGAGGCCAAAGGGTAGGGCAGTAAATTGAAAATGCCTCAGTTCTTTCTGAATGAACAGGGCTACTCTCAGATATTTCTGGTAGTCTGGATGAATTGGGACGTGATAATATACGTCCTTCCAGTCTATTACTGCCATAAAGCAGTCATGGTGTAAGAGCTTCACTGCCGAGCTCACTGACTCCATCTTGAAAGTCTGGTTCTCTATCAACTGTTTTAGACTCCTGAGGTTGATGATGGTCCTTAAGGACCCATTGTGTTTTTTTATCATAAACAGAGGGGAATAGAATCCCTTCTTCCTTTGTGGTATCGGAACTTCGAGAAGGACCCGTTTCGTTTCTCTAATAGCCCTAATATTTCTAACTCCAGAGCTATCTGTTCTTCCTGGACCTTCCTCTTGGGTGTAATCATAAAGGTCCGGCGAGGAATCTGACTGAACCGTATCTTCAGGCCACGACTCACAATATTCAGAATCCAGGGGTTTGATGTATTGGCTTCCCAAGCGGGAATAAAGTGGGAAAGCCTCCCCCCTACCTCCAGCCTGGCGTCATTGGGAAGATTTTTTTTGTATTGGAGGACGGTCCTCCAAACATATAGCCTGACTCTTTCTTGGACTCCCGTCTTCTCCTGTCTCCTGGAGGACGACCCCGATTAAATTTTCTCCTCCGAAAACTAAACCTTTTTGAGTCCCCTGAAAATCCTGGGAACCCTTTGTTCCTATCCCCCGTTTTTTTTAAAAAGGTCATCTAGCTTCTGGCCAAACAGGAGTCTGCCGTCACACGGGAGGGAACATAATTTATGTTTGGATTGTAGGTCACCTGGACAACCCTTGAGCCCCAAGGCCCATCTGGCAGTATTAGATGGATTTGCTGATCTAGCTGAGAGTCTAACCCAGTCCTCTGAAGAGTCTGCCAGGAAGGCCGACGCTGCCTGCATTAGGGGCAAATTTGAAAGGATTCCATCCCTAGGGATCTTTTTATCCCTAAGTTGGTCTTCCAATTGTTGGAGCCACACCATGAGAGACCTTGCCACACAGATGCCAGCTACCGCAGGCTTCAGGCCTCCTGCTGCAGCTTCCCAAGTGTGATGTAGAAAGGAGTCAGCCTTTTTATCAAGGGCATCTTTTAGGACGCCTGAATCCTCCAAGGGTAGGGAAGATATTTTGGATGACCTGGCTACAGCCCCGTCAACTTTGGGATTTTATCCCAAGGCTCAGAGTCCTTCTCCTCAAAGGGGTACCTTCTTTTAGAGAAGGAGGGTAAGGCCCCTGATCTCTCTGCTTTCTTCCACTCTCCACTTCCACTCTCAATGAGGCCCTGAATTTTAGTGTTTACCAAAAAGGAGCGTCTCTTTTTTTCTCCAAGACCCGCAAACATAATGTCTTCCAGGGATTTGGATGCTTTTTCCTCCCCCAGACCCATGGTTGATCTGACTGATTTGGCCAGTTTGTCCGTACCCTCGATGGGGAAGCAGGGTCTACCGTTATCCGATGAGGAAGAGGATGATGAATCACTCAGCCATAGATCCTCGGACTGGGAGGAATCAGAGTTGGAGGAGACATCTTTATGGGATCTTTTCTTCCCTCTAAACAACCCCTTCAGGGACCCTTGAACCTCTGCGTGGACTATGGATTTCAGATTGGATGCGAAATCCAGAGAATTTTCTGCTACGGTTTTATTAATGCAGTTTGGGCAAAGCTGTTTTTGCCAATCTATGGGAAGGGAAGTTTGGCTTAGGGCACCATTCCTGTGCTTTTGCTTGGTGCTACTCTTCTTACGCTCCTACATTACTAAAAGGGTGACATTCACAAAGATAACTCACCCCTGAAGTCACAAACGGGTACCGGATTTGGAGGCTGTAGCGGAACACGCGATGATTCCTTTCTGGATGTTCCAGAGGTGTTTGATACCTTGCTCCTGCGGCTGCCACTGCGATTGCTCGAGTGGCTGTCCGTGAGAGAGGCGTCCATCTGCCTCTTCCGTTGCTGAGGTGGGGGGGTTAGCTGCTGCACTTGACTATCCTGGTCAGCCATCTCGCAGAAGCCTGAGCCATGCTCCCAGGATAACCCCCCCCCCATAATATAGGGCCATTCAGAACCTCCTCCGGTTCAAGGGCCCTCCCCCCTTCCAGGCCGAGGCTCCAAACAAAAAAATTGGCCCGGGAGCGCTTTACAGGCCGCCGCCCCCTGACATCACCCAGCACGCCTCTCCCAGCGTGCCCTGCGCCATGACGTCAGGCGCGTCATACCCGGAAGTTGCTGCTCCGGAACGCGGCCGACTGAGGCGGCAGGGGGAGGGCGGCGCAGCGGTCTACAGGAAGCCGGAGCCTGCCTCACCGAGTTCGCCCGCTCGGATGCAGGACCCAAGGGAGCTGCGGATGGTGCTTCTGGAGGCTGAAACCCGGTGCACAGGCCAGTGCCCGTTCTTCCACACCGGAACAGGCCCAGGTAAGTTCTCTTCTTTCCAGACAGGTTCCCATCAAGGACAGGAAAAGAAATGAAGCGAGGGAGAGGTACCACCCTTTTATTTCAGATGGTTTCCTGTCCTTGATGGGGTGGATCCCTCTCTCAAGGTGTGCTGTCATGGGTGAGGGGAAAAAATGGATTTAAATATGGGACCAAGGAAGAGAAGGTGGCATTGTTTGCCAATGATTTACGATTATTCCTTGGGGATGCTCGGGGGTCTCTGGAGAGCATGCTGGCGACTATCTCTAGCTGACTTATTCCTTCCAAAGACCATACTAAGGACTAAGGAGCACTTATTACAAGTGGAGAAATGGCCATTCGGGCAAACAGGAAAGTGAAAGGAAAATTCAAAAAAATGGGAATTATCCCCATAATTACAATAAAACGGCGAGGTTCCAGCAGACTGACTGATCTGACTGTACGACCAGGGCTCCACTGTCAGTATCTGGTCAGTATTTTTCCTCGGGAGTGGGAGCCAAAACCAGGTGAAGAACAATCAGAGAAAAGGTATAATAGAAACAAGTCACCAATTCTACATTTATCACCCACTACTGGTTTTGGCTACCATTCCTGAGAAAAAATACTGACCAAATACTAATAGTGGAGCGGTGGCCTTAAAGGCAAACTCAGGAAGAAGTAAGAATGAAGTCGCAGCAAAACACTGAGCTGCAACAAAACACCTTAAAATTTGTTATAGAGATTGATTAGTCCTTTCTGTCTGACCATTGGTTTCAGGGTGGTAGGCACAGGAAAATAAATTAATTCCCAGTTTGTTACAGAAAGTTCTGCAGAATTTGGAGACAAATTGCACTCCCCTATCAAAAACACAATGTTAAGAGGGATCCAATGTAACCTTACTTTATGAGAAATAAAAAACCTGGAAAATGTCTCTGCATTAGGTAATCCTCTGACAAAGGAACAAAATGAGCCGTTTAATGAATCAGTCAACGACCACCCAAAGACAGTCTTCCCACCAGACAGAGGCAAATCCGTGATGAAATCCATGGACAGATGAGTTCACTGTCTTTCTGGAATTGCAATGGAGCCAATACTCCAACCGGACTGTTATGACAGACTTTAGCGTGTGCTAAACTTCACAAGCAGATACAAAATCTTTAATATAATTATTCATAGATGGCCACCAAAAAAGCCTAGTAATAGCTTTCTGCATAGCTGTGGACCGCGGATGACCACTCATGATTAAATCATGAAACTCCTGCAACAGACACAATCTTAGGTACCCAACTACAAATAATTTGGACCTAGGCGTGGCAAAAGGAGCAGACGATTGGACTTTACGGATCTCAGCTTCAACCTCCAAGGATATCACAGAAACCACAATGCCCTCAGGGAGAATGGAGGTTTTGGAGGAGAAACAGAACTAAAACTGCTTGGACCCCGGCCTGAAAGTGATAGAGAAATTGAATCTAGAGAAAAATAAGGACCCTCTGGCCTGTCTAGAAGTTAGCCATTTAGCTGATTCAGTATACGCTAAATTCTTCTGGTCAGTGACCACAGTGATTTGATGAACTTCTCCCTCCAGAAAATGTCTTCAAACCTTAAAGGCTAACTTAACAGTGAAAGACGAAAATTTTCTTGATAAAAAATCACATGGCTGCAAATTGGTCAGAGTCTTGGAACATTGACAAAAAACGGCCCCTACCCCAACCTCTGAAATATCCATCTTCACAATGAATGGATCTTGGAGATGGTGTTGGATTAGAACAGGAGCAGACGTAAAACACTCCTTCAATTTTTCAAAAGTACTCATGGCATCCGGTGGCCAAACCTTGAGATCTGCCCCCTTATGTGTGAGGTCAGTAATCTGAGAAAAAAAACCTAAAAAATTTCCTATAATAGTTGGCGAATCCTACAAAATGTTACAATGCTTTCAGGTCATTAGGTCGGACCCAATCTATTATGGCTTTCACCTTCCCAGGATCCATCGTAAACCCATCAGCCAATAAAATTAACCCCAAGAATGAAACTTCCTGAAAAGAAAAAAAAACATTTCTCAATTGTAACAAAGAAAGAAAGAATTCTCCCTCAACCTTTCTAAAACACAACACGGACATGTTCCTGGTGAGAATCCAAATCAGGGAGAAAATTCTATATCATCAAGATAAATCACAAGAAATCTCCCAATGTAATCAGAGAAATATCATTCAGAGAGTTGTGAAATCCTGTTGGTGCATTGGAGAATCCGAATGGGAGGACAAGATTATCGAATAAAACCTCCACTCCATACACCTCATACACGCGCGGCTCCGCTCCGTACACCTCGTACACACACGGCTCCGCTCCGTACACCTCGTACACACAGGGCTCCGCTCCGTACACCTCGTATACACACGGCTCCGCTCCGTACACCTCGTACACACACGGCTCCGCACACCTCGTACACACGTGGCTCCGCTCCGTACCCCTCGTACACACGTGGCTCCGCTCCGTACACCTCGTACACACGTGGCTCCGCTCCGTACACCTCGTACACACGTCACTCCGCTCCGTACACCTCGTACACACAAGGCTCCGCTCCGTACACCTCGTACACACACGGCTCCGCTCCGTACACCTCGTACACACATGGCTCCGCTCCGTACACCTCGTACACACACGGCTCCGCTCCGTACACCTCGTACACACGCGGCTCCGCTTCGTACACCTCGTACACACGCGGCTCCGCTCCGTACACCTCGTACACACGCGGCTCCGCTCCGTACACCTCGTACACACGCGGCTCCGCTCCGTACACCTTGTACACGTGCGCCTCCGCTCCGTACACCTCGTACACGCGCAGCTCCGCTCCGTACACCTTGTACACACACGGCTCTGCTCCGTACACCTCGTACACACGCGGCTCCGCTCCGTACACCTCGTACACACGCGGCTCTGCTCCGTACACCTCGTACACACGCGGCTCTGCTCCGTACACCTCGTACACACGCGGCTCTGCTCCGTACACCTCGTACACACGCGGCTCTGCTCCGTACACCTCGTACACACGCGGCTCTGTTACATCCACACTGTAAACCCCTCCTGGCCCCACACATAAACTTCAGCTCATCCAGCACCATGACAACCAGCACAGCAGAGTCCTGCATCCACTGAGGCCCCTGATCATGTGACCCCTGACTCCTCCCCTCCTGTGACCTCATCACAGCTCCTGTGCGCACAGAGCAGCCATATATGTGGTGGCGGCTCTGCAGGTGGAGGTATGTGGAGACCCCATTACTGGGCGCAGGGGGCATTAACCCCTTCAGCACCGAGACTCTTTTGGGGTCTTGTGTTGCCCCTTTATAAGAATCATAAGGTTTTTGTTCTGTTTCCTGTAATAGATACATACGACCCAACTATGGAGACAGGAAGGGAGGAAACGTATTGTTCTCATAGTACAGGACCCCTTTACTGCCCCCCACAGTGTAATGCCCCCAGTATGCCCCTTATACAGTATGTATGATGCCCCCACACAGTGTAATGCCCCCATTATGCCCCTTATGCAGGATGTATGATGCCCGCACACAGTATAATGTTCCCATAGTAGCGCCTGAGGTCTTGCAGTTGGAATAATCCCTCTGGAGTTGGTTTTCCCTTTGCCTGCTCCCCTACATGTAGACCCTCGAGCATGTATACATGCATGTAGTGGAGCAGACCTTACTAGATATTGAGGCTTTGTACAGTAATATACCGCATGAGGATGGTATCAGAGGAGTAAGACATTTCTTGAAATCGAGGTCAATAGAGTGTAGCAGACATAATGACTTCATGGAGGATCTTCTAAAATTCACTCTTACTCATAACTACTTTCTTTTTGACAGGAAGTACTTCCACCAGCTCAGGGGTACTGCGATGGGGAGCCGCTGTGCTCCCTCATATGCTAACTTAACCCTGGACTGGTGGGAGGAATCCTCAATATTCAGGGATGATCATAAGTGATGGCATCCATATTTTGGGGTATGGTACAAATATACTGACTACATTTTTATCACCTGGTCAGGGACGAGTGAACAATCTTTTTAATTTGTCGGGGAACTCAACATCAATAGAGTGGGCCTTAGATTTACATCTGAATTTATTATAATAATAATATTTATTTTTATAGCGACAACATATTCCACAGCACTTTACAATTTTAGAGGGGACTTATACAGACAATACAGACTTTCCAGAATAAGCATAACTCAGAAATTAAAAGGAGTGAGGGTCCTGCTCGCAAGCTTACAGTCTATAATGAAATAGGGAAGACACAAAAGGTAAAAATGTACATATATTGTATAATACAGACTTAATACACTAAATAGGGTAAGTATATAACACCACATGAACTGGTCGCCAGCCAATATGTGTACAGTAGAGACAGAGGCTATTCAGTGCTTGGATGTATGAGCTTGATTTTGAAGAAAATTTTAATATGGGCCAAACTGGGACAGTTAGATAAGTGTGTTGAGGTGATAGGCCAGTCTAAAGAAAAGGGGTTTTAGGGCACGCTCAAAACTGTGAGTATTGAGAATTAATCGAATTGTCTTGGGTAGCGCATTCCAAAGATTAGGTGCAGCATGCGAGAAATCTTGGAGACAGGAATGGGAGATTCGGATTACGGAGGATTTTAGTTTTAAGTCATTAGCAGAATGGAGTGCACGGGTAGGGTGGTAGACTGAGACGAGGGAGGAGATGTAGAGTGGTGCTGAATCGTGGATAGCTTTGTGGGTAAGAGCAATAAGTTTATATTGAACTCTGTATTAGATGAGCAATCAGTGCAATGACTGGCACAGGGTAGAGACATCGTTGTATTGGTAGGTGAGGAATATGACCCTGACAGCTGCGTTCAGGACGGATTGGAGAGGGGAAAGTTTAGAAAGAGGGAGACCGATAAGTAAAGAGTTGCAATAGTCCAGATGAGAATGAGTAAGAGCTACAGTAAGAGTTTTTACAGAGTCAAAGGTAAGAAAATTTCTGATTCTAGAGATGTTTTTGAGGTGTAGAAGACACGAGCGAGCAAGTGATTTGATGTGAGGAGTGAAGGAAAGATCTGAATCAAGTATGACCCCAAGACAGCGGGCATGTTGCTGGCGAGTAATGATGGAGCCACAAACAGAAATGGCAATATCGGGCACAGGTAGGTTAGTGGAGGGAGGAAATACGAGTAGTTCAGTTTTTGACAGATTCAATTTTAGATAGAGGGAGGGCATAGTGTTAGAGACAGCGGAAAGACAATCAATGGTATTTTGTATTAATGCAGGAGTGATGTCCGGAGAAGAGGTGTATAATTGGTTGTCATCAGCATAGAGATGGTACTGAAAACCGAATCTGCTGATTGTTTGTCCAAGAGAAGCAGTATATAAGTATAAAAGAAGGGCGTCTAGAACTGATCCTTGAGGAACCCCGACAATAAGGTGGAGGGAAGAAGAGGAGGAGCCAGCAAAAGACACAGTGAAGGAGCGGTCAGAGAGGTAGATCCACAGTGTCGAATGCTGCAGAGAGATCCAGGAGAATCAGCAGGGAGTAGTGACCATTAGATTTGGCTGTTAGTTGATCATTAGAAACTTTAGTGAGTGCAGTTTCAGTAGAATGTTAGTTATCTGAGAGATACCGGATTAGACAGGAGTGGACCAGTCGTTCCAGGAGTTTAGAGATAAAGGGAAAATTGGAAACAGGTCTGTAGTTAGCAGCACAGTTCTGGTCGAGGAATGTTTTTTTAAGTAATGGATGTGTGGAACCCCAGGGGTCTGGTTACCACAGTAATAGCAATATTACGTCTGAGAGCAGGTGGGAGGTCTCCTGGTCAGGTACCCCAAGCATGCCACACCTCCTGCCCAGTCCTGGGAGGGGAAGAACTTCCCCTATAAAAACTGGGGGCTGAGGCAGGGTTAGAGGAGAAGAAGAGGAGTCCCAGACAGAGACACAGTCTGGTCTGGAGTGGAGCAGATACAGGGAGAGCAAGATCAGGAGCTCTGTGGGAGCAGTGATAGAAAGGGTCAGGGACTGGAAGCTGTAGAGCTCATCCTGACTGAAGAGATCTCACCGGACACGGAGTCCGAGGCTGTGGGGACAGATCCATACCCAGCAGCAGAAACCGACCGGCAGGGGATTTCAGGTCCTCTGGCCAAGAAACCCGAAGGCACGGTCACACGCAAGGGACCAGCACCGCCGGCGTGGAGCGGAGGCTACCAGAAGGCCCCGAGTCACCGGCCATACGGGTGAGCACCACACGGTACACTCAGGGACGTGGGCTACTTCTACCCGCTTCTAGCAAGGTAGCCAGGAAGAGTACAATAGTTGGGGAGGCCTACAACTCCGCCTGGCCAGGGGAGATCCTATCTGCTCACGGACTGACCAGGCCCCGATCGCTAGCCAGTACTCCCGGGAGGGTCTACCTTTGCCACCAGTAAAGACCCTGAACTACACCGCACCGTCTCTGAGTGGTTCCTGGTGCCTGCGTGCAATTCTGCTATCCCCATCACCCACGTCCGCTGCCCTGAGGCCATACCCCTCCCGTTGGGGGTTATACTATCCACGCTGCACAACCGTACCACCGGCCTCAGCGGTCTGCCCTGCAGCGGCGGTTTCATAACCGCATTCAACGGGTGGCGTAGTCGAACTCTATAACATCTTATTCTAAGTTCTGCCACTTGGTTTGACACCCTGGGCACGGACCGGGTCACCGCCACGAGGACTACTACCCCTATCAGATCCGGCTCCGGGTATTCCCCGCATGCGCAACGCTGCACAACATGGCCCAGGGGGTCCGTCAGATGTATGCTGGCATGTTTAAAAAAGGAGGGAAAAATAATAGATGAGAGGTAGAGGTTTAATATTTTAGTTAGGTGAGTAGTGACAGCTGGAGAAAGGGACTGAAGGAGATGTGAGGGAATAGGGTTACTGGTGCAGGTGGTAGAGCGAGAGGAAGAAAGGAGCCTTTTCACTTCTTCTTCCGTGACTGGTTTGAAGTCAGAAAATGAGCAAGGTGCAGTGTGGAAGGAAGGAGTATGCATAACATTTGGGGATTGAGAGAAAATTTCCTATCGGATATGGTAAATTTTTTCTTTTAAATAATTGGCCAGATCGTCAGTGCTGAGGTTGGTGGTTGGGGCCTGTGCTGCTTAAGGAGGGAGTGACATACAGGTGTTTAGGATTATTGGACCATGAGATGATTAGGTTGTTAAAGTAGGTTTGTTTGGAGAGGTGAAGGGCGGAGTTATAGGTTTTAAGCATAAATTTATAATGGAGGAAATCTTCGGCCAGATTCGATTTTGTCCACAGCCGTTCGGCACACCTGGCGCACCACTGGAGAAAACGTGTTTGCAGCGTGTTCCAGGGTTGTCGCCGTCTGTGCCGAGTTGTTCTCTGTGTAGGAGGTGCGGCTTCATCCAGGGCGCATTGCAATGTTTCGTTATAATGCTTCAGTGCCGAGTCAGGGCATGAGAGGGAGGAGATTGAGGCCAAAGATGATTGCAACGTTTTCATAAATTTCTGGGTGTTAATGCCTTGTATATTTCTATAAGTGTGGAAAGTGGGGGTGTCTTGAGCAGGGTGACAGTTCTTGACAGAGAATGAAAGAAGGTTGTGATCAGAGAGCGGATGAGGAGAGTTAGTAAAGTCATGTATTGAACAGAGCCGGGTGAATATCAGGTCAAAGAGTATTTCCATCTTTATGTGTAAGAGAATTAGTAAGCTGTGAAAGGCCGAAGAAGCAAGTTAGCGATAAAAGATGAGCGGCAGATGGGGAGAGGGAATCACCAATTGGGATGGTAAAGTCTCCCATGATAAGGGTGGGGATGTCATAGGATAGAAAGTTTGGAAGCCAAGTGGCAAAGTGATCCACAAACTGACGGGAGGGGCCCGGAGGGCGATACACAACCGCCACTGGCAGAGAGAAGGGCCGGTAGAGTCTGACTGTGTGGGCCTCAAAAGAAGGGAAGAAAAGTGATGGTACTGGGGATATAACCTGAAAAGTACATTTTGTTTAAAGGAGCAGACCAACACCAATTATTACCAGTTGCTTTTCCTGTATGTACTGATCAAGAAGGATTGTAATGGGACTCTAGGGACACTCATCTACCATGAACCTTCAAGCACTAATAAACTATTGAAGTGGGATAACAACCACCCCTATCCCCATAAAAAGAGGAATACCCAAGGGCCAATTTTTACGGGTGAGAAGGTACTGCTCAAATGTCACAGATTTTAATATACAGGCAATAGACCTGAACACCAGATAAAGGGTGCTCGTGGTACATTTTGGATTCCACATCATTGTTTGCAGAAAAATGGTCTTATCCATCAGCTTATCTTTTTCTCATTCAGATCTCTAAAATACCGGATCCTCTCAGTGAAGATCGTCTATATAAGAAAATTTTCCTGATTTATTCAGGAAAATGATGGACAAGATGGTGGAGAGGATATTACACCTCACCCTAGAGATCCTCTTCCGGCTTACTGGAGAGGTGAGAGATTCTGATGACGTCACATTACATCATTCTTATCTATGGGAATAACAGATGGACAGAACTGGAGAGGTGAGGACTCTGGAAACGTCTGTAGTGAGATTTATTACTATGTCTCTCCATAACCAGGATTACACAGTAGTGAAGAAGACCTCTAATGAGCGCTGTCAGGACCCTGTGTCTGAGGGATGGGGAAGACCCCTGAGCCCAATCACGGGGCCTCCACCTCACCCCCTGATACATGAGGACTTCAATGACCAGAAGATCCTAGAACTTACCTACAAGATGATTGAGCTGCTGACTGGAGAGGTGACACTGCTGGGACATTATACAGTAACGCTATGGAGTGATTGGGTGCATGACGGTATCATTGTATGTGTCAGGTTCCTATAAGGTGTCAGGATGTCACCATCTATTTCTCAATGGAGGAGTGGGAGTATTTAGAAGGACACAAAGATCTGTACAGGGACATCATGATGGAGGTTCCCCAGCCCCTCACATCACCAGGTAATAGACAGGACTGAATACACACAGCCTATAATTATCTGTATGTAGAAAATGAATTCAGTCCCTGTATGTGTTTCCTCCAGATCTATCCAGTAAGAGGACAACACCAGAGAGATTTCCCCGTCCTCTTCTTCCACAGGACTGTAAACAAGAACATCCCAATGATCCTCAGGATCATCAGGTAGATGGAGAGAAGGTGTCATGAGATCTCCCCTATGATGTGTAGACGTTTGTGAAGGTCTAGTGCTCAGTCTTGTTTTATCCACCATTGTTATGTTTTATACTTGTGTAATGAGAACGGTGGAGATGGCAGGATTAGAGCCGATCAAACTTGTGACTTCTCCATCTGTCTGTGACTTTTATAATATTTGTTTCAGGGTGAAGATCTGACCCATATTAATACTACAGAGACATATGTGAGGGGTGATGAGTGGTGTAAAGAGGAGATTCCTACATATGACTACCCAGGTGAGTAGTAACCACTAAATGCAGAGAAGTCACAGATTCTTCTCAGTCACCGGCTGTGGCTGCTTTATCAGTGGTGTAGTCCGGCCGTATCACAATCGTGTGATCACCATTTTGCCCCTACACCACAACATTCTCCTCCATCCGAAAATATTTCGATTACTTTGTGTAATTGTGAAAGCCCTTTTCTATAGAACTTACAACCTGGAGGATCCACCTACCCCCTGGGATTAGGAGACGCTGACCGTTACCTGCCCAGGTCTGTAAACTACAAAGCTAAATGACAGCGTACGTAGAATGTGCTGACAAGTGAGAAAATCACTTGAAGAAAAATATAATGATGGGTCTGTAAGAGAAAGCGGAGGGTAATGATTCTGTTGGCTTCCTAGATCCCTGATATCTTATTGGATGAATCTACCTTCTCTCCCTTCTGTGCTGCTGAATGTCCTCATATGGTCCCTACAAGACCAGGTCCAGTCTTTCTGGCCAAACTTCACTTTTATGATCTACAACATTAAATGTGCAGTGAGGGCCAAGTGTGAATTTCTCTACAATAACAGCAGAGTTTCCCTTTATCCTGACTTTTCAATTTCTTTTCAAACCAACTAACTTCAAACAGGATTGTGATAAACTATACAGAAAACATTACACCTGTGCCATGATATATCTCTAAGCTGCGCGGGGCTGATGGCTGTAATATACATTTATTCTCGCCTGCAGGAGATGTGTTGGCTCCAGCCCTGGTTTCATGGATTCACTCCACGTCATAAATTACATTATGTTTTCCATCCTAAGGAATTCAGATTACTGCACAATCTCTCCTGAAATGGGGAGCACTAATACTTTCTCTACTCTTCTGGTCAGGACTCATAGTAGCTCCAATAGTCCACCATAAATGAGTGTGACTCCAGTTTAGTGTTGGATTTCTCCCTTCATACATACGTTCTTGTTGGGGATGTTACATGTTTTTATATTCTTTCTTTTTTTTACAAGTTCATTCTGTATGATAGTTTCATTGTGGTGGGATCGGCCGGCCTCACTTACGTGACTCTAACTCCCTGGTAGTCTTTCAGAAAGGTCTCCATTGCCTCTTCCAAATGCCCGAGATCTAAATTTAAGACACCTCAGCTCTGCACTATTATAAAAAGTTCACTTTAAATGTCTAATTTTTCTTCTTGACGCTCATCTGACAGAAAATATTGTCCCTTACGATAGTTTAGATTCCCAAGAGCCACCGAGCCCCATACTCTAATTACCCCAGAGAGGTTTCACCACTAGTTACTCATTTTTCTCTGATGGAGACTGTTGAGTTTGATCATTTCAGTAGATGTGTTATTGTCTATAGTCACAGTTTTTGACTTCAGTAATCCTCTAATTTAACCCTTTCCTGCAGCCAGTTTTCTGTTTCTAATCAGGGCCATTTTTCAAATCTGACGTGTGTCACTTTATGTGGTGATAACTTTGGAATTCTTCACAAAGGATAATAGGAAACAAATGGACCTTACAAATTATTTTCCAACTTCTCTTGAATTTGACAATCCCCTATATACGGTTGTACACTACTGTCTGGGCACATGGCAGGTTAAGAAGGGAAGGAGCGCCATTTAGCTATTAGGAATGCAGATCTTGCTGGAATAGTTCCCAGACACTATGTATTGGGGCACTGTTTATGGTCATTTGGAAGCTCAAAAGATGGCTACCACGAATAGGCTTGTCTTATCTACCCCGTTTACAGATTTCACAAATTACTTTGCTCATCACCGTTTAAACCCTACATGGATCTGGACTTACACAGAGACCCATAAGCTTGCGCCACGGTGTTACCTGCTGTTCTGTGGAGTGAGATGGGAAGAAGAATAGTCAGATAGCCGGGTCAGAACCAGAAGGGCAGAGAAAATAGAAAATCAGAAGACACAAGAGTAGTCAGTAAACGGGCCGAGGTCACAACAGAAACAAATACACAAGCCGGGAGCTGAGCACAGAGGACTGAACCAGAGGAGAACAAGGCTGTATCTGGCTGCTTCCAGCAATATGCTTCCAGCTTTAGTAGGGTGTGGTGCTTTCCAGTTGGCTGAAGCAGGGAGCAGATTACTCCAGCTGGACAGTACACACACCCATACTGCCAGACTGGATGGTACTACAGGTACCAGCAACCCTAATCTTAGTGGCTGGGCAGAGCCTGCGCCTCGCAGAGCTTCTGGTTCTGACGTCTCCTCCATCACCAGCGCCACCTGCAGAATGAATAAGGCTCCTGGTGACAAAAGCAAAATTCACACAAGTCGAAGCAGGAGGAGAAGTAGATGCCCCAGAGGAGATGGGACCCACCATTTGCAGAAGCCCTAATATAACAAAATGGTAGAAAACCAGATCAGTAGAAAGCCCCATAAAGTGACTCCATTTTGGAAATTATAACCCTCAGTGAATTAATCTATAGGAGTAGTGACTATTTTGATTCCACAGGCGCTTTCTGGAAATTAGCACGCAGTGGATGTTGGAGAGTGAAAATTGCAAATATGCCATTTTATTACCCAACACATTGTGCCCAGATTGTGCTCCAGGGGACACACACCATAAATTAAGTGGGTTCTTCTCATTATAGTAATGCCAAATACATGGATGCTAAATGTGATTTAGGCACATAAACTACTGCAAAGCTCATAAGCGAGGGGGAGATCTGACTTTGGGAGATCGGATATTGCTGGATTGGTTTATGGAAGCCATGTTGATTCTCAAGAGCCTTTGAGCCACTAATAATGTGGAAACCTCTGTTATTCCATTGACAGATGATGGACCTGAGTGGGGACTTGTTTTTTGTGAGATAAATAGAAGTTTTTATTGGTATTATTTCACCTACATAACATCATTTGGTGGCTTTTTATTCCATATTTGGGAGGCAGAATGAACAAACAGTTGAACACCACGCTCTACTGGTCCATCCTATGAGGTTTTCTATTAGACTGTGAACTGTCATTGTCCTGGTGAATAAGTGATTTTTTTTATATAACTTGCCTTTTTTATGGACAGTTTAAGTAGAAATGTTCAAAAATATAAAATTCAAGGATTTTTTATTAAAAAATAATAATTGGTTTTATTCTTGGCAGATGTCTGTACCGGGAGATCAGAGGGATTGCTGACATCTTCAATTTTCAAATCAGATAATTTTCAGATCCCACAGGATACAATTAAAATGAATGACATTTCTCCAGATATACCATCATCCCTTCACAGCAAAGATCTGTCATCTGATCCTATGAAACAGGTCCTGTCTTCTGATTCATTACCGACTACTAAGGAAAATCAAAGTCACAAAACAAGCATTAAAAAACGAACTGCTCCTCATGCAAAGAAGCCATTTTCACATTCAGAATATAGAAATAGTTTTCCTCCCAAAAAGTATTTTCTTAAACCTCAAAAAATTCACACAGCGAAGAATAGATTTTCTTGTTCAAAGTGTGGGAGATGTTTTAATCAGAAATCAGATCTTGTTAGGCACCAGAGAACTCACACAGGAGAGAAGCCATTTTCCTGTTCAGAATGTGGGAAACGTTTTACAGAGAAATCATATCTTATCGCACATGAGAGAACTCACACAGGAGAGAAGCCATTTTCCTGTTCAGAATGTGGGAAATGTTTTACAGTGAAATCAACTCTTAGCAAACATCAGAGAACTCACACAGGAGAGAAGCCATTTTCATGTTCAGAATGTGGGAAATGTTTTACAGAGAAATCAAATCTTATCAGACATCATAGAACTCACACAGGGGAGAAGCCATTTTCATGTTCAGAATGTGGGAAATCTTTTGCAAATAAATCAAATCTTATCAAACATCAGAGAACTGACACAGGGGAGAAGCCTTTTTCATGCTCAGATTGTGGAAAATGTTTTGGACACAAATCATATCTTTATAAACATCAGAGAACTCACACAGGGGAGAAACCTTTTTCATGCTCAGATTGTGGAAAATGTTTTGGACACAAATCATATCTTTATAAACATCAGAGAACTCACACAGGGGAGAAGCCTTTTTCATGTCCAGAATGTGGGAAATGTTTTAACCAGAAAGCGCATCTTGATAACCACCGGAGAACCCACACAGAGGAGAATGCCGCAACTACACCCAACTAGTCTCTGTACAGACTAGAACGGCCCTAGCTGCACAACTAAAAACTCCACCTCACACCCAACTAACTAATAAGCCGTTGAGGAGTTTCTCATACCTCCTGAGGAACCAGAGGGGAGGCGGCAACACACTGTCAACAAGGGGAAAGGAAAGTATGAAGGAAAATATGAAAACTCTGAGTGAGAAACAAAAACACATTCATATAGGGCAAAGAAGGCAAGCTAACCAAAAATAAAAGGAACAAGTATAATCTCCCAGAAACTTAACATTGTTAGAATAAAAAGGTACTGGGAGGGAAAGCAAACTAACCGGGAGGATAGTTTCACCTTTGTGGTGAAACTTATAAAATTCATTCTCGCCAACTGTAAATGTAAAACCCGTCCATTTATAATGACCACGGACAAGATAAAGATTCCCAACTCACATCAGGACCACAAGATCCCAGGTACTTTCAGCTGCATCACATCTAATGTAGTGTACTTAATTATATGTACCAAATGTCCAACTGGGGTCTGTATGTAGGAGAGACAAGGCAAAAACTTAGAACAAGGATGAATTCTCATCGCCACACAATAAAAGAAAAAAAGTATAGATCTACTTGTGGCCAAACCTTTTTACGGCCACAACTGCTTCTCCCTCTCCCATGCAGATAGTTCTGCTTCAAGTCTCTTATCTTATCTATTGCATTATTCCTGTGCCCTGTTGTGTATTAATATGTGACTATTCAGATTTTGTGTTATACTATACAAAACCTACAAAAGACAAAAAATATATCACATACCCTACCATCATTATATATAAATGTAAACCAAAGTTGCATATGAAATATAGGGTACTAAGTGAACTATTTTTGATCAAAAAAAGTATACAAGCCGTCCCACCAGCGACAAGGTGACCCTAATTGGGACGGTCCTACACTGTCTATATTAAAAACCTTACTGTATATCAAAGTTGAAGTGATGCATATAAAAGGGTAGACAAATAGAACCGGCTCCCAATATCAGACCACCTAAGCCCGTGGTAAGCTACATATACACTGACCAGCTCAACAAGGGGGATCCAACATCCCTAATTTGCACAGAATGCAAACAAGACAAAAAAACAAGCAATGTGCACATTTCTTGTTTTTTTGTTTTGTGTTATACCATGTCTGATGAAGAGACCTGAGTAGTCTCGAAAGCTTACTGACTAATGGCTAACTGAAAAGATTGTATCAACCACTGAGGACTTTCAGATTTTTATATTTTTCTCCAAACAGCAATTTTAAGATCTCTCCACAAGTGTTCAATGGGATTTAGATCCGGATTCATTGCTGGTCAGAACTCTCCAGCACTTTGTTTCATCCATTTTCTGGGTGCTTCTTGAAATATGTTTGGGGTCATTGCCATGCTGGAAGACCCATGACCTAGCAAGCAAACCCAGCTTTCTGACACTAGGCACTCTATTGTGCTCCAAAATCCTTTGCTAATCTTCAGATTTCATGATGCCTTGCACACAGTTAAGGTACCTGACCAGAGGCTGCAAAACAACCCCAAAACATTTTTGAAGTTCCACCATATTTGACTGTATGTGTTGTAAATTTATTGATTATGTTGCGCACCTTGGACAGAAGAACATCCGGATCTCTAAAGATGGACTTATAACCTTGAAATTATTGATATTTTTCAACAATTTTGGTTTTCAAGTCCTCAGACTCATGCAAAGATTGAATCAACTTCTCCCTTTTTTATCTGGTTTTAGTTGTGATTTTCATATTGCCCACACCTGTTACTTGCCACAATTGCGTTTGAACAAGCTTCACTTGCTTGAAGCAAAGTTGTTTACCCACAATTTTGGCAAGGTGTCAACAATTTTGTCCGACCTATTTTGTGTGAAATTATGTTCAATTTGCCTTTTTTTCTCTGTTTTCTTGTGTTGTTCCAATACATGCAAAGGAAATAAACGTGTATAACAAAACGTGTAATGGCCATAATTTTCTGGGAGAATTACTTCATTTTCTGGAACAATTTCAAGGGATCCAACACTGACCATGACTTGTTTTTGTTGCCTTTTTAATTTGTTGCAGCATATCATCCTCTTCATGTTCAGCTATATTAGGAGGCTTGTAGCAAAGTCCAATTAGCAGCTTTCCATTATTGCCATTTCCATGTACATTACCCATACAGATTGTACATCAGGGATGTAAAGCTCAAAACATGCAAAGGGCCAAAATGAAAAACTTGGACAAAGTCATGGACCAACCAGTATACAGTATAATGGGCCCCACATAGTCCTCCATACAGAATAATGGGCCCCATATAGTCCTCCATACAGTATGATTGGCCCCGCATAACTTTCCATCCAGTATAATGGGCCCCACATAGCTTTCCATCCAGTATAATGGGCCCCACAAAGTCCTCCATGCAGAATAATGGCCTCCCATAGGTGTGGTGGTTCTGGTGTCGTGGGTCAAATATAATCAAAAGTTGGGCATGTGTGCAGTACATTGTCGAAGCTGCCCCCCATGTCGTCATTGAGCTTGAGGTCTTAAATTTGGTTTTAACGAAAATATCCACCCCTTTACCTATTTTTCTTTCCTATCCGTTTCAATGTAGTGTAACCCTCTGTGTTTGTCACCCAGTCATGGCTTTCATCCATCCAGGTTTCTGTAATGCCCACCACATCATAATCTGTGGCTGACCTAAGAGTCTCTGATACATTCATTTTGTTTTCAAGATTTCTTGAATTTGCCTGCAGACATTTAATACTATTAGCACATTTATTACGGCTACTCGCCTCCTTACTTTCCTTGAATGTCTCACTCTCTCTGTCTACTCTATCCCCTTATTTGCACATCAACCCTCCCTCTCCCCAGATCCTAGTTTGAAAGCTTCTCCATCCATCTGACCATTTTTTCCCCCAGCACATCTGCATTCTCCCCATTGAGGTGCAGCCTGCAGCCTGACAATTATCTCCTTAAGTTCCTGCTGACTTTCTAGTGACGTAGTGGAATCAGCAGTATTTCTGAAGACACCACCTGTACTTCAGCTTCTCTCCTAATTCCCTGTAATCATTTTTAAAGACCTTTCACCTCTCTCTAACCTTGTCATTGGTACCAACGTGTACCATGACTGCTGGGTTTTCCCCAGCCCCACCCAATAATCTGTCTATCTGATCGCATGAAGATCCTCGTTAGGGGCACACAAAATGTGTGTGTTCTCGTCTTAGCTGTCTGCCACCAAATTGTATATAGGATCTATACGGTAGGAGAAATCACAAATTAACACTGAGTAGTGTCTCAAATAGGCTTTTTGTAGGAAAAATCAGGAACCTTTCCACCCATTACCTCATTGCCTTATCTCAGAATTATGGCTAACATCTGTCGCTAATGAGTCATTATTTTAATATGTAAACAATTAAGTCAAGCTGACTCTCAATTAAGTCTGTCTTGCACGTAAGGTTCAAAGGTCAATCTGTATAGTCACTTATCTTTTATTATTCTGTAATTTCCCTAAAAGTAATAAAGATCATTAGCAAGCTCTTATTATCAGATTAATATGTTAGTCAATAATCATTAGGGATTTTCCATAATTCCATGTCATAGATTCATAGAATGGTAGAGTTGGAGGGGACCTCCTGGGTCATCTGGTCCAACCCCCTGCTCAAAGGAGGATTCACTAAATCATCTCCGACAGATGTCTGTCCAGCCTCTGTTTGAAGACGTCCATTGAAGGAGAACTCACCACCTCTCGTGGCAGCCTATTCCACTCATTGATCACCCTAACTGTCAAAAAGTTTTTTCTAATATCTAATTTGTGTCTCCTCCCATTCAGTTTCATCCCATTGCTTCTAGTCTTTCCTTGTGCAAATGAGAATAAAGATGATCCTTCTACAATGTGACAGCCCTTGAGGTATTTGTAGACAGCTATTAAGTCTCCTCTCAGTCTTCTTTTTTGCAAGCTAAACATTCCCAAATCCTGCAACCGTCCCTCATAGGACATGGTTTGCAGACCGGTCACCATCCTGGTCGTTCTTCTCTGAACTTGCTCTAGTTTGTCGGTCTTTTTTAAAATGTGGTGCCCAAAACTGGGCACAGTATTCCAAATGATGTCTGACCAAAGAGGAGTAAAGTCCGATAATGACTTCACGTGATCTAGACTGTATGCTTCTGTTAATACATCCCAGAATTGTATTTGCCTTTTTTGCTGCTGCATCACACTGTTGACTCATGTTCAGTCTATGATCTATTAGTATACCTAAGTCTTTTTCACATGTACTGTTGCTTAGCCCTATCCTTCCCATTTTGTATATGTGTTTTACATTTTTTTGCCCAGATGTAGTACTTTGGTTTTTAACAGGGAAAAATGCATTCTGTTAGTTGCTGCCCACTGCTCCAGTTTATTTAGGTCTTTTTGAATCCTCTCTCTCTCTTCTCTAGTATTAGCTATCCCTCCTAGCTTTGTGTCATCTACAAATTTAATCAGTTTACCCTCAATTCCTTCATCTAAATCATTGATAAAGATGTTAAATAATACAGGTCCTAGGACAGAGCCCTGTGGTACCCCACTTGAGACATTCATCCAGCTGGATGTGAAGCCATTTACGACCACCCTTTGAGTCCGATCACTAAGCCAATTATGAATCCACTTAACAGTTGCCTTGTCCATTCCATACTTGGTCATTTTTGCAATAAGGATGGTGTGAGATACTTTGTTAAATGCTTTGCTGAAGTCAAGATATACTATATCTACTGCATTTCCCTGATCCACCCAGTCAGTGATTCTGTCATACTATGTTCCACGTAGTATGTGGATCTTTGATCAATATGAGGTTATTGGTACAATGTGGTACGGGCAGGAGGAGGGAATTTTGGATTGTCTGCAATTCTTTATACATACTATTTTCATATAACTTCCATAATCATACATATATTTATCCATAACACCCCAAATTAACTTAGGAATTATCTTAAGGACCATAATCTTTCCAGTTGGCGAGGTAATGCAAACGGTACCTGACCCACCTGTAACCAAGAATTCGCCTTACTTCATACACCCGATACCCTTCCACATCCACCTCAATTATTGGAATAATGGCTTCTTCCTGGCAGAGTGGTCTATCAGCTCATGTTGATATAGTACTCCTTTCACTGTGGATATTGATACAATCTTACCAGGTTCCGCCATCATCTTCACAAGGTCTTTTGCTTTTGTCCTTGGGTTGATATGCACATGTCGGACCAAAGCACATTCATCTCTGGGACTCAGAACCCGTCTCCTTTCTGAGCGGTATGATGGCTGAACATTCCCATTTTGTTTGTATTTGCGTATAATTGTTTGTACAGATGAACGAGGCACCTTCAGGTATCTTGAAATTGTACCCAAGGATGAGCCAGACAAGTGCAAGTCCACAATTCTCTTTCTGATATCTTGGCTGATTTCTTTAGACTTTCCCATGATGCTGCACAAAGAAGCAGTGTGTTTCAGGTGTGCATTAAAATTCATCCACACGTGTGTCTCAGAAGCTTCCACAACACATGACATCATCATATGGGCAGTCCAGAATAGTTTAAAGGCATAGTAATCTTAGTGTATGTAAACTTTTGACTTTGCAGTAAGTAATAACAATGCCTTAAAACATTCTCTCTCATTATTCTGGCATTTGGCAAATATTAAAAACTATGGTAATTATGGTAATCCTAATTGACCTAAAGCGGGAAAGGTTTATTCTGATTTCATGTCAGATATTGAGAAAAACATGTCTTTTTATATAGTGTATGGAAACTTCTGGTTTCAGCTGTAAATACACCGACTCTGCGATGGACTCTGCTAAAGGACAACATGTCCCAGCAGTCCCAAAAAAGATACACCAATGAGGACACGGCAAACATGGCCAGCAATGTAACTCAAGTAACCACAAGTAAGAAATGATTATATCTGTCTAAAAAGCAAACTATACGGGCAGCCTGGATGAACGGATCTGCCGGCACCATACCAGAACTGCTGTGGAACAACTGGTCCCAGGAGTCCTGGCTGAGGAACCATTGCTACCAATGCAGCAGACATGGCAGGTGAGTGGAATGAATGGGAAGAATTGTAAAACAAAAGCCAACGATCCAATGGACCGGCCGTCTACACTACTGCAATAGACACAGATGGAAATATATACAATTGCAAAGAACACAGATAGAAATATATAACGCTTTCATAAGGGCGTTTTATCATCTCTTACTAAACGCATTGCCAGATAATTATTAGGAGAAAAAACAAGTGTGAATGGTGAATCAGATAGTGATTCACAGGAAGCAGATGCATCATTTACAAAAGAAAACTGAACGTGTGCACAGGGTGCGACTGGGAGATACAGTTATATGAAAAAGTTTGGGGACCCCTATTAATCTTAAGCTTAATGTTTTATAAAAATTGGTGTTTTTGCAACAGCTATTTCAGTTTCATATATGTAATAACTGTGGGACACAGTAATGTTTCTGCCTTGAAATGAGGTTCATTGTACTAACAGAAAATGTGCAATCTGCATTCAAACAAAATTTGACAGGTGCATAAGTATGGACACCTCACCAGAAAAGTGACATTAATATTTAGTAGATTCTCCTTTTGCAAAAATAACAGCCTCTAGTCGCTTCCTGTAGCTTTTAATGATTTCCTGGATCCTGGATGAAGGTATTTTTGACCATTCCTCTTTACAAAACAATTCCAGTTCAGTTGTTTGATGGTCGCCGAGCATGGACAGGCCTCTTCAAATGATCCCACAGATGTTCAATGATATTCAGGTCTGGGGACTGGGATGGCCATTCCAGTACATTGTAATTGTTCCTCTGCATGAATGCCTGAGTAGATTTGCAGCGATGTTTTCGATCATTGTCTTGCTGAAAGATCCATTCCCTGCGTAACTTTGTCACTGATTCTTGAACATTATTGTTAAGAATCTGCTGATACTTAGTGGAATCCATGCATCCCTCAACTTAAACAAGATTCCCGATGCCGGCATTGGCCACACAGCCCCAAAGCATGATGGAACCTCCACCAAATTTTACTGTGGGTAGCAACTGTTTTTCTTGGAATGCTGTGTTTTTTTTTCTGCCATGCATAACGCCTTTTTGTATGACCAAACAACTCAATCTTGGTTTCATCAGTCCACAGGACCTTCTTCCAAAAAGAAATTGGCTTCTCCAAATGTGCTTTTGCATACCTCAGCCGACTCTGTTTGTGGCGTGCTTGCAGAAACGGCTTCTTTCGCATCACTCTCCCATACAGCTTCTCCTTGTGCAAAGTGCATTGTATAGTTGACCGATGCACAGCGACACCATCTGCAGCAAGTTGATGCTGCAGCTCTCTGGAGGTGGTCTGAGGATTGTCCTTGACGGATCTCACCATTCTTCTCTGCCTTTCTGATGTTTTTCTTGTTCTGCCACTTCTGGCCTTAACAAGAACTGTCCCTGTGTTCTTCCATTTCCTTACTATGTTCCTCACAGTGGAAACTGACAGGTTAAATCTCTGAGACAGCTTTTTGTATCCTTCCCCTGAACAACTATGTTGAATAATCTTTGTTTTCAGATCATTTGACAGTTGTTTTGAGGAGCCCATGATGCCACTCTTCAGAGGAGATTCAAACAGGAGAACAACTTGCAAGTGGCCACTTTAAGTAGCTTTTCTCATGATTGCATACACCTGACTATGAAGTTCAAAGCTCAATGAGGTTACAAAACCAAAAAAAGTGCTTTAGTAAGTCAGTAAAAAGTAGGTAGGAGTATTTAAAACAAGAAAATGATAAGGGTGCCCATACTTATTCACCTGTCAAATTTTGTTTGAATGAAGATTGCACCTTTTCTGTTAGTACAATAAACCTCATTTCAAGGCAGAAACATTACTGTGTCCAACAGTTATTACATATATCAAACTGAAATAGCTGTTGCAAAAACACCAATTTTTATAAAACATTAAGCTTAAGATTAATAGGGGTGCCCAAACTTTTTCATATGACTGTACATATAGTGAATCACAACTGATCATTAGACATTATATAGATTAAATGTCCACATTCCTGAATAAGGAAACACATTGTTTTGATGTAAAATTGAAGTTAACCATGCATCGCCAAGCCGAAAAACAAGGAAATATTAGTAGATGAAAAACAAATCATTTTTGAAGTTCACGCCATGGGGGGACTCGGTGTTTAGAGTCAGGATCCAATACGCTTCCCTCAGGGCCGGCTGCTTTTGCCAGCTGTCACCACGGGCCACAAGATTGATCTTTTCGAGTTTGAAAAATGATTAACATGAAGTATCCTGTTTATGTATTATGGTAACATGTTTGGCCGCACCAGAATACCCGGAGTTGTTGATGATATTGTTGATGTGTTCGGCGATCCTCTTCTTCAGATTACGTGTGGTATAGCCAATATACTGAAAATGACAGCTACTGCAGAATATACCGTATACCACGTGACTGGTCTCACAATTTATGTCCCCCCCGCAAGATTTTGACCTTTTTCAAACAATAAGAGATGTAAATCGCTGTATTCGATTATTAACAGTTACAAAACATTTCTTCAATGAGTCCGAAGAGTTTTCCACTCCTAATAACATGACGGCAGAGATTATGGAGCATAATGATGCTACATTTAGGCTAAGTGCCCACGATGCAGAAATGCTGCAGATTTTTTCTGCATCTCCCTGGCAGGAAAAACGCATGCGGATTTTACATACGTTTTTCCTGCCAGGTAGAAGCGTTTGTCAAGCGTTTTTGCATGCGATTTTAGCATCACTTGGAAAAGTGCTTGACAACTTGTTCACACTATATAAATCCATGCAACCGGCATGGATTTATAAAGTGTGACCAAGTTAATAGTTAAAAAAGAATAAAAATGGTAAAAAAAAACCAAAACATTATACTTACCTTCTGATGGCCCGCGGTCTTCTCTCTGGTGCGTCCGGTCTCTTGTACGGCTCGCGGTGGTGTAAAAGGACCTTCCATTGCGTTATTTAGTCATGTGACAGGTCACGCGACCGCCGACGTCAGCGGTCGCGTGAATTGTCACATGACTAAATGACGTCATGGAAGGTCCTTTAACACCACCGTGAGACGCTGGGGAGCCAGGACGCAACGTACAGGAGACCGGCGGCCATCAGAAGGTGAGTATAATGTATATTTTTTATTTTAAATTCTTTTTTTTTAACAGGTACTATTGTACCCGGGTCTGGATGAGAGTCTCCTCTTCTCCAGACCCGGGTACCATCCACACACTGAATCACTTAACATCCTCGTGTGCACATGTAGTCATGCGGATATTAAGCGATTCAATGCAAGTCAATGGTTGCAATTACGCTGCGTGTCCGCAAAATTAATGGACATGCTGCAGATTTTTCCGCAATGATAATCCGCAGCGGAAATTTCCGCAGCATGTGCACAGCACATGCGGATTATCACTGGGGACCATGGGGCACGTATTACCAAGCATTTTTCAAGCGTTTGTATTGTAACATGGCTCTTTCCATCCTCAGCGACACAAACACCTACACCAGCTTAAGGTCTGATCCTACTAATGCATTTAAATCTGAGTTACCCGAATGTCTGTGTCAAGGATTCCACACGATCCCGTTTACTCTTAGAGACCACCCACTGTGATCTCTGGAGTGAACAGTTCACTGCTGCCCCCTATTGTCCGGACAATTGCACGATTGGCCGACAATCAATATAGGCGGCTGCAGGCTATTCTCACTATATAGGTATCGGCAAGCTAGCAGTGAGCGTACGGCGTACACACCACCTTCCAACGCATGGAATATAAGTATGCACCCTTGTACGATCACTGTCACTTCACAATAACCCAAGAAAGATTATTCTTTGCCACCACCAATCTGTTTTTCCGGCCGATTGGACGCCTTATAGGTAGCGTGTGGCTTTGGAGGAGGAACGAGTACAGAGCAAAAGAAACAGAACTATTAAATTTTATATTTAAAGAAGTTTTCCACTACTTTCACATTCATGCCCTATCCATGATGCCCTGCACCCAGCACCCCTGCCGATCAGCTGTTATCGGTGACGGCGGCTGTAAGTGCTTGGTGCTTGCCTGCGGTGCTTGGCCGTGCATCTGTAGTGGCCACCACGTGGTACTGCAGATCCACCTCCCATTGAATTGAATAGGAGGCAGATGTGCAGTAACAAGCGCCGGCCACTACAGCTTGACGGCCAAGCACCGCAGGTAAGCACTTCCTGCCGTCGGCCGCCGGCACCGATCACAGCTGATTGGCAGGGGTGACGGGTGCGGGACCCCGGCTGATCATACATTGATGCCTTATTCTAAGGATAGGGCATCAATGTGAAAGTAGTGGACAACCCCTTTAATCCAAAAGGAAACAATGTTTATGAAAAAAAACTACAAAAGATTTTACAAAGGGGGACAAAACCATACAGCATATACAGTTACACAAAATAAAAGGGATTAATAGAAGAACTTATTATACCAATCACAGAGACGATTCAGTTTAGCCGAAGGAGAGCACTTCAATTGATTTGGCCGTTTCAGTGAATGTGACCCCTGCTTGCATGAAAATATGTATCTCCCAGCATGAGCATAGATCAATATTTGGCTTGATCTTTTATGCCGAAGTGGACCCTGCCCACACACTCCCCTGTGATAACTTCACGTGGGCTGGTCGCCGCCCTTCATGGTTTTATTAAATCTCTAATTTTTGTGATATCTCCTCGCTCGATGATCGCAGAAGTTAGCAAATGATGCCATATTTTTTATTGCGATTTTACCTTTCCTTAGAGATCAAACATGATGCTGTCGGTTATCTCTGCACTGCTGCATTACAGCTCACCGGCAGGGCTCATAGATATGGAAAAATATGCATACTGTTCCTTATTTAGCCCCGCCACTAAAAAAATATATGTCCTATCACAATTGGAAATATAGAAATGCCGCTATTCCATATTTCATTTGGGTGCCTCAGAGTCTGGAGATCGAACTTGTGCAGCTGGGACTGTCCCGGCTATTGTAAGGAGTATGATAGATTCCCTTTGAAGCCTTAACAAGATGTTTACTATCTCTTTCAGGTGTCATACTTGTTATTTCTGATCAAGTGCACAACTCATTCATGTCTCCTTTACCAGGAGCTCCATTTCGTGTGGTAATTAGCCTGGATAATTAAGTTTGTCACTTATTTTGTACACTACTATTTTGCATAGAAGCAGCTTTTTAGATCGCTAGCTCTTCTTACTCCAAATGGGATAGGGGAGGGGGGACGGCTGATGAGTTTGGAGGGAGAGATTTGAGAGATTTTTAATATTTCCTGACAGTCTGGATATAGCAGACTTGGTATTTTGAACCCTAAATTATGAAAATGGTTGATTCCTGAATACCCCATTATTCCTATTTTCCACGGGCTCCCTAAGGTTTACAAAGGGGTTTTCCTCCCTTCGCTCAGCCCAATAATTTCTGGTATTGGATCCCTGAACGTGAACCTTGGTGAGTGGGTGGATGGTCATCTCCAACTACTCATTATTAGAACTCCAGTTTTTTTGAAGGACACTTCTACTATCCTTAAGGTTTTTGATCATTTCAAATGCCATCCTAACTATTCTTTTGCTACATGTGATATGGTCAACTGATACTCATCCATACCTCACAATACAGCTATGGTGGCTGTTGCATACCATTTGGAGTAGTATAGTGCCTATTCGCCAGCCCTCAAACATTTTATTTTATTATCATTGGATTATCTGTTAAAACATAATTTTTTCATGTTTGATACTAAATTTTATCTACAGACATTGGGGGCACCGATGGGTCCCAAGTTCTCCCCATCTTTAGCAATACTTTTTATGGCCTGGTGGGAAGAAATTTACATTTTTTTTCTATTAATAATCCATTCTCTACTCAGTTGGTTTGGTTTTCCAGATATGTGGATGATGTACTCCTTGCCTGGTAGGGAGACACATCCACATATTCTGAGTTTGTTTCTTACATCAATTCAAACAATTGTAACATCCGTTTTCCTTCTAGCCAGCTCTCCATCCATGTCTCATTTTTGGATATTGAATTGCATGGTAACACAATCACCGGTAGGGTTGATACTTCTTTACACCGTAAAGACACTGCCGGTAACACCATTCTGTTGGCATCCAGTTCTCAACCCAGGTACACGACCAATGCAATCCCCAGAGGAGAATATACCAGGGCCAGGAGAATCTGCTCCAATGATGACACTTTTACCAATGAAGGAAAAATCCTAACTGACAGGTTATTAGATAGAGGCGATGATAAATCTAACATCCGTCATACAGGTGAGGAACACTCCACGCAGGGATTTATTGTACGGCACCGATAATAATTTGAAACTGTCCTCTCCTCAGAATATTGTATTTTCCACTCCGAACAGTAGACAGTTTAACACTATAAAGAATATTATTCTGAAATACTTGCAAATGTATGTAACCAGGGCAAATGTCTCAGTACTATTTTGGAAGGGGGGTGTCAGGTAGTTGATAAGAGAGGACAAACACTTGGGAATATGTTGTCCCCCAGTATGCTGCGTAATACCAGAACACCTTCTACATGGCTCTCGGCTTCCGGTTGTGCATTAAATCGATGCAGCGTATGTGGCTTTACTGACAATAGAGAACAGGAATTCCCCTCTATGTGCATTTCATCTCATTTATCCTATCCAATCAAATCCTTTATAAATTGTGAGTCCAGCCACGTGGTATACGGTATATTCTGCAGTAGCCGTCACCTTCAGTATATTGGCTATACCACACGCAAACTGAAGAAGAGGATCGCCGAACACATCAACAATATCACCAACAACGACTCGGGGTATTCTGGTGCGGCCAAACATTTTACCTTAATACATAAAGGGGTCTCCTCGTGTTCATCATTTTTCGGACTCGAAAAGGTCAATCTTGTGGCCTGTGGTGGCAGCTGGAAAAAGCAGCCGGCCCTGAGGGAGGCGTATTGGATCTTGACTTTAAACACAAAGTACCACCATGGCGTGAACTTCAAAAATGATTGGTTTTTCATCTATGAACATTCTCCCCGTTTTTCGGCTTGGCGATGTATATTTAACTTCAATTTTACATCAAAATACTGTGTTTCCTTATTCAGGAATGTGGACATTTAATCTATATAATGTCTAATGATCAGCTGTGATTCACTATATGTATCTCCCAGTCGCACCCTGTGCACACGTTCAGTTTTCTTCTGTAAATGATGTATCGGCTTCCTGTGAATCACTATCTGATTCACCATTCACACTTGTTTTTTCTCCTAATAATTATCTGGCAATGCGTTTAGTAAGAGACGATAAAACTCCCTTATGGACTTTGTATATATTTCCATCAGTGTCTATCGCAGTAGTGTAGACGGCCGGTCCATTGGATCATTGGCTTTTGTTGTTTTACAATGGTTCACATTCATTCCACTCACCCGCAGACAAGTTGCAGCATTCAGTTTCATTGTCAGCCATGTCTGCTGCATTGGTAGCAATGGTTCGTCAGTCAGGACTCCTGGGACCAGTTGTTCCTCAGAGGTTCCAGTATGGTGCCGGCAGATCCGTTCATCCAGGCCGCCGGTATAGATTACTATAATCATTTTACTTACTGGTGGTGACGTTGTGGTATCTGAGTTGCATCGCTGGCCATGCTCGCCGTGTCTGCATTAGTGGACGTTGTTCTGGGACTGCTGGGACGTGTTGTCCTTTAGTGCTTCCATCGCAGAGTCGGTGTATTTGGATGTAGTATCATGTGCCCCTATAAACCGCACTTTATTCCTCGTTGGCTTCCAGTTAGTTACCCTGATCTATACCGCTGATGTCAATACAATGCAGTGTTTTCTTCTAAGATTGCTGGTTCTTCTAGTTCATTCTTTGAGTGTAACATGGCGTTTGGCACTTGTGTTGCAGTGTTGGCCGTGTCTGCTGTGTTCGTATTTGTAGACGTCTTTCCGGGATTGCTGGGACATGTTGTTCTTCGGTGTCTCCGGCGGGATATCGGTGGTTTCGTGTGTGGTGGTATGTGCCTCTTTGAGCCGCGCTGCTTCTCTTGGTAGTTGTCAGTTAGTCAGCTAGGATCCATACTTCTGGTGTTAATACAATCTACCCTTTTTCTTTCCCAAGATCTCTGGTTTCTTTAGTCCATTGTTGAGTGTGGCAGGGTGTCTGTTTTTCTTTGGTATCCAGTTGTGTGGTTTTTGGGCTGGTGTTAGATGGTGCTGTGTTTCCCTGCGGTAGTCTTTTTGTTTTTATTTAATATATCTGTCATTCATGTCAGCTTATAACGCCATGTACTCACATTATGTGTATGCAAACACCTGATGCTTTACCTCAGTATTGGTTAATTATTTCATTATCCAGTCAATGGACATTGTTCTTTAAGGTATATAGCAGCATTTATGTGTTACCTCTGACATCCTATGACTGCACCTGAAATGCATCAGGATTTCCTGAGGTTTCTGAATTTATTTCCATGATTTAACTTTTTTCTTCAAATAAAATGTTTTCCCTTTTATGTGTCCTGGTTGGATGTGCCATTTTTAGGCTGCGTTCACACACTGCGTATTTCCCTGCGTTTTTTTACGCTGCGTATTTTCCTGCTTTTTTTACCTGCGTTTTTTTACGCAGGTAAAAAAAGCATCTCCATTCGCACACTGCGTAAAAAAGCGCAGCAAAAAACGCAGTGTGAAATGAACGGTGACATGTGTACTGTCTGTGTGTACTGTGTGTGTCTGTGTCTGTGTGTCCGGTGTGTCTATGTGTCGTGTGTGTGTGTGTCCCTAGCAGTGTATGTACAGACTATGGATACTCACCTACCCGATGGATGAGAGACGCGTCTGCTCCGTCCCAAGCTTGCAGCATCTGCCGTGAAGCGATCAGTTGACTGTCACGTGACCGGCTTGTAATCAGCTGACCGGAAGCCAGTTACAAGCCAGTTAGCTAACAGCTGATCGGCTCACCTCAATGAGCCAGGATCTAAATCCCATTGAACACCTGTGGAGAGATCTTAAAATTGCTGTTTGGAGAAAAATATTACAATTTGAGAGTCCTCAGTGGTTGATACCATCTTTTCACTTAGCCATTAAAAGGTAATAAATTTGAAGCTTTCGAGACTACTCAAGTTGGTTCATCAGGCATAGTATAACACAAAATCTGAAGAGTCACATATTTATACACAAGAGGGCACAGGAATAATGCAATAGATATGACAAGTGACATGAAGCAGAACTATCAGTATGGGAGAGGGAGAAGCAGTTGTGGCCGTAAATATTGGAAAAGTTCAAAGATCAGGAGTATGAAAGTTTTATTGTCCTGTGATTGAGGTCTGGTCCATGATTGTGATGCCCTCAAATGGTCTGAGGAGCACATTCCTTAGTTGATGTAAAGACATAAATCCATGAGACACATTCATTCCTGCTCTGAGTGTGTCAAAGATTGTCATAACTTTGTCTCTCTGAGATTTGAAGTTACCTTTTAATACAAGTAATTTCATGTCCATGATGCTGTGATCAAGGATGCAAAAATGTTTGGCCACAAGTAGATCGATTCTTTTTTTCTTTTATAGTATGGCGATGAGAATTCATCCTTGTTCTAAGTTTTTCACCTGTCTCCCCTACATACAGACCCCCAGTTGGACATTTGGTACATATAATTAAGTACACTACATTGGATGTGATGCATCTGAAAGTACCTGGGATCTTGTAATTCTGATGTGAGTTGGGAATCTTTATCTTGTCCGTGGTCTTTATAAACGGACAGGTTTACATTTACAGTTGGTGAGGATGAATTGTATAAGTTTCACCACAAAGGTGAAACTATTCTCCTGGTCAGTTTGCTTTCCCTCCCAGTACCTTTTCATTCTAACAATGTTAGGTTTCTGGGAGATTATACTTGTTCCTTTTATTTTTGGTTCTCCTTAGCTTGCCTTCTTTGCCCTATATGAATGTGTTTTTGTTTCTCATTCAGGGTTTTCGTATTTTACTTCATACTTTCCTTTCCCCTGGTTGACAGTGTGTTGCAACCTCCCCTCTGGTTCCTCCGGAGGTACGAGAAACTCCTCAATGGCCTATTAGGGAGTTACCGTATTTTTCGGACCGTAAGATGCACTTTTTCCCCCCAAAAGTTTTTGGGGAATAGGGGTTGCGTCTTATGGTCCGAATCTAGTCAAATTATAGATATTATGGTGCTTACTGTGGTGGTGTGGGGCGGAGGCAGCAGCAGTGGTGATTGAGTGTGGTCGTACTGCAGGTAGCGAGTGGCAGGGCAGGGAGAGGTATCACACACCACAAAATCAGTGGCGCCGCCATTAATGCACTTACGCTGCGTTACACAGGAGACAGTGGGCGGTCCCAGGCCAGATCACATGCTGCAGTGACGATACAAAAGAGGCAGGGCCGGGGGGACTGCATGCTGTGCTGTTATGTGTTGTCTCGGCCCTGCCTCTTTTGTATCGTCACTGCAGCATGTGATCTGTCCCGGGCCCGCCCACTAACTTCTGTCTAACACTGCCATAGTGAATTCATAACAGCGCCGTTGATCCCTGATGATCCTCTCCCTGCAGTGCGACCCCGCTCCCTCCAAACAAGAAACAGTGAGGCAAGCATTAAAGCACATACAGCAAAACACTACCACTGTGATGAACTATAACTCCTAGCATGCCATAGAAGCTGCAGGACATGCTGGGAGTTATAGTTCTCAGGGAAATCACATGAAATAAATGTAGGGTGAACTATAACTCCCAGCATAATACAACAAAATAACAATGACCAATAGGACTTTGAATGTAATAAGGGGCATACCACTAAACATTATATGAACCAGAGAGACCATAGGTATTTTCAAAACCCCAAAGTAACATAATCAAAACACCATATGTTAGACTAAAAAAGATCAATGCTTTATTTATATATTTTTTTTAAAAAAGATAACACATAGGTATAAATAACATGTGTGAAAGGACATAACATGGGCATGTGAGGCAGCAGGGGGTAGATAGAGACACAGCTGGTATCCAATTCACATTGGACCTATAATAGGTCACATAGTCCAACCCATACAATCCATTAGTCACAGACAATGTGTGCAGAAAAAATTATAGAAAAAGTTATAATGACATACATCAAGTGACCTGTAACAAGTCACAGTATAAACAACCATCAGAAGTTTTTTCAGCAACACATAAAAAGTACAAGCATCACATGGAAAGGGTTAAGTAAGACATACTTAGTGAAAGTAAACAGATAATCAGCAGTGTCAGGGGAGGCCCCGATACGTGTTTCCGTACTTCCTCAGGGGGCGTGGTGGGATGTGTGTGGATACAGAGCCTCCAGACAAGAGCTGCTTGCACCTAAGCCGCCTTGCGGGGTCCACCGGTCAACCCGTGGTGAGGTTCATATCTACATTTAATAATCAGTGGCACGCCATCGGGGACATCATTGATAGACACTGGCGGATCCTAAAAACTGACCCAAGTCTCCGGGAGTTTTTGCCGGATCGTCCTCTTATGACAGCAAGGAGGGGCAGGAGTCTCAAGGATACTCTGGTGCATAGTCACTATGTACGCCAGAGTGTCCTGCCTTTCAAAGTTGGCAACCCTAAATGGGGCTGCTATCCCTGTGGCTCTCGCCTCTCCGGCAGAAACATGGTTAGGACTAAAACATTTTCTAATGTAGATGGCACGAGAGTTTTTGACATCAGGCAATATATCTCTTGTAGCAGCGTGGGCGTCATTGATCATGCCACCTGTGGATGTGGGCTCATCTACGTGGGGCTCACGTCTAGGGAATTGAGGAGACGCGTGAGGGAGCACGTTTTGGATATTTTGGGGGCTGGGGAGGTGGAGGATGTATCATCACTTCGGACCCAGCCAAGACATTTTAAGCAATATCATCATTGCGACCCTAAGAGTCTGCAGATCTGTGGCATTGATCAGGTCCATTTGGGCCTAAGAGGTGGTGATGTAAAGAAGGCATTGGTCAAATTAGAATGCCTCTGGATCTATAGACTGGGAACTATGTCACCAGCAGGCCTAAATGAACGATTGAGTTTTTCCCCCTTCCTCTTGCCATTGGTGGTTGTTTGCCCCCTCCGTGTCTCCTCTTCCTTGGACGTGAGCACCCTCGGGGTAAGATCCATGCTCTCTTCGCTACTTTATTATCTATGGGTTTTACCTATGGTATACGGTATATTCTGCTGTAGCCATCAGCTTCAGTATATTGGCTATACCACACGTGAACTGAAGAAGAGGATCGCTGAACACAACAAGATCACCAACAACAACTCGGGGTATTCTGGTGCGGCCAAACATTTTACCATAATACATAAAGGTGACTCCTCGTGTTTATCATTTTTCGGACTCGGAAAGGTCAATTTGGTTAAAGCAGCCGGCCCTGAGGGAAGCGTATTGGATCTTGACTTTAAACACAAAGTACCACCATGGCGTGAACTTCAAAAATGATTTGTTTTCATCTATGAACATTTTCCTTGTTTTTCGGCTTGGCGATGTATATTTAATTTCAATTTTACATCAAAATAATGTGTTTCCTCATTCAGGAATGTGGACATTTAATCTATATAATGTCTAATGATCAGTTGTGATTCACTATATATATTCCCCAGTCGCACCCTGTGCACACGTTCAGTTTTCTTTTGTAAATGATGTATCTGCTTCCTGTGAATCACTATCTGATTCACCATTCACACTTGTATTTTCTCCTAATAATTATCTGGCAATGCGTTTAGTAAGAGACGATAAAACTCCTTTATGGAATTTGTATATATTTCCATCTGTGTCTATCGCAGTAGTGTAGACGGCCGGTCCATTGGATCGTTGGCTTTTGTTGTTTTACAATTGTTCGCATTCATTCCACTCACCTGCGGCCAGGTTGCAGCATTCAGTTGCATTGTCAGCCATGTCTGCTGCATTGGTAGCAATGGTTCGTCAGTCAGGACTCCTGGGACCAGTTGTTCCTCAGAGGTTCCAGTATGGTGCCAGCAGATCTGTTCATCCAGGCCGCCGGTATAGATTGCTATAATCATTTTACTTACTTGTGGTGACGTTGTGGTATGAGTTGCATCGCTGGCCATGCTCGCCGTGTCCGCATTGGTGGACATTTTTCTGGGACATGTTGTCATTTAGTGTTTCCTTAGCAGAGTCGGTGTATTTGGATGTAGCATCATGTGCCCCTATAAACCGCACTTTATTCCTCGTTGGCTTCCAGTTAGTTACCCTGATCTATACCGCTGATGTCAATACAATGCAGTGTTTTCTTCTAAGATTGCTGGTTCTTCTAGTTCATTCTTTGCGTGTAACATGGCGTTTGGCACTGGTGTTGCAGTGTTGGCCGTGTCTGCTGTGCTCGTATTTGTAGACGGCTTTCCGGGATTGCTGGGACGTGTTGGTCCGTGGTGTCTCCGGCGGGATATCGGTGGTTTCGTGTGAGGTGCTATGTGCCTCTTTGAGCCGCGCTGCTTCTCTTGGTAGTTGTGAGTTAGTCAGCTAGGATCCATACTTCTGGTGTTAATACAATCTACCCTTTTTCTTTCCCAAGATCGCTGGTTTCTTTAGTCCATTGTTGAGTGTGGCAGGGTGTTTGCTTTTCTTTGGTATCCAGTTGTGTGGTTTTTGGGATGGTGTTACATGGTGCTGTGTTTCCCTGCGGTAGTCTTTTTGTTTTTATTCAATATATCTATGTCACTCATGTCAGCTTATAACACCATGTACTCACATTATGTGTATGCGAACACCTGATACCTCAGTATTGGTTAATTAATTCATTATCCAGTCAATGGACATTGTTCCTTAAGATATATAGCAGCATTTATGTGTTACCTCTGACATCCTATGACTAAGGGTGCGTTCTGCACCTGAAACGCATCAGGATTTCCTGAGGTTTCTGAATTTATTTCCATGATTTAACTTTTTTCTTCAAATAAAATTTTTTCCCTTTTATGTGTCCTGGTTGGATGTGCCATTTTTACTTTTTTTTTCTCCATTCATGGTCTGTGATCACCGATGGGTGCGGAGCCCACAGGATTTCTCCAGCTGAAGTCATTCCTTCTCTCAACATGGTAAGCCTCCACCTTCCCTATCCATTGTCTTTTCTCTCAATCTATCATGCCGAGTCTAATGGTCAAACGGAAAGAATGAACCAGGAAATAGAGCAGTATTAGGGACGTTTTGTCTCCTCCAATCAGGAAGACCGGGTGGAGTTTCTGCCCCTTACCGAGTGTGCTCTAAATAAACATTCCTCTAAGGCTATCTATCGGGACTTTGCCTTTTTTTTTAGCTGCGGTAGTTTTCATCCGGTGTTTGGGAATATTTCAAGATTACAGTCCTCCATGCCAGAGGAGGAGAGATTTTGTTCCCTATTAATTAAAGGTTGTCCATTACTGTTAACATTGCCACTATGGATTTATATAGTGGCAACAAGTCTTTTTGTAAATAAATTGCTTGTTCTTTATTGCCTGTGGGCGGCGCTATCACCAGGCATCACGTGACCCTGGCTGCAGCCGGCTCCGACATCCGCTGATGTCACGTCAAGTTCCGGCTGCAGTCGGGCGTGAGCAAGTGACACACTGCCCCTTGATTGATGGGCTGTGGACGGGATTTCACCGCATGTCACAGCCCAGCATCCACCGCGTGTTTTACCAACGAAAGCAGAGAGGGAAAAGCCGCGGCACCAGAACTACCACACCTATGTGGGGCAATTATTCTGCATGGAGGACTTTGTGGGGCCCATTAAACTGTATGGAAAGCTATGTGGGGCCCCTTTATACTGTATGGAAAGCTATGTGGGGCCTATTATACTGTATGGAGGACTATGTGGGGCCCATTATACTGTATGGAGGACTATGTAGGGCCCATTATACTGTAAACTGGTGGTCCGACGACTTTGTCTACATTTTTCATTTTGGCCCTCTGCGTGTTTTGAGTTTTATATCCCTGATGTAGAGAGTCAATCTGGGTAAATGTGCATGGAAATGGCAATAATGGAAAGCTGCTAATTGGAGTTTGCCACAAGCCCCCTAATACAGCTGAACACATAGAGGATGATATGCTGCAACAAATTAAAAAGGCAACAAAAACAAGTCATGGTCAAAAGTGTTGGCTCCCTTGAAATTGTCCCAGAAATGAAGTAATTCTCCCAGAAAATTATTGGAATTACACATTTTGTTATACTTGTTTATTTCCTTTGTGTGTATTGGAACAACACAAGAAAACAGAGAAAAAGGCAACTTGAACATAATTTCACACAAAACCACATAAAATAGGCTGGACACAATTGTTGGTTCATTGCCAAACTTGTGGGTAAACAACTTAGTTTCAAGCATGTGAAGCTTCTTCAAATGCAACTGTGGCAAGTAAGAGGTATGGGCAATATGAAGATGACACCTAAAACCAGATAAAAAAGGGAGAAGTTGATTCAATCTTTGCATTGTGTGCATATGTGCGCCACACTAAGCATGGAGAAAACAGAAAAAGAAGAGAACTGTCTGAGGAATTAAGAACCAAAATTGTTGAAAAACATCAACAATTTCAAGGTCCATCTTCAGAGATCCAGATGTTCTTTTGTCCATGGTGCGCAACATAATACATTTACAACCTATATAGTCAAATATGGTGGAGGTTCAAAGATGTTTTGGGATTGGTTTGCGGCCTCTGGCAATAGGTGCCTTGACTGTGTGCAGGGCATCATGAAATCTGAAGATTAGCAAAGGATTTGAGGTCACAATGTAGTGCCTAGTGTCAGAAAGCTGGGTTTGCGTCCTAGGTCATCAGTCTTCCAGCATGACAATGACCCCAAACATACTTCAAGAAGCACCCAGAAATGGATGGAAACAAAGCGCTGGAGAGTTCTGACCCTCAATGAGCCAGGATCTAAATCCCATTGAACACCTGTGCAGAGATCTTAAAATTGCTGTTTGGAGAAAAATATTACAATTTGAGAGTCATCAGTGGTTGATACCATCTTCAGTTAGCCATTAAAAGGTAATAAATTTGAAGCTTTCGAGACTACTCAAGTCGGTTAATCAGGCATAGTATAACACAAAATCTGAAGAGTCACATATTTATACACAAGAGGGCACAGGAATAATGCAATAGATAAGACAAGTGACATGAAGCAGAACTATCAGTATGGGAGAGGGAGAAGCAGTTGTGGCCGTAAATATTGGAAAAGTTCAAAGATCAGGAGTATGAAAGTTTTATTGTCCTGTGATTGAGGTCTGGCACATGATTGTGATGCCCTCAAACGGTCTGAGGAGCACATTCCTTAGTTGATGTAAAGACATAAATCCATGAGACACATTCATTCCTGCTCTGAGTGTGTCAAAGGTTGTCATAACTTTGTCTCTCTGAGATTTGAAGTTACCTTTTAATACAAGTAATTTCATGTCCATGAATGTTAGGCCACAAGTAGGTCTATTCTTTTTTCTTTTATTGTGTGGCGATGAGAATTCATCAGTGTTCTAAGTTTTTGCCTTGTCTCCCCTACATACCAACCCCAGTTGGACATTTGGTACATATAATGAAGTACACTACATTAGTTGTGATGCAGCTGAAAGTACCTGGGATCTTGTGGTCCTGATGTGAGTTGGGAATCTTTATCTTATCCGTGGTCATTATAAATGGACGGGTTTTACAGTTACAGTTGGTGAGGATGAATGCTGTAAGTTTCACCACAAAGGTGAAACTATCCTCCCGGTCAGTTTGCTTTCCTTCCCAGTACCTTTTCATTCTAACAATGTTAGGTTTCTGGGAGATTATACTCGTTCCTTTTATTTTTGGTTCTCCTTAGCTTGCCTTCTTTGCCCTATATGAATGTGTTTTTGTTTCTCATTCAGAGTTTTCATATTTTACTTCATACTTTCCTTTCCCCTGGTTGACAGTGTGTTGCGGCCTCCCCTCTGGTTCCTCAGGAGGTACGAGAAACTCAACGGCCTATTAGGGAGTTAGGTCCGTGGTGGCATTTTTAGTTGTACAGCTAGTGCCTTTTTAAGTCGGTACAGAGACTAGTTGGGTGTAGTTGTGGCACTCTCCCCTATGTGGGTTCTCCGGTGGCTATCAAGATACGCTTTCTGGTTAAAACATTTCCCACATTTTGAACATGAAAAAGGCTTCTCCCCTGTGTGAGTTCTCTGATGTTTGATAAGAGTTGATTTCACTGTAAAACATTTCCCACATTCTGAACATGAAAAAGGCTTCTCTCCTGTGTGAGTTCTCTGATGTGCGATAAGAGTTGATTTCTCTGTAAAACATTTCCCACATTCTGAACATGAAAAAGGCTTCTCGCCTGTGTGAGTTCTCTGATGTGCGATAAGAGCTGATTTCTTTGTAAAAGATTTCCTACATTCTGAACAGGAAAATGGCTTCTCCCCTGTGTGAGTTCTCTGATGTATATTAAGTTGTGATTTCTGAACAAAACATTTCCCACAATCTGAACATGAAAATGGCTTCTCCCCTGTGTGGGTTCTCTGATGTGTATTAAGTTGTGATTGCTGTACAAAACATTTCCCACAAACTGAACATGAAAAAGGCTTCTCCCCTGTGTGGGTTCTCTGGTGCTTAACAAAATCTGGTTTCTGGTTAAAACATTTTCCACATTCTGAACATGAAAAAGGCTTCTCCCCTGTGTGAATTCTCTGGTGCCTAACAAGATCTGATTTCTGATTAAAACATCTCCCACACTTGGAACAAGAAAATCTAGTCTCTGCTGTGTGAATTTTTTGATGTTTAAGAAAAGACTTTTTGCGGGGAAAACTATTTGTATATTCTGAACGTGAAAATGGCTTCTTTGCTTTAGAAGCAGTTCGTTTTTTAATGCTTATTTTGTGACTATGATTTTCTTTAGCAGTCGGTAATGAATCAGAAGACAGGATCTGTTTCATAGGATCAGATGACAGATCTTTGCTGTGAAGGGATGATGGTATATCTGCAGTAATTGCATTCACTTCAATTGTATCCTGTGAGATCTCAAAATTATCTGATTTAAAAATTGAAGATGTCAGCTGTTCCTCTGATCTCCTGGTACAGTCATCTGCCAAGAAGAAAACCAATTATTTTTTAAGAAAAAATCCTTGAATTTTATATTTTTTAACATTTGTACTTATACTATACTGTCTGTAAAAAAGGCAAGTGTTATGCACACGCCCGGGCTTAGCGGCGTGTGCGTGTGATTGGTAGTGATTCCACTGGACCGTGCCGTAGAGTGAATGCCTGGAGGGGCGTGACTAGGTATTCACCCGATCCGACCAGGGTCGCACGACGGCATACGACGCCAGTGCACCAAGGAGGAACCGAGCAGAGGGACCAGGTGCTACTCCAGGTCAGACCCCGGACACGGCTGTTGACCCACACAGGGGAATACAGGAACAGGCTGGTAGGCTGGCACACAGACTGGAGGGTATAGGCAGGCACGACTGGTATGCAGGCAGGCGGGTATGCAGGCAGGGGGGTAAAGGCAAGCACAGCTAGAGTGCAGACAGGGAGGCACTAGCAGGTAGGAACACAGACGGGATAGGACCCAGTACACACCGGGAATCAGGAACAATACAGGCAGAGGGTTACAGGCAAGCACAGCTAGAGTGCAGACAAGGCTGAGCAGGGAGGACAGGGCTCTGTTCACACGGAACAGACAGGAAGGGAAAGACAGAGCCAGATACTCACACAGTACTTGCAGAGACAACAAGCAGGAGTTAGGTACGAGTTCAGACTCTGCAGAAAAAGGAAGGGAACGGACATAGAGGCAAAACAGGTAAAGGACAGGAGAGAGTTCAGACTGGAACTGAGTGTACGAAGGAGACCGACACTGCAGAGGGATACAGGAGCGGGTCTGGGAATACGGCCCCCAGAGAGGCGGAACGAACAGGCAAGGAGCGTGTTCAGACAGGACAGACCAGACGCAGGAGCGGGTCAAGGAAATCGGCCACTAGAAGGCGAGAGGAACAGGCTAGGAGCGTGTTCAGACAGGTCAGACAAGATACAGGAACGGGTCTAGGTAATCGGCCCCTAGAAGGCAGGAGGAACAGGCTAGGAGCGTGTTCAGACAGGACAGACAAGAGAACACAGAAAGGACTAAGTTCAGACACGGGAACTAATACCGAAAAGCAGGAGACATACAGGACTCAGTTCAGACACGGGAGCTGATACCGCAAAGCAGGAGACATACAGGACTCAGTTCAGACACGGGAGCTGATACCGCAAAGCAGAAGACATACAGGACTCAGTTCAGACAGGCCTGGAAATACAGCCTCCAGGAAAGGCAGACAAGGAAACAAAGAACGGGACCTGGCACCTTCAGAGTGCAAGCACACACTGAAGGAAACACTATGCTCAGGCAGGGATAGAAGGGAGCTGCTGAGCTATATACCAAGTGACAGACAGCAATAGGCTGAGGACGCACAAGGGGTGTGACCCACAGCAGGTACAAAAGGCAGGAAGTGATCGGGCGCCGCCCTTAAGCAGCAGAAACAGACACAAACAGACAGCATGGAGGGAAGCCAGAGAGACATTCTGGACAGGAGATCAAGTGCGCCCTCTTGCACAGTGGGAGATGGACCACCATGCAAGGACGCCGCCAGGTATGTTACAGTACCTCCCCCCTTACGCCCCCTCTTCTTCAGGCCTGCCAGAATCTTCCGCAGGGAATTCGAGGGCCAGTCGTTCACTGGGTTGGAGGGGGACAGAGACTTAAGGGTAATCTCTGCTTCGAGGTACATCTTGTCAAGCTCACAGGAAGAAATAGACGGGTTATCAGGTACATAATGAGGAAAAGTCACTGTCTCTTTGTTATCTGGTGGTATCCCGGAGGATTCAGGAAACAACTGGAGGTCCTCCGCCGGGTCAGAAGAGTGCAGAGGCTCAGAGAAAACAACTGCTTCAGAGTACACTAGGTCGGACTCACTGGAGGAAGCAGGCGAGGTATCGGGTACCGAGTATAGGAAAGTCTCTGTCCATTCACCACCAGGTGGCACCCCGAAGGGTTCTGGAGACAGCTGGCGGTCCTCCGCCTGGTCAGAGGGGTGTAGAGACTCACGGGTAACCTCTGCTTCAGAGTACACTAGGTCGGACTCACTGGAGGAAGCAGGCGAGGTATCGGGTACCGAGTATAGGAAAGTCTCTGTCCATTCACCACCAGGTGGCACCCCGAAGGGTTCTGGAGACAGCTGGCGGTCCTCCGCCTGGTCAGAGGGGTGTAGAGACTCACGGGTAACCTCTGCTTCAGAGTACACTAGGTCGGACTCACTGGACGAAGCAAGCGAGGTATCAGATCCAGGATATAGGAAAGTCTCTGTCCATTCACCACCAGGTGGCACCCCGAAGGATTCTGAACACAACTGGAGGTCCTCCGCCTGGTCGGAGGGGTGTAGAGACTCAGGAGTAACCTCTGCTTCGGAGTACACTAAGTTGGACTCACTGGACGAAGCGAGCGAGGTATCAGGTACAGAGTATAGGAGAGTCTCTGTCCTTTCGCTACCAGGTAGCACCCCGAAGGGTTCAGGAGACAACTGGAGATCCTCCGCCTGGTCGGAGGGGTGTAGAGACTCGGAGGTAACTACCACTTTGGGGTACCCATTGTCAGGCTCACAGGACGAAGCGGACAAAGTATTGAGTACCGGGTGTAGAGAAGTCTCTCTCCATTTGTCATCGAGTGGTATCCCGGAGGGTTCAGGAGGCAACAGGGGATCCTCCGCCAGGTAGTAGAGGTGCACAGACTCTGAGGTAACCACAGCTTTGGAGCATCCTTGGACATGCACACCGGTTAAAGAGAAAGAAGCATCTGATGCCGGGTGCAGGAAGTTCTCCTGTGTGGAGTCTGGATGGGCAGAAGTCTCTTCGGCCAGGAGAACTGGTGCACTACCCACGCACATTACCCATTGGGGTTTCTCCGGGATACAGGGAGATGAAGCTTCAGTAGGGACTTCAAGGTTGGGGTCAGGAGGTCTCAGGGAGGACAGACCCTGGCGTGACGGCTTGCCTCTAAGTCTAGCACGTCTGGACTGCCTCTTGAGGTTGAGAGAAGTATTCCGGAAAGCGTAGTCACCCTGTGAGGATTCTGGGTGGGCAGTAGTCTCATTGGGCTGGAGGACTATTGCGCTACCCACACACATTACCCGTCGGGGCTGCTCCGGGATATTGGGAAGTGAAGCTTCAGCAGGGGCTTCAGAGTTAGGGTCCACGAAGACCATACGAAAGGCCACCAGGAAGGCCTGCAGGTCAAGGATGACAGGATCCCATGCTTCCCATAGGGGGGTGACCCATTTCAAGGCATCACCCGCTAGGTAGTCAATCATAAAGGCCACTTTAGCCCAATCGGAAGGAAAATAGAGAGGGTAGGCCTTAAAGTGTAGCATGCATTGCTCCACAAATGCACGACACTGTCTTGGATCCCCATAGTAACGTGGCGGATCCGCAGGAACGAGGGCTGATAGATCCATCTGGACGGGTGCGTAATTCGCCTGGAACTCAGCTAAAGGGGGAAAAAAAATTATTTATTTTATTTTAATGCATGTATTCGCTGGAAAAACTTCTCAAAGAGCGAAGGCCGTGGGGCTCAACGGGAACCATGGCCTGAGCATGCTGTTATGCACACGCCCGGGCTAAGCGGCGTGTGCGTGTGATTGGTAGTGATTCCACTGGACCGTGCCGGAGAGTGAATGCCTGGAGGGGCGTGACTAGGTATTCACCCGATCCGACCAGGGTCGCACGACGGCATACGACGCCAGTGCACCAAGGAGGAACCGAGCAGAGGGACCAGGTGCTACTCCAGGTCAGACCCCGGACACGGCTGTTGACCCACACAGGGGAATACAGGAACAGGCTGGTAGGCTGGCACACAGACTGGAGGGTATAGGCAGGCACGACTGGTATGCAGGCAGGCGGGTATGCAGGCAGGGGGGTAAAGGCAAGCACAGCTAGAGTGCAGACAGGGAGGCACTAGCAGGTAGGAACACAGATGGGATAGGACCCAGTACACACCGGGAATCAGGAACAATACAGGCAGAGGGTTACAGGCAAGCACAGCTAGAGTGCAGACAAGGCTGAGCAGGGAGGACAGGGCTCTGTTCACACGGAACAGACAGGAAGGGAAAGACAGAGCCAGATACTCACACAGTACTTGCAGAGACAACAAGCAGGAGTTAGGTACGAGTTCAGACTCTGCAGAAAAAGGAAGGGAACGGACATAGAGGCAAAACAGGTAAAGGACAGGAGAGAGTTCAGACTGGAACTGAGTGTACGGAGGAGACCGACACTGCAGAGGGATACAGGAGCGGGTCTGGGAATACGGCCCCCAGAGAGGCGGAACGAACAGGCAAGGAGCGTGTTCAGACAGGACAGACCAGACGCAGGAGCGGGTCAAGGAAATCGGCCACTAGAAGGCGAGAGGAACAGGCTAGGAGCGTGTTCAGACAGGTCAGACAAGATACAGGAACGGGTCTAGGTAATCGGCCCCTAGAAGGCAGGAGGAACAGGCTAGGAGCGTGTTCAGACAGGACAGACAAGAGAACACAGAAAGGACTAAGTTCAGACACGGGAACTAATACCGAAAAGCAGGAGACATACAGGACTCAGTTCAGACACGGGAGCTGATACCGCAAAGCAGGAGACATACAGGACTCAGTTCAGACACGGGAGCTGATACCGCAAAGCAGAAGACATACAGGACTCAGTTCAGACAGGCCTGGAAATACAGCCTCCAGGAAAGGCAGACAAGGAAACAAAGAACGGGACCTGGCACCTTCAGAGTGCAAGCACACACTGAAGGAAACACTATGCTCAGGCAGGGATAGAAGGGAGCTGCTGAGCTATATACCAAGTGACAGACAGCAATAGGCTGAGGACGCACAAGGGGTGTGACCCACAGCAGGTACAAAAGGCAGGAAGTGATCGGGCGCCGCCCTTAAGCAGCAGAAACAGACACAAACAGACAGCATGGAGGGAAGCCAGAGAGACATTCTGGACAGGAGATCAAGTGCGCCCTCTTGCACAGTGGGAGATGGACCACCATGCAAGGACGCCGCCAGGTATGTTACAGCAAGTTATATAAAAAAAAATTGAATTATTCACCAGGACAATGACAGTTCACAGTCTAATAGAAAACCTCATAGGATGAACCAATAAAGCATAGTGTTCAACTGTTTGTTCATTCTGCCTCCCAAATATGGAATAAAAAGCCACCAAACAATATTATGTAGGGGAAAATAATACCAATAAAAACTTCTACTCATCTCACAAAAAACAAGTCCCCACTCAGGTCCATCATCTGTTAATGGAAAACCAGAGGTTTCCACATTATTAGTGGCTCAAAGGCTCTTGAAAAGCAACATGGCTTCCATAAACCAATCCAGCAATATCCGCTCTCCCAAAGTCAGATCGCCCCCTCGTTCAGAGCCTTGCAGTGTGCCCAAACCACATTTAGCCTCCATGTATTTGGCATTACTATAATGAGAAGAACCCACTTAATTTACGGTGTGTGTCTCCTGGAGCACAATCTGGGCACAATGTGTTGGGTAATAAAATGGTATATTTGCAATTTTCACTCTCCAACATCCACTGTATGCTAATTTCTGGAAAGTGCCTGTGGAGTCAAAATAGTCACTACTCCTATAGATTATTTCACTGAGGGTTATAATTTCCAAAATGGAGTCACTTTATTGGGATTTCTACTGCTCTGGTTTTCTGACATTTTGTGATATTAGGGCTTCTGCAAAAGGCGTTTCCCATCTCGTCTGGGACGTCTACTTCTCCTCCTGCTTCGACTTGTGTGACGTCTGCTTTTGTCACGAGGCGCAGCCTTATTCATGCTGAAGGCGGCACTGGTGATGGAGGAGACGTCAGAACCAGAAGCTCTGCGAGACACAGGCTCTGCGCAGCCACTAAGATTAGGGTTTGCTGGGACCAATAGTACCATCCAGTCTGGCAGTATGGGTGTGTGTGCTGTCCAGCTGGAGTAATTTGCTCCCTATTTCAGCTAATTGGAGAGCACCGCACCCTACTAAAGCTGGAAGCATATTGCCGGAAGCTGCCAGATACAGCCTTGTTCTCCTCTGGTTCAGTCCTCTGTACTCAGCTCCCGGCTTGTGTATTTGTTTCTGTTTTGACCTCGGCCCGTTTACGGACTACTCGTGTCTTCTGATTTTGTATTTTCTCTATCCTCTTGGTTCTGACCCGGCTACCTGACTATTCTTCTTCCCATCTCACTCCACAGAACAGCAGATAATACCATGGCCCAAGCCTAGGGGTCTCTGTGTAAGTCCAGATCCATGTAGAGGGGTTAAACCAGTGTTTCCCAAACCCCATCCTCACGTCCCCCCACAGGTCATGTTTTCAGGATCTCCTTGGTATTGCACAGGTGAGAGAATTCCTGATGCCTTGATGATACTTCAATCACCTGTGTAATACTAAGGAGATCCTGAAAACATGACCTGTGGGGGGCCGTGAGGATGGGGTTTGGGAAACAGTGGGTTAAACGGTGATGAGCAAAGTAATTTGTGAAATCTGTAAATGGGGTAGATAGTGCCAAGCCTATTCGTGGTGGCCATTTTTTGATCTTCCAGGTAACCATGACCAGTGTCCCCAATACATTGTATCTGCACACTATTCCAGCAAAATCTGCATTCCTAATAGCTAAATGGCGCTCCTTCCCTTCTTAACCTGCCATGTGCCCAGATAATAGTGTACAACTGTATATAGGGGATTGTCAGATTCAAGAGAAGTTGGAAAATAATTTGTAAGGTCCATTTGTTTCCTATTATCCTTTGTGAAGAATTCCAAAGTTATCACCACAAAAAGTGACACACGTCAGATTTAAAAAATGGGGCCTGATAAGAACACAAAACTGGCTGCGGGAAGGGGTTAAATCAGAGGATTACTGAAGTCAAAAACTGTGACTATAGACAATAACACATCTACTGAAATTATCAAACTCAACAGTCTCCATCAGTAAGTAATGAGTAACTAGTGGTGAAACCTCTCTGGGGTAATTAGAGTATGGGGCTCGGTGGCTCTTGGCAATCTAAACCAGGGCTGGAGCCATGCCAACACACCTCCTGCAGGCGTGAATAAATGTATATTACAGCCATCAGCCACGCACAGCTTAGAGATATATCATGGCACAGGTGTAATGTTTTCTGTATAGTTTATCACAATCCTGTTTGAAGTTAGTTGGTTTGAAAAGAAATTGAAAAGTATAAAAGGAAACTCTGTTGTTATTGTACAGAAATTCACACTTGGCCCTCACTGCACATTTAATGTTGTCGATCATAAAAGTGAAGTTTGGCCAGAAAGACTGGACCTGGTCTTGTAGGGACCATATGAGCACATTCAGCAGCACAGAAGGGAGAGAAGGTAGATTCATCCAATAAGATATCAGGGTTCTAGGAAGCCAACAGCATCATTACCCTCCGCTTTCTCTTACAGGCCCATCATAGTATTTTTATTCAAGTGATTTTCTCACTTGTCAGCACATTCTGCGTACGCTGTCATTTGGCTTTGTAGTTTACAGATCTGAGCAGGTAACGGTCAGCGTCTACTAATCCCAGGGGGTAGGTGGATCCTCCAGGTTGTAAATTCTATAGAAAAGGGCTTTCACAATTTCCCAAAGTAAATTGAACATTTTCGGATGGAGGAGAATGTTATGCTCCAGCGGCAAAATGGTGATCACACGATTGTGATACGGCCGGACTATACCACTGATAAAGCAGCCACAGCCGGTGACTGAGAAGAATCTGTGACTTCTCTGCATTTAGTGGTCACTACTCACCTGGGTAGTCATATGTAGGAATCTCCTCTTTACACCGCTCATCACCCCTCACATATGTCTCTGTAGTATTAATATGGGTCAGATCTTCACCCTGAAACAAATATTGTAAAAGTCACAAACAGATGAGAAGTCACATCTATGATCAGCTCTAATCCTGCCATCTCCACCGTTCTCATTACACAAGTATAAAACATATAATACTGGTGGATAAAACAAGGCTGAATACAAGACCTTCACAGCCGTCTACACATCATAGGGGAGATCTCATGACACCTTCTCTCCATCTACCTGATGATCCTGAGGAACATTGGGGTCTTCTTGTTTACAGTCCTGTAGAAGAAGACGACGGGGACATCTCTCTGGTGTTGTCCTCTTACTGGATAGATCTGGAGGAAACACATACAGGGACTGAATTCATTCTTTACATACAGATAATTATAGGCCGTGTGTATTTAGTCCTGTCTATTACCTGGAGATGTGAGGGGCTGGGGAACCTCCATCATGACATCCTAGTACAGACCTTTGTGTCCTTCTAAATACTCCCACTCTTCCATGGAGAAATAGACAGTGACATCCTGACACCTTATAGGAACCTGACACATACAATGATACAGTCATCCCTCGATCCCTTCATAGCATTACTGTATAAAGTCCCAGCATTCCCAGCAGTGTCACCTCTCCAGTCAGCAGCTCAATCATCTTGTAGGTGAGTTCTAGGATCTTCTGGTCATTGATGTTCTCGTGTATCAGGGGATGAGGTGGAGGCCCTGTGATTGGGCTCAGGGTTCTTCCCCATCCCTCAGACACATGGACCTGACAGCGCTCACTAGAGGTCTTCTTCACTACTCGGTAATCCTGGTTATGGAGAGACACATTAATAAATCTCACTCCAGACATTTCCAGAGTCCTCACCTCTCCAGTTCTGTCCATCTGTTATTCCCATAGATAAGAATGATGTAATGTGACGTCATCAGAATCTCTCACCTCTCCAGTAAGCCGGAAGAGGATCTCTAGGGTGAGGTGTAATAACCTCTCAGCCATCTTGTCTCTGTCCATAACTATCTTTGATGGGTAAATCAGGAAAATTCTCTTATATAGAAGATCTTCACTGCGAGGATCCAATATTGTAGAGAGCTGAATGAGAAGAAGATGAGCCGATGTAACATTATAAAAATCCTGTGTAATAATACAATTACTGGAGATAATAAGGGGAAACATATGAGGAGATTTATTATTTTACAGTGTTTAGTTTTTGTCTTTACATCTACTAATAAAACCTATATATTTTAGGCCACAGATAACAAGCAATTTCTTCCTCGGAGTCTGCAGCTGAATACGTTTCTCATAGACTCACTGTCAGGGAAATATTGAGAAAATATTAACAATTTCTCCCAAACCCCTCTTCCCTCTCACCCCTCCCTTATCCACCATTTGGACCAACTGTTTCCATGCAATTTAACACACACACAGCAGAAGTCACTTGTAGACAAATGAAGCACAAAAGGTGCTACTGACCCACTTAACATACAAATGCATCTCCTCTTAGCACAGACCTGGGATAGATTGACACCTTCCAGCAGGGGCAGAGATTGAAGGAAAACTCATTTAGGCTTCAAAGGGGTTTAACACAAACTCCAGGATGTCCGGAGCTGATACGAAATAAGAAATATTGGAAGTTCCATAACTCCGCTAATAATGGGACCCATATTTTTAGTGGCAAGGTCAGCCAAGGAACAATATGCTTATTTTTTCGTAGTTGTGAGCCACTCCGAGGTGCAAAAGTAACAAAATAACAGACTGCAACTATGTCATATGTGGTCTCTAAAGGAAGGTAAATTCATAACTGAAAAAATGGTATTACTTCCGGGCTTCTGCGATCAACCAACAATAAGTTATCGCAAAAGCCAGATATCCTAATAAAAATATGGAGGCTGGAGACCAGCCCACGTAATGTCATCCTAGAAGCTGTGTGGGCATGTCTCCCCTTAAGCATAAAATAATCCACGGAGGATGGATGAGTATTCATTGCCAGGGGGGTATGGAGACGATAATAAACAGATCTTGTTCGATAACAGTCAAATCAATAAGTGGGGCGCCCCCCTCCGGCTAAACGGAATTGTCTCTGCGATATGTTTATTAAGCAAGTCTTCTTTAATCCTGTTTATATTGTGTACCTGTATATTCTGTACTGTATTGTCCCCTTTGTAAAATCCTAGTATATTTTTCATAACACTGCCTTCATTTTGGATTAAATATAAAATGTAATAGTCCTGTTTCTCTTGCTCTGTAATCGTTCCCTCCCCCGAAGCCATAAACGCTACCAGAACGCAGGTGTCAAACCAGGCCTGTATTATATTTCAAATCTGGACGGTGGTGGCAGCGAATAATAATAATTGGGTTATGGTGAAGCTGACAGTGACCGTACGGGGGCGTATACACATATCCCGACAGAGTGACGGCAATGGTGAGAGATTGTGTGATCTTCCCGGTGTCGTCTCTTTGTGAGTTCCTGACACTCACCTTCCATAAAGCTAATTCTCGTCTCATTTTCCGACACTGGAATTGGCATTCGCAATAGTGCAGGAGATATTCATTACAAGTGACATGAGAAACAACTACTTCATGATGAGGCAACATCTTCTACTACGGCTCTAAAACCATATTTGGCCAGAGTCCGTCACTGACTACATCTCCACCGGCCGTCTATATGAATGTTTCCTGTCTTCCCCAGACTGTAATCTTTTAGCAAGTCAGATCTCATGTCTGATTCACACACATAAGTTTGAGGCTTTTAAAAAAGCTGTTTTGCTTGCACAAACACCGCGGACAGAAATTATTTGATACCAAAGGCTCCATGTACAGTGTATTATGGGGTTTACTTCTGGCCTTAGGCTTTCCTATATTACAAGAAAAAACCCAGAAAAAAAACAGATATTAAAATGTTTCAAAAGAAAATTGCCACCAACAATGCTTGTAAAAAAAAAAAACATGCAAAAAGCAGAAGACACATTGCCACTTTTAAACATTCGTTTTTGTTCTCATACAAATTCTTTTGGGCACCAGAACATAAATGTACACTGCAAGGCTGGCACAATTGCAGCTGCAATAAAATCCCTGGCAGTTTAACCACTTGCTCCTGCAAAAAGCAAACATGGCATCTAAGAAGGTTTAACAGAGTTCGACTGATTGCCCCTCCTCCCCCAAGTGCTCAATAGGATGGGGCTGCCTAGTTCCTACAATACTAATGTCTAATAATGGTGTCTGGTCCTGCAATGTACGAAAGTCTATTAGGACGGGCCAAAGGCAGCATTCAATAAATTACCTTTTAATGCCCCCAGACACATTAGACTAAAGCTGCATGATAGCACTGATTTCGAGGGGTTTGGTCAACTATATAATGTATTTGGGGGCCTTCCGACAGATGATGTCAGGGCAGAGAAGGATCTATGATCCTGAATTTCAGAGGCTAATCCGTTTGTTCTTCCTGTAGATAATCCTCCACTAGAGGAGTCTGGAGGTGACTCTCTCATACAGACCACAGGAAAGCTGGAATATTTGTGTGTATGGAGGTGTCTGGAGAGATAGCTGTCTGCCAAATGACCGATCAGCCAACACTTATCTCATGTGTATGGGGACGTCACTATTGCACAGGCAGTGATAATACACCGCACTACAGTAGTACAGTGCATCACCGGAGCGATCAGAGGCTTCTGTGTTGTACGATCGCACTAAGGAGAGTTGTTTAAAAACGTTTATAAAAAAAAGGTTTAAAAAGTTTTAAAGTGAAAATATCACAGTTTTAGCAAAAATAAATATTCATCACTATAGGGAAAATGGAGAGGGAGGTCAGCTCACTGTTTATTCAATGCACCTTGTCTGAAGATCACCGCATGGAGCCGCCCTGGTCAGGGACATTTCAAGGTTCAAGTAGAGAAAGGAGGAGAGAAGGATTCTCCAGCATGGTCTATATTGTTAAAACCTCACATTTATTGTGAATTCATAAAAACTGTTGTGATGGCATACCACCAAGTGCCGACCAAACCAATGCTTATTCCTGATTTACAACATGCGAGTCTCTGTGATACTTTTATATCCTTCCCTTTCCTGGGTGTCCATTGATTACTGAGCTCTTCTCAGACAATTTAACCCTGTATTGTATGGAAGTAAAAGAGAATACACAAATACAACTCATGCATGAGACATTCAATAAAATAACTGGAAATCAAAAACAAATACAATTAATTGCACTGTAATATTAATCCTGTCTGATGTTCATTCCCTGTGGGCTCTAGTGTGTAATCTAAATATCCAATATGACTTTCTATTTAAGATTTTTCTTTTCATATCTCCACCTCTTAATGGTTTATAAGCCTTTTCTATTCCTAATATCTGAAGGATCTGATATCCCCTTTATGTTTTTGTGAAAAGCATCTCGAAACCACAGACACGTTTAATGCTGTGGGATTGATTGCGTCAGATAAATGTCTTCTAATACATGTTTATAGCAGATCTGACGTCCATCCCACATATTGCGGATAACTCTCTATACACTCTATTAAACAGATGACCCCTATAGTGTCACAATTGATGAAATTGTGTATTGCAAATTGCTGTCCCGTTAGGTTTTCTTCAAATGTGTCGGTTTTATTAACATAGTCGCATGCTTTACAGGGTGTATGTCCACATTTATATATATATATATATATACACTAGCCATTGAGCCCGTTCTATGCCTGGGTGGCGAGCATTTTTATTGGTATATGGTCTCCCATGCTGGTATGGTGCTGCCCCCCATCCTGGTATTTCTGCTGCCCCCATCCTGGTATTTGTGCTACCCTCATCCCTATCCTGGTATGCATGGCACCCCTCACCCCCAATCCTGGTGCATGGCACCCCTCACCCCCAATCCTGGTGCATGGCACCCCTCACCCCCAATCTGGCTATGCATGGCACCCCTCACTCCCAATCCGGGTATGCATGGGACTCCTCACCCCCAATCCTGGTGCATGGCACCCCTCACCTCCAATCTGGCTATGCATGGCACCCCTCACTCCCAATCCGGGTATACATGGCACCCCTCACCCCCAATCCTGGTATGCATGGCACCCCCTCACCCCCAATCCTGGTATGCATGGCACCCCTCATCCCAATCCTGGTATGCATAGCACCCCTCATTCCAAATCTGGTATACATGGCACCCCTCATCCCAATCCTGGTATGTATGGCACCCAATCTCTCATCCTGGTATGCATGGCTTCCTCATCCCCAAACCTGGTATGCATGGCACCCCATCCCTCATCCTGGTATGCATGGCACCCCTCATCCCCAATCCTGGTATGCATGGCACCCCTCATCCCCAATCCTGGTATGCATGGCACCCCTCATCCCCAATCCTGGTATGCATGGCACCCCTCATCCCCAATCCTGGTATGCGTGGTCCCCTCACCTTCCAATCCTGGTATGCGTGGTCCCCTCACCTCCCAATCCTGGTATGCGTGGTCCCCTCACCTCCCAATCCTGGTATGCGTGGTCCCCTCACCTCCCAATCCTGGTATGCGTGGTCCCCTCACCTCCCAAACCTGGTATGCGTGGCCCCCTCACCTCCCAAACCTGGTATGCGTGGCCCCCTCACCCGCCAATCCTGGTATGCGTGGCCCCCTCGCCCCCCAATCCTGGTATGCGTGGCCTCCTCACCCCCCAATCCTGGTATGCGTGGCCCCCTCGCCCCCCCAATCCTGGTATGCGTGGCCTCCTCACCCCCCAATCCTGGTATGTGTGGCTCCCTCATCCCTTTCACGCTGCACACATACAAAAAAAAAAAAAACACAAACTCACCTTTCTTCCCTATGCTCCAGAGCTGTGGTGCTCTGTTCTGCCGGAGGCCGGGTGAGGAGTGTGGCGCCGGAGTAAAAAACGTGCCCATACCGCGCTGTCCGGGGCCATTTTGCTGAAGACACACTGCGAATGTGTCTTCAGTAAAATGGCACCTGATAGCGCTATGCACATGTGCCGATTCCGACGCCTTCACTCCTGCCCCGGTCTCCGGTGAGAAGAGAGGCGCTGTGGCAACGCTCCTCCCGGTCAGGTAAGTATGCAAGTATGACGCCGGAGATTGCGGTATGCGTTCAGTGCCTACACACTCCTCTTACCTGTAATGGCTCCATGCGTTCTTCTGTCTGGAGCCAGACTGTGCAGGCGTGTCGCGCTTGCGCAGTCTATAGAGGATTCAGACAGAGGGACGCTTGTACGATTATATTATAGATATATTCTTTATTTTTATATAGTGCCAACATTTTCCGCAGCGCTTTACATACATTATCATCGCTGTCCTCATTGGGGCTCACAATCTAAATTAAAAAAACACCCTAACCAAGGATAACCAAGTCACATTGCGTTTGGTATTTGTTTCTTAAAAAAACTCGGTGAAAGTTTTCCGCCCAGTGTAGAAGCCTTTTTGGATACAAAACTCAAACAAAATATGTAAAAGAATTTACAAAGTCTGGAGGATGGATCTCAGACATCGAAAAAACTAAGTTTGAAAGAAATATCAAAGACTACGAGTCAAATTCAATTTACACATGGAAATGAAACAAACCAAGAGCTACTGTTCTGAAATACAGGTCACACAATAAATTCAAAGGAAATAGAGAAGAGCGGAGGTCAGCTTCACAAATCCTAATGTGTCCATGGGTTCCTCTAATTAAAATTCTCTGAGGACTTATCTGATGCATCAGTGGGATCAACTAAAGACAGATGGAACAAAAATAAATTCTCAAGTATTCCCCACAATTCAGCATAAAACAACGGGCGGGCAGAAAGCTCAAACGTGCCCGGACATGTGCGTTCCATGCCGGAGTGCATCACGGTCTCCTATCTGCGAATGCGCATGTCCGGAAGCATGAGTTCCACGCCGGAGCGCATAATGGTTTTGGATTGCATTCCACCAACATAGGATTTTTCTGTCTCTGAGATCAGCGTCATGGGAGACTAAAAACAAGTATTGTGCATCCCATCATGCAATAAGCATGTAGATATACTTTATCACTTCATAAGATATGGGATGATGGCCCACAGTATATTCCTAAATGGTCAAATTTGACCTCTATTGCACAATTAGAGATACACAAGAATCACCACACTTGTTAATTACAAAATAGTATAAGTGGAATAATTGATAAGAAATAATTCTGATATAGAAGCTCAGATATCTCGATGAAGTACAACAATATGTGAACCTCATTCACAGGGCACTGAGTAGCAATGGGTAGAGTATACAATCCAAAAATGTAATCCAGAATGGGGCTGTATTCACTCAAAATAGGCATAGGAAATTTGCTCATTGTGTCCCTTAGGGGCCAGTGAATCCAGTTTGGAAATCCACTGACTTTCTTTTTTGAGGGTACATCTATTGTGATCACCTCCTCTCACATTGGGTTTAACCATCTCAATGATACAAAAGGAGATGTCTCCGGTTTGATCTCAATGTATACTGTACATGCGTCTCGCTAATGGGGTGTCCCAACCAAGGCGTATACTGCCCAAATGCCGTTGACCCAACTTGCCCTCCACTCTGACCGAATGGAGATCCAGCTTTCCGATCACCCTGACCGGTTTGGGGTACATTTTCCCCACACCTCTAACAGGCTATGGGTACCTTCCTCCCATACTCCTGACAGACAGGGGGACACACCTTTCTTTTACCTTGCCCAGTTGTGGGGCCTACCCTTCCTGCCATCATTTTTACCTTGGGAGCCATGCTCACTAGGGGCAGCTACGACCGGCCATGTCACAGTCCATCGTGACACTGGTCACCGGCACGGAACCACTTTCCCTATGATCCTCATGTTTCTCCCCATCCCTGCTCATCACCTCGGGAGCTGTGCTAGTCATGGGACAGCTACCATTGACCATGTCACTATCTGGAGGGACACTGGTCACCCGCACGGGACAACCTGCTTCCTGGTGTGTCCGTGCCTGCTCCCCTTGCCCATAGCACTTATGCTGGCTCGCTTTAGGGGATCCTCAGCAGCATCACCAAGCAGGGTGAGGTGGCTGAATTCCCATTAACACAACATACATTTTTATTATGCATGAAATTGACATTATTGTCATTACCGTCAATTGACATTATTGACAGTGGCATTACATGACATATCAGATCTGGGAGGGTGGTCAGGGATGTATCGGGCAATCAACCGTCCCAGATCAGTTCCCAATAGCACATTAGTGGGGAGAATCTCCAACACCCCCACTTCCCTTAACCCCCTCCCCGCACCCAAGTCCAGAAAAACTCGGGCTATCGGCAAACACCCCCAAACCCGGTGACAGTCAGGGTCTTCCCAGCAATGAGTTCCTCTGGTAACACGAACTAAGGGTGGATGATGGTACATTCTGCGCCAGTGTTTTTAAGGTCAACAGTAACGGTGTTGTCCACAGTAACAGGTTGTAAGTTTTCCCGGGCCCTGCCAACCGCCCCACCCACAAAAAGAATGGCTGCAGTAGGTCCTGGGGCCTCAGGTGTGGTGCTCATCTTCTGCCTCTCCAGGCAGACAAGGCTTGTGTGACCCGTTTGGTCACAAACATAACACTTATGGGAGTCAAATGCAGGCCAGGTGCTGGAAGATGGGGCAGAACCCGCTGAGGGCCAGCTGGCTGGAACACTGGGGGTGGTTGTGGGCTTACCCCCTTTCCAGCTGGCGGCGGCTGACTTCCGCACCTCTGGTGTGCGGTTGGCCTTATAGGCATCTGCAATCTGGGCGGCTTTGGCAGCCTCCTTTGGCTCCCGGTCAAGCACAAACTGTCGAATTTGCACTGGGCAAAGACGAACAAACTGGTCGTTCGTCATCAGATCCTTCAGGTCCTCGAAGGTGGTAACTGACAGTCCTTGGACCCACTGCTCAAAGTTGGTCCTGAGCCCATCCACCACGTCACTGTAGCTGTCATGTGGTCCACGCTGGAGGGCTCTGAACTTTTTCCAGTAAACCTTCGGAGTCAGCTGGTACTTTTTTATCCCAGCCTGCTTGACGGCCTCATAGTCTCCATCTTGTTTTCGAATTAGAGAAGCAAACACCTCCAGAGCTTTTCCTTGGCGCCCTGGGGTTAAATACCTGGCTCACTGGGCTTCAGGCAGCTGGTACTGTCTGCAGGCTTTTTCAAATCCTCAGAGAAATGTGTTCAAGTCCCCGTCCTTTTCCATTACAGGAAAATGCTCCGGACGGGGTTTAAAGCAGTTGGTGTTGCCGGTCTCATTGCCCGATGCGGTGGATTTCGGCAGCTGGATTCGGGCTAACTCCAGCTGGTAGCGCTGCTCATCTTGCCACTTTCGCTCAACAGCTTCTCGATCAGCTTGGGCCTGTCGCTCAGCAGCCTCTCGGTCAGCTTGGGCCTGTTGCTCAGCAGCCTCTCGGTCAGCTTGGGCCTGTTGCTCAGCTCTCTCAGCCTCAGCCTGTTGCTCAGCAGCGTCTCGATCAGCTTGGGCCTGTCGCTCAGCTCTCTCAGCCTCAGCCTGTAGCTCAGCAGCCTCTCGGTCAGCTTCAGCTCGTTGCTCTGCTCGCTCCTGGAATTTCAGGACCAGCTGCAGTTGTCCATCACGATTGTCTGCGGTGAGCAGCTCCAAGGCCATCTGCAGGTGGGGGTCCACACTACCCTGACTGCGGGTCTGGCTGGCAATCACAGGTGGGAACCCTGCAGCAGCACTATCCGGGTCTTGGCTGGCCACCCCATCATCCGAGCTCTGCAGCACCTTGCAACAGTTCAGCAATCATTTGGTGCCTGGTTTTGCCTGTGGGGTCAATCTGTCTCAGCTCACAGAGAGCAGTGAGAGTCTCCTTTGACTGCTGGTGATACCAGGGCTCTTCACGTGTAGCCTTCATTGACAAATAAAAGATAGGACAGAAAAACAAGAGAAGGGGAGGGGATGCAACTGCTATACGTACAGTAATGTCCCAAATAAAAAAATATTAAAACACTGACTCTTATTTCTTAAAAATCTGCACAGTATTCTCGCAAGAACCGTGTAAGTTTTCAGTGACAGGAATGATTGCTCAATCCAACCACTGATGTTCTGTAATATCCCACCGCTTGCCACCAATTTGTCAGGGTTCAGCAGCGACGACACCGGGGAGATCACACAATATCTCACCGTTGCCGTCACTCTGTCCGGATTTCGTCAGGGAGTGGGGACTACATAGGTATCGGCAAGCGACCAGTGAGCGTATGGCATCACATCTCCGGATTCCAGCGCATGGAATATGTGTATATGCCCCTGTACGGTCACTGTCAGCTTCACAATAGCCCAATTAATATTATTCGCTGCCACCACCCTCCAGATTTGAAATATAATACAGGCCTGGGGGGAAGCCTGCGTTCTGGTAGCGTATGGCTTCATGGGAGGGAACAATTACAGCACAAAAGAAACAGCACTATTACATTTTATATTTAAACCAAAAGGGAGGCAGTGTTATGAAAAATATACAAGATTTTACAAAAGGGGACAATACAATACATAAGCAGTTACACAAAATAAACAGGATTAAAGAAGACTTACTATATCGATCACTGAGATGATTCAATATAGGTGGAGGGGAGACACTCAGCAGAATCTGTTGCTATAATAAATATATACTCCCGCAATGAATACTACTCTAACCTCAGCAGATTATTTTATGCTGCTGAAGGGAAAGACCTGCCCACACATCCCTTGGATGACATCACGGGGGCTGATCTCCAGCCTTCATATCTTTATTAGATATCTGATTTTTGTGATAACTTATCGTCGGTTGATCATAGAGACCTGAAAGTGATACAATTTTTTCCGTTATGATTTTACCTTTCTCCAGAGACCTCACACGGTATAGCTGCGATCTGTTATTTTGGGACTTTTGCGCCACAGCCCCCCAAGGGGCTTACAGAGACAGGAAAATATCCATATCGTTCCCTAGCTGACTCTGTCACTAAAAATATGGGTCCCATCATTATCAGAATTATGAAACTTTAGTTATTCCATATTTCGTTTTGACTCCGAAGATCCTGCAGTCTTTGTTAAACCCCTTTTGAGCCTAAACGAGCCATTTCCTCTTTCCTTCCATCTCGGCTCCTATGCTGGAAGGTGTCAATCTATGCCAGGTCTGTGCCAAGAGGAGATGCATTCGTATGTTAAGTAGAATAGTCTACTGAGCTTCTTGTACTTGTATTTGCATACCAACAGCTGCGTGGAGTGTCAGCTCTCCTCTGGTGACAAATGGTGGATAAGGGAGGGATGAAGAGGGGTTTCAGGGATAGAGAGAAATTGTTAATACTTTCTCAATATTTTCCTGACAGAAACTATACACTAAATGGTCCCTAACTGACCGACCCTTTCTGAAAGTTATCATGGGAGTAGATCCTACAGCACCCCTCAGGTCCGGTTCAGCCACAAGTATATCCCAGTGTTCGTTTCTGAGGATATGAAAGATACAGTCACTCTGATTGTCGTAAGTTTTTCTTACTCGTGTTGTCCAATCTTTTTCTTGGTCTCTTGGTTAGGTAAGGAGAAGTGTCTGTCTCTCCCATTTTTCTGCAAACGATGATGCAGAATCCAAAATGTAACAGGTGTACCCTTTTTCCCTGAATCTGATGTTCAGGTCTATTGCCTTTATATTAAAATCTGTGACATTAGAGCAGTACCCAACCGTAAAAACTGGCCCTTGGGTATTCCTCTTTTTATGGGGATGGGGTGGTGGCTATCCCACTCCAATAGTTTATTAGTGCTTGAAGGTTGATGGTAGATGAGTGTCCCTAGGGTCCCATTGTAATCCTTCTTGATTAGTACATCCAGGAAAGGCAACTGGTAATAATTAAACTCTGATATAAATCTCAACCCCACTCTATTGATGTTGAGTTCCCTGACAAATTCAAAAGATTGTTCACTCGTCCCTGACCAGATGATAAAAATGTAGTCAATATATTTGTACCATACCCCAGTATATGGATGTCATCACTTATCATCATCCCCGAATATTGTGGATTCCTCCCACCAGTCCAGGGATAAGTTAGCATATGAGGGGGCACAGCGGCTCCCCATCGCAGTACTCATGAGCTGGAGGAAGTACTTCCTGTCAAAAAGAGTAATAGCGAATTTTAGAAGATCCTTCATGAAGTCATTATGTCTGCTACACTCTACTGATCTCGATTTCAAGAAATGTCTTACTCCTCTGATATCATCCTCATGCGGTATAATACTGTACAAAGCCTCGATATCTAGTAAGGCCGGCTGCTCCCCTACATGCCTGTATACATGCTCGAGGGTCTACATGTAGGGGAGCAGGCAAAGGGAAAACCAACTCCAGAGGGATTATTCCAAGTGCAGGACCTCAGACGCTACTATGGGAACATTATACTGTGTGGGGGCATCATACATACTGCATAAGGGGCATAATGGGGGCATTACACTGTGTGGGGGCATCATACATCCTGTATAAGGGGCATAATGGGGGCATTACACTGTGTGGGGGGCATCATACATCCTGTATAAGGGGCATAATGGGGGCATTACACTGTGCGGGGGGGGCATCATACATCCTGCATAAGGGGCATAATGGGGGCATTACACTGTGTGGGGGGCATCATACATACTGCCTAAGGGGCATAATGGGGGCATTACACTGTGTGGGGGCATCATACATACTGCATAAGGGGCATTACACTGTGTGGGGGCATCATACATACTGCATAAGGGGCATAATGGGGGCATTACACTGTGTGGGGGCATCATACATACTGCATAAGGGGCATAATGGGGGCATTACACTGTGGGGGGGCATCATACATCCTGCATAAGGGGCATAATGGGGGCATTACACTGTGTGGGGGTATCATACATCCTGCATAAGGGGCATAATGGGGGCATTACACTGTATGGGGGCATCATACATCCTGCATAAGGGGCATAATGGGAGCATTACACTGTGTGGGGCATCATACATCCTGCATAAGGGGCATAATGGGGCATTACACTGTGTGGGGGCATCATACATCCTGCATAAGGGGCATAATGGGGGCATTACACTGTGGGGCCAGTAAAGGGGTCCTGTACTATGAGAACAATACGTTTCCTCCCTTCCTGTCTCCATAGTTGGGTCGTATGTATCTACTACAGGAAACAGAACAAAAACCTTATGATTCTTATAAAGGGGCAACACAAGACCCCAAAAGAGTCTCTGTGCTGAAGGGGTTAATGCCCCCTGCGCCCAGTAATGGGGTCTCCACATACCTCCACCTGCAGAGCCGCCACCACATATATGGCTGCTCTGTGTGCACAGGAGCTGTGATGAGGTCACAGGAGGGGAGGAGTCAGGGGTCACATGATCAGGGGCCTCAGTGGATGCAGGACTCTGCTGTGCTGGTTGTCATGGTGCTGGATGAGCTGAAGTTTATGTGTGGGGTCAGGAGGGGTTTACAGTGTGGATGTAGCAGAGCCGCGTGTGTACGAGGCGTACGGAGCGGAGCCGCGTGTGTACGAGGTGTACGGAGCAGAGCCGTGTGTGTACAAGGTGTACGGAGCAGAGCCGCGTGTGTACGAGGTGTACGGAGCAGAGCCGCGTGTGTACGAGGTGTACGGAGCGGAGCCGCGTGTGTACGAGGTGTATGGAGCAGAGCTGCGTGTGTACGAGGTGTACGGAGCAGAGCCGTGTGTACGAGGTGTACGGAGCAGAGCCGTGTGTGTACGAGGTGTACGGAGCGGAGCCGTGTGTGTACGAGGTGTACGGAGCAGAGCCGCGTGTGTACGAGGCGTGCGGAACGGATCCGTGTGTGTACGAGGCGTACGGAGCGGAGCCGCGCGTGTACGAGGTGTACGGAGCGGAGCCGCGTGTGTACGAGGGGTACGGAGCGGAGCCGCGTGTGTACGAGGTGTACGGAGCGGAGCCGCGTGTGTACGAGGCGTACGGAGCGGAGCCGCGTGTGTACGAGGCGTACGGAGCGGAGCCGCGTGTGTACGAGGCGTACGGAGCGGAGCCGCGTGTGTACGAGGCGTACGGAGCGGAGCCGCGTGTGTACGAGGCGTACGGAGCGGAGCCGCGTGTGTACGAGGCGTACGGAGCGGAGCCGCGTGTGTACGAGGCGTACGGAGCGGAGCCGCGTGTGTACGAGGCGTACGGAGCGGAGCCGCGTGTGTACGAGGCGTACGGAGCGGAGCCGCGTGTGTACGAGGCGTACGGAGCGGAGCCGCGTGTGTACGAGGTGTACGGAGCAGAGCCGCGTGTGTACGAGGTGTAAGGAGCGGAGCCGCGTGTGTACGGAGCAGAGCCGCGTGTGTACGAGGTGTACGGAGCAGAGCCGCGTGTGTACGAGGTGTACGGAGCAGACCCGCGTGTGTACGAGGCGTGCGGAGCCGGGCGTGTACGAGGCGTGCGGAGCGGAGCCGGGCGTGTACGAGGCGTACGGAGCGGAGCCGGGCGTGTACGAGGCGTGCGGAGCGGAGCCATGTGTGTACGAGGCGTACGGAGCGGAGCTGCGTGTGTACGAGGTGTACGGAGCGGAGCCAGGCGTGTACGAGGCGTGCGGAGCGGATGCTGCCCCTCTCCAGGAGCGATCACAGCAGCACGGCATGAGACATTTTTGTACTACACGGACTGTCCTGACAGAACACAGCTCATCAGGACATAGCCCCGACCTCCAGCGACAGCCGGACAGTCCCATTGGATCGGGGACGGTTGGGAGGTTTCTGTATATAAGTTGTGTGTGATAATTGTAGAATTATTAATGTCTTAGTATAAAAGGATGTACCTGAGTGTTTGTGCCGGGGTCCACATGCATGGAGGGGGTTGAGGCGGTGCTGGCTGTATTATGCAGACGGCATCTGCCTGTAACAGTAGTAACCAGAAACTACTAGAAACTCTGCACCAAAATGAAGCAAATCCTTATTCTGGGAGCTTCGCCTTGTACGTAACACCCCCGGATCCGGTACAAGCCGGGCAGATGTTCTCATTCCTGTCATTTTCTGCTGAAGGTTCTGCGGTTTTCTGGCCAACTATAAAAAAGGAAAAGCGTAAAACAATATTTGTTTCTGCTGCATTGACATAAGTACAATCTTTCATTATATATAAATCTATTACACGTCGGGTCAATGCTGTAAAGGACAGTAAAGTGCCATGGTTGTGGTTGTGGTTTTTGGGGTCACTCTACTTCCCTCCCAAAAATGCCATCAGAAACTTGTAACTACTGATCTCTCCACAAGAAGAAGCCGACAACTCCATCAATGGGATCATTCTATAAAATTAGGTCTTCGCAAGATGAAAATGGTCTCACAAACCACATTTTTTTTTTTAAATGTTCATAAAAAACCCCAAAGAAACAAAAATAATAACCTTACTTTGATTTTTTCCCATTTTTCAATACTTTATGTGGTAAATTGAATGTTGTCATTCCAAACAACAACTAGTCCCACAAAACACAAGCCCTCCGTCTGTTAATGAAAAAACAAAGTTATATTTTTTGGGAAAAAGGGAGGAAAAAAACAAAAAATTGCTCTTGTCAGAATAATGTAATTGCTTTATATATATTTTTTTAAAACTGAATAATTTTACCCAAAAATTGTGATCTCTTATAATATTATCATTCTTCATGCGAGATTAATCCTTAGTCTGTAAATAAATCCAAACATCTGGAAGATGTAGAACAATATATCTGTGATTCTCTTCTGCCAGGATAAGCGCCTCCTTTCTGTCCTTTCTGTGATGGAGAAAACGCTTGAAAGATTCAGAAAGTCCGATGAGTTTTTGGAGCTTATTGTAAAGGGTCTTAATGACGACCTGGGAAAGAAACCACCAGAAACAAAGGATCCAACCAGGTAAGTTCTAATGATCCCATCTGATAAAATGATCAGCTTTATTTCCATGGGATTGTTCTGTAGAAGAGATGGGACCTGCAGCATTTTGATCCTGAACTTCACTATGTATAGATGTAGCAAAGCTTAATGTCACAATTCACACACCGCATTGATAAATTGTCTCAGAAGGTTAGCTCTCATAACAGAATTAGGCTGTGTGCCCACGTAGCATTTTTCAAGCGTATATGCTGCGGAATTTCCGCAGCGTAAACGCTTGAAAAGCGCATGGTAATCCGCACCCCATGGTCCCCAATGGGATTCCGCAACTTCTATGCACATGCTGCGGATTTTTCCGCAGCGTTTATGCCGCGTTCAAAAATCCGCAGCATGTCATTTAATTTTGCGTTTCCGCAAGCGGAATTGCCTTAGTTCAATGCATAAAAAACGCAAGGCAATTCCGCATGTGGAAAACGCGCGAAAAATGCGCGATAAACGCGTGCGGAATTCCGCATGCGTTTTTCCGGGAGAGGACTTGCATTTATGCAGCAGAAATTTTCTGCTTCATAAATGCTACGTGGGCACATAGCCTTAACATCACTTATAGTGGAACTAAACTTACAATTTTTTTTCAGAATTGTGAAAATTCTGGCACTTTGCAAAGCACTTCATTAGTTTCTTTGGCGTCATATCCGTAAAATGATCATATTAAAGTGGCCTCCAGACCCTGCTTTTCCCCAGTGCAGGAGCGTTGCTGGGGTCCTAAGAGATCAGGGACCCCAGCCCCAAAGTACATGTTTCCCCATATAACCTCCCTGCCACTTAAAAGAGGATTTATACATATATAATTACAGTATACCACTGTTACTAATCTAAAATACACTATACAAAGACCAATATTCCCAAAATTACTACTATACAAGGCCAAAATGATCCTGCTACACAATGTCCTCTACCATCACCACCACACAGTGAGTCCATATATGAAAGAAAACCCCGCAGGGTAAAAGACCATCAAAGGAGTCCAGGGAGTATAAAATCTATCATATTTATTCAGCAATAGAAGAATAGGATGATGGGGGAAGGGACACAACACATATGTGATTGTTAGACATGTAAGCGAAAAAAAGCCAGGCACGCAAGGAAGGGGCCATTCCAGGTATAATGGCTGTCTATAGTATCATCATGGGTATACTAAAATATCCCAAAATAGACATCGCATATATTCCACTGGGGGCAACAGTCATCATATGCAGGTGCATCTCACTAAATTAGAATATCATCAAAAAGATAATTTATTTCAGTTCTTCAATACAAAAAGTGAAACTCATATATTATATAGAGTCATTACAGACAGAGAGATCTATTTCAAGTGTTTATTTCTATTAATGTTGACGATTATGGCTTACAGCCAATGAAAACACAAAAGTCATTACCTCAGTAAATTAGAATAATTAACAAAAAACACCTGCAACAGCTTCCTAAGTGTTTAAAAATGTCCCATAGTCTGTTTCAGTAGGCTCCACAATCATGGAGAAGACTGCTGACTTGACAAATGCGAAGAAGGCAGTCATTGACACCATCCACAAGGTCCCAGAGTTCCAATTTTCCTTTGGAAATCAAGGTCCCAGAGTCTGGAGGAAGAGTGGAGAGGCCACAATCCAAGCTGCTTGAGGTCTAGTGTGAAGTTTCCACAATCAGTGATGGTTTGGGGAGCCATGTCATCTGCTGGTGGAGGTCCACTGTGTTTTATCAAGACCAAAGTCAGCGCAGCCGTCTACCAGGAAATTTTACAGCACTTCATGCTTCCCTCTGCCGACAAGCTTTTTGGAGATGGAAATGTCATTCTCCAGCAGGACTTAGCACCTGTCCACACTGCCAAAAGTACCAATACCTGGTTTACACACAACAGTATCACTCTGCTTAATTGGTCAGCAAACTCACATGACCTTAACCCCATAGAGAATCTATTATAGAGAATCTATGGGGTATTGTCAAGAGGAAGATAAGAGACACCAAACCCAACAATGCAGACGAGCTGAAGGCTGCTATCAAAGCCACCTGGGCTTCCATAACACCTCAGCAGTGCCACAGGCTGATCGCCTCGATGCCACACCGCATTGATGCAGTAATTGATGCAAAAGGAGCCCCGACCAAGTATTGAGTGCATTTACTGAACATACATTTCAGTAGGCCAACATTTCGGATTTTAAAAACATTTTTCAAGCTGATGTTATAAAGTATTTTAATTTACTGAGATAATGACTTTTGTGATTTCATTGGCTGTAAGCCATAATGAGTTGGGTACCGCCAATGGTGGCAGGCCACACCACTGCTATGGGGCCCGTGAGCCTCAGGGGAGTGAGGAGGATAGGTGAGTATTGGGGGGTGGGAGGTTCCGGCGGCGGAGGAGCGGGCACACTCAGTAGCGGCTGCTGTAGCTACCACGTGTGCCTGCTGCTAAAGGGACATGAATATTCCCTCTTCTCCACTTCCATGGGCGTGGAGAAGAGGGAATATTCATTCTCTTTAGTAGCGGGCACGGAGGAGCGCTGAGCCGTGGCTCCTGCTTACAGTGCCCGCTACTAAAGAGAATGCATATTCACGCTTGTCAACGCTCATAGTCCCGGCGTGGAGGGGAGTGAATATGCTGGCAGCAGCAGCAGCTCACCTAGGCAACTGAGAGCGCGCGCTGCTCAGATACCAACATGATAGAGACAGACAGACAGAACACAGCAGCTCTGGAGCAGAGGTGAGGAAGGAAGGTGAGTATAAGTGTTTATTTTTTGTGTGTGCAGTGATGGGGCCACACATACCAGGATTGGGGGGTGAGGAGGCCACACATACCAAGATTGGGGGATGAGGAGGCCATACATACCAGGATTGGGGGATGAGGAGGCCACACATACCAGGATTGGGGGATGAGGAGGCCACACATACCAGGATTGGGGGATGAGGGGGCCATGCATGCCAGGATTGGGGGATGAGGGGTGCCATATGTACCAGGATTGGGGGATGAGGGGTGCCATACATACCAGGATTGGTGATGAGGGAGCCATACATACCAGGATGGTGAAATTTTCCAGTAACTGCTGCATTTCCCACCCTAGGCTTATACTCAGCTCAATACGTTTTCCCAGTTTTTTTGTGGTAAAATTAGGGGCCTCGGCTTATACTCGGGTCGTCTTATTTAAAACATACGGTATTTTAAAGTCAGTGAGTACGTGGTGCCCATAATACTGCAGGACTGTGTGGTGTATTATACTATATGGGGGCTGTATTTTACCCTTTGGGGTGTGAAATATACTGTATGGAGGACTATGGGGAGTGCATTATATTCTATCGAGGACCATGGGAAGTTCATTATACTATATGGAGGATTATGGGGGGTGCATTATACTATATGGAGGATTTTGGAGGGTGCATTATACTATATGGAGGATTATGGGTGGCATATTATACTATATGGAAGTCTATGTGGGGCCATTATGATATTTTGAGGGCTATGTGGGGGGCCATTATACTGTATGAAAGCAATTATACGATGTGAAGGTTTGTGTGGGGTCCATCATACTGTTTGGAGGGCTGTGTGGGGCCATTATACTGTTTGGAGGGCTAGTGTGGGCCATTATACTGTATGTAGGCCCATTATACTGTATGGAGGGCTGTGTGGGAGTCACAGTTGGGGGGATCATACTGTGTTAGGGTCACCATACTTTGCCTTGGGAGTTGAAGTGGGGTACAATAAGGTCATTATACTGTTCATGTAGAGGCTAATGTGGAGGAATGCACCATGGGGGTATCATACTGTGTTTGGGGGGCACTTTTATTGGCATCATGCTTCATGGGGGCAATGAAAGAGGGATCTAGGACTTCAGTAGGAGGAAAATTAGAAAAACGAAGTAAAGGCTGGAAAGTTGTGAGATCGGCTCTTCTGTGACACAGACAAATACTTATTTATTTTTTTGGTGGGGGGGGTCCAATTAGAGCTTCTGCTATGGGGCCTCATGATTTCTATGTGCGCTCCTGGCCATAATCATCAACATTAACAGAAATAAACACTTGAAATAGATCACTTTGATTGTAATGACTTTATAGAATATATGAGTTTCATTTTCAGCATTGAAGAACTAAAATAAATAAACTTTTTGATGATATTCTAATTTAGTGAGATGCACCTGTATATATAAGGGGTGTGGGTGCCATCATACTATAAGGGGCTATGGGAGTCATCATGCTATATATAAGGGGCAGTGGGGCCATCATATTATATAAAATGGGGAGTGGGTGCCAGAATACAGTTTATAAGGGGCTGTGGGGCCATCATACAGTATAAAGGGAGCTGTAGGGGCCATAATATAGTGTACAAGTGGGTGTGGGGGCCATCATACAGTATATATTGGGCTGCGGGGGCCATCATACAGTACTGTATATATGGGGCTGTGAGGGCCATTATACAGGATATAGGGAGTTGTAGCGACCATCATGCCAGTTATAAGGAGTTGCAGGGACCATCATACAGTGCATAGGGAGCTGCGGAGACCATCAGACAATGCATAGGGAGCTGTGGGGACCATCATACAGTGCATAGGGAGCTGTGGGGACCATCATACAATGCATAGGGAGCTATGGGGATCATCATACAGTGCATAGGGAGCTGTGGGGACCATCAGACAATGCATATGGAGCTGTAGAGACCATCATACAGTGCATAGGGAGCTGTGGGGACCATTATGTAGTGCATAGGGAGCTGTGGGTACCATTATGCAGTGCATAGAGAGCTGTGGGGACCATTATGCAGTGCATAGGGAGTTGTGGGGACCATTATGCAGTGCATAGGGAGCTGTGGGGACCATTATGCAGTGCATAGGGAGTTGTAGAGACCATCATACAGAGCGTAGGGAGCTGTGGGGACTATCATACAGTACATAAGGAGCTGTGGGGACCATCATACTGTGTATAAGAAGCCGTGGGGACCATCATACAGTGTATAAGGAGCCGTGGGGACTATCATACAGTGTATAAGGAGCTGCGGGGACGATCATACAGTGCGTAGAGAGCTGTGGGGACCATCAGACAATGCATAGGGAGCTGTGGAGACCATCATACAGTGCATAGGGAGAGGTGGGGACCATCATACAGGGCATAGGAAGAGGTGGGGACCATTATGCTGTTCATAGGGAGCTGTGGGGACCATCATACCGAGCGTAGGGAGCTGCGGGGACCATCATACAGTACATAAGGAGCCGTGGGGACCATCATACAGTGTATAAGGAGCCGTGGGGACCATCATTCAGTGCATAAGGAGCTGTGGGGACCATCATACAGTGCGTAGAGAGCTATGAAGACCATCATACAATGCATAGGGAGCTGTGAAGACCATCATACAGTGCATAGGGCACTGTGGGGACCATCATACAGAGCGTAAGGAGCTGTGGGGACCATCATACAGAGCATAGCGAGCTGTGGGGACCATCATACAGAGCATTGGGAGCTGTGGGGACCATCATACAGTGTCTAGGGAGCTGTGGGGACCCTCATACAGTATCTAAGGAGCTGTGGGGACCATCATACAGTGTGTAGGGAGCTGTGGGGACCATCATACAGTGTATAGGGAAATATGAGGACCATCATACAGTATCTAAGGAGCTGTGGGGACCATCATACAGTGCATAGTGAGCTGTGGGGACCATTATACAGAGCGTAGATAGCTGTGGGGACCATTATACAGTATCTAAGGAGCTGTGGGGACCATCATACAGTGTATAGGGAAGTATGAGGACCATCATACAGTATCTAAGGAGCTGTGGGGACCATCATACAGTGTATAGGGAAGTATGAGGTCCATCATACAGTATCTAAGGAGCTGTGGGGACCATCATACAGTGCATAGTGAGCTGTGGGTACCATTATACAGAGCGTAGATAGCTGTGGAGATCATCATACCGTGCATAGGGAGCTGTGGTTTCCATCATACAGAGCATAGGGAGCTGTGGGGACCATCATACAGTGTCTAGGGAGCTGTGGGGACCATCTTACAGTATCTAAGGAGCTGTGGGGACCATCATACAGTGTGTAGGGAGCTGTGGGGACCATCATACAGTGTATAGGGCGCTGTGGGGACCATCATACAGAACGTAGGGAGCTGTGGGGACCATCATACAGTGCATAGGAAGCTGTGGGGACCATCATAAAGTGCATAGGGAGCTGTGGGGACCATCATACAGAGCGTAGGGAGCTGTGGGGACCAGGATACAGTGCATATGGAACTGTGGGTACCATCATACAGTGCATAGGGAGCTGTGGGGACCATCATACAGGGTATAGGGAGCTATGGAGATCATCATACAGTGCGTGGGGAGCTGTGGGGATCATCATACCGTGCTTAGGGAGCTGTGGGGACCATCATACAGTGTCTAGGGAGCTGTGGGGACCATCATGTAGGATATAGGGATCTGTGGGGACCATCATACAGTGTGTAGTGAGCTATGGGACTATCATACAATATACAGGGTGCTATGGGGGCACTCAGGACTTGAAGAAGAACTTTGTAGTTGGGTGTAGTTTGATTGTGGCTTTAAGGGGGCATTATTACTTAAAGGGGATACTCAACGGTATTTGTTGCTTGGAGGGAACACTTCAGATATTGAAACTTTCATAAGAGCATATCTGGCATTATTACTTGCTAGGTAGCACAGTGGGGTCTTTACTACTTTCTATGGGACGCTATTATTTTTATAGGTCCCCTCTATCTGGCACACAGTCTTTGTAGCATTAATTGGTGGAGGGTAATCATAGTAATGACATAATTTTTGAAGTATTGAGGTTCCTATTCCACGTGGGAAGAGCAGGCAGCATGGGGAGGTTGTGCAGGGTGGGAATAGATGGGGACGGTGCTGGAAATGTGAGAAGTCAGATGGTCTTTGTACAGGGTGTTTTTTTATGTAGAGGCAATGGTCATATAATACTATGTACTCACTGTGTAGTGTTGATGGTAGAGGGCATTGTGTAGCGGGATTATTGTTGCCTTGTATAGAAGTAATTTTGGGAATATTGGTCTTTCAGTTGTGTATTTTAGGTTAGCAACAATGGTGTACTGTAATTATATATGTATAGGTCCTCTTTTAAGTGGCGGGGAGGTTGTATGGGGAAACACCTACTTTGGGGCTTTGGCCCCTGATCTTTTAGGACCCTAGCAACGTCCCGGCATACAAGGGATATCGGGGAGCACAAAGTGTTCTGGACGTTTCCTTTACAGTATGAAGCATTTTCCACACAGTATCCTTCCTGTGTAATATACTCCAGGACTGGTGAGGCGCACTGTCGCTCCCTATTTCACCATAACTCGGCCTCAGCACTGCAGTGCTGATCAGCAGGTCTGCTTATTTGTTCTTCGGTTTCGTGCACTATGTCTTCCACTACTGGTGCCCTTGAACTCTTGCACTCGTGACGCCCACTAGTACATCATATTCATAGAATCATAGAATCATAGAATCATAGAATGGTTGAGTTGGAAGGGACCTCCTGGGTCATCTGGTCCAACCCCCTGCTCAAAGCAGGATTCACTAAATCATCTCAGACAGATGTCTGTCCAGCCTCTGTTTGAAGACGTCCATTGAAGGGGAACTCACCACCTCTCGTGGCAGCCTGTTCCACTCATTAATCACCCTAACTGTCAAAAAGTTTTTTCTAATATCTAATCTGTGTCTCCTCCCATTTAGTTTCATCCCATTGCTTCTAGTCTTTCCTTGTGCAAATGAGAATAAAGATGATCCTTCTACAATGTGACAGCCCTTGACATATTTGTAGACAGCTATTAAGTCTCCTCTCAGTCTTCTTTTTTGCAAGCTAAACATTCCCAAATCCTGCAACCGTTCCCCATAGGACATGGTTTGCAGACCAGTCACCATTCTGGTCGCTCTTCTCTGAACTTGCTCCAGTTTGTCTATGTCTTTTTTAAAATGTGGTGCCCAAAACTGTACACAGTATTCCAGATGAGGTCTGACCAAAGAGGAGTAAAGACCGATAATGACTTCACGTGATCTAGACTGTATGCTTCTGTTAATACATCCCAGAATTGTATTTGCCTTTTTTGCTGCTGCATCACACTGTTGACTCATGTTTAGTCTATGATCTATTAGTATACCTAAGTCTTTTTCACATGTACTGTTGCTTAGCTCTATTCCTCCCATTCTGTATATGCTTTTTTCATTTTTATTGCCCAGATGTAGTACTTTGCATTTTTCCCTGTTAAAACCCATTCTGTTGGTTGCTGCCCACTGCTCCAGTTTATTTAGGTCTTTTTGAATCCTCTCTCTCTCTTCTCTAGTATTAGCTATCCCTCCTAGCTTTGTGTCATCAGCAAATTTAATCAGTTTACCCTCAATTCCTTCATCTAAATCATTGATAAAGATGTTGAACAATACAGGTCCCAGGACGGAGCCCTGTGGTACCCCACTTGAGACATTCATCCAGCTGGATGTGAAGCCATTTACAACCACCCTTTGAGTCCGATTACTAAGCCAGTTATGAATCCACCTAACAGTTGCCTGGTCCATTGCATACTTGGTCATTTTTTCAATAAGGATAGTGTGAGATACTTTGTCAAATGCTTTGCTGAAGTCAAGATATACTATATCTACAGCATTTCCCTGATCCACCCAGTCAGTGATTCTGTCATAGAAGGAAATTAAGTTAGTCTGACATGACTTGTTAGTTACAAACCCATGCTGACTCTGGTTAATCACTTCATTCTTATCCATGTACTTACATACATGTTGTTTAATAATTTGTTCAAAGATCTTTCCTGGTATAGAAGTCAGACTCACCGGCCTATAGTTCCCTGGGTCCACCTTCTTCCCCTTTTTGAAGATAGGAACAACATTTGCTCTTCTCCAGTCTTCTGGGACTTCTCCTGTTCTCCAAGAATTTTCAAAGATTATGGAGAGTGGTTCTAAAATTTCTTCTACGATCTCCTTCAGTACTCTGGGGTGTAATTCATCTGGACCTGGAGACTTGAACTCATTTATGTTAGCTAAATATTCCCTCACAATCTTTCTGTTTACAGATAACTTTGATTCATCTATTCCTTTAAAAGGACAGTGAAGATCAGTTGATGTTACATTTTCTTTCTGAGAGAAAACAGATGCAAAATAGGAATTAAAAAGTTCGGCCTTCTCAACATCCTCTCTTACCATTTCTCCATTTTCATCCTGTAAAAATCCTATAGCATCTTTGACTTTTCTTTTACTTTTGACATACCCCCAAAATCCTTTTTTATTGCTTTTGACATCTCTTGCAAGCCTTAATTCATTGTCAGCTTTAGCTACCCTGATACGTGCCCTGCAGGATCTGCAGACTGCATTATAATCTTCTTTAGATATGCCTCCCTCTTTCCATTTAATAAACATTTCTTTCTTTCTTTTTAGCATGTGTTTAAGTTCTGTGTTCATCCATCCTGGTTTCCTTAAATGCTTCCCATTCTTCCTACTTTTCGGGATTGTTAACGATTGTGCTTTGAGAATCTCATTTTTAAAAATTTCCCATCCTTCCTGGACATTTTTGTCCTTAAGGACATCCAGCCATTGGATCCCTCCTATTCTCTTTCTGAGTCTCTTAAAATCTGCCTTTCTAAAATCTAACCTTGAAGTTTGAGTCTTCACATGTCTTCCTCCTCTAGTTATCCAAAATTCTATAATAGCATGATCGCTGCCTCCTAGGGTCCCAGCCACCTTTACCTCCTCAACCATTTCCTCCCTGTTTATAAGGATTAGATCCAAAGTAGCAGATCCCCTTGTTTTCTCCCCTACCTTTTGGAAGATAAAGTTGTCAGCAAGAGAGGATAAGAATTTGCTTGACCTGTTAGTTTTACTTGAGAGAGATTCCCAACAAATGTCTGGATAGTTGAAATCTCCCATGACCACTACGTCATATTTTTTGGAGAACTTGGTCATTTGATACATAAAGAGTTCATCCATATCTTCAGCTTGCCCAGGTGGCCTGTAGTAAATGCCTACAATGGTGTCCTTTCCGTTGTTCTCTCCTTGTATTCTTACCCAAACAGTTTCCACAGAACTCCCAGTCTCTGAAGCTTCAATCTCTGTGCAGATATACGCTTTTCTAACATACAATGCAACACCTCCTCCTCGTTTATCAAGTCTGTTTCTTGCAAATAAGTTGTATCCTTTTAGCCTTTTATTCCAATCATGTGTATCGTCCCACCAAGTTTCAGTGATTCCAATGACATCATATTCCTTTTCCTGCATTAGTAGTTCCAATTCTCCTTGTTTGTTGCCCATGCTTTGTGCATTTGTATAAAAACATTTTAGTTTGTGATTGGTTTCTCTTCCTCCCATATTTTTATTTAGATTTTTTTGTCTTTGTTCTTCTTTTCCACTTCCAGTAGCAGAGATCTCAATAGTATTTGTCAGCTGTATGGCTTTTTCTGGCCTTTTGCTTCCCTTCCCACATTGTTCTAGTTTAAAGCTCTTCTGATGAGTGTAGCAAGGCGACTTCCAAATACATGTTTTCCAGTCTTCGTAAGGTGCACCCCATCTGTAGCAAGTAGTCCATCGTATAGGTAATTCATTCCGTGATCCAGAAATCCAAATCCTTGTTGACGGCACCATCGACGTAGCCAGTTGTTCACCTGTAGAATCTTATTCCACCTCATTGTTCCATGGCCATCCACTGGGAGGATGGATGAGAAGACCACCTGCGCTCCCAATTCTTTCACTTTCTTGCCTAAGTCTTCAAAGTCACTGCAGATGGTTTCCAGGTCCTTTCTTGCGGTGTCATTTGTCCCCACATGTATTAGCAGGAATGGGTAGTGATCTGTAGGTCTGAAGAGTCTTGATATCCTGTCAGACACATCTTTAATTTTTGCTCCTGGAAGACAGCACATTTCTCTTGAGGTTATGTCTGGTCTGCAGATAGCGGCCTCTGTTCCTCTTAACAGGGAATCCCCCATGACCACCACTCTCCGTTTTTTCTTCACAACATTCTTCTTTCTCCATCCAGGAGGATTCTGAGGGCTTACAAGGTTATTCATTGCTGGCAAAGTCTTATTTTGCTGTATTTCTTCATGGTTCTCCTGCGTGAGAGCCTGGTACTGGTTCCTGAGCAGTATGGGTGCTGACTGCCTCTCGATCCTCCTGCTTCTGTGGGTCACATGCTTCCATTCCTCTGTTTCGTCAGGTGCAGTTCGAATTTCTTCTCTTTCTGAATCATGAAGAGATAATTCTGCTCTGTCTAAGAACTCTTCACCTTCCTTAATGATTTTCAAGGTAGTTAACCTCTCTTCTAGATTTCGCAGCTTTTCCTCCAACAGGGACACAAGCTTGCATTTCTGGCATGTGAAGTTTGGCTTTTCCACTGGCAAGTCTGTGAACATGTAGCAGGATATGCAGCTCACCAAATGGCTCCTGGACTCTTCCATGTTCTTATTGTTAATGTTCTGAAAACAGTGAAAAAAGCTTAAAAAAAAAAGCTTCAAAATGCGCGCGCCTACTGGCGCGCGGTTTACCGATGTCCTCTTTTCAGCTCCAACAGCCAAAATCCAGTGTTCTTTGAACTCGCGGAGACTCTTCACTTACCCCAAAATGCAGTGGGAATATGCAAATTATCTCCCCAGGACTCCTCCCCTGGTTTTGTGGTTCAGTGCTGCTTTGGGGTCCGTAACTCGGCGTCCAATCCAAGGACCCTTCTCTGTAAGGCCACTCTGTCTCATCGGTCCTAAAAAGTCGGGCGCACTTCATGGCCGCCTCATATAGAATGAATGGAGCAGCATTTTAGCATGCGGACCACCGTTCCAATCTAAAGGGGATGAAGGTTCCTGTAGATTGGAGCTTGTGTACATTGTACAACCCCTTTATTTTTTCACACACTGTTTCTGCATTTAAGTCTATTTTTTGGTAAATATTCGATGACCTGGTGTAATTTATGATGTGTTGTTGTTCTTCACCTGAGGTTGTAATGACTTCATTTTATAACTTCTAAGGACCAGACTTTTTTTTAATATATCCTGAATAGAACACAATAGAATTGTATGGAAAACATTATTGTGTTCTTCACAATTCAAGGCGACGTGTCCTTATGAGATCTTTTTCTTGAAGGTATATGGCCCTCAGGTTCTTTATCACCATGCAATCTGACGAGCCAACTTAGACTAAGAGTGGCCACCACTGGGCATACACCATGGTGCAGCAAGGGCTAGCAATCTGTCCCTCCAATTGTGTGGGTACTTATTGCTTAGGGAATGTCAGTCCAATTCTTCTTTTTAAGAGGGTTCACTGTCTGTGCATCTCTGTGCCCGAAGAATATTAACCTGGTGTTACTGTATTACTGCTGTTCCAAGTGGCAAGCACATGGTTCTCTTAGAGACAGTGCCCTTGTTTAAACCCAAGTAGACTTGAATTGGAAAGGCCACTGGTCTGGACCAGGACTCTGGTTGTGGACGGTGATGGCGGCATGCACGGTTTCTATGTACGTGTCTGTGTGTAGTCAGAAGAGAATTTCAGTGGTGGCTTAATAACTGCAAGGACCGACGGAGGTGCTGGAGAAAGGTAAACGAGTGGCTGCAGAACGGTTGGTAAATGTGGCCACTTCATGCGCATATTGGCCACTGATGACTGAGGCCTCCCTCCTGGTTTGGTCCTGGAGCCCCCCGGCCACTTGTTGAACATCTTTCCTGTTTTTTACTGTTACACAAGACCCTGTGTCTCCTGTATTCTGCAGCTGCGTCCCGTTCTTCAGTCTTCTCTCTGTAGCATGGTGTGTACGACGTCCTGGATACAATGTTACTGCTCCATCACAGACTGAACCCCAGAACAATTGTCATGGAATTTGGTACCAGAGTTCTCTCTGTGTATGGAGCCCCCATATTTTGTGATTACTCTTATCATTCTCACTGTGTAAGGTGAAATCCAGGAAAAAAAAAAACACACAAAACAATATATATATATATAATTAATTTTTTTATTGAAATAGCAATAAGCAACATTGTAATGAAAATATTACTGGTCCTTTAAGAAATTAAACTATGGTCACAGTCACTCTCAGATTGGCCCCGGTGGAGACCACAAAACGAGCTGCGGTCATTGGGGACCACCTGAGAGTCATTGGGACCCAAAGATCCATAAAAAGGCAAAGAAACCCCCCCAAAAGAATTCTGATTCAGGGGGGAAAAAAATTCCTTCCTGACCCCATTTCTGGCGATCGGATATTTCCCTGGATCTCGTGTATCCTGCTGCATATTGCTGTATATAACATAGGCTTACGTCATGTGAACAATGGCCAAATAGCTGATGGCTGAGAACTCGTCCTGTATGATAAAATCTGCGATGGAGGTTCCTAATACGGCTTCCAACGAAGATGTGACATCATCCAAATGTGTATAAGAACTAGCGAGTGATAAAGGAGACAATGGCTGGTAGGTAATAAGTCATTACCTGTCTGCCAATATCTTCTTCTGGAAGACTTCAAGATATCATGTATTACATATTACATATTATTCTGAAAGAGCACCATGTAATACCACATGTGTCCTGGAGAGGCCACTACGTCCAGCAAAACACAGCTGATTGCTGAGGGGGTTCACTGCCGGACCCCCGACTATCAACTGATCGCCTGCAAGTCCTCATTTGGGGACAGGAGCTGTTCACACTTGGCATATTTTGTGATTCATGAGGGGAGGACAGTAGCCGGATATAGACTTTTTCTATAAAGTCAGATTAAAGGGGTTTTCAGGAATGTTTTTATGTAATATATAGGAGGTTCCCAGTGGTAGAGAAAACACCCAGAGCTTTACTTTCTCCTGCTGCTCCAGCTCCGGATCTTCAGCGCTTCCTGTGCTCTATTGTGACAGGCTGCAGGGGTGATGGCTCAACTTCAGCACACATCATTGCTGCAGCCAATCACTGAGCTTAGAAGCTCTGTCAGCGTGGCCACTGAGCCAAGTGATTGGCTGCAGAGCTGCAGTCATGATGTCACCCTTGAAGCCAGTGACTAAAGATCAGCGGCAGCGGTGAAGTGCTGGAGCAGGAGGTAGTAAAGCTTCATCTGTTCTACTTAAGTGACGATTTATAGGATTTATATTTAAGTGATGAAAAAAAATTCTGAAATTTATAAAAAAAATAATAAAAATAATTTGCTTGTGTCTCCACTTTCCGAGATCTGAAAGCCGCGGCGTTTTCATGTTTCGGGAATGGGGCTGCGTGAGGGCTAGTTTTTTGCACCACAAACTGATGGTTATATTGATATCATTTTGGGGTATATACAATGTTTTGATTGTCTGTTATTATATATTTTTTTCTTGTTGCAACGACTGAAAATCTGTAATTCTGGCATTTTATTTAATGTTCTAGTTACGCCGTTTACTAAATGGATTAATTTATTTTATATTTTCATGGATCTGACTTTTACAAACGCAGCGATACCAAATATGTGTATTTTTTAAATGTTTTATATTTCTTAATTTTTAATGGGGGAAAACTGGGATGATTTGAACTTTTATACTTTTTTAATTTTTTTTACTTTTCACTGTATTTGTTCGTCTCTTTAGGGGGCTTGAACCTGCAATCATCTGATTGCTTGTGCTATATACAGCATTGCTATATATAGCAGAAATCACGGTCTCCTATGAACACTAGCAACAGGCTGGCTGTCACAGGAATCCAGTGATGACAGACACAGGGATCTTCAGTGATCAAGTCACGGGTGCGCCAATGAAGAGATGGAATGGTGCACCCCCTGCTGGCGCACATTAAATGCCGCTATCACAGACTGATAGCAAGATTTAATAGGCTAACTGTCGTGGGCAGAGCTCCGCTCAACCTGCGACTGTTAGAGGCATATGATTGCTGAATAACACAGCCATCATCTGCCGAGAAAGATGCAGACTCGGCGTGTGAGCCTGCAAGAAATGCGGGGAGCAGAATTATGACGGATATAGTCCTTCATAAATTAAGATGCATTTCTTAGTTAAAGAGTGACCGTCATTAACTGTATTTTCTAGACTATATGACGCACTTTTTAACAACAAAAAATCTTGCTCAGTATTGTGTGCGTCCTATAGACCAGAAGCAGCGTCCTATCAAGTATGCTTATCATGTGTCTGGCACCTGCCGGAGCAGATTTCAGCTGATCGTGGGGGTGCCAGGTGTCAGACCCTCCGATCTCATACTGATCAGCTATCTTACAGATAGGTCATCAATTCTTAAGTCCCAAATAACCCTTTAAGGGGACTGGGAATGAAATCACCACCAAGGCACCAACGGAATAATAAATATGTCCTTGTATAAACTGTTGGTTCATTATAAGCTCATTGTCTACACAATGCAGAAATGAATGATTTATACAGGGGCATCTTTATAAACTCATTACACAGTGGTATTTCACAATGGTGGTGGTTTAGGGGCCTGAAATGAAATGATGGGTTACCTTTAATACATCCATGAACATTCACACACATGCACACTCACCTCAACACACACATACATACACACACAGACACAAATACACACTCACCTCTATACACATACAATAAACACACCTGCACACACCCCTTCAGTGCTGCAGTGCTCGGTAGACAAACACACAGACCAGGGACACACAAACCATCACACAGCCTCCCCGTTATTGATGGGGCCATAGAGACACACATCTTTATTGCTGGGGTCACAGACACACATCCCTTTGGTGCTGAGGTCACACAAACAGACACAGACACACATCTTCAGTGCTGGGGCCACACACACAGCCCTTCAGTGCTGCATTTCAGGGGACATGTACACGTGTGCCAAACACGCGAGCACAAACCCCTTCAGTGCTGCAGTGTTGCCGAAACAAGCACACACCCCATTAGTGCAGGGACACGCAAACCATCACACAGCCTCCCCGTTATTGATGGGGCCATAGACACACACATCTTTATTGCTGGGGTCACAGACACACATCCCTTTGGTGCTGAGGTCACACAAACAGACACAGACACACACCTTCAGTGCTGGAGCCACACACACAGCCCTTCATTGCTGCATTTCAGGGAACAAGTACACGTGTGCCAAACACACGTGCACACACCCCTTCAGTGTTGCAGTGATGAGGAAACAAGCACACACCCCATTAGTGCAGGGACACGCAAACCATCACACAGCCTCCCCGTTATTGATGGGGCCATAGAGACACACATCTTTATTGCTGGGGTCACAGACACACATCCATTTGGTGCTGAGGTCACACAAACTGACACAGGCACACACCTTCAGTGCTGGGGCCACACACACAGCCCTTCAGTGCTGCATTTCAGGGGATATGTACACGTGTGCCAAACACGCGAGCACAAACCCCTTCAGTGCTGCAGTGTTGAGGAAACAAGCACACACCCCATTAGTGCAGGGACACGCAAACCATCACACAGCCACCCCTTTATTGATGGGGCCATAGAGACACAACCCCTTCATTGCTGGGGTCACAGACACATCCCTTTCGTGCTGAGGTCACACAAACAGACACACACCTTCAGTGCTGGGGCCACACACACAGCCCTTCAGTGCTGCATTTCAGGGGACATGTACACATGTGCCAAACACACGTGCACACACCCCTTCAGTGCTGCAGTGTTGAGGACACAAACACACACCCCATTAGTGCAGTGACACACAAACCATCACACAACCACCCCTTTATTGATGGGGCCATAGAGACGCAGCCCTTCATTGCTGGGGTCACAGACACACATCTCTTTGGTGCTGAGGTCACACAAACAGACACAGACACTCACCTTCAGTGCTGGAGCCACACACACAGCCCTTCAGTGCTGCATTTCAGGGGACATGTACACGTGTGCCAAACACGAGAGCACAAACCCCTTCAGTGCTGCAGTGTTGAGGACACAAACACACACCCCATTAGTGCAGGGACACGCAAACCATCACACAGCCTCCCCGATATTGATGGGGCCATAGAGACACACATCTTTACTGCTGGGGTCACAGACACACATCCCTTTGGTGCTGAGGTCACACAAACAGACACACACCTTCATTGCTGGGGCCACACACACAGCCCTTCAGTGCTGCATTTCAGGGGAAATGTACACGTGTGCCAAACACACGTGCACACACCCGTTCAGTGCTGCAGTGTTGAGGACACAAACACACACCCCATTAGTGCAGGGACACACAAACCATCACACATCCACCCCTTTATTGATGTGGTCACAGAGACACCCTTTCATTTCTGGGATCACAGACACACATCCCTTTGGTGCTGAGGTCACACAAACAGACACAGACACACACTTTCAGTGCTGGGGCCACACACACAGCCCTTCAGTGCTGCATTTCTGGAGACATGTACATGTGTGCCAAACACACGTGCACACACCCCTTCAGTGTTGCAGTGATGAGGAAACAAGCACACACCCCATTAGTGCAGGGACACGCAGACCATCAGACAGCCTCCCCGTTATTGATGGGGCCATAGAGACACACATCTTTATTGCTGGGGTCACAGACACACATCCCTTTGGTGCTGAGGTCACACAAACAGACACAGACACACACCTTCAGTGCTGGGGCCACACACACAGCCCTTCAGTGCTGCATTTCAGGGGACATGTAGACGTGTGCCAAACACACGTGCACACACCCCTTCAGTGTTGCAATGATGAGGAAACAAGCACACACCACATTAGCGCAGGGACACGCAAACCATCACACAGCCTCCCCGTAATTGATGGGGCCATAGAGACACACATCTTTATTGCTGGGGTCACAGACACACATCGCTTTGGTGCTGAGGTCACACAAACAGACACAGACACACACCTTCAGTGCTGGGGCCACACACATAGCCCTTCAGTGTTGCATTTCAGGGGACATGTACATGTGTGCCAAACACACGTGCACACACCCCTTCAGTGCTGCAGTGTTGAGGACACAAACACACACCCCATTAGTGCAGGGACACACAAACCATCACACAACCATACCTTTTATTGATGGGGCCATAGAGACACACCCCTTCATTGCTGGGGTCACAGACACACATCCCTTTGGTGCTGAGGTCACACAAACAGACACAGACACACACCTTCAGTGCTGGAGCCACACACACAGCCCTTCAGTGCTGCATTTCAGGGGACATGTACACGTGTGCCAAACACACGTGCACACACCCCTTCAGTGTTGCAGTGATGAGGAAACAAGCATACACCCTATTAGTGCAGGGACACGCAAACCATCACACAGCCTCCCCGTTATTGATGGGGCCATAGAGACACACATCTTTATTGCCGGGGTCACAGACACACATCCCTTTGGTGCTGAGGTCACACAAACAGACACAGACACACACCTTCAGTGCTGGGGCCACACACATAGCCCTTCAGTGCTGCATTTCAGGGGACATGTACACTTGTGCCGAACACGCGTGCACACACCCCTTCAGTGCTGCAATGTTGAGGACACAAACACACACCCCATTAGTGCAGGGACACACAAACCATCACACAACCATCCCTTTTATTGATAGGGCCATAGAGCCACACCCCTTCATTGCTGGGGTCACAGACACACATCCCTTTGGTGCTGAGGTCACACAAACAGACACAGACACACACCTTCAGTGCTGGGGCCACACACACAGCCCTTCAGTGCTGCATTTCATGGGACATGTACACGTGTGCCAAACACACGTTCACACACCCCTTCTGTGCTGCAGTGTTGAGGAAACAAGTACACACCCCATTAGTGCAGGGACACGCAAACCATCACACATCCACCCCTTTATTGATGGGGTCACAGAGACACCCCTTCATTTCTGGGATCACAGACACACATCCCTTTGGTGCTGAGGTCACACAAACAGACACAGACACACACTTTCAGTGCTGGGGCCACATACACAGCCCTTCAGTGTTGCATTTCTGGAGACATGTACATGTGTGCCAAACACACGTGCACACACCCTTTCAGTGTTGCAGTGATGAGGAAACAAGCACACACCCCATTAGTGCAGGGACACGCAAACCATCACACAGCTTCCCCGTTATTGATGGGGCCATAGAGACACACATCTTTATTGCTGGGGTCACAGACCCACATCCCTTTTGTGCTGAGGTCACACAAACAGACACAGACGCACACCTTCAGTGCTGGAGCCACACACACAGCCCTTCAGTGCTGCATTTCAGAGGATATGTACACGAGTGCAAAACACACGTGCACACACCCCTTCAGTGCTGCAGTGTTGAGGACACAAACACACACCCCATTAGTGCAGTGACACACAAACCATCACACAACCACCCCTTTATTGATGGGGCCATAGAGGCGCAGCCCTTCATTGCTGGGGTCACAGACACACATCTCTTTGGTGCTGAGGTCACACAAACAGACACAGACACTCACCTTCAGTGCTGGAGCCACACACACAGCCCTTCAGTGCTGCATTTCAGGGGACATGTACACGTGTGCCAAACACGAGAGCACAAACCCCTTCAGTGCTGCAGTGTTGAGGACACAAACACACACCCCATTAGTGCAGGGACACGCAAACCATCACACAGCCTCCCCGATATTGATGGGGCCATAGAGACGCACATCTTTACTGCTGGGGTCACAGACACACATCCCTTTGGTGCTGAGGTCACACAAACAGACACACACCTTCATTGCTGGGGCCACACACACAGCCCTTCAGTGCTGCATTTCAGGGGAAATGTACACGTGTGCCAAACACACGTGCACACACCCGTTCAGTGCTGCAGTGTTGAGGACACAAACACACACCCCATTAGTGCAGGGACACACAAACCATCACACATCCACCCCTTTATTGATGTGGTCACAGAGACACCCTTTCATTTCTGGGGTCACAGACACACATCCCTTTGGTGCTGAGGTCACACAAACAGACACAGACACACACTTTCAGTGCTGGGGCCTCACACACAGCCCTTCAGTGCTGCATTTCTGGAGACATGTACATGTGTGCCAAACACACGTGCACACACCCCTTCAGTGCTGCAGTGTTGAGGACACATACACACACCCCATTAGTGCAGGGACACACAAACCATCACACAGCCACCCCTTTATTGATGGGGCCAGAGAGACACAGCCCTTCATTGCTGGGGTCACAGACACACATCCCTTTGGTGCTGAGGTCACACAAACAGACACACACCTTCAGTGCTGGGGCCACACACACACCCCTTCAGTGCTGCATTTCAGGGGACATGTACACATGTGCCAAACACACGTGCACACACCCCTTCAGTGCTGCAGTGTTGAGGACACAAACACACACCCCATTAGTGCAGGGACACGCAAACCATCACACTTCCACCCCTTTATTGATGGGGTCACATAGACACCCCTTCATTTCTGGGGTCACAGACACACATCCCTTTGGTGCTGAGGTCACACAAACAGACACAGACACACGCCTTCAGTGCTGGAGCCACACACAGCCCTTCAGTGCTGCATTTCAGGGGACATGTACATGTGTGCCAAACATACGTGCACACACCCCTTCAGTGTTGCAATGATGAGGAAACAAGCACACACCCCATTAGTGCAGGGACACGCAGACCATCAGCAGCCTCCCCGTTATTGATGGGGCCATAGAGACACACATCTTTATTGCTGGGGTCACAGACACACATCCCTTTGGTGCTGAGGTCACACAAACAGACACAAACACACACCTTCAGTGCTGGGGTCACAGACACACATCCCTTTGGTGCTGAGGTCACACAAACAGACACAGACACACACTTTCAGTGCTGGGGCCACACACACAGCCCTTCAGTGCTGCATTTCTGGAGACATGTACATGTGTGCCAAACACACGTGCACACACCCCTTCAGTGCTGCAGTGTTGAGGACACATACACACACCTCATTAGTGCAGGGACACACAAACCATCACACAGCCACCCCTTTATTGATGGGGCCATAGAGACACAGCCCTTCATTGCTGGGGTCACAGACACACCTCCCTTTGGTGCTGAGGTCACACAAACAGACACAGACACACACCTTCAGTGCTGAGGCCACACACACAGACCTTCAGTGCTGCATTCCAGGGGACATGTACACGTGTACCAAACACACGTGTACACACCCCTTCAGTGTTGCAGGGACACGCAAACCATCACACAGCCTCCTCGATATTGATGGGGCCATAGAGACACACATCTTTACTGCTGGGGTCACAGACACACATCCCTTTGGTGCTGAGGTCACACAAACAGACACAGACACATACCTTCAGTGCTGGGGCCACACACACAGCCCTTCAGCGCTGCATTTCATGAGACATGTACACTTGTGCCAAACACACGTACACACACCCCTTCAGTGCTGCAGTGTTGAGGACACAAACACCCACCCCATTAGTGCAGGGACACACAAACCATCACACAACCACCCCTTTATTGATGGGGCCATAAAGACACACCCCTTCATTGCTGGGGTCACAGACACACATCCCTTTGGTGCTAAGGTCACACAAACAGACACACACCTTCAGTGCTGGGGCCACACACACACCCCTTCAGTGCTGCATTTCAGGGGACATGTACACATGTGCCAAACACACGTGCACACACCCCTTCAGTGCTGCAGTGTTAAGGACACAAACACACACCCCATTAGTGCAGGGACACGCAAACCATCACACATCCACCCCTTTATTGATGGGGTCACATAGACACCCCTTCATTTCTGGGGTCACAGACACACATCCCTTTGGTGCTGAGGTCACACAAACAGACACAGACATACACTTTCAGTGCTGGGGCCACACACACAGTCCTTCAGTGTTGCATTTCTGGAGACATGTACATGTGTGCCAAACACACGTGCACACACCCCTTCAGTGCTGCAGTGTTGACACAAACACACACCCCATTAGTGCAGGGACACACAAACTATCACACAGCCACCCCTTTATTGATGGGGCCATAGAGACACAGCCCTTCATTGCTGGGGTCACAGACACACATCCCTTTGGTGCTGAGGTCACACAAACAGACACAGACACACGCCTTCAGTGCTGGAGCCACACACACAGCCCTTCAGTGCTGCATTTCAGGGGACATGTACATGTGTGCCAAACACACGTGCACACACCCCTTCGGTGTTGCAGTGATGAGGAAACAAGCACACACCCCATTAGTGCAGGGACACGCAGACCATCAGACAGCCTCCCCGTTATTGATGGGGCCATAGAGACACACATCTTTATTGCTGGGGTCACAGACACACATCCCTTTGGTGCTGAGGTCACAGAAACAGACACAAACACACACCTTCAGTGCTGAGGCCTCACACACAGCCCTTCAGCGCTGCATTTCATGAGACATGTACACTTGTGCCAAACACACGTGCACACACCCCTTCAGTGCTGCAGTGTTGAGGACACAAACACCCACCCCATAAGTGCAGGGACACACAAACCATCACACAACCACCCCTTTTATTGATGGGGCCATAGAGACACACCCCTTCATTGCTGGGGTCACAGACACACATCCCTTTGGTGCTGAGGTCACACAAACAGACACAGACACACACCTTCAGTGCTGGGGCCACACACACAGCCCTTCAGTGCTGCATTTCAGGGGACATGTACACGTGTGCCAAACACACGTTCACACACCCCTTCTGTGCTGCAGTGTTGAGGAAACAAGCACACACCCCATTAGTGCAGGGACACGCAAACCATCACACATCCACCCCTTTATTGATGGGGTCACAGAGACACCCCTTCATTTCTGGGATCACAGACACACATCCCTTTGGTGCTGAGGTCACACAAACAGACACAGACATACACTTTCAGTACTGGGGCCACACACACAGTCCTTCAGTGTTGCATTTCTGGAGACATGTACATGTGTGCCAAACACACGTGCACACACCCCTTCAGTGCTGCAGTGTTGACACAAACACACACCCCATTAGTGCAGGGACACACAAACTATCACACAGCCACCCCTTTATTGATGGGGCCATAGAGACACAGCCCTTCATTGCTGGGGTCACAGACACACATCCCTTTGGTGCTGAGGTCACACAAACTGACACAGACACACACCTTCAGTGCTGGAGCCACACACACAGCCCTTCAGTGCTGCATTTCAGGGGACATGTACACGTGTGCCAAATACACGTGCACACACCCCTTCAGTATTGCAGTGATGAGGAAACAAGCACACACCCCGTTAGTGCAGGGACACGCAAACCATCACACAGCCTCCCCGTTATTGATGGGGCCATAGAGACACACATCTTTATTGCCGGGGTCACAGACACACATCCCTTTGGTGCTGAGGTCACACAGACACAGAGACACACCTTCAGTGCTGGAGCCACACACACAGCCCTTCAGTGCTGCATTTCAGGGGACATGTACACGTGTGCCAAACACACGTACACACACCCCTTCAGTGTTGCAGTGATGAGGAAACAAGCACACACCCCATTAGTGCAGGGACACGCAGACCATCAGACAGCCTCCCCGTTATTGATGGGGCCATAGAGACACACATCTTTATTGCTGGGGTCACAGACACACATCCCTTTGGTGCTGAGGTCACACAAACAGACACAGACACACACCTTCAGTGCTGGGGCCACACACACAGCCCTTCAGTGCTGCATTTCAGGGGACATGTAGACGTGTGCCAAACACACGTGCACACACCCCTTCAGTGTTGCAATGATGAGGAAACAAGCACACACCACATTAGCGCAGGGACACGCAAACCATCACACAGCCTCCCCGTAATTGATGGGGCCATAGAGACACACATCTTTATTGCTGGGTCACAGACACACATCGCTTTGGTGCTGAGGTCACACAAACAGACACAGACACACACCTTCAGTGCTGGGGCCACACACATAGCCCTTCAGTGTTGCATTTCAGGGGACATGTACATGTGTGCCAAACACACGTGCACACACCCCTTCAGTGCTGCAGTGTTGAGGACACAAACACACACCCCATTAGTGCAGGGACACACAAACCATCACACAACCATACCTTTTATTGATGGGGCCATAGAGACACACCCCTTCATTGCTGGGGTCACAGACACACATCCCTTTGGTGCTGAGGTCACACAAACAGACACAGACACACACCTTCAGTGCTGGAGCCACACACACAGCCCTTCAGTGCTGCATTTCAGGGGACATGTACACGTGTGCCAAACACACGTGCACACACCCCTTCAGTGTTGCAGTGATGAGGAAACAAGCATACACCCCATTAGTGCAGGGACACGCAAACCATCACACAGCTTCCCCGTTATTGATGGGGCCATAGAGACACACATCTTTATTGCTGGGGTCACAGACCCACATCCCTTTTGTGCTGAGGTCACACAAACAGACACAGACACACACCTTCAGTGCTGGAGCCACACACACAGCCCTTCAGTGCTGCATTTCAGAGGATATGTACACGAGTGCAAAACACACGTGCACACACCCCTTCAGTGCTGCAGTGTTGAGGAAACAAGCACACACCCCATTAGTGCAGGGGCACGCAAACCATCACACAGCCACCCCATTATTGATGGGGTCACAGAGACACCCCTTCATTTCTGGGATCACAGACAGACATCCCTTTGGTGCTGAGGTCACACAAACAGACACAGACACACACTTTCAGTGCTGGGGCCACACACACAGCCCTTCAGTGCTGCATTTCTGGAGACATGTACATGTGTGCCAAACACACGTGCACACACCCCTTCAGTGTTGCAGTGTTGAGGATACAAACACACACCCCATTAGTGCAGGGACACACAAACCATCACACAGCCACCCCTTTATTGGTGGGGTCACAGGCACACATCCCTTTATTGGTGGGGTCACAGACACACATCCCTTTATTGGTGGGGTCACAGACACACATCCCTTTATTGGTGGGGTCACAGACACACATCCTTGTAGTGCTGGGGTCACAGACACACTTCCCTTTAGATCTGGGGTCACACAAACCTTCAATGCTGTGCCTACACACACACTCACATGCACGCACACCTATCTTCTTGCTGAATCCCAAAAAGTCTTCTCAGTTGATAATTGCCGGACGTATGATAGTTACTCCACAGATCTCAGAACAGCCTTGAGGAAGGTCAGGAAGAAAGAAAACAATGCAGCTAATAATCATCTGGAAATATCATGGGGATGAGGACACAGTCCATACAGCACACACTGCAGATCTCTTCCTGATCCTACTCTGCTGTTTGTGCTGTGACACAATGCTGTGCAGCCAGTCCTCCTCCCTTTCCGATGTGACCCGATCCCCAGCGTTCAGTGATGAGCTACTTACCTGGACTGGTCCTCTTCAAGCTGTGACACAAGATGGCTCAGGAATAGAACTTTGTCCATTCTGTAGCAGTTATGATGTCATGTGAGGTCTATGATGTCATGTTCTCGGTGCTGTCATGTGCTTTGTGATGCCATCATAACGGACACTGCTGTTTTATGTATCAAGTTTACACTTCAGGAAATAAATTACTAAACAAAAAAGTCACAGACTGCAAATATCCCACAGCCCCATGTTATAATTCATGACAGCTATTTAAATGAACCTTTATTTTAATCCATATAACCTACTGCTATATGAAAAAAACCTCGAGACCTGAACTGGAATTTAAATTGTCGTGCATGCAGCATGTAAGAGCATGTTCACACATGGCCACTAACCAGAAAAAAACTAAGACAGAAATACAATACTCAAACACCCTGCAGTAAATAAATAAATCGCAATAGTGCATGAAAATAATAAAGCGTACTTAGTTAACATAATTTTGATCGAAATAATGCGAAAGCCATCCCGCCTCGTAACGGTGACCCTTATGGGACAGTCCTAACTCTAATATTTAAAACTTTACCGTTGTTTGTGTATTGTGTTTCTGTCTTTGTCTTCTACTGCTATGTGAGTTACAGGAAAACACTGGACTAAAATCACTGACTGCGGTGGATTCCCCAATAAAATGTACATTTTATTTCCTTAAATAACATTTTCCTATACACACCTTACCTAATAATCGTGACATTTTGTGGAGCATGCCAAATATTACACTCCATTTAAAGTCTGCCAGCTGTGTTTTGTTGAACCTATTCACACTTGGTCGCAGACCAATACCACACTACAAGACCAGTGCCGAAAACCGTGATTTATACAGCTAACATGTGCCCCCAACAGCCGCGGGTGGAATCGCGATCCACTTGCGGCTGTTAACATGTTAAATGCTGCTGTCTGTAGCGTCGGCGTCCCTGCCTCCTGCTAGGCAGGGACGCCGTTCCCCTCACCTCTCCGCTCCGTGCCCGGCAGCTTCCTCCCGCTCTGCTGGCAGCGCGCGCTGCTTCCTGGCCTCTGTGCTTAGGGCACGCGCGCGCGCGCTCTCCCTCTCTTAAAGGGGCCGCGCGCACCGTCCTAAGGAGTCCCCGGCCAATGGCCGGAGGACCTCACCATATATAAGGCACCTCCTCCAAAATGGAGGTGCCCGAGCAATGTTGTTGCAAAGCCTTTCAGCTCTGCTTCAGCCCTCAGGTCCCGTTACCAGATACCTGCCAGTTACCTGCCAGATCTCTGCTTGACACCTACCTGATTCCTGTCTATCTGCTTGCATTCCTGCGGTCCGACAGTCTGCCTTCCAACACCTGTCAGTCTATCTATGGATCTGCCTGCCCGCTCACCTGGGAGCGCTCACCTGCTACCTGCTTGCTAGCCTACCTGGAGGCTCTGCCGTCACTTGCCGTGACCACCTGCCTGTCCAGAGACTCCTGCCCGCTCACCTGGGAACGCTCACCTGCTACCTGCCTGCTAGCCTACCTGGAGGCTCTGCCGTCACTTGCCGTGACCACCTGCCTGTCCAGAGACTCTTGCTCGCTCACCTGGGAGCGCTCACCTGCTACCTGCCTGCTAGCCTATCTGGAGGCTCTACCGTCACTTGCCGTGACCACCTGCCTGTCCATAGACTCCTGCCCGCTCACCTGGGAGCGCTCACCTGCTACCTGCCTGCTAGCCTATCTAGAGACTCTTATCCTGCTATCACTTGCCGTGACCACCTGCCTGTCTAGAGACTCTTACCCTGCTGTCACTTGCCGTGACCATCCGCCTGTCAAGAGACTGTCCCCGTCACTTGCCGTGACCTCCTGCCCTTTTACCCAGAGACTGTCCCTGTCACTTGCCGTGACTACCTGCCCACCTTCCCTGGGAGCCACCCGCTTCTTTACAAGGACTGCCCCTTTGTATAGTTGCTCTGAGGTTCCTTCCACCTCCGAGACCCGTTACACTGTCAATCTCTGACAGCGGCATTTATCAGCGCCGCGCCGGAAGCGCGTCACTTACCCCGCCCATCTGTGACCCCGTCACGTAATCGCGGGTCACTGATGGGTGGGCATGACAACCCTGGGTCTGCAGCAGACCCCAGTGATTGTCATGTACTGACTCTATGAGCGCCACCTAGTGGTCGGCGCTCATAGCACAGGAGCATTTCTGCTACATAGAGCTGATCTGCTCATCCCCTGTATGTAGCAGAGGTGATTGGACAGTTGCTGCTTCTAGCCTCCTAATGAGACTATAGAAGCAAGCAAAAAGTGTAAAAAAAAAAATGTTTTTAAAAATCTAAAAAAAATTAAAAATATATAAAAGTTTAAATCACCCCCCTTTCGCCCCATTCAGAATAAAATTCTAAAAATACCACCCACATACACATATTTGGTATTGCCGTGCTCAGAATCGCCCGATCTATCAATATAAAAAAATAATTAATCCGATCGGTAAACGGCGTATCGAGAAAAAAATTCTAAACGCCAGAATTACGTTTTTTGGTCGCCGCAACATTGCAATAAAATGCAATAACGGGTGATCAAAACATCGGATCTACCCCAAAATGGTATCAATAAAAACTTCAGCTCGGCGTGCAAAAAATAAACCCGGCCCCAGATCCCGAAAAATGGAGACGCTACGGGTCTTGTAAAATGGTTCCATTTTATTTTTTAATTATGGCACTTTGCAAAGCACTTCATTAGTTTCTTTGGCGTCATATCCGTAAAATGATCATATTAAAGTGGCCTCCAGCCCCTGCTTTTCCCCAGTGCAGGAACGTTGCTGGGGTCCTAAGAGATCAGGGACCCCAGCCCCAAAGTGCATGTTTCCCCATATAACCTCCCTGCCACTTAAAAGAGGATTTATACATATATAATTACAGTATACCACTGTTACTAATCTAAAATACACTATACAAAGACCAATATTCCCAAAATTACTACTATACAAGGCCAAAATGATCCTGCTACACAATGTCCTCTACCATCACCACCACACAGTGAGTCCATATATGAAAGAAAACCCCGCAGGGTAAAAGACCATCAAAGGAGTCCAGGGAGTATAAAATCTATCATATCTATTCAACTATAGAAGAATAGGATGATGGGGGAAGGGACACAACACATATGTGATTGTTAGACATGTAAGCAAAAAAAAGCAAGGCACGCAAGGAAGGGGCCATTCCAGTTATAATGGCTGTCTATAGTATCATCATGGGTGTACTAAAATATCCCAAAATAGACACCGCATATATTCCACTGGGGGCAACAGTCATCATATGCAGGTGCATCTCACTAAATTAGAATATCATCAAAAAGTTAATTTATTTGAGTTCTTCAATACAAAAAGTGAAACTCCTATATTATATAGAGTCATTACAGACAGAGTGATCTATTTCAAGTGTTTATTTCTGTTAACGATTATGGCTTACAGTCAATGAAAACACTAAAGTCAATATCTCAGTAAATTAGAATAATTAACAAAAAGCACCTGCAACGGCTTCCTAAGTGTTTAAAAATGTCCCATAGTCTATTTCAGTAGGCTCCACAATCATGGGGAAGACTGCTGACTTTACAAATGCCAAGAAGGCAGTCATTGACACCATCCACAAGGTTCTAGAGTTCCAATTTTCCTTTGGAAATCAAGGTCCCAGAGTCTGGAGGAAGAGTGGAGAGGCCACAGTCCAAGCTGCTTGAGGTCTAGTGTGAAGTTTCCACAATCAGTGATGGTTTGGGGAGCCATGTCATCTGCTGGTGTAGGTCCACTGTGCTTTATCAAGACCAAAGTCAGCGCAGCCGTCTACCAGGACATTTTACAGCACTTCATGCTTCCCTCTGCCGACAAGCTTTTTGGAGATGGAAATTTCATTCTCCAGCAGGACTTGGCCCCTGTCCACACTGCTAAAAGTACCAATACCTGGTTTTAAGACAACAGCATCACTCTGCTTTTTGGCCAGCAAATTCACCTGAACTTAACCCCATAGAGAAGCTATGGGGTATTGTCAAGAGGAAGATGAGAGACACCAGACCCAACAATGCAGAGGAGCTGAAGTCTGCTATCAAAGCCACCTGGGCTTCCATAACCCCTCAGCAGTGCCACAGGCTGATCGCCTCCATGCCACGCCGCATTGATGCAGTAATTGATGCAAAAGAAGCCCTGACCAAGTATTGAGTGCATTTACTGAACATACATTTCAGTAGGCCAACATTTCGGATTTTAAAAACATTTTTCAAGCTGATGTTATGAAGTATTTTAATTTACTGAGATAATGACTTTTGTGATTTCATTGACTGTAAGCCATAATCAGTGGTGTACCGCCAATGGTGGCAGGCCACACCACTGCTATGGTGCCCGTGAGCCTCGGGGGAGCGAGGAGGATAGGTGAGTATTGGGGGGGTGGGAGGTTGCGGCGGCGGAGGAGCGGGCTCACGCAGTAGCGGCTGCTGTAGCTACCACGTGTGCCTGCTGCTAAAGGGACATGAATATTCCCTCTTCTCCACTTCCATGGGCGTGGAGAAGAGGGAATATTCATTCTCTTTAGTAGCGGGAACGGAGGAGCGCTGAGCCGTGGCTCCTGCTTACAGTGCCCGCTACTAAAGAGAATGTATATTCACGCTTGTCAACGCTCATAGTCCCGGCGTGGAGAGGAGTGAATATGCCGGCAGCAGCAGCAGCAGCTCACCTAGGCAACTGAGAGCGCGCGCTGCTCAGATACCAACATGATAGAGACAGACAGAACACAGCAGCTCTGGAGCAGAGGTGAGGAAGGAAGGTGAGTATAAGTGTTTATTTTTTGTGTGTGCAGTGATGGGGCCACACATACCAGGATTGGGGGGTGAGGAGGCCATACATACCAGGATTGGGGGATGAGGGGGCCACACATACCAGGATTGGTGGATGAGGGGGCTATGCATACCAGGATTGGGGGGATGAGGAGGCCACACATACCATTCCTGATCCCATTTCTGGCGATCGGATATTTCCCTGGATCTCGTGTATCCTGCTGCATATTGCTGTATATAACATAGGCTTACGTCATGTGAACAATGGCCAAATAGCTGTTGGCTGAGAACTCGTCCTGTATGATAAAATCTGCAATGGAGGTTCCTAATACGGCTTCCAACGAAGATGTGAAATCATCTAAATGTGTATAAGAACTAGCGAGTGATAAAGGAGACAATGGCTGGTAGGTAATAAGTCATTACCTGTCTGCCAATATCTTCTTCTGGAAGACTTCAAGATATCATGTATTACATATTACATATTATTCTGAAAGAGCACCATGTAATACCACATGTGTCCTGGAGAGGCCACTACGTCCAGCAAAACACTGCTGATTGCTGAGGGTGTTCACTCTAGACCCCCGACTATCAACTGATCGCCTGCAAGTCCTCATTTGGGGACAGGAGCTGTTCACACTTGGCATATTTTGTGATTCATGAGGGGAGGACAGTAGCCGGATATAGACTTTTTCTATAAAGTCAGATTAAAGGGGTTTTCAGGAATGTTTTTATGTAATATATAGGAGGTTCCCAGTGGTAGAGAAAACACACAGAGCTTTACTTTCTCCTGCTGCTCCAGCTCTGGATCTTCAGCGCTTCCTGTGCTCTATTGTGACAGGCTGCAGGGGTGATGGCTCAACTTCAGCACACATCATTGCTGCAGCCAATCACTGAGCTTAGAAGCTCTGTCAGCGTGGCCCACTGGGCCAACTGATTGGCTGCAGAGCTGCAGTCATGATGTCACCCTTGAAGCCAGTGACTAAAGATCAGCGGCAGCGGTGAAGTGCTGGAGCTGGAGCAGGAGGTAGTAAAGCTTCATCTCTTCTACTTAAGTGACGATTTATAGGATTTATATTTAAGTGATGAAAAAAAATTCTGAAATTTGTAAAAAAAATAATAAAAATAATTTGCTTGTGTCGCCACTTTCCGAGATCTGAAAGCCGCGGCGTTTTCATGTTTCGGGAATGGGGCTGCGTGAGGGCTAGTTTTTTGCACCACAAACTGATGGTTATATTGATATCATTTTGGGGTATATACAATGTTTTGATTGCCTGTTATTGTATATTTTTTTCTTGTTGCAACGACTGAAAATCTGTAATTCTGGCATTTTATGTAATGTTCTAGTTACGCCGTTTACTAAATGGATTAATTTATTTTATATTTTGATGGATCTGACTTTTACAAACGCAGCGATACCAAATATGTGTATTTTTTAAAATGTTTTATAATTCTTAATTTTTAATGGGGGGAAAACTGGGATGATTTGAACTTTTATACTTTTTTCATTTTTTGTTACTTTTCATTGTATTTGTTCGTCTTTTTAGGGGGCTTGAACCTGCAATCATCTGATTGCTTGTGCTATATACAGCATTGCTATATATAGCAGAAATCACGGTCTCCTATGAACACTAGCAACAGGCTGGCTGTCACAGGAATACAGTGATGACAGACAGTGTGCAGTGATGGGGCCACACATACCAGGATTGGGGGGTGAGGAGGCCCCACATACCAGGATTGGGGGATGAGGGGGCCATGCATACCAGGATTGGGGGTTGAGGGGTCCACACACACCAGGGGATTGGGGGATGAGAAGGCCACACATACCAGGATTGGGGGATGAGGAGGCAACACATTCCAGGATTGGGGGATGAAGAGGCCACACATTTCAGGATTGGGGGATGAGGAGGCCACACATACCGGGATTGGGGGATGAGGAGGCCACACATACCAAGATTGGGGGATGAGGAGGCCACACATACCAGGATTGGGGGATGAGGAGGCCACACATACCAGGATTGGGGGATGAGAGGGCCACGCATACCAGGATTGGGGGATGAGGGGTGCCATATGTACCAGGATTGGGGGATGAGGGGTGCCATACATACCAGGATTGGTGATGAGGGGTGCCATACATACCAGGATGGTGAAATTTTCCAGTAGCTGCTGCCTTTCCTACCCTAGGCTTATACTCAACTCAATACTTTTTCCCAGTTTTTTTGTGGTAAAATTAGGGGCCTCGGCTTATACTCGGGTCGTCTTATTTAAAACATACAGTATTTTAAAATCAGTGAGTACGTGGTGCCCATAATACTGCAGGACTGTGTGGTGCATTATACTATATGGGGGCTGCATTTTACCCTTTGGGGTGTGAAATATACTGTATGGAGGACTATGGGGAGTGCATTATATTCTCTCGAGGACCATGGGAAGTTCATTATACTATATGGAGGATTATGGGGGGTGCATTATACTATATGGAGGATTTTGGAGGGTGCATTATACTATATGGAGGATTATGGGTGGCATATTATACTATATGGAAGTCTATGTGGGGCCATTATGATATTTTGAGGGCTATGTGGGGGGCCGTTATACTGTATGAAAGCAATTATACGGTGTGAAGGTTTGTGTGGGGTCCATCATACTGTTTGGAGGGCTATGTGGGGGGCCATTATACTGTATGGAGGGCTGTGTGGGAGTCACAGTTGGGGGAATCATACTGTGTTAGGGTCACCATACTTTGCCTTGGGAGTTGAAGTGGGGTACAATAAGGTCATTATACTGTTCATGTAGAGGCTAATGTGGAGGAATGCACCATGGGGGTATCATACTGTGTTTGGGGGGCACTTTTATTGCCATCATACTTCATGGGGGCAATGAAAGAGGGATCTAGGACTTCAGTAGGAGGAAAATTAGAAAAGCGAAGTAAAGGCTGGAAAGTTGTGAGATCGGCTCTTCTGTGACACAGACAAATATTTCTTTATTTTTTTGGTGGGGGGGGGTCCAATTAGAGCTTCTGCTATGGGGTCTCATGATTTCTATGTGCGCCCCTGGCCATAATCATCAACATTAACAGGAATAAACACGTGAAATAGATCACTTTGATTGTAATGACTTTATATAATATGAGTTTCATTTTCAGCATTGAAGAACTAAAATAAATAAACTTTTTGATGATATTGTAATTTAGTGAGATGCACCTGTATATATAAGGGGTGTGGGTGCCATCATACTATAAGGGGCTATGGGAGTCATCATGCTATATATAAGGGGCAGTGGGGCCATCATATTATATAAAATGGGGAGTGGGTGCCAGAATACAGTTTATAAGGGGCCGTGGGGCCATCATACAGTATAAAGGGAGCTGTAGGGGCCATAATATAGTGTACAAGTGGGTGTGGGGGCCATCATACAGTATATATTGGGCTGCGGGGGCCATCATATAGTACTGTATATATGGTGCTGTGAGGGCCATTATACAGGATATAGGGAGTTGTAGGGACCATCATGCCAGTTATAAGGAGTTGTAGAGACCATCATACAGTGCATAGGGAGCTGCGGAGACCATCAGACAATGCATAGGGAGCTGTGGGGACCATTATGCAGTGCATAGGGAGCTGTGGGGACCATTATGCAGTGCATAGGGAGCTGTGGGGACCATTATGCAGTGCATAGGGATCTGTGGGGACCATTATGCAGTGCATAGGAAGCTGTGGGGACCATTATGCAGTGCATAGGGAGCTGTGGGGACCATCATACAGAGCGTAGGGAGCTGTGGGGACTATCATACAGTACATAAGGAGCTGTGGGGACCATCATACAGTGTAAAAGGAGCCGTGGGGACCATCATACAGTGTATAAGGAGCCGTGGGGACCATCATACAGTGCATAAGCTGCTGCAGGGACCATCATACAGTGCGTAGAGAGCTGTGGGGACCATCAGACAATGCATAGGGAGCTGTGGAGACCATCATACAGTGCCTAAGGAGCTGTGGGGACCATCATACAGTGCATAGGGAGATGTGGGGACCATCATACAGGGCATAGTGAGCTGTGGGGACCATTATGCAGTGCATAGGGAGCTGTGGGGACCATCATACCGAGTGTAGGGAGCTGCTTGGACCATCATACAGTGCATAAGGAGTCATGGGGACCATCATACAGTGTATAAGGAGCCGTGGGGACCATCATTCAGTGCATAAGGAGCTGCAGGGACCATCATACAGTGCGTAGAGAGCTATGAGGACCATCATACAATGCATAGGGAGCTGTGGAGACCATCATACAATGCATAGGGAGCTGTGAAGACCATCATACAGTGCATAGGGCACTGTGGGGACCATCATGCAGAGCGTAGGGAGCTGTGGGGACCATCATACAGAGCATAGGCAGCTGTGGGGACCATCATACAGAGCATAGGGAGCTGTGGGGACCACCATACAGTGTCTAGGGAGCTGTGGGGACCCTCATACAGTATCTAAGGAGCTGTGAGGACCATCATACAGTGTGTAGGGAGCTGTGGGGACCATCATACAGTGTATAGGGAAGTATGAGGACCATCATACAGTATCTAAGGAGCTGTGGGGACCATCATACAGTTCATAGTGAGCTGTGGGGACTATCAAACAGAGCGTAGATAGCTGTGGGGACCATCATACAGTGCATAGGGAGCTGTGGGTTCCATCATGCAGAGCATAGATAGCTGTGGGGACCATCATACAGTGCATAGGGAGCTGTGGGGACCATCATACAGTGTCTAGGGAGCTGTGGGGACCATCATGTAGTGTATAGGGATCTGTGGGGACCATCATACAGTGCATAGGGAGCTGTGGGGACCATCATACAGTGTGTACTGAGCTGTGGGACTATCATACAATATACAGGGTGCTATGGGGGCACTCAGGACATTATTTCTTTTAAATGGGTGCATCATCAGAAATTTCTTCTTTCACCACCCCGAAATCATCGTCCATAGACTTGAAGAAGAACTTTGTAGTTGGGTGTAGTTTGATTGTGTCTTTAAGGGGGCATTATTACTTAAAGGGGATACTCAACGGTATTTGTTGCTTGGAGGGAACACTTCAGATATTGAAACTTTCATAAGAGCATATCTGGCATTATTACTTGCTAGGTAGCACAGTGGGGTCTTTACTACTTTCTATGGGACGCTATTATTTTTATAGGTCCCCTCTATCTGGCACACAGTCTCTGTAGCATTAATTGGTGGAGGGTAATCATAGTAATGACATAATTTTTGAAGTATTGAGGTTCCTATTCCACGTGGGAAGAGCAGGCAGCATGGGGAGGTTGTGCAGGGTGGGAATAGATGGGGACGGTGCTGGGAATGTGAGAAGTCAGATGGTCTTTGTACAGGGTGTTTTTTTATGTTGAGGCAATGGTCATATCATAATACTATGTACTCACTGTGTAGTGTTGATGGTAGAGGGCATTGTGTAGCGGGATTATTATTGCCTTGTATAGAAGTAATTTTGGGAATATTGGTCTTTCAGTTGTGTATTTTAGGTTAGCAACAATGGTGTACTGTAATTATATATGTATAGGTCGTCTTTTAAGTGGCGGGGAGGTTGTATGGGGAAACACCTACTTTGGGGCTTTGGCCCCTGATCTTTTAGGACCCTGGCAACATCCCGGTATACAAGGGATATCGGGGGGCACAAAGTGTTCTGGAGGTTTCCTTTACAGTATGAAGCATTTTCCACACAGTATCCTTCCTCTGTAATATACTCCAGGACTGGTGAGGCGCACTGTCGCTCCCTGTTTCGCCATAACTCGGCCTCGGCACTGCAGTGCTGATCAGCAGGTCTGCTTACTTGTTCTTCGGTTTCGCGCACTATGTCTTCCACTGCTGGCGCCCTTGAACCCTTGCACTCGTGACTCCCACTAGTACATCATATTCAATGCTGCTTTGGGGTCCGTAACTCGGCCTCCAATCCAAGGACCCTTCTCTGTAAGGCCACTCTGTCTCATCGGTCCAAAAAAGTCGGGCGCACTTCATGGCCGCCTCATATAGAATGAATGGAGCAGCATTTTAGCATGCGGACCACCGTTCCAATCTAAAGGGGATGAAGGTTCCTGTAGATTGGAGCTTGTTTTCATTGGACAACCCCTTTAATTTGTCACACACTGTTTCTGCATTTAAGTCTATTTTTTGGTAAATATTCGATGACCTGGTGTAATTTATGATGTGTTGTTGTTCTTCACCTGAGGTTGTAATGACTTCATTTTATAACTTCTAAGGACCAGACTTTTTTTTAATATATCCTGAATAGAACACAATAGAATTGTATGGAAAACATTAGTGTGTTCTTCACAATTCAAGGCGACGTGTCCTTATGAGATCTTTTTCTTGAAGGTATATGGCCCTCAGGTTCTTTATCACCATGCAATCTGAAGAGCCAACTTAGACTAAGAGTGGCCACCACTGGGCATACACCATGGTGCAGCAAGGGCTAGCAATCTGTCCCTCCAATTGTGTGGGTACTTATTGCTTAGGGAATGTCAGTCCAATTCTTCTTTTTAAGAGGGTTCACTGTCTGTGCATCTCTGTGCCCGAAGAATATTAACCTGGTGTTGCTGTATTACTGCTGTTCCAAGTGGCAAGCACATGGTTCTCTTAGAGACAGGACCCTTGTTTAAACCCAAGTAGACTTGAATTGGAAAGGCCACTGGTCTGGACCAGGACTCTGGTTGTGTCCGGTGATGGCGGCATGCACGGTTTCTATGGACGTGTCTGTGTGTAGTCAGAAAAGCATTTCAGTGGTGGCCTAATAACTGCAAGGAGCGACGGAGGTGCTGGACAAAGGTAAACGAGTGGCTGCAGAACGGTTGGTAAATGTGGGCCACTTCATGGGAATATTGGCCACTGATGACTGAGGCCTCCCTCCTGGTTTGGTCCTGGAGCCCCCCGGCCACTTGTTGGACATCTTTCCTGTTTTTTACTGTTACACAAGACCCTGTGTCTCCTGTATTCTGCAGCTGCGTCCCGTTCTTCAATCTTCTTTCTGTAGCATGGTGTGTACGACGTCCTGGATACAATGTTACTGCTCCATCACAGACTGAACCCCAGAACAATTGTCATGGAATTTGGTACCAGAGTTCTCTCTGTGTATGGAGCCCCCATATTTTGTGATTACTCTTATCATTCTCACTGTGTAAGGTGAAATCCAGGAAAAAAAACACACAAAACAATATATATATATATAATTAATTTTTTTTATTGAAATAGCAATAAGCAACATTGTAATGAAAATATTACTGTTCCTTTAAGAAATTAAACTATGGTCACAGTCACTCTCAGATTGGCCCCGGTGGAGACCACAAAACGAGCTGCGGTCATTGGGGACCACCTGAGAGTCATTGGGACCCAAAGATCCAGAAGAAGGCAAAGAAATCCCCCCAAAAGAATTCTGATTCAGGGGGGAAAAAAATTCCTTCCTGACCCCATTTCTGGCGATCGGATATTTCCCTGGATCTCGTGTATCCTGCTGCATATTGCTGTATATAACATAGGCTTACGTCATGTGAACAATGGCCAAATAGCTGTTGGCTGAGAACTCGTCCTGTATGATAAAATCTGCGATGGAGGTTCCTAATACGGCTTCCAACGAAGATGAGACATCATCCAAATGTGTATAAGAACTAGCGAGTGATAAAGGAGACAATGGCTGGTAGGTAATAAGTCATTACCTGTCTGCCAATATCTTCTTCTGGAAGACTTCAAGATATCATGTATTACATATTACATATTATTCTGAAAGAGCACCATGTAATACCACATGTGTCCTGGAGAGGCCGCTACGTCCAGCAAAACACAGCTGATTGCTGAGGGGGTTCACTGCCGGACCCCCGACTATCAACTGATCGCCTGCAAGTCCTCATTTGGGGACAGGAGTTGTTCACACTTGGCATATTTTGTGATTCATGAGGGGAGGACAGTAGCCGGATATAGACTTTTTCTATAAAGTCAGATTAAAGGGGTTTTCAGGAATGTTTTTATGTAATATATAGGAGGTTCCCAGTGGTAGAGAAAACACACAGAGCTTTACTTTCTCCTGCGGCTCCAGCTCTGGATCTTCAGCGCCTCCTGTGGTCTATTGTGACAGGCTGCAGGGGTGATGGCTCAACTTCAGCACACATCATTGCTGCAGCCAATCACTGAGCTTAGAAGCCCTGTCAGCATGGCCCACTGAGCCAAGTGATTGGCTGCAGAGCTGCAGTCATGATGTCACCCTTGAAGCCAGTGACTAAAGATCAGCGGCAGCGGTGAAATGCTGGAGCTGGAGCAGGAGGTAGTAAAGCTTCATCTGTTCTACTTAAGTGACGATTTATAGGATTTATATTTAAGTGATGAAAAAAATATTCAGAAATTTGTAAAAAAAATAATAAAAATAATTTGCTTGTGTCGCCACTTTCCGAGATCTGAAAGCCGTGGCGTTTCCATGTTTCGGGAATGGGGCTGCGTGAGGGCTGGTTTTTTGCACCACAAACTGATGGTTATATTGATATCATTTTGGGGTATATACAATGTTTTGATTGTCTGTTATTATATATTTTTTTCTTGTTGCAACGACTGAAAATCTGTAATTCTGGCATTTTATGTAATTTTCTAGTTACGCCGTTTACTAAATGGATTGATTTATTTTATATTTTGATGGATCTGACTTTTACAAACGCAGCGATACCAAATATGTGTATTTTTTTAAATGTTTTATATTTCTTAATTTTTAATGGGGGGAAAACTGGGATGATTTGAACTTTTATACTTTTTTCATTTTTTGTTACTTTTCACTGTATTTGTTCGTCTCTTTAGGGGGCTTGAACCTGTGATCATCTGATTGCTTGTGCTATATACAGCATTGCTATATATAGCAGAAATCACGGTCTCCTATGAACACTAGCAACAGGCTGGCTGTCACAGGAATCCAGTGATGACAGACACAGGGATCTTCAGTGATCAAGTCACGGGTGCGCCAATGAAGAGATGGAATGGTGCACCCCCTGCTGGCGCACATTAAATGCCGCTGTCACACACTGATAGCAAGATTTAATAGGCTAACTGTCGTGGGCAGAGCTCCGCTCAACCTGCGACTGTTAGAGGCATATGATTGCTGAATAACACAGCCATCATCTGCCGAGAAAGATGCAGACTCGGCGTGTGAGCCTGCAAGAAATGCGGAGAGCAGAATTATGACGGATATAGTCCTTCATAAGTTAAGATGCATTTCTTAGTTAAAGAGTGACCGTCATTAACTGTATTTTCTAGACTATATGACGCACTTTTTAACAACAAAAAATCTTGCTGAGTATTGTGTGCGTCCTATAGACCAGAAGCAGCGTCCTATCAAGTATGCTCATCATGTGTCTGGCACCTGCCGGAGCAGATTTCAGCTGATCGTGGGGGTGCCAGGTGTCAGACCCTCCGATCTCATACTGATCAGCTATCTTACAGATAGGTCATCAATTCTTAAGTCCCAAATAACCCTTTAAGGGGACTGGGAATGAAATCACCACCAAGGCACCAACAGAATAATAAATATGTCCTTGTATAAACTGTTGGTTCATTATAAGCTCATTTTCTACACAATGCAGAAATGAATGATTTATACAGGGGCATCTTTATAAACTCATTACACTCATTCACAATGGTGGTGGTTTAGGGGCCTGAAATGAAATGATGGGTTACCTTTAATACATACATGAACATTCACACACATACACACTCACCTCAACACACACATACATACACACACAGACACAAATATACACTCACCTCTATACACATACAATAAACACACGTGCACACACCCCTTCAGTGCTGCAGTGCTCGGTAGACAAACACACAGACCAGGGACACACAAACCATCACACAGCCACCCCGTTATTGATGGGGTCACAGACACACACATCTTCAGTGCTGGGGTCACAGACACACATCCCTTTGGTGCTGAGGTCACACAAACAGACACAGACACACACCTTCAGTGCTGGAGCCACACACACAGCCCTTCAGTGCTGCATTTCGGGGGACATGTACACGTGTGCCAAACACACGTGCACACACCCCTTCAGTGTTGCAGTGATGAGGAAACAAGCACACACCCCATTAGTGCAGGGACACGCAAACCATCACACAGCCTCCCCGTTATTGATGGAGCCATAGAGACACACATCTTTATTGCTGGGGTCACAGACACACATCCCTTTGGTGCTGAGGTCACACAAACAGACACAGACACACACCTTCAGTGCTGAAGCCACACACACAGCCCTTCATTGCTGCATTTCAGGGAACAAGTACACGTGTGCCAAACACACGTGCACACACCCCTTCAGTGTTGCAGTGATGAGGAAAAAAGCACACACCCCATTAGTGCAGGAACACGCAAACCATCACACAGCCTCCCCGTTATTGATGGGGCCATAGAGACCCACATCTTTATTGCTGGGGTCACAGACACACATCCCTTTGGTGCTGAGGTCACACAAACTGACACAGACACACACCGTCAGTGCTGGGGCCACACACACAGCCCTTCAGTGCTGCATTTCAGGAGACATGTACACGTGTGCCAAACACGCGAGCACAAACCCCTTCAGTGCTGCAGTGTTGAGGAAACAAGGACACACCCCATTAGTGCAGGGACACGCAAACCATCACACATCCACCCCTTTATTGATGGGGCCATAGAGACACAACCCCTTCATTGCTGGGGTCACAGACACATCCCTTTGGTGCTGAGGTCACACAAACAGACACACACCTTCAGTGCTGGGGCCACACACACACCCCTTCAGTGCTGCAGTGTTGAGGACACAAACACACACCCCATTAGTGCAGGGACACACAAACCATCACACAACCACCCCTTTATTGATGGGGCCATAGAGACACAGCCCTTCATTGCTGGGGTCACAGACACACATCCCTTTGGTGCTGAGGTCATACAAACATACACAGACACTCACCTTCAGTGCTGGAGCCACACACACAGCCCTTCAGTGCTGCATTTCAGGGGACATGTACACGTGTGCCAAACACGAGAGCACAAACCCCTTCAGTGCTGCAGTGTTGAGGACACAAACACACACCCCATTAGTGCAGGGACACGCAAACCATCAAACAGCCTCCCCGATATTGATGGGGCCATAGAGACACACATCTTTACTGCTGGGGTCACAGACACACATCCCTTTGGTGCTGAGGTCACACAAACAGACACAGACACACACCTTCAGTGCTGGGGCCACACACACAGCCCTTCAGTGCTGCATTTCAGGGGAAATGTACACGTGTGCCAAACACACGTGCACACACCCGTTCAGTGCTGCAGTGTTGAGGACACAAACACACACCCCATTAGTGCAGGGACACACAAACCATCACACATCCACCCCTTTATTGATGTGGTCACAGAGACACCCTTTCATTTCTGGGGTCACAGACACACATCCCTTTGGTGCTGAGGTCACACAAACAGACACAGACACACACTTTCAGTGCTGGGGCCACACACACAGCCCTTCAGTGCTGCATTTCAGGAGACATGTACATGTGTGCCAAACACACGTGCACACACCCCTTCAGTGCTGCAGTGTTGAGGACACAAACACACACCCCATTAGTGCAGGGACACACAAACCATCACACAGCCACCCCTTTATTGATGGGGCCATAGAGACACACATCTTTACTGCTGGGGTCACAGACGCACATCCCTTTGGTGCTGAGGTCACACAAACAGACACAGACACACACCTTCAGTGCTGGGGCCACACACACAGCCCTTCAGCGCTGCATTTCATGAGACATGTACACTTGTGCCAAACACATGTACACACACCCCTTCAGTGCTGCAGTGTTGAGGACACAAACACCCACCCCATTAGTGCAGGGACACACAAACCATCACACAACCACCCCTTTATTGATGGGGCCATAGAGACACACCCCTTCATTGCTGGGGTCACAGACACACATCTCTTTCGTGCTGAGGTCACACAAACAGACACATACCTTCAGTACTGGGGCCACACACACACCCCTTAAGTGCTGCATTTCAGGGGACATGTACACGTGTGCCAAACACACGTGCACACACCCCTTCAGTGCTGCAGTGTTGAGGACACAAACACACACCCCATTAGTGCAGGGACACGCAAACCATCACACATCCACCCCTTTATTGATGGGGTCACATAGACACCCCTTCATTTCTGGGGTCACAGACACACATCCCTTTGGTGCTGAGGTCACACAAACAGACACAGACACACATCCTTCAGTGCTGGAGCCACACACACAGCCCTTCAGTGCTGCATTTCAGGGGACATGTACATGTGTGCCAAACACACGTGCACACACCCCTTCAGTGTTGCAGTGATGAGGAAACAAGCACACACCCCATTAGTGCAGGGACACGCAGACCATCAGACAGCCTCCCCGTTATTGATGGGGCCATAGAGACACACATCTTTATTGCTGGGGTCACAGACACACATCCCTTTGGTGCTGAGGTCACACAAACTGACACAGACACACACCTTCAGTGCTGGGGCCACACACACAGCCCTTCAGCGCTACATTTCATGAGACATGTACAATTGTGCCAAACACGTGCACACACCCCTTCAGTGCTGCAGTGTTGAGGACAGAAACACCCACCCCATTAGTGCAGGGACACACAAACCATCACACAACCACCCCTTTTATTGATGGGGCCATAGAGACACACCCCTTCATTGCTGGGGTCACAGACACACATCCCTTTGTTGCTGAGGTCACACAAACAGACACAGACACACACCTTCAGTGCTGGGGCCACACACACAGCCCTTCAGTGCTGCATTTCAGGGGACATGTACACGTGTGCCAAACACACGTTCACACACCCCTTCTGTGCTGCAGTGTTGAGTAAACAAGCACACACCCCATTAGTACAGGGACACGCAAACCATCACACATCCACCCCTTTATTGATGGGGTCACAGAGACACCCCTTCATTTCTGGGATCACAGACACACATCCCTTTGGTGCTGAGGTCACACAAACAGACACAGACACACACTTTCAGTGCTGGGGCCACACACACAGCCTTTCAGTGTTGCATTTATGGAGACATGTACATGTGTGCCAAACACACGTGCACACACCCCTTCAGTGCTGCAGTGTTGAGGACACAAACACACACCCCATTAGTGCAGGGACACACAAACCATCACACAGCCACCCCTTTATTGATGGGGCCATAGAGACACAGCCCTTCATTGCTGGGGTCACAGACACACATCCCTTTGGTGCTGAGGTCACACAAACAGACACAGACACACACCTTCAGTGCTGGAGCCACTAACACAGCCCTTCAGTGCTGCATTTCAGGGGAAATGTACACGTGTGCCAAACACACATGCACACACCCCTTCAGTGTTGCAGTGATGAGGAAACAAGCACACACCCCATTAGTGCAGGGACACGCAGACCATCAGACAGCCTCCCCGTTATTGATGGGGCCATAGAGACACACATCTTTATTGCTGGGGTCACAGACACACATCCCTTTGGTGCTGAGGTCACACAAACAGACACAGACACACACCTTCAGTGCTGGGGCCACACACACAGCCCTTCAGTGCTGCATTTCAGGGGTCATGTAGACGTGTGCCAAACACACGTGCACACACCCCTTCAGTGTTGCAGTGATGAGGAAACAAGCACACACCCCATTAGTGCAGGGACACGCAAACCATCACACAGCCTCCCCGTAATTGATGGGGCCATAGAGACACACATCTTTATTGCTGGGGTCACAGACACACATCCCTTTGGTGCTGAGGTCACACAAACAGACACGGACACACACCTTCAGTGCTGGGGCCACACACACAGCCCTTCAGCGCTGCATTTCATGAGACATGTACACTTGTGCCAAACACACGTGCGCACACCCCTTCAGTGCTGCAGTGTTGAGGACACAAACACCCACCCCATTAGTGCAGGGACACGCAAACCATCACACAGCCACCCCGTTATTGATGGTATCACAGAGACACCCCTTCATTTCTGGGATCACAGAGAGACATCCCTTTGGTGCTGAGGCCACACAAACAGACACACACTTTCAGTGCTGGGGCCACACACACAGCCCTTCAGTGCTGCATTTCTGGAGACATGTACATGTGTGCCAAACACACGTGCACACACCCCTTCAGTGCTGCAGTGTTGAGGACACAAACACACACCCCATTAGTGCAGGGACACACAAACCATCACACTGCCACCCCTTTATTGGTGGGGTCACAGGCACACATCCCTTTATTGGTGGGGTCACAGACACACATCCCTTTATTGGTGGGGTCACAGACACACATCCCTTTATTGGTGGGGTCACAGACACACATCCCTTTATTGGTGGGGTCACAGACACACATCCTTGTAGTGCTGGGGTCACAGACACACTTCCCTTTAGATCTGGGGTCACACAAACCGTCAATGCTGTGCCTACACACACACTCACATGCACGCACACCTACCTTCTTGCTGAATCCCAAAAAGTCTTCTCAGTTGATAATTGCCGGACGTATGATAGTTACTCCACAGATCTCAGAGCAGCCTTGAGGAAGGTCAGGAAGAAAGAAAACAATGCAGCTAATAATCATCTGGAAATATCATGGGGATGAGGACACAGTCCATACAGCACACACTGCAGATCTCTTCCTGATCTTACTCTGCTGTTTGTGCTGTGACACAATGTGAGCCGATCCCCAGCATTCAGTGATGAGCTACTTACCTGGACTGGTCCTCTTCAAGCTGTGACACAAGATGGCTCAGGAATAGAACTTTGTACATTCTGTAGCAGTTATGATGTCATGTGAGGTCTATGATGTCATGTTCTCGGTGCTGTCATGTGCTTTGTGATGTCATCATAACGGACACTGCTGTTTTATGTATCAAGTTTACACTTCAGGAAATAAATTACTAAACAAAAAAGTCACAGACTGCAAATATCCCACAGCCCCATGTTATAATTCATGACAGCTATTTAAATGATCCTTTATTTTAATCCATATAACCTACTGCTATATGAAAAAAACCTCGAGACATGAACTGGAATTTAAATTGTCGTGCATGCAGCATGTAAGAGCATGTTCACACATGGCCACTAACCAGAAAAAAACTAAGACCGAAATACAATACTCAAACACCCTGCAGTAAATAAATAAATCGCAATAGTGCATGAAAATAATAAAGCGTACTTAGTTAACATAATTTTGATCTAAATAATGCGAAAGCCATCCCGCCTCGTAACGGTGACCCTTATGGGACAGTCCTAACTCTAATATTTAAAACTTTACCGTTATTTGTGTATTGTGTTTCTGTCTTTGTCTTCTACTGCTATGTGAGTTACAGGAAAACACTGGACTAAAATCACTGACTGCGGTGGATTCCCCAATAAAATGTACATTTTATTTCCTTAAATAACATTTTCCTATACACACCTTACCTAATAATCGTGACATTTTGTGGAGCGTGCCAAATATTACCCTCCATTTAAAGTCTGCCAGCTGTGTTTTGTTGAACCTATTCACACTTGGTCGCAGACCAATACCACACTACAAGACCAGTGCCTAAAACCGTGATTTATACAGCTGACATGTGCCCCCAACAGCCGCGGGTGGAATCGCGATCCACTTGCGGCTGTTAACATGTTAAATGCTGCTGTCTGTAGCGTCGGCGTCCCTGCCTCCTGCTAGGCAGGGCCGCCGTTCCCCTCACCTCTCCGCTCCGTGCCCGGCAGCTTCCTCCCGCTCTGCTGGCAGCGCGCGCTGCTTCCTGGCCTCTGTGCTTAGGGCACGCGCGCTCGCGCTCTCCCTCTCTTAAAGGGGCCGCGCGCACCGTCCTAAGGAGTCCCCGGCCAATGGCCGGAGGACCTCACCATATATAAGGCACCTCCTCCAAAATGGAGGTGCCCGAGCAATGTTGTTGCAAAGCCTTTCAACTCTGCTTCAGCCCTCAGGTCCCGTTACCAGATACCTGCAAGTTACCTGCCAGATCTCTGCTTGATACCTACCTGATTCCTGTCTATCTGCTTGCATTCCTGCGGTCCGACAGTCTGCCTTCCAACACCTGTCAGTCTGTCTATGGATCTGCCCGCCCGCTCACCTGGGAGCGCTCACCTGCTACCTGCCTGCTAGCCTACCTGGAGGCTCTGCCGTCACTTGCCGTGACCACCTGCCTGTCCAGAGACTCCTGCCCGCTCACCTGGGAACGCTCACCTGCTACCTGCCTGCTAGCCTACCTGGAGGCTCTGCCGTAACTTGCCATGACCACCTGCCTGTCCAGAGACTCTTGCCCGCTCACCTGGGAGCGCTCACCTGCTACCTGCCTACTAGCCTATCTGGAGGCTCTGCCGTCACTTGCCGTGACCACCTGCCTGTCCAGAGACTCCTGCCCGCTCACCTGGGAGCGCTCACCTGCTACCTGCCTGCTAGCGTACCTGGAGGCTCTGCCGTCACTTGCCGTGACCACCTGCCTGTCCAGAGACTCTTCCCCGCTTACCTGGGAGCGCTCACCTGCTACCTGCCTGCTAGCCTCTCTGGAGGCTCTGCCGTCACTTGCCGTGACCACCTGCCTGTCCAGAGACTCTTGCCCGCTCACCTGGGAGCGCTCTCCTGCTACCTGCCTGCTAGCCTATCTGGAGGCTCTGCCGTCACTTGCCGTGACCACCTGCCTGTCTAGAGACTCTTACCCTGCTGTCACTTGCCGTGACCATCCGCCTGTCAAGAGACTGTCCCCGTCACTTGCCGTGACCTCCTGCCCTTCTACCCAGAGACTGTCCCTGTCACTTGCCGTGACTACCTGCCCGCCTTCCCTGGGAGCCACCCGCTTCCTTACAAGGACTGCCCTTTTGTATAGTTGCTCTGAGGTTCCACCTCCCAGACCCGTTACACTGTCAATCTCTGACAGCGGCATTTAACAGCGCTGCGCCGGAAGCGCGTCACTTACCCCGCCCATCTGTGACCCCGTCACGTAATCGCGGGTCACTGATGGGTGGGCATGACAACCCTGGGTCTGCAGCAGACCCCAGTGATTGTCATGTACTGACTCTATGAGCGCCACCTAGTGGTCGGCGCTCATAGCACAGGAGCATTTCTGCTACATAGAGCTGATCTGCTCATCCCCTGTATGTAGCAGAGGTGATTGGACAGTTGCTTCTTCTAGCCTCCTAATGAGACTATAGAAGCAAGCAAAAAGTGTAAAAAAAAAAAATGTTTTTAAAAATATAAAAAAAAATTAAAAATATATAAAAGTTTAAATCACCCCCCTTTTGCCCCATTCCAAATAAAATTCTAAAAATACCACCCACATACACATATTTGCTATTGCCGTGCTCAGAATCGCCCGATCTATCAATATAAAAAAATAATTAATCCAATCGGTAAACGGCGTAACGAGAAAAAAATTCTAAACGCCAGAATTACGTTTTTTGGTCACCGCAACATTGCAATAAAATGCAATAACGGGCGATCAAAACATCAGATGTACCCCAAAATGGTATCAATAAAAACTTCAGCTCGGCGTGCAAAAAATAAACCCGGCCCCAGATCCCGAAAAATGGAGACGCTACGGGTCTTGTAAAATGGTTCCATTTTATTTTTTAATTAAGGCACTTTGCAAAGCTCTTCATTAGTTTCTTTGGCGTCATATCCATAAAATGATGATATTAAAGTGGCCTCCAGACCCTGCTTTTCCCCAGTGCAGGAGCGTTGCTGGGGTCCTAAGAGATCAGGGACCCCAGCCCCAAAGTACATGTTTCCCCATATAACCTCCCTGCCACTTAAAAGAGGATTTATACATATATAATTACAGTATACCACTGTTACTAATCTAAAATACACTATACAAAGACCAATATTCCCAAAATTACTACTATACAAGGCCAAAATAATCCTGCTACACAATGTCCTCTACCATCACCACCACACAGTGAGTCCATATATGAGAGAAAACCCCGCAGGGTAAAAGACCATCAAAGGAGTCCAGGGAGTATAAAATCTATCATATTTATTCAGCAATAGAAGAATAGGATGATGGGGGAAGGGACACAACACATATGTGATTGTTAGACATGTAAGCGAAAAAAAGCAAGGCACGCAAGGAAGGGGCCATTCCAGGTATAATGGCTGTCTATAGTATCATTATGGGTGTACTAAAATATCCCAAAATAGACACCGCATATATTCCACTGGGGGCAACAGTCATCATATGCAGGTGCATCTCACTAAATTACAATATCATCAAAAAGTTAATTTATTTGAGTTCTTCAATACAAAAAGTGAAACTCCTATATTATATAGAGTCATTACAGACAGAGAGATCTATTTCAAGTGTTTATTTCTGTTAATGTTGACGATTATGGCTTACAGCCAATGAAAACACTAAAGTCAATTTCTCAGTAAATTAGAATAATTAACAAAAAGCACCTGCAACGGCTTCCTAAGTGTTTAAAAATGTCCCATAGTCTGTTTCAGTAGGCTCCACAATCATGGGGAAGACTGCTGACTTTACAAATGCCAAGAAGGCAGTCATTGACACCATCCACAAGGTCCCAGAGTTCCTATTTTCCTTTGGAAATCAAGGTCCCAGAGTCTGGAGGAAGAGTGAAGAGGCCACAATCCAAGCTGCTGAAGGTCTAGTGTGAAGTCTCCACAATCAGTGATGGTTTGGGGGGCCATGTCATCTGCTGGTGTAGGTCCACTGTGTTTTATCAAGACCAAAGTCAGCGCAGCCGTCTACCAGGACATTTTACAGCACTTCATGCTTCCCTCTGCCGGCAAGCTTTTTGGAGATGGAAATTTCATTCTCCAGCAGGACTTGGCACCTGTCCACACTGCTAAAAGTACCAATACCTGGTTTAAAGACAACAGCATCACTCTGCTTAATTGGCCAGCAAATTCACCTGAACTTAACCCCATAGAGAAACTATGGGGTATTGTCAAGAGGAAGATGAGACACCAGACCCAACAATGCTGTCGAGCTGAAGGCTGCTATCAAAGCCACCTGGGCTTCCATAACACCTCAGCAGGGCCACAGGCTGATCGCCTCCATGCCACGCCGCATTGATGCAGTAATTGATGCAAAAGGAGCCCTGACCAAGTATTGAGTGCATTTACTGAACATACATTTCAGTAGGCCAACATTTCGTATTTTAAAAACATTTTTCAAGCTGATGTTATAAACTATTTTAATTTACTGAGATAATGACTTTTGTGATTTCATTGGCTGTAAGCCATAATCAGTGGCGTACCGCCAATGGTGGCAGGCCACACCACTGCTATGGGGCCCGTGAGCCTCGGGGGAGCGAGGAGGATAGGTGAGTATTGGGGGGGGGGTGGCAGGCTGCGGCGGCGGAGGAGCGGGTACACGCAGTAGCGGCTGCTGTAGCTACCACGTGTGCCCGCTGCTAAAGGGACATGAATATTCCCTCTTCTCCACTTCCATGGGCGTGGAGAAGAGGGAATATTCATTCTCTTTAGTAGCGGGCACGGAGGAGCGCTGAGCCATGGCTCCTGCTTACAGTGCCCGCTACTAAAGAGAATGCATATTCACGCTTGTCAACGCTCATAGTCCCGGCGTGGAGAGGAGTGAATATGCTGGCAGCAGCAGCAGCTCACCTAGGCAACTGAGAGCGCGCGCTGCTCAGATACCAACATGAGCTGCTGGCAGACAGAACACAGCAGCTCTGGAGCAGAGGTGAGGAAGGAAGGTGAGTGTAAGTGTTTATTTTTTGTGTGTGCAGTGATGGGGCCACACATACCAGGATTGGGGAGTGAGGAGGCCACACATACCAGGATTGGGGAATGAGGGGGCCATGCATACCAGGATTGGGGGATGAGGGGGCTATGCATACCAGGATTAGGGGATGAGGGGGCCACACATACCAGGATTGGGGGATGACGGGGCCACACATACCAGGATTGGGGGGATGAGGAGGCCACACATACCAGGATTGGGGGATGAGGAGGCCACACATACCAGGATTGGGGAGTGAGGAGGCCATACATACCAGGATTGGGGGATGAGGGAGCCATGCATACCAGGATTGGGGGATGAGGGGGCCACACATACCAGGATTGGGGGGATGAGGAGGCCACACATACCATTCCTGACCCCACTTCTGGCGATTGGATATTTCCCTGGATCTCGTGTATCCTGCTGCATATTGCTGTATATAACATAGGCTTACGTCATGTGAACAATGGCCAAATAGCTGTTGGCTGAGAACTCGTCCTATATGATAAAATCTGCGATGGAGGTTCCTAATACGGCTTCCAACGAAGATGTGAAATCATCTAAATGTGTATAAGAACTAGTGAGTGATAAAGGAGACAATGGCTGGTAGGTAATAAGTCATTACCTGTCTGCCAATATCTTCTTCTGGAAGACTTCAAGATATCATGTATTACATATTACATATTATTTTGAAAGAGCACCGTGTAATACCACATGTGTCCTGGAGAGGCCACTACGTCCAGCAAAACACAGCTGATTGCTGAGGGTGTTCACTGCCAGACCCCCGACTATCAACTGATCGCCTGCAAGTCCTCATTTGGGGACAGGAGTTGTTCACACTTGGCATATTTTGTGATTCATGAGGGGAGGACAGTAGCCGGATATAGACTTTTTCTATAAAGTCAGATTAAAGGGGTTTTCAGGAATGTTTTTATGTAATATATAGGAGGTTCCCAGTGGTAGAGAAAACACACAGAGCTTTACTTTCTCCTGCTGCTCCAGCTCTGGATCTTCAGCGCTTCCTGTGCTCTATTGTGACCGGCTGCAGGGGTGATGGCTCAACTTCAGCACACATCATTGCTGCAGCCAATCACTGAGCTTAGAAGCTCTGTCAGCATGGCCAAGTGATTGGCTGCAGAGCTGCAGTCATGATGTCACCCTTGAAGCCAGTGACTAAAGATCAGCGGCAGCGGTGAAGTGCTGGAGCTGGAGCAGGAGGTAGTAAAGCTTCATCTCTTCTACTTAAGTGACGATTTATAGGATATATATTTAAGTGATGAAAAAAAAAATCTGAAATTTGTAAAAAAAATAATAAAAATAATTTTCTTGTGTCGCCACTTTCCGAGATCTGAAAGCCGCGGCGTTTCCATGTTTCGGGAATGGGGCTGCGTGAGGGCTAGTTTTTTGCACCACAAACTGATGGTTATATTGATATCATTTTGGGGTATATACAATGTTTTGTCTGTTATTATATATTTTTTTCTTGTTGCAACGACTGAAAATCTGTAATTCTGGCATTTTATGTAAATTTCTAGTTACGCCGTTTACTAAATGGATTAATTTATTTTATATTTTGATGGATCTGACTTTTACAAACGCAGCGATACCAAATATGTGTATTTTTTAAAATGTTTTATAATTCTTAATTTTTAATGGGGGGAAAACTGGGATGATTTGAACTTTTATACTTTTTTGATTTTTTTTTTTTACTTTTCACTGTATTTGTTCGTCTCTTTAGGGGGCTTGAACCTGCGATCATCTGATTGCTTGTGCTATATACAGCATTGCTATATATAGCAGAAATCACGGTCTCCTATGAACACTAGCAACAGGCTGGCTGTCACAGGAATACAGTGATGACAGACAGTGTGCAGTGATGGGGCCACACATACCAGGATTGGGGGGGTGAGGAGGCCCCACATACCAGGATTGGGGGATGAGGGGGCCATGCATACCAGGATTGGGGGTTGAGGGGTCCACACACACCAGGGGATTGTGGGATGAGAAGGCCACACATACCAGGATTGGGGGATGAGGAGGCCACACATTCCAGGATTGGGGGATGAGGAGGCCACACATACCGGGATTGGGGGATGAGGAGGCCACACATATCAAGATTGGAGGATGAGGAGGCCACACATACCAGGATTGGGGGATGAGGAGGCCACACATACCGGGATTGGGGGATGAGGGGGCCACGCATACCAGGATTGGGGGATGAGGGGTGCCATATGTACCAGGATTGGGGGATGAGGGGTGCCATACATAGCAGGATTGGTGATGAGGGGTGCCATACATAGCAGGATTAGTGATGAGGGAGCCATACATACCAGGATGGTGAAATTTTCCAGTAGCTGCTGCATTTCCCACCATAGGCTTATACTCAACTCAATACTTTTTCCCAGTTTTTTTGTGGTAAAATTAGGGGCCTCGGCTTATACTCGGGTCGTCTTATTTAAAGCATACAGTATTTTAAAATCAGTGAGTACGTGGTGCCCATAATACTGCAGGACTGTGTGGTGCATTATACTATATGGGGGCTGCATTTTACCCTTTGGGGTGTGAAATATACTGTATGGTGGACTATGGGGAGTGCATTATATTCTATCGAGGACCATGGGAAGTTCATTATACTATATGGAGGATTATGGGGGGTGCATTATACTATATGGAGGATTTTGGAGGGTGCATTATACTATATGGAGGATTATGGGTGGCATATTATACTATATGGAAGTCTATGTGGGGTCATTATGATATTTTGAGGGCTATGTGGGGGGCCTTTATACTGTATGAAAGCAATTATATGGTGTGAAGGTTTGTGTGGGGTCCATCATACTGTTTGGAGGGCTGTGTGGGGCCATTATACTGTTTGGAGGGCTAGTTTGGGCCATTATACTGTATGTAGGCCCATTATACTGTATGGAGGGCTGTGTGGGGTCCATCATACTGTATGGAGGGCTGTGTGGGGTCCATCATACTGTTTGGAGGGCTGTGTGGGGCCATTATACTGTTTGGAGGGCTAGTGTGGGCCATTATACTGTATGTAGGCCCATTATACTGTATGGAGGGCTGTGTGGGAGTCACAGTTGGGGGAATCATACATTGTTAGGGTCACCATACTTTGCCTTGGGAGTTGAAGTGGGGTACAATAAGGTCATTATACTGTTCATGTAGAGGCTAATGTGGAGGAATGCACCATGGGGGTATCATACTGTGTTTGGGGGGCACTTTTATTGGCATCATACTTCATGGGGGCAATGAAAGAGGGATCTAGGACTTCAGTAGGAGGAACATTAGAAAAAACGAAGTAAAGGCTGGAAAGTTGTGAGATCGGCTCTTCTGTGACACAGACAAATATTTCTTTATTTTTTTGGTGGGGGGGGGTCCAATTAGAGCTTCTGCTATGGGGCCTCATGATTTCTATGTGCGCCCCTGGCCATAATCATCAACATTAACAGAAATAAACACTTGAAATAGATCACTTTGATTGTAATGACTTTATAGAATATATGAGTTTCATTTTCAGCATTGAAGAACTAAAATAAATAAACTTTTTGATGATATTCTAATTCAGTGAGATGCACCTGTATATATAAGGGGTGTGGGTGCCATCATACTATAAGGGTCTATGGGAGTCATCATGCTATATATAAGGGGCAGTGGGACCATCATATTATATAAAATGGGGAGTGGGTGCCAGAATACAGTTTATAAGGGGCTGTGGGGCCATCATACAGTATAAAGGAAGCTGTAGGGGCCATAATATAGTGTACAAGTGGGTGTGGGGGCCATCATACAGTATATATTGGGCTGCGGGGGCCATCATACAGTACTGTATATATGGGGCTGTGAGGGCCATTATACAGGATATAGGGAGTTGTAGGGACCATCATGCCAGTTATAAGGAGTTGTAGAGACCATCATACAGTGCATAGGGAGCTGTGGGGACCATCAGACTATTTATAGGGAGCTGTGGAGACCATCATACAGTGCATAGGGATCTGTGGGGACCATCATACAGGGCATAGGGAGCTGTGGGGACCATCAGACAATGCATAGGGAGCTGTGGAGACCATCATACAGGGCATAGGGAGCTGTGGGGACCATCAGACAATGCATAGGGAGCTGTGGAGACCGTCATACAGTGCATAGGGAGCTGTGGGGACCATTATGCAGTGCATAGAGAGCTGTGGGAACCATTATGCAGTACATAGGGAGATGTGGGGACCATCATACAGGGCATAGGGAGCTGTGGGGACCATTATGCAGTGCATAGGGAGCTGTGGGGACCATTATGCAGTGCATAGATAGCTGTGGGGACCATCATACAGTGCCTAAGGAGCTGTGGGGACCATCATACAGTGCATTGGGAGATGTGGGGACCATCATACAGGGCATAGGGAGGTGTGGGGACCATTATATAGTACATAGGGAGCTGTGGGGACCATCATACCGAGCGTAGGGAGCTGCAGGGACCATCATACAGTACATAAAGAGCCGTGGGGACCATCATACAGTGTATAAGGAGCCGTGGGTACCATCATACAGTGCTTAAGGAGCTGCGGGGACCATCATACAGTGCGTGGAGAGCTATGAGGACCATCATACAATGCATAGGGAGCTGTGGAGACCATCATACAATGCTTAGGGAGCTGTGAAGACCATCATACAGTGCATAGGGCACTGTGGGGACCATCATACAGAGCGTAGGGAGCTGTGGGGACCATCATACAGAGCATAGGGAGCTGTGGGGACCATCATACAGTGTCTAGGGAGCTGTGGGGACCATCATACAGTGTCTAGGGAGCTGTGGGGACCTCATACAGTATCTAAGGAGCTGTGGGGACCATCATACAGTGTGTAGCGAGCTGTGGGGACCATCATACAGTGTATAGGGAAGTATGAGGACCATCATACAGTATCTAAGGAGCTGTGGGGACCATCATACAGTGCATAGTGAGCTGTGGGGACCATTATACAGAGCGTAGATAGCTGTGGGGACCATCATACAGTGCATAGGGAGCTGTGGGTTCCATCATGCAGAGCGTAGATAGCTGTGGGGACCATCATACAGTGCATAGGTAGCTGTGGGGACCATGATACAGTGCATATGGAACTGTGGGTACCATCATACAGGGCATAGGTAGCTGTGGGGACCATTATGCAGTGCATACGGAGCTGTGGGGACCATCATACAGGGTATAGGGAGCTATGGGGATTATCATACAGTGTATAGGGATCTTTGGGGACCATCATATAGTGCGTAGGGAGCTGTGGGGACCATCATACAGTGCATACGGAGCTGTGGGGACCATCATACAGTACGTAGGGAGCTGTGGGGACCATCATGTAGTGTATAGGGATCTGTGGGGACCATCATACAGTGCATAGGGAGCTGTGGGGACCATCATACAGTGTGTAGTGAGCTGTGGGACTATCATACAATATACAGGGTGCTATGGGGGCACTCAGGACATTATTTCTTTTAAATGGGTGCATCATCAGAAATTTCTTCTTTCACCACCCCGAAATCATCGTTCATAGACTTGAAGAAGAACTTTGTAGTTGGGTGTAGTTTGATTGTGGCTTTAAGGGGGCATTATTACTTAAAGGGGATACTCAACGGTATTTGTTGCTTGGAGGGAACACTTCAGATATTGAAACTTTCATAAGAGCATATCTGGCATTATTACTTGCTAGGTAGCACAGTGGGGTCTTTACTACTTTCTATGGGATGCTATTATTTTTATAGGTCCCCTCTATCTGGCACACAGTCTTTGTAGCATTAATTGGTGGAGGGTAATCATAGTAATGACATAATTTTTGAAGTATTGAGGTTCCTATTCCACGTCGGAAGAGCAGGCAGCATGGGGAGGTTGTGCAGGGTGGGAATAGGTGGGGACGGTGCTGGAAATGTGAGAAGTCAGATGGTCTTTGTACAGTGTGTTTTTTATGTAGAGGCAATGGTCATATCATAATACTATGTACTCACTGTGTAGTGTTGATGGTAGAGGGCATTGTGTAGCGGGATTATTATTGCCTTGTATAGAAGTAATTTTGGGAATATTGGTCTTTCAGTTGTGTATTTTAGGTTAGCAACAATGGTGTACTGTAATTATATATCTATAGGTCCTCTTTTAAGTGGCGGGGAGGTTGTATGGGGAAACACCTACTTTGGGGCTTTGGCCCCTGATCTTTTAGGACCCTAGCAACGTCCCGGCATACAAGGGATATCGGGGGGCACAAAGTGTTCTGGAGGTTTCCTTTACAGTATGAAGCATTTTCCACACAGTATCCTTCCTCTGTAATATACTCCAGGACTGGTGAGGCGCACTGTCGCTCCCTATTTCGCCATAACTCGGCCTCAGCACTGCAGTGCTGATCAGCAGGTCTGCTTGCTTGTTCTTCAGTTGGGACCCGGTCCTATTTGTCTACCCTTTTATATGCATTACTTCAACTTTGATATACAGTAAGGTTTTTAATATAGGCAGTATAGGTACCGTCCCAATTTAGGGTCACCTTGCCGCTGGTGGGACGGCTTGTATACTTTTTTTGATCAAAAATAGTTCACTAAGTACCCTATATTTATTATGCAACTTTGCTTTACATTTATATATAATTATGGTAGGGTATGAGATATATTTTTGTCTTGCTTCTTTTTTGCTAGTGTGAACATGCCTCTGTTTCTTGTATGTCTGCCATCTTAGACCTCAGTTCACATTGTCTGGTTTTTTGACTTGTTTGCATTCTGTGCAATTTAAGGGTGTGGCATGCCCTTTGTTGAGCTGATTGGTATATATGTAGCTTACCACGGGCCTAGGTGGTCTGGAGTTGGGACCCGGTCCTATTTGTCTACCCTTTTATATGCATTACTTCAACTTTGATATACAGTAAGGTTTTTAATATAGGCAGTATAGGTACCGTCCCAATTTAGGGTCACCTTGCCGCTGGTGGGACGGCTTGTATACTTTTTTTGATCAAAAATAGTTCACTAAGTACCCTATATTTATTATGCAACTTTGCTTTACATTTATATATAATTATGGTAGGGTATGAGATATATTTTTGTCTTGCTTCTTTTTTGCTCATGTACTCACTGTGTAGTGTTGATGGTAGAGGGCATTGTGTAGCGGGATTATTATTGCCTTGTATAGAAGTAATTTTGGGAATATTGGTCTTTCAGTTGTGTATTTTAGGTTAGCAACAATGGTGTACTGTAATTATATATGTATAGGTCCTCTTTTAAGTGGCGGGGAGGTTGTATGGGGAAACACCTACTTTGGGGCTTTGGCCCCTGATCTTTTAGGACCCTAGCAACGTCCCGGCATACAAGGGATATCGGGCACAAAGTGTTCTGGAGGTTTCCTTTACAGTATGAAGCATTTTCCACACAGTATCCTTCCTCTGTAATATACTCCAGGACTGGTGGGGCGCACTGTCGCTCCCTATTTCGCCATAACTCGGCCTCAGCACTGCAGTGCTGATCAGCAGGTCTGCTTGCTTGTTCTTCGGTTTCGCGCACTATGTCTTCCACTACTGGCGCCCTTGAACCCTTGCACTCGTGACTCCCACTAGTACACCATATTCAGTGCTGCTTTGGGGTCCGTAACTCGGCGTCCAATCCAAGGACCCTTCTCTGTAAGGCCACTCTGTCTCATCGGTCCAAAAAAGTCAGGCGCACTTCATGGCCGCCTCATATAGAATGAATGGAGCAGCATTTTAGCATGCGGACCACCGTTCCAATCTAAAGGGGATGAAGGTTCCTGTAGATTGGAGCTTGTTTTCATTGGACAACCCCTTTAATTTTTCACACCCTGTTTCTGCATTTAAGTCTATTTTTTGGTAAATATTCGATGACCTGGTGTAATTTGTGATGTGTTGTTCTTCACCTGAGGTTGTATTGACCTCATTTTATAACTTATAAGGACCAGACTTTTTTTTAATATATCCTGAATAGAACACAATAGAATTGTATGGAAAACATTAGTGTGTTCTTCACAATTCAAGGCAACGTGTCCGTATGAGATCTTTTTCTTGAAGGTATATGACTCTCAGGTTCTTTATCACCATGCAATCTGAAGAGCCAACTTAGACTAAGAGTGGCCACCACTGGGCATACACCATCATAGAATCATAGAATCATAGAATGGTAGAGTTGGAAGGGACCTCCTGGGTCATCTGGTCCAACCCCCTGCTCAAAGCAGGATTCACTAGATCATCTCAGACAGATGTCTGTCCAGCCTCTGTTTGAAGACGTCCATTGAAGGGGAACTCACCACCTCTCGTGGCAGCCTGTTCCACTCATTGATCACCCTAACTGTCAAAAAGTTTTTTCTAATATCTAATCTGTGTCTCCTCCCATTTAGTTTCATCCCATTGCTTCTAGTCTTTCCTTGTGCAAATGAGAATAAAGATGATCCTTCTACAATGTGAAAGCCCTTGACATATTTGTAGACAGCTATTAAGTCTCCTCTCAGTCTTCTTTTTTGCAAGCTAAACATTCCCAAATCCTGCAACCGTTCCTCATAGGACATGGTTTGCAGACCAGTCACCATTCTGGTCGCTCTTCTCTGAACTTGCTCCAGTTTGTCTATGTCTTTTTTAAAATGTGGTGCCCAAAACTGTACACAGTATTCCAGATGAGGTCTGACCAAAGAGGAGTAAAGACCGATAATGACTTCACGTGATCTAGACTGTATGCTTCTGTTAATACATCCCAGAATTGTATTTGCCTTTTTTGCTGCTGCATCACACTGTTGACTCATGTTCAGTCTATGATCTATTAGTATACCTAAGTCTTTTTCACATGTACTGTTGCTTAGCTCTATTCCTCCCATTCTGTATATGCTTTTTTCATTTTTATTGCCCAGATGTAGTACTTTGCATTTTTCCCTGCTAAAAACCATTCTGTTGGTTGCTGCCCACTGCTCCAGTTTATTTAGGTCTTTTTGAATCCTCTCTCTCTCTTCTCTAGTATTAGCTATCCCTCCTAGCTTTGTGTCATCAGCAAATTTAATCAGCTTACCCTCAATTCCTTCATCTAAATCATTGATAAAGATGTTGAACAATACAGGTCCCAGGACGGAGCCCTGTGGTATCCCACTTGAGACATTCATCCAGCTGGATGTGAAGCCATTTACAACCACCCTTTGAGTCCGATCACTAAGCCAGTTATGAATCCACCTAACAGTTGCCTGGTCCATTGCATACTTGGTCATTTTTTCAATAAGGATGGTGTGAGATACTTTGTCAAATGCTTTGCTGAAGTCAAGATATACTATATCTACAGCATTTCCCTGATCCACCCAGTCAGTGATTCTGTCATAGAAGGAAATTAAGTTAGTCTGACTTGTTAGTTACAAACCCATGCTGACTCTGGTTAATCACTTCATTCTTATCCATGTACTTACATACATGTTGTTTAATAATTTGCTCAAAGATCTTTCCTGGTATAGAAGTCAGACTCACCGGCCTATAGTTCCCTGGGTCCACCTTCTTCCCCTTTTTGAAGATAGGAACAACATTTGCTCTTCTCCAGTCTTCTGGGACTTCTCCTGTTCTCCAAGAATTTTCAAAGATTATGGAGAGTGGTTCTAAAATTTCTTCTACGATCTCCTTCAGTACTCTGGGGTATAATTCATCTGGACCTGGAGACTTGAACTCATTTATGTTAGCTAAATATTCCCTCACAATCTTTCTGTTTACAGATAACTTGGATTCCTCTATTCCTTTAAAAGGACAGTGAAGATCAGTTGATGTTACATTTTCTTTCTGAGAGAAAACAGATGCAAAATAGGAATTAAAAAGTTTGGCCTTCTCAACATCCTCTCTTACCATTTCTCCATTTTCATCCTGTAAAAATCCAATAGCATCTTTGACTTTTCTTTTACTTTTGACATACCCCCAAAATCCTTTTTTATTGCTTTTGACATCTCTTGCAAGCCTTAATTCATTGTCAGCTTTAGCTAACCTGATACGTGCCCTGCAGGATCTGCAGACTGCATTATAATCTTCTTTAGATATGCCTCCCTCTTTCCATTTAATAAACATTTCTTTCTTTCTTTTTAGCATGTGTTTAAGTTCTGTGTTCATCCATCCTGGTTTCCTTAAAAGCTTCCCATTCTTCCTACTTTTCGGGATTGTTAACGATTGTGCTTTGAGAATCTCATTTTTAAAAATTTCCCATCCTTCCTGGACATTTTTGTCCTTAAGTACATCCAGCCATTGGATCCCTCCTATTCTCTTTCTGAGTCTCTTAAAATCTGCCTTTCTAAAATCTAACCTTGAAGTTTGAGTCTTCACATGTCTTCCTCCTCTAGTTATCCAAAATTCTATAATAGCATGATCGCTGCCTCCTAGGGTCCCAGCCACCTTTACCTCCTCAACCATTTCCTCCCTGTTTATAAGGATTAGATCCAAAGTAGCAGATCCCCTTGTTTTCTCCCCTACCTTTTGGAAGATAAAGTTGTCAGCAAGAGAGGATAAGAATTTGCTTGACCTGTTAGTTTTACTTGAGAGAGATTCCCAACAAATGTCTGGATAGTTGAAATCTCCCATGACCACTACGTCATATTTTTTGGAGAACTTGGTCATTTGATACATAAAGAGTTCATCCATATCTTCAGCTTTCCCAGGTGGCCTGTAGTAAATGCCTACAATGGTGTCCTTTCCGTTGTTCTCTCCTTGTATTCTTACCCAAACAGTTTCCACAGAACTCCCAGTCTCTGAAGCTTCAATCTCTGTGCAGATATACGCTTTTCTAACATACAATGCGACACCTCCTCCTCGTTTATCAAGTCTGTTTCTTGCAAACAAGTTGTATCCTTTTAGCCTTTTATTCCAATCATGTGTATCGTCCCACCAAGTTTCAGTGATTCCAATGACATCATATTCCTTTTCCTGCATTAGTAGTTCCAATTCTCCTTGTTTGTTGCCCATGCTTTGTGCATTTGTATAAAAACATTTTAGTTTGTGATTGGTTTCTCTTCCTCCCATATTTTTATTATTTAACCCCTTAAGCCCCGCGGGTGGTTTGCACGTTAATGACCGGGCCAATTTTTACAATTCTGACCACTGTCACTTTATGAGGTAATTACTCTGGAACGCTTCAACGGATCCCCCTGATTCTGAGATTGTTTTTTCGTGACATATTGTACTTCATGATTGTGGAAAAATTTCTTCGATATCACTTGCGTTTATTTGTGAAAAAAATGGAAATTTGGCGAAATTTTTGAAAATTTTGCAATTTTCAAAATTTGAATTTTTAAGCCCTGAAATCAGAGCGATATGTCACACAAAAGAGTTAATAAATAACATTTCCCACATGTCTACTTTACATCAGCACAATTTTGGAACCAAAATTTTTTTTTGTTAGGGAGCTATAAGGGTTAAAAGTTGACCAGCGATTTCTCATTTTTCCAACAAAATTTACAAAACCATTTTTTTAGGGACCACATCACATTTGAAGTCACTTTGAGAGGTCTTTATGACAGAAAATACCCAAAAGTGACACCATTCTAAAAACTGCACCCCTCAAGGTGCTCAAAACCACATTCAAGAACTTTATTAACCCTTCAGGTGCTTCACAGGAATTTTTTGAATGTGGAAGAAAAAAATGAACATTTAACTTTTTTCACAAAAATGTTACTTTAGACCCAATTTTTTTTATTTTGACAGGGGTAACAAGAAAAAATGGACCCCAAAATTTGTTGTGCAATTTCCCCTGGGCACGCAGATACCCAATATTTGGGGAAAAAATACTGTTTGGGCGCACGGCAGGGCTCGGAAGGGAAGGAGCGCCATTTGACTTTTTGATTGTAAAATTTGCTTGAATAATTAGCGGACGCCATGTTGTGTTTGGAGAGCCCATGTGTGCCCAAACTTTGGAGCTCCCCCACAAGTGACCCCATTTTGGAAACTAGACCCCCCAAGGCACCTTTCTAGATGCATAGTGAGCACTTGGAACCCCCAGGTGCTTCACAAATTGATTCGTAACAATGAAAAAGTGAAAAAAAAAACCACTTTTTCATTTTTATGAATCAATTTGTGAAGCACCTGAGGGTTCCAAGTGCTCACAATTGCATCTAGATAGGTGCCTTGGGGGGTCTAGTTTCCAAAATGGGGTCACTTGTGCGGGAGCTCCAATGTTTGGGCACACAGCGGCTCTCCAAACGCAACATGGTGTCGCTAACAATTTGAGCCGATTTTCCGTTAAATTTGTTAGAGGACACCATGTTGCATTTAGAGAGTCCCTGTGTGCCCAAACATTGGAGCTCCCCCACAAGTGACCCCATTTTGGAAACTAGACCCCCCAAGGCACCTATCTAGATGCATAGTGAGCACTTGGAACCCCCAGGTGCTTCACAAATTGATTCGTAACAATGAAAAAGTGAAAAAAAAACACTTTTTCATTTGTATGAATCAATTTGTGAAGCACCTGAGGGTTCCAAGTGCTCACTATGCATCTAGATAGGTGCCTTGGGTGGTCTAGTTTCCAAAATGGGGTCACTTGTGGGGGAGCTCCAATATTTGGGCACACAGCGGCTCTCTAAATGCAACATGGTGTCCGCTAACAAATTTAACGCAAAATTGGCTCAAATTGTTAGCGACACCATGTTGCGTTTGGAGAGCTGCTGTGTGCCCAAACATTGGAGCTCCCCCACAAGTGACCCCATTTTGGAAACTAGACCCCCCAAGGCACCTATCTAGATGCATAGTGAGCACTTGGAACCCCCAGGTGCTTCACAAATTGATTCGTAACAATGAAAAAGTGAAAAAAAAAACACTTTTTCATATTTATGAATCAATTTGTGAAGCACCTGGGGGTTCCAACTGCTCACTATGCATCTAGATAGGTGCCTTGGGGGGTCTAGTTTCCAAAATGGGGTCACTTGTGGGAGAGCTCCAATGTTTGGGCACACAGGGACTCTCTAAATGCAACATGGTATCCGCTAACAAATTGAATGGAAAATCGGCTCAAATTGTTAGCGGACACCACATTGCGTTTGGAGAGCCCCTCTGTGCCCAAACTTTGGAGCTCCCCCACAAGTGACCCCATTTTGGAAACTAGACCCCCCAAGGCACCTTTCTAGATGCATAGTGAGCACTTGGAACCCCCAGGTGCTTCACAAATTGATTCGTAATAATGAAAAAGTGAAAAAAAAAACACTTTTTCATTTTTACGAATCAATTTGTGAAGCACCTAGGGGTTCCAAGTGCTCACTATGCATCTAGATAGGTGCCTTGGGGGGTCTAGTTTTCAAAATGGGGTCACTTGTGGGGGAGCTCCAATGTTTGGGCACACAGGGACTCTCTAAATGCAACATGGTATCCGCTAACAAATTGAATGGAAAATCGTCTCAAATTGTTACCGGACGCCACCTTGCGTTTGGAGAGCCCCTCTGTGCCCAAACTTTGGAGCTCCCCCACAAGTGACCCCATTTTGGAAACTAGACCCCCCAAGGCACCTTTCTAGATGCATAGTGAGCACTTGGAACCCCCAGGTGCTTCACAAATTGATTCGTAATAATGAAAAAGTGAAAAAAAAAACACTTTTTCATTTTTACGAATTAATTTGTGAAGCACCTAGGGGTTCCAAGTGCTCACTATGAATCTAGATAGGTGCCTTGGGGGGTCTAGTTTCCAAAATGGGGTCACTTGTGGAGGAGCTCCAATGTTTGGGCACACAGGGACTCTCCAAATGCAACATGATATCCGCTAACAATTTGAGCCGACAATTTGTTAGCGGATATCATGTTGCATTTGGAGAGTCCCTGTGTGCCCAAACATTGGAGCTCCCCCACAAGTGACCCCATTTTGGAAACTAGACCCCCCAAGGCACCTATCTAGATTCATAGTGAGCACTTGGAACCCCAGGTGCTTCACAAATTGATTCATAAAAATGAAAAAGTGTTTTTTCTTTCACTTTTTCATTTTTACGAATCAATTTGTGAAGCACCTGGGGGTTCCAAGTGCTCACTATGCATCTAGAAAGGTGCCTTGGGGGGTCTAGTTTCCAAAATGGGGTCACTTGTGGGGGAGCTCCAAAGTTTGGGCACAGAGGGGCTCTCCAAACGCAATGTGGTGTCCGCTAACAATTTGAGCCGATTTTCCATTCAATTTGTTAGCGGATACCATGTTGCATTTAGAGAGTCCCTGTGTGCCCAAACATTGGAGCTCCCCCACAAGTGACCCCATTTTGGAAACTAGACCCCCAAGGCACCTATCTAGATTCATAGTGAGCACTTGGAACCCCAGGTGCTTCACAAATTGATTCATAAAAATGAAAAAGTGTTTTATTTTCACTTTTTCATTTTTACGAATCAATTTGTGAAGCACCTGGGGGTTCTAAGTGCTCACTATGCATCTAGATAGGTGCCTTGGGGGGGTCTAGTTTCTAAAATGGGGTCACTTGTGGGGGAGCTCCAATGTTTGGGCACACAGGGGCTCTCCAAACGCAACATGGCGTCCGCTAACAATTTGAGCCGATTTTCCATTCAATTTGTTAGCGGACACCATGTCGCGTTTGGAGAGCCCGTGATGTGCCTAAACAGTGGAGCTCCCCCACAAGTGTCCCCATTTTGGAAACTATACCCCTCAAAGATTTTATTAAGGTGTATAGTGAACATTTTGAACCCAGAGGTACGGCACATTATTTGTTTACATTAGGTCATCATATTGAATAAGTTGTCATTATTCTTGAGCGCAAGTGCTCGCTACTTGAGTTTGCATCGGGTACTCAGGTATGCACCATGTACAGCGTGTGCTCGAGTGACATGCTCGAGTCCCTGCTCCGCATGTTTCACGGTTATTATACACCCAAAAAAAAACATGCGGGGATCGCTCGTGCATGGCAGGCAATCCCCGTAAAGTTTTTTGGCCGCGAAGCATATGGGGCAGAGACTCGAGCATGTCACTCAAATACCCACGATACTAAATGCATACCAGAGCACCCGATGCAAACTCAAGTAGCGAGCACTTGCTCTCAACACTAGTCGCCATATCGTCATCTTTTTTTCTTACTTTTGAAAAAAATCCCAACCCCAGCCCTAACCCTAGCACAACCCTAGCCCCAGCACAACCCTAGCCCCAGCACAACCCTAGCCCCAGCACAACCCTAGCCCCAAACCCAGCCCTAACCCTAGCCCAATCCTAACTCAAGAGTTTATTTTTGACGCCGTTCCTTGTGCGGTATAAGTGATTAGACGACTTTATTCTTCGGGTCGGTGTGATTACAGCAATGCCAGAATCATATGGGGTTTTTATGACTGACAGCTGTCACACACTAAAAGACCATTTTTTGTAAAATCTAGTTTTTGCATCGCCATATTTTGAGAGCTATAACTTTTCCAGATTTTGGCAGACAGTCATGTGACGGCTCGTTTTTTGCGGGATGACTTGACGTTGTTATTGGTGCCATTTTCAGGCACGTGACATTTTTTGATCGCTTTCTATTCCGATTTTTGGGAGGCAGAATAAACAAAAACCAACAATTCAGGAATTGTTTTTTTTTTTTTTTTTTTATTCTGTTCCGCGTGTGGTAAAATTGATGAGGTAGCTTTATTCTTCGGGTCAGTACGTTTACAGCGGTACCACATTTGTATCATTTTTCTATGTTTTGGCGCTTATACACAATAAAAGCTATTTTATAGAAAAAAATATTTTTTAGTATCGCTTTATTCTGAGAGCTATAACTTTTTTATTTTTCGGCTGATGGAGCTATATGGCGGCTTGTTTTTTGCGGGACGAGATGACGTTTTCAGCGGTATCATTTTTATTTATATGCGTCTTTTTGATCGCGTGTTATTCCACTTTTTGTTTGGCGGTATGGTGATAAAGCATTGTTTTTTGCTTGTTTTTTTTTTTTTTTTTTTTACCGTGTTCACTGAAGGGGTTAACTAGTGGGACAGTTTTATAGGTCAGGTTTTTCCGGACGCGGCGATACCAAATATGTGTACTTTTATTGTTTTTTTTTATTTTTTTTATAATAATATTTATTGATGGGTACATTATATTTTTATTTTTGGTGTATTATTTTTTTATTTTTTTATAATATTTTTGCACATTTTTTTTTTTTTTTTTTTTCCACTTTCACACAGTTTATACACTTTATTACTTTGTCCCACTCTGGGACTTTCACTTTTTTTTTTCTGATCGCCTGCATGGCACAGGAATGGAGCACCATCCCTATGCCATGAAGGCTGTCAGAAGTGCACAGTGTGAAGATTGCTTGGAGATGCACTGCGCATGTCCAAGCAATCTTCCTGCTCTCTGGTGACCCGGATGTTGTCATGACGACATCGGGTCGTCATGGCAACACCCGGGAAGCCTTTGCAGACTGCGCTGGAAGCCGGAAGAGGAGGTGAGTATCGCCGATCACCTCCCCTTGCCCCCGCAATGCCGCGATCGACTTCGATCGACTTCGATCGCAGCATCGCGGGGGTTAATGTGCTGGGAGCGGTGCGTGACCGCTCCCTGCACATAGTACCGGGTGTCAGCTGTGACAATCAGCTGACACCCGGCGGCGATCGCGCCCGCACAGCCTGTGTGCGCGCGCGATCGCGATGACGTACTAATACGGGTCTGGCTCTTAAGTCCCAGGGCACAGACGCGTATTAGTACGTCAGATGTTATTAAGGGGTTAAATTGTTTTGTCTTTGTTCTTCTTTTCCACTTCCAGTAGCAGAGATCTCAATAGTATTTGTCAGCTGTATGGCTTTTTCTGGCCTTTTGCTTCCCTTCCCACATTGTTCTAGTTTAAAACTCTTCTGATGAGTGTAGCAAGGCGACTTCCAAATACATGTTTTCCAGTCTTCGTAAGGTGCACCCCATCTCTAGCAAGTAGTCCATCGTATAGGTAATTCATTCCGTGATCCAGAAATCCAAATCCTTGTTGACGGCACCATCGACGTAGCCAGTTGTTCACCTGTAGAATCTTATTCCACCTCATTGTTCCATGGCCATCCACTGGGAGGATGGATGAGAAGACCACCTGCGCTCCCAATTCTTTCACTTTCTTGCCTAAGTCTTCAAAGTCACTGCAGATGGTTTCCAGGTCCTTTCTTGCGGTGTCATTTGTCCCCACATGTATTAGCAGGAATGGGTAGTGATCTGTAGGTCTGAAGAGTCTTGATATCCTGTCAGACACATCTTTAATTTTTGCTCCTGGAAGACAGCACATTTCTCTTGAGGTTATGTCTGGTCTGCAGATAGCGGCCTCTGTTCCTCTTAACAGGGAATCCCCCATGACCACCACTCTCCGTTTTTTCTTCACAACATTCTTCTTTCTCCATCCAGGAGGATTCTGAGGGCTTACAAGGTTATTCATTGCTGGCAAAGTCTTATCTTGCTGTATTTCTTCATGGTTCTCCAGCGTGAGAGCCTGGTACTGGTTCCTGAGCAGTATGGGTGCTGACTGCCTCTCGATCCTCCTGCTTCTGTGGGTCACATGCTTCCATTCCTCTGTTTCGTCAGGTGCAGTTCGAATTTCTTCTCTTTCTGAATCATGAAGAGATAATTCTGCTCTGTCTAAGAACTCTTCACCTTCCTTAATGATTTTCAAGGTAGTTAACCTCTCTTCTAGATTTCGCAACTTTTCCTCCAACAGGGACACAAGCTTGCATTTCTGGCATGTGAAGTTTGGCTTTTCCACTGGCAAGTCTGTGAACATGTAGCAGGATATGCAGCTCACCAAATGGCTCCTGGACTCTTCCATGTTCTTATTGTTAATGTTCTGAAAACAGTGAAAAAAGCTTAAAAAAAAAGCTTCAAAATGCGGCGCGCGGTTTACCGATGTCCTCTTTTCAGCTCCAACAGCCAAAATCCAGTGTTCTTTGAGCTCGCGGAGACTCTTCACTTACCCCAAAATGCAGTGGGAATATGCAAATTATCTCCTCAGGACTCCTCCCCTGGTTTTTGCTGCACCATGGTGCAGCAAGGGCTAGCAATCTGTCCCTCCAATTGTGTGGGTACTTATTGCTTAGGGAATGTCAGTCCAATTCTTCTTTTTAAGAGGGTTCACTGTCTGGGCATCTCTGTGCCCGAAGAATATTAACCTGGTGTTACTGTATTACTGCTGTTCCAAGTGGCAAGCACATGGTTCTCTTACAGACAGGACCCTTGTTTAAACCCAAGTAGACTTGAATTGGAAAGGCCACTGGTCTGGACCAGGACTCTGGTTGTGGACGGTGATGGCGGCATGCACGGTTTCTATGGACGTGTCTGTGTGTAGTCAGAAAAGAATTTCAGTGGTGGCCTAATAACTGCAAGGACCGACGGAGGTGTTGGACAAAGGTAAACGAGTGGCTGCAGAACGGTTGGTAAATGTGGCCACTTCATGCGAATATTGGCCACTGATGACTGAGGCCTCCCTCCTGGTCTGGTCCTGGAGCCCCCCGGCCACTTGTTGAGCGTCTTTCCTGTTTTTTACTGTTACACAAGACCCTGTGTCTCCTGTATTCTGCGGCTGCGTCCCGTTCTTCAGTCTTCTTTCTGTAGCATGGTGTGTACGACGTCCTGGATACAATGTTACTGCTCCATCACAGACTGAACCCCAGAACAATTGTCATGGAATTTGGTACCAGAGTTCTCTCTGTGTATGGAGCCCCCATATTTTGTGATTACTCTTATCATTCTCACTGTGTAAGGTGAAATCCAGGAAAAAAAAACACACAAAGCAATATATATATATATAATAAATTTTTTTATTGAAATAGCAATAAGCAACATTGTAATGAAAATATTACTGATCCTTTAAGAAATTAAACTATGGTCACAGTCACTCTCAGATTGGCCCCGGTGGAGACCACAAAACGAGCTGCGGTCATTGGGGACCACCTGAGAGTCATTGGGACCCAAAGATCCAGAAGAAGGCAAAGAAACCCCCCCAAAAGAATTCTGATTCAGGGGGGAAAAAAATTCCTTCCTGACCCCATTTCTGGCGATTGGATATTTCCCTGGATCTCGTGTATCCTGCTGCATATTGCTGTATATAACATAGGCTTACGTCATGTGAACAATGGCCAAATAGCTGTTGGCTGAGAACTCGTCCTGTATGATAAAATCTGCGATGGAGGTTCCTAATACGGCTTCCAACGAAGATGAGAAATCATCCAAATGTGTATAAGAACTAGGGAGTGATAAAGGAGACAATGGCTGGTAGGTAATAAGTCATTACCTGTCTGCCAATATCTTCTTCTGGAAGACTTCAAGATATCATGTATTACATATTACATATTATTCTGAAAGAGCACCATGTAATACCACATGTGTCCTGGAGAGGCCGCTACGTCCAGCTAAACACAGCTGATTGCTGAGGGGGTTCACTGCCAGACCCCCGACTATCAACTGATCGCCTGCAAGTCCTCATTTGGGGACAGGAGTTGTTCACACTTGGCATATTTTGTGATTCATGAGGGGAGGACAGTAGCCGGATATAGACTTTTTCTATAAAGTCAGATTAAAGGGGTTTTCAGGAATGTTTTTATGTAATATATAGGAGGTTCCCAGTGGTAGAGAAAACACACAGAGCTTTACTTTC